>NC_092773.1:25237101-25947084 GCF_047496795.1 Chiloscyllium punctatum
CTCTCATGTAATGAATACCACTACTATAACGATTTCATTCAATCAAACAAACCACATTAATTAAATCATTGATACAATCTTCTATCGTTTGATTCAATGAAGCAAACGTTATTAATTGATTCAATGCAACACACTTAGCACATTTATGCCATCAATCAAGCTGTACCCATTCATTCAATGAAACACACTTTATACGATAATTGAACGAGTAGTGCTTCTGCGATTCATTCAATATACCAATCCTCACGCATTCACTCAATAAAACAAACTGCACGTGATAATCAATGAGTCGAGCTTCTCTCATACATGCAGTGCCACGAGATCAACTTATTGATTCATCGACACACATTCATTCAAAGAAATTGCACGCGTAAACCCAATGAGTAGAATTTTTTCATTTAATCAATGTGTGAAGCTTAACTCATACATTCAATGGAACAAACAGCATTCAGTCATCTATTGCAGCAAACTAGAATCATTAATTCAAGGAAACAAACTTAACTCATTTATTTAGTTAATCAAACCGTACTCATTAATTCAATGAAAAAGACTGCACGTCTAACGAAAGAGACTGCACGAGATTCTTTCATTCATTCAGTGTCTCGATTTTATCGCATTGGATCATTGGATTCACTATTTCTTTAAATAAATTTTAAATTTAAATAAATAAACAAATAAAATAATTAATACCGTGTATTTCATTGAAGTTTGTATCAATAATTGAAAGAATGCAATTTGCTTGATTGAATGGAAGCATTATAGAAGAGGCATTGAATACTGGAGCGATACTCTACTCTTTGAATTAAGTTGGTTTCATTGAAAGAATGGGTGCAGTTTGTTGCATTGAATCAATGTGATAAACGCCTGGTACTGAATGGATGAGAGAAGTTGTACCCATTGAATTAGCACGAGCATATTGTTACATTGTGTGAATGAAATAAGCTTGACACATCGAATGAATGAGTCATTAACACGAGTAGTGTGATTCATTGAGTGAATGTGTGCAGTTAATTTCATTGGATCAATGGGTTGAACTCGTGGCACTGCATGTATGTGAGAAGGTCGACTCATTGAATAAGTGAGTTAAGCTTGACACATTATATGAATGGCAAAAGCTTTAATCATTGAATTAACACGTGCAGTGTGTTTTATTGAAAGAATTGACTGAAGGAATGAATTCAGTTTGATTCAATGAAATTTTAAATAACTGAATGCATTTTTGTAGTAAATAAATGAGTGCAGTTTGTTTTATGTATGAATGAGTCAAGTTTGTTTCACTGATTGAAAGAAAACGTTTGATTCATTGAATGTAGGATTGAATGAATGAATACACTTTGATACTTTGAATGAATGAGTTCAGCCGGAAGCATTGCATGAATTAGAGAAGACGAACTCATTGACATAACACGCGGAGTTTGTTTCATTGATTGACTGAGTGCAGTTTGAATCACTGAATGGACGATTCTTATTGGATTCATTAAATCTTGTGTTAAGTTTGTGTCAGTGAATCAATGAATAATGTTTGATTGAACCTTGATTCAGTGAATGAATACAGTATGTTCCATTGAATGAATGTGTTAACCTGGAGACATTGAATTCAAAGAAACAATCGGTGTGGATTAATTCAATGAGTAATTTTTTTCTTATCCATTCAATGCATTGAGCTTAACTTCTTATTTCAAAGAGTCAAAGTGCATTCTTTCATTCAATGAATCCTACTTCAAAGACACATTCAATAAATCAAAAGTTATTTCTTGTTTCAATGAAGCAAACATAACTCAAATATTTAACAGATCAAAGCGCACTCATTAGTTCACTTAACAATCTGCATACATACATTTAGTTATTGTATCAAACTCAACTCAATGCAATAAAATCTACGTGTTAATTCAATGAGTAGAGCTTATCTTGTGAAGTCATGTTCCCGAGCTTGACGTATTCATTCAATGAAACAGCTGCATTCGTTCATTCATTGAATCAATGCTTAGAGCTATTCTCATGAATACAATAGCATAACATATTCATTCTCTGAAGAAAACTGAATTCACTCATTCATTGAATCATAGACTCAATTGTACTTTCAATGAATTAAACGTTTTATTGATTCAATGAAGCAAACTTACCCCATGCATTTAACTAAACAATTGAATTCACTAAATGAATGACTTAAGTTCATTTCTTTAAATCAATTAATAATGTTTCATTCATTGAATTAAAGATTGAAGAATGTATTGATTAATTGAATTAATGCACATTGAATGATTGAATGGAGGCGTTATGATAGACACATTGCATACATGAGAGAAGCGATACTCATTGACATAACACAAGCAGTCCGTTTCATTGAATCAATGAGTGCAGTTTATTGAATGTATCAAACTGCACTCCACGTGTTAATTATAGGAGTAGAGCTCCTGCCAAAGTGTGAAGAAGGTTAACTCATTCATTCAATGAAACAAACTGCACCGTGCTAATCAATGAGTCGACCTTCTCTCATAAATGCAGTGCCAAGAGTTCAACGCATTGATTAAATGAATGAAACTGCACACTTCGATTCATTGAAAGTCTCTGCACGTGTTAACCCAATGAGTAGAGCTTCTCTCATTCATTCAGTGTGTGAAGCTTAACCTATTCACTCAATTGAAACAAAATGCTCAAGTTAATTCAATGAGTACAACTTCTCTCTGTCATTCAATGCCACGAGTTTTACGCATTGAATTAATGTAATAAACTGCACCCACTCATTCAATGAAATAGACCGGATGTGTTAATTCAACGAGGAGATCTTCACTCATGTATTCAATGTCTCGAGTGTAACGCTTGCAATCATTCAGTAATGAAGCAGACTGCATGGGTTAATTCAATGGCTAGAGCTTCTCTCATGTAATGAATACCACTACTATAACGATTTCATTCAATCAAACAAACCACATTAATTAAATCATTGATACAAACTTCTATCATTTGATTCAATGAAGCAAACGTTATTAATTGATTCAATGCAACAAACCTAGCACATTTATGCCATCAATCAAGCGGTACTCATTCATTCAATGAAACACACTTTAAATGAAAATTGAACGAGTAGTGCTTCTGCGATTCATTCAATATACCAATCCTCACGCATTCACTCAATAAAACAAACTGCACGTGATAATCAATGAGTCGAGCTTCTCTCATACATGCAGTGCCACGAGATCAACTTATTGATTCATCGACACACATTCATTCAAAGAAACTGCACGCGTAAACCCAATGAGTAGAATTTTTTCATTTAATCAATGTGTGAAGCTTAACTTATACATTCAATGGAACAAACTGCATTCAGTCATCTATTGCAGCAAACTAGAATCATTAATTCAAGGAAACAAACTTAACTCATTTATTTAGTTAATCAAACCGTACTCATTAATTCAATGAAAACGACTGCACGTCAAACGAAAGAGACTGCACGAGAATCTTTCATTCATTCAGTGCCTCGATTTTATCGCATTGGATCATTGGATTCACTATTTCTTGAAATAAATTATATATTTAAATAAATAAACAAATAAATTAATTAATACCGTGTATTTCATTGAAGTTTGTATCAATAATTGAAAGAATGCAATTTGCTTGATTGAATGGAAGCATTATAGAAGAGGCATTGAATACTGGAGCGAAACTCTACTCTTTGAATTTACTTGGTTTCATTGAATGAATGGGTGCAGTTTGTTGCATTGAATCGATGTGATAAACGCCTGGTACTGAATGGATGAGTGAAGTTGTACCCATTGAATTAGCACGAGCAGATTGTTACATTGTGTGAATGAAATAAGCTTGACACATCGAATGAATGAGAGAAGCTCTACTTATTGGGTTAACACGAGTAGTGTGATTCATTGAGTGAATGTGTGCAGTTAGTTCCATTGGATCAATGGGTTGAACTCGTGGCACTGCATGTATGTGAGAAGGTCGACTCATTGAATAAGTGAGTTAAGCTTGACACATTATTTGAATTCAAAAGCTTTACTCATTGAATAAACACGTGCAGTGTGTTTTATTGAAAGAATTGATTGAAGGAATGAATTCAGTTTGATTCAATGAAATTTTAAATAACTGAATGCATTTTTGTAATAAATAAATGAGTGCAGTTTGTTTTATGTATGAATGAGTCAAGTTTGTTTCACTGCTTGAAAGAAAACGTTTGATTCATTGAATGTAGGATTGAATGAATGAATACACTTTGATACTTTGAATGAATGAGTTCAGCCCGAAGCATTGCATGAATTAGAGAAGACGAACTCATTGACATAACACGCGGAGTTTGTTTCATTGTTTGACTGAGTGCAGTTTGAATCACTGAATGGACGATTCTTATTGGATTCATTAAATCTTGTGTTAAGTTTGTGTCAGTGAATCAATGAATAATGTTTGATTGAACCTTGATTCAGTGAATGAATACAGTATGTTCCATTGAATGAATGTGTTAACCTGGAGACATTGAATTCAAAGAAACAATCGGTGTGGATTAATTCAATGAGTAATTTTTTTCTTCTCCATTCAATGCATTGAGCTTAACTTCTTATTTCAAAGAGTCAAAGTGCATTCTTTCATTCAATGAATCCTACTTCAAAAACACATTCAATAAATCAAAAGTTATTTCTTGTTTCAATGAAGCAAACATAACTCAAATATTTAACAGATCAAAGCGCACTCATTAGTTCACTTAACAATCTGCATACATACATTTAGTTATTGTATCAAACTCAACTCAATGCAATAAAATCTACGTGTTAATTCAATGAGTAGAGCTTATCTTGTGAAGTCATGTTCCCGAGCTTGACGTATTCATTCAATGAAACAACTGCATTCGTTCATTCATTGAATCAATGCTTAGAGCTATTCTCATGAATACAATAGCATAACATATTCATTCTCTGAAGAAAACTGAATTCACTCATTCATTGAATCATAGACTCAATTGTACTTTCAATGAATTAAACGTTTTATTGATTCAATGAAGCAAACTTACCCCATGCATTTAACTAAACAATTGAATTCACTAAATGAATGATTTAAGTTCATTTCTTTAAATCAATTAATAACGTTTCATTCATTGAATCAATGATTGAAGAATGTATTGATTAATTGAATTAATGCACATTGAATGATTGAATGGAGGCGTTGTGATAGACACATTGCATACATGAGAGAAGCTATACTCATTGACTTAACACAAGCAGTCTGTTTCATTGAATGAGTGATTGCAGTTTATTGAATGTATCAAACTGCACTCCACGTGTGAATTATAGGAGTAGAGATTCTGCCATTCATGCAATGTGTGAAGAAGGTTAACTCATTCATTCAATGAAACAAACTGCACCGTGCTAATCAATGAGTCGACCTTCTCTCATAAATGCAGTGCCAAGAGTTCAACGCATTGATTGAATCAATGAATGAAACTGCACACTTCGATTCATTGAACCTCTCTGCACGTGTTAACCCAATGAGTAGAGCTTCTTTCATTCATTCAGTGTGTGAAGCTTAACCTATTCACTCAATTGAAACAAAATGCTCAAGTTAATTCAATGAGTACAACTTCTCTCAGTCATTCAATGCCACGAGTTTTACGCATTGAATTAATGTAAGAAACTGCACTCGCTCATTCAATGAAACAGACGGGATGTGTTAATTCAACGAGGAGATCTTCACTCATTTATTCAATGTCTCGAGTGTAACGCTTGCAGTCATTCACTAATGAAGCAGACTGCATGGTTTCATTCAATGGCAAGAGCTTCTCTCATGTAATGAATACCACTACTATAACGATTTCATTCAATCAAACAAACCACATTAATTAAATCATTGATACAAACTTCTATCATTTGATTCAATGAAGCAAACGTTATTTGTTGATTCAATGCAACAAACCTAGCACATTTATGCCATCAATCCAGCGGTACTCATTCATTCAATGAAACACACTTTATATGATAATTGAACGAGTAGTGCTTCTGCGATTCATTCAATATACCAATCCTCACGCATTCACTCAATAAAACAAACTGCACGTGATAATCAATGAGTCGAGCTTCTCTCATACATGCAGTGCCACGAGATCAACTTATTGATTCATCGACACACATTCATTCAAAGAAATTGCACGCGTAAACCCAATGAGTAGAATTTTTTCATTTAATCAATGTGTGAAGCTTAACTCATACATTCAATGGAACAAACAGCATTCAGTCATCTATTGCAGCAAACTAGAATCATTAATTCAAGGAAACAAACTTAACTCATTTATTTAGTTAATCAAACCGTACTCATTAATTCAATGAAAAAGACTGCACGTCTAACGAAAGAGACTGCACGAGATTCTTTCATTCATTCAGTGCCTCGATTTTATCGCATTGGATCATTGGATTCACTATTTCTTTAAATAAATTATAAATTTAAATAAATAAACAAATAAATTAATTAATACCGTGTATTTCATTGAAGTTTGTATCAATAATTGAAAGAATGCAATTTGCTTGATTGAATGGAAGCATTATAGAAGAGGCATTGAATACTGGAGCGAAACTCTACTCTTTGAATTTACTTGGTTTCATTGAATGAATGGGTGCAGTTTGTTGCATTGAATCGATGTGATAAACGCCTGGTACTGAATGGATGAGTGAAGTTGTACCCATTGAATTAGCACGAGCAGATTGTTACATTGTGTGAATGAAATAAGCTTGACACATCGAATGAATGAGAGAAGCTTGACACATTATATGGATTCAAAAGCTTTACTCATTGAATTAACACGTGCAGTGTGTTTTATTGAAAGAATTGACTGAAGGAATGAATTCAGTTTGATTCAATGAAATTTTAAATAACTGAATGCATTTTTGTAGTAAATAAATGAGTGCAGTTTGTTTTATGTATGAATGAGTCAAGTTTGTTTCACTGATTGAAAGAAAACGTTTGATTCATTGAATGTAGGATTGAATGAATGAATACACTTTGATACTTTGAATGAATGAGTTCAGCCCGAAGCATTGCATGAATTAGAGAAGACGAACTCATTGACATAACACGCGGAGTTTGTTTCATTGTTTGACTGAGTGCAGTTTGAATCACTGAATGGACGATTCTTATTGGATTCATTAAATCTTGTGTTAAGTTTGTGTCAGTGAATCAATGAATAATGTTTGATTGAACCTTGATTCAGTGAATGAATACAGTATGTTCCATTGAATGAATGTGTTAACCTGGAGACATTGAATTCAAAGAAACAATCGGTGTGGATTAATTCAATGAGTAATTATTTTCTTATCCATTCAATGCATTGAGCTTAACTTCTTATTTCAAAGAGTCAAAGTGCATTCTTTCATTCAATGAATCCTACTTCAAAGACAAATTCAATAAATCAAAAGTTATTTCTTGTTTCAATGAAGCAAACATAACTCAAATATTTAACAGATCAAAGCGCACTCATTAGTTCACTTAACAATCTGCATACATACATTTAGTTATTGTATCAAACTCAACTCAATGCAATAAAATCTACGTGTTAATTCAATGAGTAGAGCTTATCTTGTGAAGTCATGTTCCCGAGCTTGACGTATTCATTCAATGAAACAACTGCATTCGTTCATTCATTGAATCAATGCTTAGAGCTATTCTCATGAATACAATAGCATAACATATTCATTCTCTGAAGAAAACTGAATTCACTCATTCATTGAATCATAGACTCAATTGTACTTTCAATGAATTAAACGTTTTATTGATTCAATGAAGCAAACTTACCCCATGCATTTAACTAAACAATTGAATTCACTAAATGAATGATTTAAGTTCATTTCTTTAAATCAATTAATAACGTTTCATTCATTGAATCAATGATTGAAGAATGTATTGATTAATTGAATTAATGCACATTGAATGATTGAATGGAGGCGTTATGATAGACACATTGCATACATGAGAGAAGCTATACTCATTGACTTAACACAAGCAGTCTGTTTCATTGAATGAGTGATTGCAGTTTATTGAATGTATCAAACTGCACTCCACGTGTGAATTATAGGAGTAGAGATTCTGCCATTCATGCAATGTGTGAAGAAGGTTAACTCATTCATTCAATGAAACAAACTGCACCGTGCTCATCAATGAGTCGACCTTCTCTCATAAATGCAGTGCCAAGAGTTCAACGCATTGATTGAATCAATGAATGAAACTGCACACTTCGATTCATTGAACCTCTCTGCACGTGTTAACCCAATGAGTAGAGCTTCTCTCATTCATTCAGTGTGTGAAGCTTAACCTATTCACTCAATTGAAACAAAATGCTCAAGTTAATTCAATGAGTACAACTTCTCTCAGTCATTCAATGCCACGAGTTTTACGCATTGAATTAATGTAAGAAACTGCACTCACTCATTCAATGAAACAGACGGGATGTGTTAATTCAACGAGGAGATCTTCACTCATTTATTCAATGTCTCGAGTGTAACGCTTGCAGTCATTCACTAATGAAGCAGACTGCATGGTTTCATTCAATGGCAAGAGCTTCTCTCATGTAATGAATACCACTACTATAACGATTTCATTCAATCAAACAAACCACATTAATTAAATCATTGATACAAACTTCTATCATTTGATTCAATGAAGCAAACGTTATTTGTTGATTCAATGCAACAAACCTAGCACATTTATGCCATCGATCAAGCTGTACCCATTCATTCAATGAAACACACTTTATATGATAATTGAACGAGTAGTGCTTCTGCGATTCATTCAATATACCAATCCTCACGCATTCACTCAATAAAACAAACTGCACGTGATAATCAATGAGTCGAGCTTCTCTCATACATGCAGTGCCACGAGATCAACTTATTGATTCATCGACACACATTCATTCAAAGAAATTGCACGCGTAAACCCAATGAGTAGAATTTTTTCATTTAATCAATGTGTGAAGCTTAACTCATACATTCAATGGAACAAACAGCATTCAGTCATCTATTGCAGCAAACTAGAATCATTAATTCAAGGAAATAAACTTAACTCATTTATTTAGTTAATCAAACCGTACTCATTAATTCAATGAAAAAGACTGCACGTCTAACGAAAGAGACTGCACGAGATTCTTTCATTCATTCAGTGTCTCGATTTTATCGCATTGGATCATTGGATTCACTATTTCTTTAAATAAATTTTAAATTTAAATAAATAAACAAATAAAATAATTAATACCGTGTATTTCATTGAAGTTTGTATCAATAATTGAAAGAATGCAATTTGCTTGATTGAATGGAAGCATTATAGAAGAGGCATTGAATACTGGAGCGATACTCTACTCTTTGAATTAAGTTGGTTTCATTGAAAGAATGGGTGCAGTTTGTTGCATTGAATCGATGTGATAAACGCCTGGTACTGAATGGATGAGAGAAGTTGTACCCATTGAATTAGCACGAGCATATTGTTACATTGTGTGAATGAAATAAGCTTGACACATCGAATGAATGAGTCATTAACACGAGTAGTGTGATTCATTGAGTGAATGTGTGCAGTTAATTTCATTGGATCAATGGGTTGAACTCGTGGCACTGCATGTATGTGAGAAGGTCGACTCATTGAATAAGTGAGTTAAGCTTGACACATTATATGAATGGCAAAAGCTTTACTCATTGAATTAACACGTGCAGTGTGTTTTATTGAAAGAATTGACTGAAGGAATGAATTCAGTTTGATTCAATGAAATTTTAAATAACTGAATGCATTTTTGTAGTAAATAAATGAGTGCAGTTTGTTTTATGTATGAATGAGTCAAGTTTGTTTCACTGATTGAAAGAAAACGTTTGATTCATTGAATGTAGGATTGAATGAATGAATACACTTTGATACTTTGAATGAATGAGTTCAGCCCGAAGCATTGCATGAATTAGAGAAGACGAACTCATTGACATAACACGCGGAGTTTGTTTCATTGATTGACTGAGTGCAGTTTGAATCACTGAATGGACGATTCTTATTGGATTCATTAAATCTTGTGTTAAGTTTGTGTCAGTGAATCAATGAATAATGTTTGATTGAACCTTGATTCAGTGAATGAATACAGTATGTTCCATTGAATGAATGTGTTAACCTGGAGACATTGAATTCAAAGAAACAATCGGTGTGGATTAATTCAATGAGTAATTTTTTTCTTATCCATTCAATGCATTGAGCTTAACTTCTTATTTCAAAGAGTCAAAGTGCATTCTTTCATTCAATGAATCCTACTTCAAAGACACATTCAATAAATCAAAAGTTATTTCTTGTTTCAATGAAGCAAACATAACTCAAATATTTAACAGATCAAAGCGCACTCATTAGTTCACTTAACAATCTGCATACATACATTTAGTTATTGTATCAAACTCAACTCAATGCAATAAAATCTACGTGTTAATTCAATGAGTAGAGCTTATCTTGTGAAGTCATGTTCCCGAGCTTGACGTATTCATTCAATGAAACAGCTGCATTCGTTCATTCATTGAATCAATGCTTAGAGCTATTCTCATGAATACAATAGCATAACATATTCATTCTCTGAAGAAAACTGAATTCACTCATTCATTGAATCATAGACTCAATTGTACTTTCAATGAATTAAACGTTTTATTGATTCAATGAAGCAAACTTACCCCATGCATTTAACTAAACAATTGAATTCACTAAATGAATGACTTAAGTTCATTTCTTTAAATCAATTAATAATGTTTCATTCATTGAATTAAAGATTGAAGAATGTATTGATTAATTGAATTAATGCACGTTGAATGATTGAATGGAGGCGTTATGATAGACACATTGCATACATGAGAGAAGCGATACTCATTGACATAACACAAGCAGTCCGTTTCATTGAATCAATGAGTGCAGTTTATTGAATGTATCAAACTGCACTACACGTGTTAATTATAGGAGTAGAGCTCCTGCCAAAGTGTGAAGAAGGTTAACTCATTCATTCAATGAAACAAACTGCACCGTGCTAATCAATGAGTCGACCTTCTCTCATAAATGCAGTGCCAAGAGTTCAACGCATTGATTGAATGAATGAAACTGCACACTTGGATTCATTGAAAGTCTCTGCACGTGTTAACCCAATGAGTAGAGCTTCTCTCATTCATTCAGTGTGTGAAGCTTAACCTATTCACTCAATTGAAACAAAATGCTCAAGTTAATTCAATGAGTACAACTTCTGTCTGTCATTCAATGCCACGAGTTTTACGCATTGAATTAATGTAAGAAACTGCACCCACTCATTCAATGAAATAGACCGGATGTGTTAATTCAACGAGGAGATCTTCACTCATGTATTCAATGTCTCGAGTGTAACGCTTGCAATCATTCAGTAATGAAGCAGACTGCATGGGTTAATTCAATGGCTAGAGCTTCTCTCATGTAATGAATACCACTACTATAACGATTCCATTCAATCAAACAAACCACATTAATTAAATCATTGATACAAACTTCTATCATTTGATTCAATGAAGCAAACGTTATTAATTGATTCAATGCAACAAACCTAGCACATTTATGCCATCAATCAAGCGGTACTCATTCATTCAATGAAACACACTTTAAATGAAAATTGAACGAGTAGTGCTTCTGCGATTCATTCAATATACCAATCCTCACGCATTCACTCAATAAAACAAACTGCACGTGATAATCAATGAGTCGAGCTTCTCTCATACATGCAGTGCCACGAGATCAACTTATTGATTCATCGACACACATTCATTCAAAGAAACTGCACGCGTAAACCCAATGAGTAGAATTTTTTCATTTAATCAATGTGTGAAGCTTAACTTATACATTCAATGGAACAAACTGCATTCAGTCATCTATTGCAGCAAACTAGAATCATTAATTCAAGGAAACAAACTTCACTCATTTATTTAGTTAATCAAACCGTACTCATTAATTCAATGAAAACGACTGCACGTCAAACGAAAGAGACTGCACGAGAATCTTTCATTCATTCAGTGCCTCGATTTTATCGCATTGGATCATTGGATTCACTATTTCTTGAAATAAATTATATATTTAAATAAATAAACAAATAAATTAATTAATACCGTGTATTTCATTGAAGTTTGTATCAATAATTGAAAGAATGCAATTTGCTTGATTGAATGGAAGCATTATAGAAGAGGCATTGAATACTGGAGCGAAACTCTACTCTTTGAATTTACTTGGTTTCATTGAATGAATGGGTGCAGTTTGTTGCATTGAATCGATGTGATAAACGCCTGGTACTGAATGGATGAGTGAAGTTGTACCCATTGAATTAGCACGAGCAGATTGTTACATTGTGTGAATGAAATAAGCTTGACACATCGAATGAATGAGAGAAGCTCTACTTATTGGGTTAACACGAGTAGTGTGATTCATTGAGTGAATGTGTGCAGTTAGTTCCATTGGATCAATGGGTTGAACTCGTGGCACTGCATGTATGTGAGAAGGTCGACTCATTGAATAAGTGAGTTAAGCTTGACACATTATTTGAATTCAAAAGCTTTACTCATTGAATAAACACGTGCAGTGTGTTTTATTGAAAGAATTGATTGAAGGAATGAATTCAGTTTGATTCAATGAAATTTTAAATAACTGAATGCATTTTTGTAATAAATAAATGAGTGCAGTTTGTTTTATGTATGAATGAGTCAAGTTTGTTTCACTGATTGAAAGAAAACGTTTGATTCATTGAATGTTGGATTGAATGAATGAATACACTTTGATACTTTGAATGAATGAGTTCAGCCCGAAGCATTGCATGAATTAGAGAAGACGAACTCATTGACATAACACGCGGAGTTTGTTTCATTGTTTGACTGAGTGCAGTTTGAATCACTGAATGGACGATTCTTATTGGATTCATTAAATCTTGTGTTAAGTTTGTGTCAGTGAATCAATGAATAATGTTTGATTGAACCTTGATTCAGTGAATGAATACAGTATGTTCCATTGAATGAATGTGTTAACCTGGAGACATTGAATTCAAAGAAACAATCGGTGTGGATTAATTCAATGAGTAATTTTTTTCTTCTCCATTCAATGCATTGAGCTTAACTTCTTATTTCAAAGAGTCAAAGTGCATTCTTTCATTCAATGAATCCTACTTCAAAAACACATTCAATAAATCAAAAGTTATTTCTTGTTTCAATGAAGCAAACATAACTCAAATATTTAACAGATCAAAGCGCACTCATTAGTTCACTTAACAATCTGCATACATACATTTAGTTATTGTATCAAACTCAACTCAATGCAATAAAATCTACGTGTTAATTCAATGAGTAGAGCTTATCTTGTGAAGTCATGTTCCCGAGCTTGACGTATTCATTCAATGAAACAACTGCATTCGTTCATTCATTGAATCAATGCTTAGAGCTATTCTCATGAATACAATAGCATAACATATTCATTCTCTGAAGAAAACTGAATTCACTCATTCATTGAATCATAGACTCAATTGTACTTTCAATGAATTATACGTTTTATTGATTCAATGAAGCAAACTTACCCCATGCATTTAACTAAACAATTGAATTCACTAAATGAATGATTTAAGTTCATTTCTTTAAATCAGTTAATAACGTTTCATTCATTGAATCAATGATTGAAGAATGTATTGATTAATTGAATTAATGCACATTGAATGATTGAATGGAGGCGTTATGATAGACACATTGCATACATGAGAGAAGCTATACTCATTGACTTAACACAAGCAGTCTGTTTCATTGAATGAGTGATTGCAGTTTATTGAATGTATCAAACTGCACTCCACGTGTGAATTATAGGAGTAGAGATTCTGCCATTCATGCAATGTGTGAAGAAGGTTAACTCATTCATTCAATGAAACAAACTGCACCGTGCTAATCAATGAGTCGACCTTCTCTCATAAATGCAGTGCCAAGAGTTCAACGCATTGATTGAATCAATGAATGAAACTGCACACTTCGATTCATTGAACCTCTCTGCACGTGTTAACCCAATGAGTAGAGCTTCTTTCATTCATTCAGTGTGTGAAGCTTAACCTATTCACTCAATTGAAACAAAATGCTCAAGTTAATTCAATGAGTACAACTTCTCTCAGTCATTCAATGCCACGAGTTTTACGCATTGAATTAATGTAAGAAACTGCACTCACTCATTCAATGAAACAGACGGGATGTGTTAATTCAACGAGGAGATCTTCACTCATTTATTCAATGTCTCGAGTGTAACGCTTGCAGTCATTCACTAATGAAGCAGACTGCATGGTTTCATTCAATGGCAAGAGCTTCTCTCATGTAATGAATACCACTACTATAACGATTTCATTCAATCAAACAAACCACATTAATTAAATCATTGATACAAACTTCTATCATTTGATTCAATGAAGCAAACGTTATTTGTTGATTCAATGCAACAAACCTAGCACATTTATGCCATCAATCCAGCGGTACTCATTCATTCAATGAAACACACTTTATATGATAATTGAACGAGTAGTGCTTCTGCGATTCATTCAATATACCAATCCTCACGCATTCACTCAATAAAACAAACTGCACGTGATAATCAATGAGTCGAGCTTCTCTCTCATACATGCAGTGCCACGAGATCAACTTATTGATTCATCGACACACATTCATTCAAAGAAATTGCACGCGTAAACCCAATGAGTAGAATTTTTTCATTTAAACAATGTGTGAAGCTTAACTCATACATTCAATGGAACAAACAGCATTCAGTCATCTATTGCAGCAAACTAGAATCATTAATTCAAGGAAACAAACTTAACTCATTTATTTAGTTAATCAAACCGTACTCATTAATTCAATGAAAAAGACTGCACGTCTAACGAAAGAGACTGCACGAGATTCTTTCATTCATTCAGTGTCTCGATTTTATCGCATTGGATCATTGGATTCACTATTTCTTTAAATAAATTTTAAATTTAAATAAATAAACAAATAAATTAATTAATACCGTGTATTTCATTGAAGATTGTTTCAATAATTGAAAGAATGCAATTTGCTTGATTGAATGGAAGCATTATAGAAGAGGCATTGAATACATGAGCGAAACTCTACTCTTTGAATTAACTTGGTTTCATTGAATGAATGGGTGCAGTTTGTTTCATTGAATCGATGTGGTAAACGCCTGGGACTGAATGGATGAGAGAAGTTGTACCCATTGAATTAACACGAGCAGATTGTTTCATTGTGTGAATGAAATAAGCTTGAAACATTGAATGAATGAGAGATGCTCTACTTATTGGGTTAACACGAGTAGTGTGATTCATTGAGTGAATGTGTGCAGTTAGTTTCATTGGATCAATGGTTTGAACTCGTGGCAATGCATGTATGTGAGAAGGTCGACTCATTGAATAAGTGAGTTAAGCTTGACACATTATACGAATGGCAAAAGCTTTACTCATTGAATTAACACGTGCAGTGTGTTTTATTGAAAGAATTGACTGAAGGAATGAATTCAGTTTGATTCAATGAAATTTTAAATGACTGAATGCCTTTTTGCAGTAAATCAATGAGTGCAGTTTGCTTAATGTATGAATGAGTCAAGTTTGTTTCACTGATTGAAAGAAAACGTTTGATTCATTGAATGTAGGATTGAATGAATGAATACACTTTGATACTTTGAATGAATGAGTTCAGCCCGAAGCATTGCATGGATTAGAGAAGACGAACTCATTGACATAACACGCGCAGTTTGTTTCATTGATTGACTGAGTGCAGTTTGAATCATTGAATGGACTATTCTTATTGGATTCATTAAATCTTGTGTTGTTTGTTTCAGTGAATCAATGAACAATGTTTGATTGAAGCTTGATTCAGTGAATGAATGTGTTAACCTGGAGACATTGAATTCAAAGAAACAATCGGTGTGGATTAATTCAATGAGTAATTTTTTTCTTATACATTCAATGTATAAGAACTTAACTTCTTATTTCAAAGAATCAAAGTGCATTCTTTCATTCAATGAATCCTACTTCAAAGACACATTCAATAAATCAAAAGTTATTTCTTGTTTCAATGAAGCAAACATAACTCAAATATTTAACAGATCAAAGTGCACTCATGAGTTCACGTAACAATCTGCATACATACATTTAGTTATTGTATCAAACTCAACTCAATGCAACAAACTCTACGTGTTAATTCAATGAGAAGAGCTTATCTCGTGAAGTCATGTTCCCGAGCTTGACGTATTCATTCAATGAAACAACTGCATTCGTTCATTCATTGATTCAAGCATCAATCGCACATTGAATCAGACGTTTTTCTTTGATTCAATGGAAGAAACATAACACATTCATTTAATGAATCCAAATGCATCGAATCATTCAATGCATCAAACTTCATTAAATCATTCGTATATTCAATGATTCAATAGTTATTTATTGATTTAATGCAACAAACGCAACTCATACACTTTAATGAATCGAAGAGCCCTCATTTGTATACTGAAACAAATTGCATTCTTTCTCTTATTCAGTGACTCACACTGAATTCATTCATTCCCTGAAATAAGCTGAACGTTTTTTCAATGCCTAGCGCTATTCTCATGAATACAATAGCATAACATATTCATTTCTGAAGGAAACTGCATTCACTCATTCATTGAATCATAGACTCAATTGTACTTTCAATGAATTAAACGTTTTATTGACTCAATGAAGCAAACATACCCTATGCATTTAACTAAACAATTGAATTCACTAAAATGAATGATTTAAGTTCATTTCTTTAAATCAATTAATAACGTTTCACTCATTGAATCAATGATTGAAGAATGTATTGATTAATTGAATTAATGCACATTGAATGATTGAATGGAGGCGTTATGATAGACACATTGCATACATGAGAGAAGCTATACTCATTGACTTAACACAAGCAGTCTGTTTCATTGAATGAGTGATTGCAGTTTATTGAATGTATCAAACTGCACTCCACGTGTGAATTATAGGAGTAGAGATTCTGCCATTCATGCAATGTGTGAAGAAGGTTAACTCATTCATTCAATGAAACAAAATGCACCGTGCTAATCAATGAGTCGACCTTCTCTCATAAATGCAGTGCCAAGAGTTCAACGCATTGATTGAATGAATGAATGAAACTGCACACTTCGATTCATTGAACCTCTCTGCACGTGTTAACCCAATGAGTAGAGCTTCTCTCATTCATTCAGTGTGTGAAGCTTAACCTATTCACTCGATTGAAACAAAATGCTCAAGTTAATTCAATGAGTACAACTTCTCTCAGTCATTCAATGCCACGAGTTTTACGCATTGAATTAATGTAAGAAACTGCACTCACTCATTCAATGAAACAGACGGGATGTGTTAATTCAACGAGGAGATCTTCACTCATTTATTCAATGTCTCGAGTGTAACGCTTGCAGTCATTCACTAATGAAGCAGACTGCATGGTTTCATTCAATGGCAAGAGCTTCTCTCATGTAATGAATACCACTGCTATAACGATTTCATTCAATCAAACAAACCACATTAATTAAATCATTGATACAATCTTCTATCGTTTGATTCAATGAAGCAAACGTTATTAATTGATTCAATGCAATACACTTAGCACATTTATGCCATCAATCAAGCTGTACCCATTCATTCAATGAAACACACTTTATATGATAATTGAACGAGTAGTGCTTCTGCGATTCATTCAATATACCAATCCTCACGCATTCACTCAATAAAACAAACTGCACGTGATAATCAATGAGTCGAGCTTCTCTCATACATGCAGTGCCACGAGATCAACTTATTGATTCATCGACACACATTCATTCAATGAAACTGCACGCGTAAACCCAATGAGTAGAGTTTTTTCATTCAATCAATGTGTGAAGCTTAACTCATACATTCAATGGAACAAACAGCATTCAGTCATCTATTGCATCAAACTAGAAAAATTAATTCAAGGAAACAAACTTAACTCATTTATTTAGTTAATCAAAAAGTACTCGTTAATTCATTTAAAGAGACTGCACGTCCAACGAAAGAGACTGCACGAGACTCTTTCATTCATTCATTGTCTCGTTTTTATCGCATTGGATCATTGGATTCACGATTTCTTTAAATGAATTATAAATTTAAATAAATAAACAAATAAAATAATTAATACCGTGTATTTCATTGAAGATTGTTTCAATAATTGAAAGAATGCAATTTGCTTGATTGAATGGAAGCATTATAGAAGAGGCATTGAATACATGAGCGAAAATCTACTCTTTGAATTAACTTGGTTTCATTGAATGAATGGGTGCAGTTTGTTGCATTGAATCGATGTGGTAAACGCCTGGGACTGAATGGATGAGAGAAGTTGTACCCATTGAATTAACACGAGCAGATTGTTTAATTGTGTGAATGAAATAAGCTTGAAACATTGAATGAATGAGAGATGCTCTACTTATTGGGTTAACACGAGTAGTGTGATTCATTGAGTGAATGTGTGCAGTTAGTTTCATTGGATCAATGGTTTGAACTCGTGGTAATGCATGTATGTGAGAAGGTCGACTCATTGAATAAGTGAGTTAAGCTTGACACATTATATGAATGGCAAAAGCTTTACTCATTGAATTAACACGTGCAGTGTGTTTTATTGAAAGAATTGACTGAAAGAATGAATTCAGTTTGATTCAATGAAATTTTAAATGACTGAATGCCTTTTTGCAGTAAATCAATGAGTGCAGTTTGTTTTATGTATGAATGAGTCAAGTTTGTTTCACTGATTGAAAGAAAACGTTTGATTCATTGAATGTAGGATTGAATGAATGAATACACTTTGATACTTTGAATGAATGAGTTCAGCCCGAAGCATTGCATGAATTAGAGAAGACGAACTCATTGACATAACACGCGCAGTTTGTTTCATTGATTGACTGAGTGCAGTTTGAATCATTGAATGCACGATTCTTATTGGATTCATTAAATCTTGTGTTAAGTTTGTTTCAGTGAACAATGTTTGATTGAATTCAGTGAATGAATGTGTTAACCTGGAGACATTGAATTCAAAGAAACAATCGGTGTGGATTAATTCAATGAGTAAATTTTTTCTTATACATTCAATGCATGGAGCTTAACTTCTTATTTCAAAGAATCAAAGTGCATTATTTCATTCCATGAATCCTACTTCAAAGACACATTCAATAAATCAAAAGTTATTTCTTGTTTCAATGAAGCAAACATAACTCAAATATTTAACAGATCAAAGCGCACTCATGAGTTCACTTAACAATCTGCATACATACATTTAGTTATTGTATCAAACTCAACTCAATGCAACAAACTCTACGTGTTAATTCAATGAGAAGAGCTTATCTCGTGAAGTCATGTTCCCGAGCTTGACGTATTCATTCAATGAAACAACTGCATTCGTTCATTCATTGATTCAAGCATCAATCGCACATTGAATCAGACGTTTTTCTTTGATTCAATGGAAGAAACATAACACATTCATTTAATGAATCCAAATGCATCGAATCATTCAATGCATCAAACTTCATTAAATCATTCGTATATTCAATGATTCAATAGTTATTTATTGATTTAATGCAACAAACGCAACTCATACACTTTAATGAATCGAAGAGCACTCATTTGTATACTGAAACAAATTGCATTCTTTCTCTTATTCAGTGACTCACACTGAATTCATTCATTCCCTGAAATAAGCTGAACGTTTTTTTTCAATGCCTAGCGCTATTCTTTTGAATACAATAGCATAACATATTCATTTCTGAAGGAAACTGCATTCACTCATTCATTGAATCATAGACTCAATTGTACTTTCAATGAATTAAACGTTTTATTGACTCAATGAAGCAAACTTACCCCATGCATTTAACTAAACAATTGAATTCACTAAATGAATGATTTAAGTTCATTTCTTTAAATCAATTAATAACGTTTCATTCATTGAATCAATGATTGAAGAATGTATTGATTAATTGAATTAATGCACATTGAATGATTGAATGGAGGCGTTATGATAGACACATTGCATACATGAGAGAAGCTATACTCATTGACTTAACACAAGCAGTCTGTTTCATTGAATGAGTGATTGCAGTTTATTGAATGTATCAAACTGCACTCCACGTGTGAATTATAGGAGTAGAGATTCTGCCATTCATGCAATGTGTGAAGAAGGTTAACTCATTCATTCAATGAAACAAACTGCACCGTGCTAATCAATGAGTCGACCTTCTCTCATAAATGCAGTGCCAAGAGTTCAACGCATTGATTGAATCAATGAATGAAACTGCACACTT
Source organism: Chiloscyllium punctatum (assembly GCF_047496795.1). Lineage (NCBI taxonomy): Eukaryota > Metazoa > Chordata > Chondrichthyes > Orectolobiformes > Hemiscylliidae > Chiloscyllium > Chiloscyllium punctatum. The sequence continues at coordinate 25,257,445 of NC_092773.1, forward strand.
CGATTCATTGAACCTCTCTGCACGTGTTAACCCAATGAGTAGAGCTTCTCTCATTTATTCAGTGTGTGAAGCTTAACCTATTCACTCAATTGAAACAAAATGCTCAAGTTAATTCAATGAGTACAACTTCTCTCAGTCATTCAATGCCACGAGTTTTACGCATTGAATTAATGTAAGAAACTGCACTCACTCATTCAATGAAACAGACGGGATGTGTTAATTCAACGAGGAGATCTTCACTCATTTATTCAATGTCTCGAGTGTAACGCTTGCAGTCATTCACTAATGAAGCAGACTGCATGGTTTCATTCAATGGCAAGAGCTTCTCTCATGTAATGAATACCACTACTATAACGATTTCATTCAATCAAACAAACCACATTAATTAAATCATTGATACAATCTTCTATCGTTTGATTCAATGAAGCAAACGTTATTAATTGATTCAATGCAACACACTTAGCACATTTATGCCATCAATCAAGCTGTACCCATTCATTCAATGAAACACACTTTATATGATAATTGAACGATTAGTGCTTCTGCGATTCATTCAATATACCAATCCTCACGCATTCACTCAATAAAACAAACTGCACGTGATAATCAATGAGTCGAGCTTCTCTCATACATACAGTGCCACGAGATCAACTTATTGATTCATCGACACACATTCATTCAATGAAACTGCACGCGTATACCCAATAAGTAGAGTTTTTTCATTCAATCAATGTGTGAAGCTTAACTCATACATTCAATGGAACAAACAGCATTCAGTCATCTATTGCATAAACTAGAATAATTAATTCAAGGAAACAAACTTAACTCATTTATTTAGTTAATCAAACCGTACTCGTTAATTCAATGAAAGAGACTGCACGTCCAACGAAAGAGACTGCACGAGACTCTTTCATTCATTCAGTGTCTCGTTTTTATCGCATTGGATCATTGGATTCACGATTTCTTTAAATGAATTATAAATTTAAATAAATAAACAAATAAAATAATTAATACCGTGTATTTCATTGAAGATTGTTTCAATAATTGAAAGAATGTAATTTGCTTGATTGAATGGAAGCATTATAGAAGAGGCATTGAATACATGAGCGAAACTCTACTCTTTGAATTAACTTGGTTTCATTGAATGAATGGGTGCAGTTTGTTGCATTGAATCGATGTGGTAAACGCCTGGGACTGAATGGATGAGAGAAGTTGTACCCATTGAATTAACACGAGCAGATTGTTTCATTGTGTGAATGAAATAAGCTTGAAACATTGAATGAATGAGAGATGCTCTACTTATTGGGTTAACACGAGTAGTGTGATTCATTGAGTGAATGTGTGCAGTTAGTTTCATTGGATCAATGGTTTGAACTCGTGGCAATGCATGTATGTGAGAAGGTCGACTCATTGAATAAGTGAGTTAAGCTTGACACATTATACGAATGGCAAAAGGTTTACTCATTGAATTAACACGTGCAGTGTGTTTTATTGAAAGAATTGACTGAAGGAATGAATTCAGTTTGATTCAATGAAATTTTAAATGACTGAATGCCTTTTTGCAGTAAATCAATGAGTGCAGTTTGTTTAATGTATGAATGAGTCAAGTTTGTTTCACTGATTGAAAGAAAACGTTTGATTCATTGAATGTTGGATTGAATGAATGAATACACTTTGATACTTTGAATGAATGAGTTCAGCCCGAAGCATTGCATGAATTAGAGAAGACGAACTCATTGACATAACACGCGCAGTTTGTTTCATTGATTGACTGAGTGCAGTTTGAATCATTGAATGGACTATTCTTATTGGATTCATTAAATCTTGTGTTGTTTGTTTCAGTGAATCAATGAACAATGTTTGATTGAAGCTTGATTCAGTGAATGAATGTGTTAACCTGGAGACATTGAATTCAAAGAAACAATCGGTGTGGATTAATTCAATGAGTAAATTTTTTCTTATACATTCAATGCATGGAGCTTAACTTCTTATTTCAAAGAATCAAAGTGCATTATTTCATTCCATGAATCCTACTTCAAAGACACATTCAATAAATCAAAAGTTATTTCTTGTTTCAATGAAGCAAACATAACTCAAATATTTAACAGATCAAAGCGCACTCATGAGTTCACTTAACAATCTGCATACATACATTTAGTTATTGTATCAAACTCAACTCAATGCAACAAACACTACGTGTTAATTCAATGAGAAGAGCTTATCTCGTGAAGTCATGTTCCCGAGCTTGACGTATTCATTCAATGAAACAACTGCACTCGTTCATTCATTGATTCAAGCATCAATCGCACATTGAATCAGACGTTTTTCTTTGATTCAATGGAAGAAACATAACACATTCATTTAATGAATCCAAATGCATCGAATCATTCAATGCATCAAACTTCATTAAATCATTCGTATATTCAATGATTCAAAAGTTATTTATTGATTTAATGCAACAAACGCAACTCATACACTTTAATGAATCGAAGAGCACTCATTTGTATACTGAAACAAATTGCATTCTTTCTCTTATTCAGTGACTCACACTGAATTCATTCATTCCCTGAAATAAGCTGAACGTTTTTTTTCAATGCCTAGCGCTATTCTCATGAATACAATAGCATAACATATTCATTTCTGAAGGAAACTGCATTCACTCATTCATTGAATCATAGACTCAATTGTACTTTCAATGAATTAAACGTTTTATTGACTCAATGAAGCAAACTTACCCCATGCATTTAACTAAACAATTGAATTCACTAAATGAATGATTTAAGTTCATTTCTTTAAATCAATTAATAACGTTTCATTCATTGAATCAATGATTGAAGAATGTATTGATTAATTGAATTAATGCACATTGAATGATTGAATGGAGGCGTTATGATAGACACATTGCATACATGAGAGAAGCTATGCTCATTGACTTAACACAAGCAGTCTGTTTCATTGAATGAGTGATTGCAGTTTATTGAATGTATCAAACTGCACTCCACGTGTGAATTATAGGAGTAGAGATTCTCCCATTCATGCAATGTGTGAAGAAGGTTAACTCATTCATTCAATGAAACAAACTGCACCGTGCTAATCAATGAGTCGACCTTCTCTCATAAATGCAGTGCCAAGAGTTCAACGCATTGATTGAATGAATGAATGAAACTGCACACTTCGATTCATTGACCCTCTCTGCACGTGTTAACCCAATGAGTAGAGCTTCTCTCATTCATTCAGTGTGTGAAGCTTAACCTATTCACTCAATTGAAACAAAATGCTCAAGTTAATTCAATGAGTACAACTTCTCTCAGTCATTCAATGCCACGAGTTTTACGCATTGAATTAATGTAAGAAACTGCACTCACTCATTCAATGAAACAGACGGGATGTGTTAATTCAACGAGGAGATCTTCACTCATTTATTCAATGTCTCGAGTGTAACGCTTGCAGTCATTCACTAATGAAGCAGACTGCATGGTTTCATTCAATGGCAAGAGCTTCTCTCATGTTATGAATACCACTACTATAACGATTTCATTCAATCAAACAAACCACATTAATTAAATCATTGATACAATCTTCTATCGTTTGATTCAATGAAGCAAACGTTATTAATTGATTCAATGCAACACACTTAGCACATTTATGCCATCAATCAAGCTGTACCCATTCATTCAATGAAACACACTTTATATGATAATTGAACGAGTAGTGCTTCTGCGATTCATTCAATATACCAATCCTCACGCATTCACTCAATAAAACAAACTGCACGTGATAATCAATGAGTCGAGCTTCTCTCATACATACAGTGCCACGAGATCAACTTATTGATTCATCGACACACATTCATTCAATGAAACTGCACGCGTAAACCCAATGAGTAGAGTTTTTTCATTCAATCAATGTGTGAAGCTTAACTCATACATTCAATGGAACAAACAGCATTCAGTCATCTATTGCATCAAGCTAGAATAATTAATTCAAGGAAACAAACTTAACTCATTTATTTAGTTAATCAAACCGTACTCGTTAATTCAATGAAAGAGACTGCACGTCCAACGAAAGAGACTGCACGAGACTCTTTCATTCATTCAGTGTCTCGTTTTTATCGCATTGGATCATTGGATTCACGATTTCTTTGAATGAATTATAAATTTAAATAAATAAACAAATAAAATAATTAATACCGTGTATTTCATTGAAGATTGTTTCAATAATTGAAAGAATGCAATGTGCTTGATTGAATGGAAGCATTATAGAAGAGGCATTGAATACATGAGCGAAACTCTACTCTTTGAATTAACTTGGTTTCATTGAATGAATGGGTGCAGTTTGTTGCATTGAATCGATGTGGTAAACGCCTGGGACTGAAAGGATGAGAGAAGTTGTACCCATTGAATTAACACGAGCAGATTGTTTCATTGTGTGAATGAAAATAGCTTGAAACATTGAATGAATGAGAGATGCTCTTCTTATTGGGTTAACACGAGTAGTGTGATTGATTGAGTGAATGTGTGCAGTTAGTTTCATTGGATCAATGGGTTGAACTCGTGGCACTGCATGTATGTGAGAAGGTCGATTCATTGAATAAGTGAGTTAAGCTTGACACATTATATGAATGGCAAAAGCTTTACTCATTGAATTAACACGTGCAGTGTGTTTTATTGAAAGAATTGACTGAAGGAATGAATTCAGTTTGATTCAATAAAATTTTAAATGACTGAATGTCTTTTTGCAGTAAATCAATGAGTGCAGTTTGTTTTATGTATGAATGAGTCAAGTTTGTTTCACTGATTGAAAGAAAACGTTCGATTCATTGAATGTAGGATTGAATGAATGAATACACTTTGATACTTTGAATGAATGAGTTCAGCCCGAGGCATTGCATGAATTAGAGAAGACGAACTCATTGACATAACACGCGGAGTTTGTTTCATTGATTGACTGAGTGCAGTTTGAATCATTGAATGCACGATTCTTATTGGATTCATTAAATCTTGTGTTAAGTTTGTTTCAGTGAATCAATGAATAATGTTTGATTGAAGCTTGATTCAGTGAATGAATACAGTATGTTCCATTGAATGAATGTGTTAACCTGGAGACATTGAATTCAAAGAAACAATCGGTGTGGATTAATTCAATGAGTAAATTTTTTCTTATACATTCAATGCATGGAGCTTAACTTCTTATTTCAAAGAATCAAAGTGTATTCTTTCATTCAATGAATCCTACTTCAAAGACACATTCAATAAATCAAAAGTTATTTCTTGTTTCAATGAAGCAAACATAACTCAAATATTTAACAGATCAAAGAGCACTCATGAGTTCACTTAACAATCTGCATACATACATTTAGTTATTGTATCAAACTCAACTCAATGCAACAAACTCTACGTGTTAATTCAATGAGAAGAGCTTATCTCGTGAAGTCATGTTCCCGAGCTTGACGTATTCATTCAATGAAACAACTGCATTCGTTCATTCATTGATTCAAGCATCAATCGCACATTGAATCAGACGTTTTTCTTTGATTCAATGGAAGAAACATAACACATTCATTTAATGAATCCAAATGCATCGAATCATTCAATGCATCAAACTTCATTAAATCATTCGTATATTCAATGATTCAAAAGTTATTTATTGATTTAATGCAACAAACGCAACTCATACACTTTAATGAATCGAAGAGCACTCATTTGTATACTGAAACAATTTGCATTCTTTCTCTTATTCAGTAACTCACACTGAATTCATTCATTCCCTGAAATAAGCTGAACATTTTTTTTTAAACTCTAGCGCTATTCTCATGAATACAATAGCATAACATATTCATTTCTGAAGGAAACTGCATTCACTCATTCATTGAATCATAGACTCAATTGTACTTTCAATGAATTAAACGTTTTATTGATTCAATGAAGCAAACTTACCCCATGCATTTAACTAAACAATTGAATTCACTAAATGAATGACTTAAGTTCATTTCTTTAAATCAATTAATAATGTTTCATTCATTGAATTAAAGATTGAAGAATGTATTGATTAATTGAATTAATGCACGTTGACTGATTGAATGGAGGCGTTATGATAGACACATTGCATACATGAGAGAAGCTATACTCATTGACATAACACAAGCAGTCCGTTTCATTGAATCAATGAGTGCAGTTTATTGAATGTATCAAAGTGCACTCCACGTGTGAATTATAGGAGTAGAGATTCTGCCATTCATGCAATGTGTGAAGAAGGTTAACTCATTCATTCAATGAAACAAACTGCACCGTGCTAATCAATGAGTCGACCTTCTCTCATAAATGCAGTGCCAAGAGTTCAACGCATTGATTGAATCAATGAATGAAACTGCACACTTCGATTCATTGAACCTCTCTGCACGTGTTAACCCAATGAGTAGAGCTTCTCTCATTCATTCAGTGTGTGAAGCTTAACCTATTCACTCAATTGAAACAAAATGCTCAAGTTAATTCAATGAGTACAACTTCTCTCAGTCATTCAATGCCACGAGTTTTACGCATTGAATTAATGTAAGAAACTGCACTCACTCATTCAATGAAACAGACGGGATGTGTTAATTCAACGAGTAGATCTTCACTCATTTATTCAATGTCTCGAGTGTAACGCTTGCAGTCATTCACTAATGAAGCAGACTGCATGGTTTCATTCAATGGCAAGAGCTTCTCTCATGTAATGAATACCACTACTATAACGATTTCATTCAATCAAACAAACCACATTAATTAAATCATTGATACAAACTTCTATCATTTGATTCAATGAAGCAAACGTTATTAATTGATTCAATGCAACAAACCTAGCACATTTATGCCATCAATCCAGCGGTACTCATTCATTCAATGAAACACACTTTATATGATAATTGAACGAGTAGTGCTTCTGCGATTCATTCAATATACCAATCCTCACGCATTCACTCAATAAAACAAACTGCACGTGATAATCAATGAGTCGAGCTTCTCTCATACATGCAGTGCCACGAGATCAACTTATTGATTCATCGACACACATTCATTCAAAGAAATTGCACGCGTAAACCCAATGAGTAGAATTTTTTCATTTAATCAATGTGTGAAGCTTAACTCATACATTCAATGGAACAAACAGCATTCAGTCATCTATTGCAGCAAACTAGAATCATTAATTCAAGGAAACAAACTTAACTCATTTATTTAGTTAATCAAACCGTACTCATTAATTCAATGAAAAAGACTGCACGTCTAACGAAAGAGACTGCACGAGATTCTTTCATTCATTCAGTGTCTCGATTTTATCGCATTGGATCATTGGATTCACTATTTCTTTAAATAAATTTTAAATTTAAATAAATAAACAAATAAAATAATTAATACCGTGTATTTCATTGAAGTTTGTATCAATAATTGAAAGAATGCAATTTGCTTGATTGAATGGAAGCATTATAGAAGAGGCATTGAATACTGGAGCGATACTCTACTCTTTGAATTAAGTTGGTTTCATTGAAAGAATGGGTGCAGTTTGTTGCATTGAATCGATGTGATAAACGCCTGGTACTGAATGGATGAGAGAAGTTGTACCCATTGAATTAGCACGAGCAGATTGTTACATTGTGTGAATGAAATAAGCTTGACACATCGAATGAATGAGTTATTAACACGAGTAGTGTGATTCATTGAGTGAATGTGTGCAGTTAATTTCATTGGATCAATGGGTTGAACTCGTGGCACTGCATGTATGTGAGAAGGTCGACTCATTGAATAAGTGAGTTAAGCTTGACACATTATATGAATGGCAAAAGCTTTACTCATTGAATTAACACGTGCAGTGTGTTTTATTGAAAGAATTGACTGAAGGAATGAATTCAGTTTGATTCAATGAAATTTTAAATAACTGAATGCATTTTTGTAGTAAATAAATGAGTGCAGTTTGTTTTATGTATGAATGAGTCAAGTTTGTTTCACTGATTGAAAGAAAACGTTTGATTCATTGAATGTAGGATTGAATGAATGAATACACTTTGATACTTTGAATGAATGAGTTCAGCCCGAAGCATTGCATGAATTAGAGAAGACGAACTCATTGACATAACACGAGTAGTGTGATTCATTGAGTGAATGTGTGCAGTTAGTTCCATTGGATCAATGGGTTGAACTCGTGGCCCTGCATGTATGTGAGAAGGTCGACTCATTGAATAAGTGAGTTAAGCTTGACACATTATATGGATTCAAAAGCTTTACTCATTGAATTAACACGTGCAGTGTGTTTTATTGAAAGAATTGACTGAAGGAATGAATTCAGTTTGATTCAATGAAATTTTAAATAACTGAATGCATTTTTGTAGTAAATAAATGAGTGCAGTTTGTTTTATGTATGAATGAGTCAAGTTTGTTTCACTGATTGAAAGAAAACGTTTGATTCATTGAATGTAGGATTGAATGAATGAATACACTTTGATACTTTGAATGAATGAGTTCAGCCCGAAGCATTGCATGAATTAGAGAAGACGAACTCATTGACATAACACGCGGAGTTTGTTTCATTGTTTGACTGAGTGCAGTTTGAATCACTGAATGGACGATACTTATTGGATTCATTAAAGCTTGTGTTAAGTTTGTGTCACTGAATCAATGAATAATGTTTGATTGAACCTTGATTCAGTGAATGAATACAGTATGTTCCATTGAATGAATGTGTTAACTTGGAGACATTGAATTCAAAGTAACAATCGGTGTGGATTAATTCAATGAGTAATTTTTTTCTTATCCATTCAATGCATTGAGCTTAACTTCTTATTTCAAAGAGTCAAAGTGCATTCTTTCATTCAATGAATCCTACTTCAAAGACACATTCAATAAATCAAAAGTTATTTCTTGTTTCAATGAAGCAAACATAACTCAAATATTTAACAGATCAAAGCGCACTCATTAGTTCACTTAACAATCTGCATACATACATTTAGTTATTGTATCAAAGTCAACTCAATGCAATAAAATCTACGTGTTAATTCAATGAGTAGAGCTTATCTTGTGAAGTCATGTTCCCGAGCTTGACGTATTCATTCAATGAAACAACTGCATTCGTTCATTCATTGAATCAATGCTTAGAGCTATTCTCAATAATACAATAGCATAACATATTCATTCTCTGAAGAAAACTGAATTCACTCATTCACTGAATCATAGACTCAATTAATTAAACTTCAATGAATTAAACGTTTTATTGATTCAATGAAGCAAACTTACCCCATGCATTTAACTAAACAATTGAATTCACTAAATGAATGATTTAAGTTCATTTCTTTTAATCAATTAATAACGTTTCATTCATTGAATCAATGATTGAAGAATGTATTGATTAATTGAATTAATGCACATTGAATGATTGAATGGAGGCGTTATGATAGACACATTGCATACATGAGAGAAGCTATACTCATTGACTTAACACAAGCAGTCTGTTTCATTGAATGAGTGATTGCAGTTTATTGAATGTATCAAACTGCACTCCACGTGTGAATTATAGGAGTAGAGATTCTGCCATTCATGCAATGTGTGAAGAAGGTTAACTCATTCATTCAATGAAACAAACTGCACCGTGCTAATCAATGAGTCGACCTTCTCTCATAAATGCAGTGCCAAGAGTTCAACGCATTGATTGAATCAATGAATGAAACTGCACACTTCGATTCATTGAACCTCTCTGCACGTGTTAACCCAATGAGTAGAGCTTCTCTCATTCATTCAGTGTGTGAAGCTTAACCTATTCACTCAATTGAAACAAAATGCTCAAGTTAATTCAATGAGTACAACTTCTCTCAGTCATTCAATGCCACGAGTTTTACGCATTGAATTAATGTAAGAAACTGCACTCACTCATTCAATGAAACAGACGGGATGTGTTAATTCAACGAGTAGATCTTCACTCATTTATTCAATGTCTCGAGTGTAACGCTTGCAGTCATTCACTAATGAAGCAGACTGCATGGTTTCATTCAATGGCAAGAGCTTCTCTCATGTAATGAATACCACTACTATAACGATTTCATTCAATCAAACAAACCACATTAATTAAATCATTGATACAAACTTCTATCATTTGATTCAATGAAGCAAACGTTATTAATTGATTCAATGCAACAAACCTAGCACATTTATGCCATCAATCCAGCGGTACTCATTCATTCAATGAAACACACTTTATATGATAATTGAACGAGTAGTGCTTCTGCGATTCATTCAATATACCAATCCTCACGCATTCACTCAATAAAACAAACTGCACGTGATAATCAATGAGTCGAGCTTCTCTCATACATGCAGTGCCACGAGATCAACTTATTGATTCATCGACACACATTCATTCAAAGAAATTGCACGCGTAAACCCAATGAGTAGAATTTTTTCATTTAATCAATGTGTGAAGCTTAACTCATACATTCAATGGAACAAACAGCATTCAGTCATCTATTGCAGCAAACTAGAATCATTAATTCAAGGAAACAAACTTAACTCATTTATTTAGTTAATCAAACCGTACTCATTAATTCAATGAAAAAGACTGCACGTCTAACGAAAGAGACTGCACGAGATTCTTTCATTCATTCAGTGTCTCGATTTTATCGCATTGGATCATTGGATTCACTATTTCTTTAAATAAATTTTAAATTTAAATAAATAAACAAATAAAATAATTAATACCGTGTATTTCATTGAAGTTTGTATCAATAATTGAAAGAATGCAATTTGCTTGATTGAATGGAAGCATTATAGAAGAGGCATTGAATACTGGAGCGATACTCTACTCTTTGAATTAAGTTGGTTTCATTGAAAGAATGGGTGCAGTTTGTTGCATTGAATCGATGTGATAAACGCCTGGTACTGAATGGATGAGAGAAGTTGTACCCATTGAATTAGCACGAGCAGATTGTTACATTGTGTGAATGAAATAAGCTTGACACATCGAATGAATGAGTTATTAACACGAGTAGTGTGATTCATTGAGTGAATGTGTGCAGTTAATTTCATTGGATCAATGGGTTGAACTCGTGGCACTGCATGTATGTGAGAAGGTCGACTCATTGAATAAGTGAGTTAAGCTTGACACATTATATGAATGGCAAAAGCTTTACTCATTGAATTAACACGTGCAGTGTGTTTTATTGAAAGAATTGACTGAAGGAATGAATTCAGTTTGATTCAATGAAATTTTAAATAACTGAATGCATTTTTGTAGTAAATAAATGAGTGCAGTTTGTTTTATGTATGAATGAGTCAAGTTTGTTTCACTGATTGAAAGAAAACGTTTGATTCATTGAATGTAGGATTGAATGAATGAATACACTTTGATACTTTGAATGAATGAGTTCAGCCCGAAGCATTGCATGAATTAGAGAAGACGAACTCATTGACATAACACGAGTAGTGTGATTCATTGAGTGAATGTGTGCAGTTAGTTCCATTGGATCCATGGGTTGAACTCGTGGCACTGCATGTATGTGAGAAGGTCGACTCATTGAATAAGTGAGTTAAGCTTGACACATTATATGGATTCAAAAGCTTTACTCATTGAATTAACACGTGCAGTGTGTTTTATTGAAAGAATTGACTGAAGGAATGAATTCAGTTTGATTCAATGAAATTTTAAATAACTGAATGCATTTTTGTAGTAAATAAATGAGTGCAGTTTGTTTTATGTATGAATGAGTCAAGTTTGTTTCACTGATTGAAAGAAAACGTTTGATTCATTGAATGTAGGATTGAATGAATGAATACACTTTGATACTTTGAATGAATGAGTTCAGCCCGAAGCATTGCATGAATTAGAGAAGACGAACTCATTGACATAACACGAGTAGTGTGATTCATTGAGTGAATGTGTGCAGTTATTTCCATTGGATCAATGGGTTGAACTCGTGGCACTGCATGTATGTGAGAAGGTCGACTCATTGAATAAGTGAGTTAAGCTTGACACATTATATGGATTCAAAAGCTTTACTCATTGACTTAACACGTGCAGTGTGTTTTATTGAAAGAATTGACTGAAGGAATGAATTCAGTTTGATTCAATGAAATTTTAAATAACTGAATGCATTTTTGTAGTAAATAAATGAGTGCAGTTTGTTTTATGTATGAATGAGTCAAGTTTGTTTCACTGATTGAAAGAAAACGTTTGATTCATTGAATGTAGGATTGAATGAATGAATACACTTTGATACTTTGAATGAATGAGTTCAGCCCGAAGCATTGCATGAATTAGAGAAGACGAACTCATTGACATAACACGCGGAGTTTGTTTCATTGTTTGACTGAGTGCAGTTTGAATCACTGAATGGACGATACTTATTGGATTCATTAAAGCTTGTGTTAAGTTTGTGTCACTGAATCAATGAATAATGTTTGATTGAACCTTGATTCAGTGAATGAATACAGTATGTTCCATTGAATGAATGTGTTAACCTGGAGACATTGAATTCAAAGAAACAATCGGTGTGGATTAATTCAATGAGTAATTTTTTTCTTATCCATTCAATGCATTGAGCTTAACTTCTTATTTCAAAGAGTCAAAGTGCATTCTTTCATTCAATGAATCCTACTTCAAAGACACATTCAATAAATCAAAAGTAATTTCTTCTTTCAATGAAGCAAACATAACTCAAATATTTAACAGATCAAAGCGCACTCATTAGTTCACTTAACAATCTGCATACATACATTTAGTTATTGTATCAAACTCAACTCAATGCAATAAAATCTACGTGTTAATTCAATGAGTAGAGCTTATCTTGTGAAGTCATGTTCCCGAGCTTGACGTATTCATTCAATGAAACAACTGCATTCGTTCATTCATTGAATCAATGCTTAGAGCTATTCTCATGAATACAATAGCATAACATATTCATTCTCTGAAGAAAACTGAATTCACTCATTCACTGAATCATAGACTCAATTGTACTTTCAATGAATTAAACGTTTTATTGATTCAATGAAGCAAACTTACCCCATGCATTTAACTAAACAATTGAATTCACTAAATGAATGATTTAAGTTCATTTCTTTTAATCAATTAATAACGTTTCATTCATTGAATCAATGATTGAAGAATGTATTGATTAATTGAATTAATGCACATTGAATGATTGAATGGAGGCGTTATGATAGACACATTGCATACATGAGAGAAGCTATACTCATTGACTTAACACAAGCAGTCTGTTTCATTGAATGAGTGATTGCAGTTTATTGAATGTATCAAACTGCACTCCACGTGTGAATTATAGGAGTAGAGATTCTGCCATTCATGCAATGTGTGAAGAAGGTTAACTCATTCATTCAATGAAACAAACTGCACCGTGCTCATCAATGAGTCGACCTTCTCTCATAAATGCAGTGCCAAGAGTTCAACGCATTGATTGAATCAATGAATGAAACTGCACACTTCGATTCATTGAACCTCTCTGCACGTGTTAACCCAATGAGTAGAGCTTCTCTCATTCATTCAGTGTGTGAAGCTTAACCTATTCACTCAATTGAAACAAAATGCTCAAGTTAATTCAATGAGTACAACTTCTCTCAGTCATTCAATGCCACGAGTTTTACGCATTGAATTAATGTAAGAAACTGCACTCACTCATTCAATGAAACAGACGGGATGTGTTAATTCAACGAGTAGATCTTCACTCATTTATTCAATGTCTCGAGTGTAACGCTTGCAGTCATTCACTAATGAAGCAGACTGCATGGTTTCATTCAATGGCAAGAGCTTCTCTCATGTATTGAATACCACTACTATAACGATTTCATTCAATCAAACAAACCACATTAATTAAATCATTGATACAAACTTCTATCATTTGATTCAATGAAGCAAACGTTATTAATTGATTCAATGAAACAAACCTAGCACATTTATGCCATCAATCCAGCGGTACTCATTCATTCAATGAAACACACTGTATATGATAATTGAACGAGTAGTGCTTCTGCGATTCATTCAATATACCAATCCTCACGCATTCACTCAATAAAACAAACTGCACGTGATAATCAATGAGTCGAGCTTCTCTCATACATGCAGTGCCACGAGATCAACTTATTGATTCATCGACACACATTCATTCAAAGAAATTGCACGCGTAAACCCAATGAGTAGAGTTTTTTCATTCAATCAATGTGTGAAGCTTAACTCATACATTCAATGGAACAAACAGCATTCAGTCATCTATTGCAGCAAACTAGAATCATTAATTCATGGAAACAAACTTAACTCATTTATTTAGTTAATCAAACCGTACTCATTAATTCAATGAAAAAGACTGCACGTCTAACGAAAGAGACTGCACGAGATTCTTTCATTCATTCAGTGTCTCGATTTTATCGCATTGGATCATTGGATTCACTATTTCTTTAAATAAATTTTAAATTTAAATAAATAAACAAATAAAATAATTAATACCGTGTATTTCATTGAAGTTTGTATCAATAATTGAAAGAATGCAATTTGCTTGATTGAATGGAAGCATTATAGAAGAGGCATTGAATACTGGAGCGATACTCTACTCTTTGAATTAAGTTGGTTTCATTGAAAGAATGGGTGCAGTTTGTTGCATTGAATCGATGTGATAAACGCCTGGTACTGAATGGATGAGAGAAGTTGTACCCATTGAATTAGCACGAGCAGATTGTTACATTGTGTGAATGAAATAAGCTTGACACATCGAATGAATGAGTTATTAACACGAGTAGTGTGATTCATTGAGTGAATGTGTGCAGTTAATTTCATTGGATCAATGGGTTGAACTCGTGGCACTGCATGTATGTGAGAAGGTCGACTCATTGAATAAGTGAGTTAAGCTTGACACATTATATGAATGGCAAAAGCTTTACTCATTGAATTAACACGTGCAGTGTGTTTTATTGAAAGAATTGACTGAAGGAATGAATTCAGTTTGATTCAATGAAATTTTAAATAACTGAATGCATTTTTGTAGTAAATAAATGAGTGCAGTTTGTTTTATGTATGAATGAGTCAAGTTTGTTTCACTGATTGAAAGAAAACGTTTGATTCATTGAATGTAGGATTGAATGAATGAATACACTTTGATACTTTGAATGAATGAGTTCAGCCCGAAGCATTGCATGAATTAGAGAAGACGAACTCATTGACATAACACGCGGAGTTTGTTTCATTGTTTGACTGAGTGCAGTTTGAATCACTGAATGGACGATTCTTATTGGATTCATTAAATCTTGTGTTAAGTTTGTGTCAGTGAATCAATGAATAATGTTTGATTGAACCTTGATTCAGTGAATGAATACAGTATGTTCCATTGAATTAATGTGTTAACCTGGAGACATTGAATACAAAGAAACAATCGGTGTGGATTAATTCAATGAGTAATTTTTTTCTTATCCATTCAATGCATTGAGCTTAACTTCTTATTTCAAAGAGTCAAAGTGCATTCTTTCATTCAATGAATCCTACTTCAAAGACACATTCAATAAATCAAAAGTTATTTCTTGTTTCAATGAAGCAAACATAACTCAAATATTTAACAGATCAAAGCGCACTCATTAGTTCACTTAACAATCTGCATACATACATTTAGTTATTGTATCAAACTCAACTCAATGCAATAAAATCTACGTGTTAATTCAATGAGTAGAGCTTATCTTGTGAAGTCATGTTCCCGAGCTTGACGTATTCATTCAATGAAACAACTGCATTCGTTCATTCATTGAATCAATGCTTAGAGCTATTCTCATGAATACAATAGCATAACATATTCATTCTCTGAAGAAAACTGAATTCACACATTCATTGAATCATAGACTCAATTGTACTTTCAATGAATTAAACGTTTTATTGATTCAATGAAGCAAACTTACCCCATGCATTTAACTAAACAATTGAATTCACTAAATGAATGATTTAAGTTCATTTCTTTTAATCAATTAATAACGTTTCATTCATTGAATCAATGATTGAAGAATGTATTGATTAATTGAATTAATGCACATTGAATGATTGAATGGAGGCGTTATGATAGACACATTGCATACATGAGAGAAGCTATACTCATTGACTTAACACAAGCAGTCTGTTTCATTGAATGAGTGATTGCAGTTTATTGAATGTATCAAACTGCACTCCACGTGTGAATTATAGGAGTAGAGATTCTGCCATTCATGCAATGTGTGAAGAAGGTTAACTCATTCATTCAATGAAACAAACTGCACCGTGCTAATCAATGAGTCGACCTTCTCTCATAAATGCAGTGCCAAGAGTTCAACGCATTGATTGAATCAATGAATGAAACTGCACACTTCGATTCATTGAACCTCTCTGCACGTGTTAACCCAATGAGTAGAGCTTCTCTCATTCATTCAGTGTGTGAAGCTTAACCTATTCACTCAATTGAAACAAAATGCTCAAGTTAATTCAATGAGTACAACTTCTCTCAGTCATTCAATGCCACGAGTTTTACGCATTGAATTAATGTAAGAAACTGCACTCACTCATTCAATGAAACAGACGGGATGTGTTAATTCAACGAGTAGATCTTCACTCATTTATTCAATGTCTCGAGTGTAACGCTTGCAGTCATTCACTAATGAAGCAGACTGCATGGTTTCATTCAATGGCAAGAGCTTCTCTCATGTAATGAATACCACTACTATAACGATTTCATTCAATCAAACAAACCACATTAATTAAATCATTGATACAAACTTCTATCATTTGATTCAATGAAGCAAACGTTATTAATTGATTCAATGCAACAAACCGAGCACATTTATGCCATCAATCCAGCGGTACTCATTCATTCAATGAAACACACTGTATATGATAATTGAACGAGTAGTGCTTCTGCGATTCATTCAATATACCAATCCTCACGCATTCACTCAATAAAACAAACTGCACGTGATAATCAATGAGTCGAGCTTCTCTCATACATGCAGTGCCACGAGATCAACTTATTGATTCATCGACACACATTCATTCAAAGAAATTGCACGCGTAAACCCAATGAGTAGAATTTTTTCATTTAATCAATGTGTGAAGCTTAACTCATACATTCAATGGAACAAACAGCATTCAGTCATCTATTGCAGCAAACTAGAATCATTAATTCAAGGAAACAAACTTAACTCATTTATTTAGTTAATCAAACCGTACTCATTAATTCAATGAAAAAGACTGCACGTCTAACGAAAGAGACTGCACGAGATTCTTTCATTCATTCAGTGTCTCGATTTTATCGCATTGGATCATTGGATTCACTATTGCTTTAAATAAATTATAAATTTAAATAAATAAACAAATAAATTAATTAATACCGTGTATTTCATTGAAGTTTGTATCAATAATTGAAAGAATGCAATTTGCTTGATTGAATGGAAGCATTATAGAAGAGGCATTGAATACTGGAGCGATACTCTACTCTTTGAATTAAGTTGGTTTCATTGAAAGAATGGGTGCAGTTTGTTGCATTGAATCGATGTGATAAACGCCTGGTACTGAATGGATGAGAGAAGTTGTACCCATTGAATTAGCACGAGCAGATTGTTACATTGTGTGAATGAAATAAGCTTGACACATCGAATGAATGAGTTATTAACACGAGTAGTGTGATTCATTGAGTGAATGTGTGCAGTTAATTTCATTGGATCAATGGGTTGAACTCGTGGCACTGCATGTAAGTGAGAAGGTCGACTCATTGATTAAGTGAGTTAAGCTTGACACATTATATGAATGGCAAAAGCTTTACTCATTGAATTAACACGTGCAGTGTGTTTTATTGAAAGAATTGACTGAAGGAATGAATTCAGTTTGATTCAATGAAATTTTAAATAACTGAATGCATTTTTGTAGTAAATAAATGAGTGCAGTTTGTTTTATGTATGAATGAGTCAAGTTTGTTTCACTGATTGAAAGAAAACGTTTGATTCATTGAATGTAGGATTGAATGAATGAATATACACTTTGATACTTTGAATGAATGAGTTCAGCCCGAAGCATTGCATGAATTAGAGAAGACGAACTCATTGACATAACACGCGGAGTTTGTTTCATTGATTGACTGAGTGCAGTTTGAATCACTGAATGGACGATTCTTATTGGATTCATTAAATCTTGTGTTAAGTTTGTGTCAGTGAATCAATGAATAATGTTTGATTGAACCTTGATTCAGTGCATGAATACAGTATGTTCCATTGAATGAATGTGTTAACCTGGAGACATTGAATTCAAAGAAACAATCGGTGTGGATTAATTCAATGAGTAATTTTTTTCTTATCCATTCAATGCATTGAGCTTAACTTCTTATTTCAAAGAGTCAAAGTGCATTCTTTCATTCAATGAATCCTACTTCAAAGACACATTCAATAAATCAAAAGTTATTTCTTGTTTCAATGAAGCAAACATAACTCAAATATTTTACAGATCAAAGCGCACTCATTAGTTCACTTAACAATCTGCATACATACATTTAGTTATTGTATCAAACTCAACTCAATGCAATAAAATCTACGTGTTAATTCAATGAGTAGAGCTTATCTTGTGAAGTCATGTTCCCGAGCTTGACGTATTCATTCAATGAAACAGCTGCATTCGTTCATTCATTGAATCAATGCTTAGAGCTATTCTCATGAATACAATAGCATAACATATTCATTCTCTGAAGAAAACTGAATTCACTCATTCATTGAATCATAGACTCAATTGTACTTTCAATGAATTAAACGTTTTATTGATTCAATGAAGCAAACTTACCCCATGCATTTAACTAAACAATTGAATTCACTAAATGAATGATTTAAGTTCATTTCTTTAAATCAATTAACAACGTTTCATTCATTGAATCAATGATTGAAGAATGTATTGATTAATTGAATTAATGCACATTGAATGATTGAATGGAGGCGTTATGATAGACACATTGCATACATGAGAGAAGCTATACTCATTGACTTAACACAAGCAGTCTGTTTCATTGAATGAGTGATTGCAGTTTATTGAATGTATCAAACTGCACTCCACGTGTGAATTATAGGAGTAGAGATTCTGCCATTCATGCAATGTGTGAAGAAGGTTAACTCATTCATTCAATGAAACAAACTGCACCGTGCTAATGAATGAGTCGACCTTCTCTCATAAATGCAGTGCCAAGAGGTCAACGCATTGATTGAATCAATGAATGAAACTGCACACTTCGATTCATTGAACCTCTCTGCACGTGTTAACCCAATGAGTAGAGCTTCTCTCATTCATTCAGTGTGTGAAGCTTAACCTATTCACTCAATTGAAACAAAATGCTCAAGTTAATTCAATGAGTACAACTTCTCTCAGTCATTCAATGCCACGAGTTTTACGCATTGAATTAATGTAAGAAACTGCACTCACTCATTCAATGAAACAGACGGGATGTGTTAATTCAACGAATAGATCTTCACTCATTTATTCAATGTCTCGAGTGTAACGCTTGCAGTCATTCACTAATGAAGCAGACTGCATGGTTTCATTCAATGGCAAGAGCTTCTCTCATGTAATGAATACCACTACTATAACGATTTCATTCAATCAAACAAACCACATTAATTAAATCATTGATACAAACTTCTATCATTTGATTCAATGAAGCAAACGTTATTAATTGATTCAATGCAACAAACCTAGCACAGTTATGCCATCAATCCAGCGGTACTCATTCATTCAATGAAACACACTTTATATGATAATTGAACGAGTAGTGCTTCTGCGATTCATTCAATATACCAATCCTCACGTATTCACTCAATAAAACAAACTGCACGTGATAATCAATGAGTCGAGCTTCTCTCATACATGCAGTGCCACGAGATCAACTTATTGATTCATCGACACACATTCATTCAAAGAAATTGCACGCGTAAACCCAATGAGTAGAATTTTTTCATTTAATCAATGTGTGAAGCTTAACTCATACATTCAATGGAACAAACAGCATTCAGTCATCTATTGCAGCAAACTAGAATCATTAATTCAAGGAAACAAACTTAACTCATTTATTTAGTTAATCAAACCGTACTCATTAATTCAATGAAAAAGACTGCACGTCTAACGAAAGAGACTGCACGAGATTCTTTCATTCATTCAGTGTCTCGATTTTATCGCATTGGATCGTTGGATTCACTATTTCTTTAAATAAATTTTAAATTTAAATAAATAAACAAATAAAATAATTAATACCGTGTATTTCATTGAAGTTTGTATCAATAATTGAAAGAATGCAATTTGCTTGATTGAATGGAAGCATTATAGAAGAGGCATTGAATACTGGAGCGATACTCTACTCTTTGAATTAAGTTGGTTTCATTGAAAGAATGGGTGCAGTTTGTTGCATTGAATCGATGTGATAAACGCCTGGTACTGAATGGATGAGAGAAGTTGTACCCATTGAATTAGCACGAGCAGATTGTTACATTGTGTGAATGAAATAAGCTTGACACATCGAATGAATGAGTTATTAACACGAGTAGTGTGATTCATTGAGTGAATGTGTGCAGTTAATTTCATTGGATCAATGGGTTGAACTCGTGGCACTGCATGTATGTGAGAAGGTCGACTCATTGAATAAGTGAGTTAAGCTTGACACATTATATGAATGGCAAAAGCTTTACTCATTGAATTAACACGTGCAGTGTGTTTTATTGAAAGAATTGACTGAAGGAATGAATTCAGTTTGATTCAATGAAATTTTAAATAACTGAATGCATTTTTGTAGTAAATAAATGAGTGCAGTTTGTTTTATGTATGAATGAGTCAAGTTTGTTTCACTGATTGAAAGAAAACGTTTGATTCATTGAATGTAGGATTGAATGAATGAATACACTTTGATACTTTGAATGAATGAGTTCAGCCCGAAGCATTGCATGAATTAGAGAAGACGAACTCATTGACATAACACGCGGAGTTTGTTTCATTGATTGACTGAGTGCAGTTTGAATCACTGAATGGACGATTCTTATTGGATTCATTAAATCTTGTGTTAAGTTTGTGTCAGTGAATCAATGAATAATGTTTGATTGAACCTTGATTCAGTGAATGAATACAGTATGTTCCATTGAATGAATGTGTTAACCTGGAGACATTGAATTCAAAGAAACAATCGGTGTGGATTAATTCAATGAGTAATTTTTTTTCTTATCCATTCAATGCATTGAGCTTAACTTCTTATTTCAAAGAGTCAAAGTGCATTCTTTCATTCAATGAATCCTACTTCAAAGACACATTCAATAAATCAAAAGTTATTTCTTGTTTCAATGAAGCAAACATAACTCAAATATTTTACAGATCAAAGCGCACTCATTAGTTCACTTAACAATCTGCATACATACATTTAGTTATTGTATCAAACTCAACTCAATGTAATAAAATCTACGTGTTAATTCAATGAGTAGAGCTTATCTTGTGAAGTCATGTTCCCGAGCTTGACGTATTCATTCAATGAAACAACTGCATTCGTTCATTCATTGAATCAATGCTTAGAGCTATTCTCATGAATACAATAGCATAACATATTCATTCTCTGAAGAAAACTGAATTCACTCATTCACTGAATCATAGACTCAATTGTACTTTCAATGAATTAAACGTTTTATTGATTCAATGAAGCAAACTTACCCCATGCATTTAACTAAACAATTGAATTCACTAAATGAATGATTTAAGTTCATTTCTTTTAATCAATTAATAACGTTTCATTCATTGAATCAATGATTGAAGAATGTATTGATTAATTGAATTAATGCACATTGAATGATTGAATGGAGGCGTTATGATAGACACATTGCATACATGAGAGAAGCTATACTCATTGACTTAACACAAGCAGTCTGTTTCATTGAATGAGTGATTGCAGTTTATTGAATGTATCAAACTGCACTCCACGTGTGAATTATAGGAGTAGAGATTCTGCCATTCATGCAATGTGTGAAGAAGGTTAACTCATTCATTCAATGAAACAAACTGCACCGTGCTAATCAATGAGTCGACCTTCTCTCATAAATGCAGTGCCAAGAGTTCAACGCATTGATTGAATCAATGAATGAAACTGCACACTTCGATTCATTGAACCTCTCTGCACGTGTTAACCCAATGAGTAGAGCTTCTCTCATTCATTCAGTGTGTGAAGCTTAACCTATTCACTCAATTGAAACAAAATGCTCAAGTTAATTCAATGAGTACAACTTCTCTCAGTCATTCAATGCCACGAGTTTTACGCATTGAATTAATGTAAGAAACTGCACTCACTCATTCAATGAAACAGACGGGATGTGTTAATTCAACGAGTAGATCTTCACTCATTTATTCAATGTCTCGAGTGTAACGCTTGCAGTCATTCACTAATGAAGCAGACTGCATGGTTTCATTCAATGGCAAGAGCTTCTCTCATGTAATGAATACCACTACTATAACGATTTCATTCAATCAAACAAACCACATTAATTAAATCATTGATACAATCTTCTATCGTTTGATTCAATGAAGCAAACGTTATTAATTGATTCAATGAAACAAACCTAGCACATTTATGCCATCAATCCAGCGGTACTCATTCATTCAATGAAACACACTGTATATGATAATTGAACGAGTAGTGCTTCTGCGATTCATTCAATATACCAATCCTCACGCATTCACTCAATAAAACAAACTGCACGTGATAATCAATGAGTCGAGCTTCTCTCATACATGCAGTGCCACGAGATCAACTTATTGATTCATCGACACACATTCATTCAAAGAAATTGCACGCGTAAACCCAATGAGTAGAGTTTTTTCATTCAATCAATGTGTGAAGCTTAACTCATACATTCAATGGAACAAACAGCATTCAGTCATCTATTGCAGCAAACTAGAATCATTAATTCAAGGAAACAAACTTAACTCATTTATTTAGTTAATCAAACCGTACTCATTAATTCAATGAAAAAGACTGCACGTCTAACGAAAGAGACTGCACGAGATTCTTTCATTCATTCAGTGTCTCGTTTTTATCGCATTGGATCGTTGGATTCACTATTTCTTTAAATAAATTTTAAATTTAAATAAATAAACAAATAAAATAATTAATACCGTGTATTTCATTGAAGTTTGTATCAATAATTGAAAGAATGCAATTTGCTTGATTGAATGGAAGCATTATAGAAGAGGCATTGAATACTGGAGCGATACTCTACTCTTTGAATTAAGTTGGTTTCATTGAAAGAATGGGTGCAGTTTGTTGCATTGAATCGATGTGATAAACGCCTGGTACTGAATGGATGAGAGAAGTTGTACCCATTGAATTAGCACGAGCAGATTGTTACATTGTGTGAATGAAATAAGCTTGACACATCGAATGAATGAGTTATTAACACGAGTAGTGTGATTCATTGAGTGAATGTGTGCAGTTAATTTCATTGGATGAATGGGTTGAACTCGTGGCACTGCATGTATGTGAGAAGGTCGACTCATTGAATAAGTGAGTTAAGCTTGACACATTATATGAATGGCAAAAGCTTTACTCATTGAATTAACACGTGCAGTGTGTTTTATTGAAAGAATTGACTGAAGGAATGAATTCAGTTTGATTCAATGAAATTTTAAATAACTGAATGCATTTTTGTAGTAAATAAATGAGTGCAGTTTGTTTTATGTATGAATGAGTCAAGTTTGTTTCACTGATTGAAAGAAAACGTTTGATTCATTGAATGTAGGATTGAATGAATGAATACACTTTGATACTTTGAATGAATGAGTTCAGCCCGAAGCATTGCATGAATTAGAGAAGACGAACTCATTGACATAACACGCGGAGTTTGTTTCATTGATTGACTGAGTGCAGTTTGAATCACTGAATGGACGATTCTTATTGGATTCATTAAATCTTGTGTTAAGTTTGTGTCAGTGAATCAATGAATAATGTTTGATTGAACCTTGATTCAGTGCATGAATACAGTATGTTCCATTGAATGAATGTGTTAACCTGGAGACATTGAATTCAAAGAAACAATCGGTGTGGATTAATTCAATGAGTAATTTTTTTCTTATCCATTCAATGCATTGAGCTTAACTTCTTATTTCAAAGAGTCAAAGTGCATTCTTTCATTCAATGAATCCTACTTCAAAGACACATTCAATAAATCAAAAGTTATTTCTTGTTTCAATGAAGCAAACATAACTCAAATATTTTACAGATCAAAGCGCACTCATTAGTTCACTTAACAATCTGCATACATACATTTAGTTATTGTATCAAACTCAACTCAATGCAATAAAATCTACGTGTTAATTCAATGAGTAGAGCTTATCTTGTGAAGTCATGTTCCCGAGCTTGACGTATTCATTCAATGAAACAACTGCATTCGTTCATTCATTGAATCAATGCTTAGAGCTATTCTCATGAATACAATAGCATAACATATTCATTCTCTGAAGAAAACTGAATTCACTCATTCATTGAATCATAGACTCAATTGTACTTTCAATGAATTAAACGTTTTATTGATTCAATGAAGCAAACTTACCCCATGCATTTAACTAAACAATTGAATTCACTAAATGAATGATTTAAGTTCATTTCTTTAAATCAATTAACAACGTTTCATTCATTGAATCAATGATTGAAGAATGTATTGATTAATTGAATTAATGCACATTGAATGATTGAATGGAGGCGTTATGATAGACACATTGCATACATGAGAGAAGCTATACTCATTGACTTAACACAAGCAGTCTGTTTCATTGAATGAGTGATTGCAGTTTATTGAATGTATCAAACTGCACTCCACGTGTGAATTATAGGAGTAGAGATTCTGCCATTCATGCAATGTGTGAAGAAGGTTAACTGATTCATTCAATGAAACAAACTGCACCGTGCTAATCAATGAGTCGACCTTCTCTCATAAATGCAGTGCCAAGAGGTCAACGCATTGATTGAATCAATGAATGAAACTGCACACTTCGATTCATTGAACCTCTCTGCACGTGTTAACCCAATGAGTAGAGCTTCTCTCATTCATTCAGTGTGTGAAGCTTAACCTATTCACTCAATTGAAACAAAATGCTCAAGTTAATTCAATGAGTACAACTTCTCTCAGTCATTCAATGCCACGAGTTTTACGCATTGAATTAATGTAAGAAACTGCACTCACTCATTCAATGAAACAGACGGGATGTGTTAATTCAACGAATAGATCTTCACTCATTTATTCAATGTCTCGAGTGTAACGCTTGCAGTCATTCACTAATGAAGCAGACTGCATGGTTTCATTCAATGGCAAGAGCTTCTCTCATGTAATGAATACCACTACTATAACGATTTCATTCAATCAAACAAACCACATTAATTAAATCATTGATACAAACTTCTATCATTTGATTCAATGAAGCAAACGTTATTAATTGATTCAATGCAACAAACCTAGCACAGTTATGCCATCAATCCAGCGGTACTCATTCATTCAATGAAACACACTTTATATGATAATTGAACGAGTAGTGCTTCTGCGATTCATTCAATATACCAATCCTCACGCATTCACTCAATAAAACAAACTGCACGTGATAATCAATGAGTCGAGCTTCTCTCATACATGCAGTGCCACGAGATCAACTTATTGATTCATCGACACACATTCATTCAAAGAAATTGCACGCGTAAACCCAATGAGTAGAATTTTTTCATTTAATCAATGTGTGAAGCTTAACTCATACATTCAATGGAACAAACAGCATTCAGTCATCTATTGCAGCAAACTAGAATCATTAATTCAAGGAAACAAACTTAACTCATTTATTTAGTTAATCAAACCGTACTCATTAATTCAATGAAAAAGACTGCACGTCTAACGAAAGAGACTGCACGAGATTCTTTCATTCATTCAGTGTCTCGATTTTATCGCATTGGATCGTTGGATTCACTATTTCTTTAAATAAATTTTAAATTTAAATAAATAAACAAATAAAATAATTAATACCGTGTATTTCATTGAAGTTTGTATCAATAATTGAAAGAATGCAATTTGCTTGATTGAATGGAAGCATTATAGAAGAGGCATTGAATACTGGAGCGATACTCTACTCTTTGAATTAAGTTGGTTTCATTGAAAGAATGGGTGCAGTTTGTTGCATTGAATCGATGTGATAAACGCCTGGTACTGAATGGATGAGAGAAGTTGTACCCATTGAATTAGCACGAGCAGATTGTTACATTGTGTGAATGAAATAAGCTTGACACATCGAATGAATGAGTTATTAACACGAGTAGTGTGATTCATTGAGTGAATGTGTGCAGTTAATTTCATTGGATCAATGGGTTGAACTCGTGGCACTGCATGTATGTGAGAAGGTCGACTCATTGAATAAGTGAGTTAAGCTTGACACATTATATGAATGGCAAAAGCTTTACTCATTGAATTAACACGTGCAGTGTGTTTTATTGAAAGAATTGACTGAAGGAATGAATTCAGTTTGATTCAATGAAATTTTAAATAACTGAATGCATTTTTGTAAATAAATGAGTGTAGTTTGTTTTATGTATGAATGAGTCAAGTTTGTTTCACTGATTGAAAGAAAACGTTTGATTCATTGAATGTAGGATTGAATGAATGAATACACTTTGATACTTTGAATGAATGAGTTCAGCCCGAAGCATTGCATGAATTAGAGAAGACGAACTCATTGACATAACACGCGGAGTTTGTTTCATTGATTGACTGAGTGCAGTTTGAATCACTGAATGGACGATTCTTATTGGATTCATTAAATCTTGTGTTAAGTTTGTGTCAGTGAATCAATGAATAATGTTTGATTGAACCTTGATTCAGTGCATGAATACAGTATGTTCCATTGAATGAATGTGTTAACCTGGAGACATTGAATTCAAAGAAACAATCGGTGTGGATGAATTCAATGAGTAATTTTTTTCTTATCCATTCAATGCATTGAGCTTAACTTCTTATTTCAAAGAGTCAAAGTGCATTCTTTCATTCAATGAATCCTACTTCAAAGACACATTCAATAAATCAAAAGTTATTTCTTGTTTCAATGAAGCAAACATAACTCAAATATTTTACAGATCAAAGCGCACTCATTAGTTCACTTAACAATCTGCATACATACATTTAGTTATTGTATCAAACTCAACTCAATGCAATAAAATCTACGTGTTAATTCAATGAGTAGAGCTTATCTTGTGAAGTCATGTTCCCGAGCTTGACGTATTCATTCAATGAAACAACTGCATTCGTTCATTCATTGAATCAATGCTTAGAGCTATTCTCATGAATACAATAGCATAACATATTCATTCTCTGAAGAAAACTGAATTCACTCATTCACTGAATCATAGACTCAATTGTACTTTCAATGAATTAAACGTTTTATTGATTCAATGAAGCAAACTTACCCCATGCATTTAACTAAACAATTGAATTCACTAAATGAATGATTTAAGTTCATTTCTTTTAATCAATTAATAACGTTTCATTCATTGAATCAATGATTGAAGAATGTATTGATTAATTGAATTAATGCACATTGAATGATTGAATGGAGGCGTTATGATAGACACATTGCATACATGAGAGAAGCTATACTCATTGACTTAACACAAGCAGTCTGTTTCATTGAATGAGTGATTGCAGTTTATTGAATGTATCAAACTGCACTCCACGTGTGAATTATAGGAGTAGAGATTCTGCCATTCATGCAATGTGTGAAGAAGGTTAACTCATTCATTCAATGAAACAAACTGCACCGTGCTAATCAATGAGTCGACCTTCTCTCATAAATGCAGTGCCAAGAGTTCAACGCATTGATTGAATCAATGAATGAAACTGCACACTTCGATTCATTGAACCTCTCTGCACGTGTTAACCCAATGAGTAGAGCTTCTCTCATTCATTCAGTGTGTGAAGCTTAACCTATTCACTCAATTGAAACAAAATGCTCAAGTTAATTCAATGAGTACAACTTCTCTCAGTCATTCAATGCCACGAGTTTTACGCATTGAATTAATGTAAGAAACTGCACTCACTCATTCAATGAAACAGACGGGATGTGTTAATTCAACGAGTAGATCTTCACTCATTTATTCAATGTCTCGAGTGTAACGCTTGCAGTCATTCACTAATGAAGCAGACTGCATGGTTTCATTCAATGGCAAGAGCTTCTCTCATGTAATGAATACCACTACTATAACGATTTCATTCAATCAAACAAACCACATTAATTAAATCATTGATACAAACTTCTATCATTTGATTCAATGAAGCAAACGTTATTAATTGATTCAATGAAACAAACCTAGCACATTTATGCCATCAATCCAGCGGTACTCATTCATTCAATGAAACACACTGTATATGATAATTGAACGAGTAGTGCTTCTGCGATTCATTCAATATACCAATCCTCACGCATTCACTCAATAAAACAAACTGCACGTGATAATCAATGAGTCGAGCTTCTCTCATACATGCAGTGCCACGAGATCAACTTATTGATTCATCGACACACATTCATTCAAAGAAATTGCACGCGTAAACCCAATGAGTAGAGTTTTTTCATTCAATCAATGTGTGAAGCTTAACTCATACATTCAATGGAACAAACAGCATTCAGTCATCTATTGCAGCAAACTAGAATCATTAATTCAAGGAAACAAACTTAACTCATTTATTTAGTTAATCAAACCGTACTCATTAATTCAATGAAAAAGACTGCACGTCTAACGAAAGAGACTGCACGAGATTCTTTCATTCATTCAGTGTCTCGTTTTTATCGCATTGGATCGTTGGATTCACTATTTCTTTAAATAAATTTTAAATTTAAATAAATAAACAAATAAAATAATTAATACCGTGTATTTCATTGAAGTTTGTATCAATAATTGAAAGAATGCAATTTGCTTGATTGAATGGAAGCATTATAGAAGAGGCATTGAATACTGGAGCGATACTCTACTCTTTGAATTAAGTTGGTTTCATTGAAAGAATGGGTGCAGTTTGTTGCATTGAATCGATGTGATAAACGCCTGGTACTGAATGGATGAGAGAAGTTGTACCCATTGAATTAGCACGAGCAGATTGTTACATTGTGTGAATGAAATAAGCTTGACACATCGAATGAATGAGTTATTAACACGAGTAGTGTGATTCATTGAGTGAATGTGTGCAGTTAATTTCATTGGATGAATGGGTTGAACTCGTGGCACTGCATGTATGTGAGAAGGTCGACTCATTGAATAAGTGAGTTAAGCTTGACACATTATATGAATGGCAAAAGCTTTACTTATTGAATTAACACGTGCAGTGTGTTTTATTGAAAGAATTGACTGAAGGAATGAATTCAGTTTGATTCAATGAAATTTTAAATAACTGAATGCATTTTTGTAGTAAATAAATGAGTGCAGTTTGTTTTATGTATGAATGAGTCAAGTTTGTTTCACTGATTGAAAGAAAACGTTTGATTCATTGAATGTAGGATTGAATGAATGAATACACTTTGATACTTTGAATGAATGAGTTCAGCCCGAAGCATTGCATGAATTAGAGAAGACGAACTCATTGACATAACACGCGGAGTTTGTTTCATTGATTGACTGAGTGCAGTTTGAATCACTGAATGGACGATTCTTATTGGATTCATTAAATCTTGTGTTAAGTTTGTGTCAGTGAATCAATGAATAATGTTTGATTGAACCTTGATTCAGTGCATGAATACAGTATGTTCCATTGAATGAATGTGTTAACCTGGAGACATTGAATTCAAAGAAACAATCGGTGTGGATGAATTCAATGAGTAATTTTTTTCTTATCCATTCAATGCATTGAGCTTAACTTCTTATTTCAAAGAGTCAAAGTGCATTCTTTCATTCAATGAATCCTACTTCAAAGACACATTCAATAAATCAAAAGTTATTTCTTGTTTCAATGAAGCAAACATAACTCAAATATTTTACAGATCAAAGCGCACTCATTAGTTCACTTAACAATCTGCATACATACATTTAGTTATTGTATCAAACTCAACTCAATGCAATAAAATCTACGTGTTAATTCAATGAGTAGAGCTTATCTTGTGAAGTCATGTTCCCGAGCTTGACGTATTCATTCAATGAAACAACTGCATTCGTTCATTCATTGAATCAATGCTTAGAGCTATTCTCATGAATACAATAGCATAACATATTCATTCTCTGAAGAAAACTGAATTCACTCATTCACTGAATCATAGACTCAATTGTACTTTCAATGAATTAAACGTTTTATTGATTCAATGAAGCAAACTTACCCCATGCATTTAACTAAACAATTGAATTCACTAAATGAATGATTTAAGTTCATTTCTTTTAATCAATTAATAACGTTTCATTCATTGAATCAATGATTGAAGAATGTATTGATTAATTGAATTAATGCACATTGAATGATTGAATGGAGGCGTTATGATAGACACATTGCATACATGAGAGAAGCTATACTCATTGACTTAACACAAGCAGTCTGTTTCATTGAATGAGTGATTGCAGTTTATTGAATGTATCAAACTGCACTCCACGTGTGAATTATAGGAGTAGAGATTCTGCCATTCATGCAATGTGTGAAGAAGGTTAACTCATTCATTCAATGAAACAAACTGCACCGTGCTAATCAATGAGTCGACCTTCTCTCATAAATGCAGTGCCAAGAGTTCAACGCATTGATTGAATCAATGAATGAAACTGCACACTTCGATTCATTGAACCTCTCTGCACGTGTTAACCCAATGAGTAGAGCTTCTCTCATTCATTCAGTGTGTGAAGCTTAACCTATTCACTCAATTGAAACAAAATGCTCAAGTTAATTCAATGAGTACAACTTCTCTCAGTCATTCAATGCCACGAGTTTTACGCATTGAATTAATGTAAGAAACTGCACTCACTCATTCAATGAAACAGACGGGATGTGTTAATTCAACGAGTAGATCTTCACTCATTTATTCAATGTCTCGAGTGTAACGCTTGCAGTCATTCACTAATGAAGCAGACTGCATGGTTTCATTCAATGGCAAGAGCTTCTCTCATGTAATGAATACCACTACTATAACGATTTCATTCAATCAAACAAACCACATTAATTAAATCATTGATACAAACTTCTATCATTTGATTCAATGAAGCAAACGTTATTAATTGATTCAATGCAACAAACCTAGCACATTTATGCCATCAATCCAGCGGTACTCATTCATTCAATGAAACACACTTTATATGATAATTGAACGAGTAGTGCTTCTGCGATTCATTCAATATACCAATCCTCACGCATTCACTCAATAAAACAAACTGCACGTGATAATCAATGAGTCGAGCTTCTCTCATACATGCAGTGCCACGAGATCAACTTATTGATTCATCGACACACATTCATTCAAAGAAATTGCACGCGTAAACCCAAGAGTAGAATTTTTTCATTTAATCAATGTGTGAAGCTTAACTCATACATTCAATGGAACAAACTGCATTCAGTCATCTATTGCAGCAAACTAGAATCATTAATTCAAGGAAACAAACTTAACTCATTTATTTAGTTAATCAAACCGTACTCATTAATTCAATGAAAAAGACTGCACGTCTAACGAAAGAGACTGCACGAGATTCTTTCATTCATTCAGTGTCTCGATTTTATCGCATTGGATCATTGGATTCACTATTTCTTTAAATAAATTTTAAATTTAAATAAATAAACAAATAAAATAATTAATACCGTGTATTTCATTGAAGTTTGTATCAATAATTGAAAGAATGCAATTTGCTTGATTGAATGGAAGCATTATAGAAGAGGCATTGAATACTGGAGCGATACTCTACTCTTTGAATTAAGTTGGTTTCATTGAAAGAATGGGTGCAGTTTGTTGCATTGAATCGATGTGATAAACGCCTGGTACTGAATGGATGAGAGAAGTTGTACCCATTGAATTAGCACGAGCAGATTGTTACATTGTGTGAATGAAATAAGCTTGACACATCGAATGAATGAGTTATTAACACGAGTAGTGTGATTCATTGAGTGAATGTGTGCAGTTAATTTCATTGGATCAATGGGTTGAACTCGTGGCACTGCATGTATGTGAGAAGGTCGACTCATTGAATAAGTGAGTTAAGCTTGACACATTATATGAATGGCAAAAGCTTTACTCATTGAATTAACACGTGCAGTGTGTTTTATTGAAAGAATTGACTGAAGGAATGAATTCAGTTTGATTCAATGAAATTTTAAATAACTGAATGCATTTTTGTAGTAAATAAATGAGTGCAGTTTGTTTTATGTATGAATGAGTCAAGTTTGGTTCACTGATTGAAAGAAAACGTTTGATTCATTGAATGTAGGATTGAATGAATGAATATACTTTGATACTTTGAATGAATGAGTTCAGCCCGAAGCATTGCATGAATTAGAGAAGACGAACTCATTGACACAACACGCGGAGTTTGTTTCATTGATTGACTGAGTGCAGTTTGAATCACTGAATGGACGATTCTTATTGGATTCATTAAATCTTGTGTTAAGTTTGTGTCAGTGAATCAATGAATAATGTTTGATTGAACCTTGATTCAGTGAATGAATACAGTATGTTCCATTGAATGAATGTGTTAACCTGGAGACATTGAATTCAAAGAAACAATCGGTGTGGATTAATTCAATGAGTAATTTTTTTCTTATCCATTCAATGCATTGAGCTTAACTTCTTATTTCAAAGAGTCAAAGTGCATTCTTTCATTCAATGAATCCTACTTCAAAGACACATTCAATAAATCAAAAGTTATTTCTTGTTTCAATGAAGCAAACATAAGTCAAATATTTTACAGATCAAAGCGCACTCATTAGTTCACTTAACAATCTGCATACATACATTTAGTTATTGTATCAAACTCAACTCAATGCAATAAAATCTACGTGTTAATTCAATGAGTAGAGCTTATCTTGTGAAGTCATGTTCCCGAGCTTGACGTATTCATTCAATGAAACAACTGCATTCGTTCATTCATTGAATCAATGCTTAGAGCTATTCTCATGAATACAATAGCATAACATATTCATTCTCTGAAGAAAACTGAATTCACACATTCATTGAATCATAGACTCAATTGTACTTTCAATGAATTAAACGTTTTATTGATTCAATGAAGCAAACTTACCCCATGCATTTAACTAAACAATTGAATTCACTAAATGAATGATTTAAGTTCATTTCTTTAAATCAATTAACAACGTTTCATTCATTGAATCAATGATTGAAGAATGTATTGATTAATTGAATTAATGCACATTGAATGATTGAATGGAGGCGTTATGATAGACACATTGCATACATGAGAGAAGCTATACTCATTGACTTAACACAAGCAGTCTGTTTCATTGAATGAGTGATTGCAGTTTATTGAATGTATCAAACTGCACTCCACGTGTGAATTATAGGAGTAGAGATTCTGCCATTCATGCAATGTGTGAAGAAGGTTAACTCATTCATTCAATGAAACAAACTGCACCGTGCTAATCAATGAGTCGACCTTCTCTCATAAATGCAGTGCCAAGAGGTCAACGCATTGATTGAATCAATGAATGAAACTGCACACTTCGATTCATTGAACCTCTCTGCACGTGTTAACCCAATGAGTAGAGCTTCTCTCATTCATTCAGTGTGTGAAGCTTAACCTATTCACTCAATTGAAACAAAATGCTCAAGTTAATTCAATGAGTACAACTTCTCTCAGTCATTCAATGCCACGAGTTTTACGCATTGAATTAATGTAAGAAACTGCACTCACTCATTCAATGAAACAGACGGGATGTGTTAATTCAACGAGGAGATCTTCACTCATTTATTCAATGTCTCGAGTGTAACGCTTGCAGTCATTCACTAATGAAGCAGACTGCATGGTTTCATTCAATGGCAAGAGCTTCTCTCATGTAATGAATACCACTACTATAACGATTTCATTCAATCAAACAAACCACATTAATTAAATCATTGATACAAACTTCTATCATTTGATTCAATGAAGCAAACGTTATTAATTGATTCAATGCAACAAACCTAGCACAGTTATGCCATCAATCCAGCGGTACTCATTCATTCAATGAAACACACTTTATATGATAATTGAACGAGTAGTGCTTCTGCGATTCATTCAATATACCAATCCTCACGCATTCACTCAATAAAACAAACTGCACGTGATAATCAATGAGTCGAGCTTCTCTCATACATGCAGTGCCACGAGATCAACTTATTGATTCATCGACACACATTCATTCAAAGAAATTGCACGCGTAAACCCAATGAGTAGAATTTTTTCATTTAATCAATGTGTGAAGCTTAACTCATACATTCAATGGAACAAACAGCATTCAGTCATCTATTGCAGCAAACTAGAATCATTAATTCAAGGAAACAAACTTAACTCATTTATTTAGTTAATCAAACCGTACTCATTAATTCAATGAAAAAGACTGCACGTCTAACGAAAGAGACTGCACGAGATTCTTTCATTCATTCAGTGTCTCGATTTTATCGCATTGGATCGTTGGATTCACTATTTCTTTAAATAAATTTTAAATTTAAATAAATAAACAAATAAAATAATTAATACCGTGTATTTCATTGAAGTTTGTATCAATAATTGAAAGAATGCAATTTGCTTGATTGAATGGAAGCATTATAGAAGAGGCATTGAATACTGGAGCGATACTCTACTCTTTGAATTAAGTTGGTTTCATTGAAAGAATGGGTGCAGTTTGTTGCATTGAATCGATGTGATAAACGCCTGGTACTGAATGGATGAGAGAAGTTGTACCCATTGAATTAGCACGAGCAGATTGTTACATTGTGTGAATGAAATAAGCTTGACACATCGAATGAATGAGTTATTAACACGAGTAGTGTGATTCATTGAGTGAATGTGTGCAGTTAATTTCATTGGATGAATGGGTTGAACTCGTGGCACTGCATGTATGTGAGAAGGTCGACTCATTGAATAAGTGAGTTAAGCTTGACACATTATATGAATGGCAAAAGCTTTACTCATTGAATTAACACGTGCAGTGTGTTTTATTGAAAGAATTGACTGAAGGAATGAATTCAGTTTGATTCAATGAAATTTTAAATAACTGAATGCATTTTTGTAGTAAATAAATGAGTGCAGTTTGTTTTATGTATGAATGAGTCAAGTTTGTTTCACTGATTGAAAGAAAACGTTTGATTCATTGAATGTAGGATTGAATGAATGAATACACTTTGATACTTTGAATGAATGAGTTCAGCCCGAAGCATTGCATGAATTAGAGAAGACGAACTCATTGACATAACACGCGGAGTTTGTTTCATTGATTGACTGAGTGCAGTTTGAATCACTGAATGGACGATTCTTATTGGATTCATTAAATCTTGTGTTAAGTTTGTGTCAGTGAATCAATGAATAATGTTTGATTGAACCTTGATTCAGTGCATGAATACAGTATGTTCCATTGAATGAATGTGTTAACCTGGAGACATTGAATTCAAAGAAACAATCGGTGTGGATTAATTCAATGAGTAATTTTTTTCTTATCCATTCAATGCATTGAGCTTAACTTCTTATTTCAAAGAGTCAAAGTGCATTCTTTCATTCAATGAATCCTACTTCAAAGACACATTCAATAAATCAAAAGTTATTTCTTGTTTCAATGAAGCAAACATAACTCAAATATTTTACAGATCAAAGCGCACTCATTAGTTCACTTAACAATCTGCATACATACATTTAGTTATTGTATCAAACTCAACTCAATGCAATAAAATCTACGTGTTAATTCAATGAGTAGAGCTTATCTTGTGAAGTCATGTTCCCGAGCTTGACGTATTCATTCAATGAAACAACTGCATTCGTTCATTCATTGAATCAATGCTTAGAGCTATTCTCATGAATACAATAGCATAACATATTCATTCTCTGAAGAAAACTGAATTCACTCATTCATTGAATCATAGACTCAATTGTACTTTCAATGAATTAAACGTTTTATTGATTCAATGAAGCAAACTTACCCCATGCATTTAACTAAACAATTGAATTCACTAAATGAATGATTTAAGTTCATTTCTTTTAATCAATTAATAACGTTTCATTCATTGAATCAATGATTGAAGAATGTATTGATTAATTGAATTAATGCACATTGAATGATTGAATGGAGGCGTTATGATAGACACATTGCATACATGAGAGAAGCTATACTCATTGACTTAACACAAGCAGTCTGTTTCATTGAATGAGTGATTGCAGTTTATTGAATGTATCAAACTGCACTCCACGTGTGAATTATAGGAGTAGAGATTCTGCCATTCATGCAATGTGTGAAGAAGGTTAACTCATTCATTCAATGAAACAAACTGCACCGTGCTAATCAATGAGTCGAC
The DNA here is from genome assembly GCF_047496795.1 of Chiloscyllium punctatum. Classification (NCBI taxonomy): domain Eukaryota; kingdom Metazoa; phylum Chordata; class Chondrichthyes; order Orectolobiformes; family Hemiscylliidae; genus Chiloscyllium; species Chiloscyllium punctatum. Next base: position 25,293,934 of record NC_092773.1, read on the forward strand.
CTTCTCTCATAAATGCAGTGCCAAGAGTTCAACGCATTGATTGAATCAATGAATGAAACTGCACACTTCGATTCATTGAACCTCTCTGCACGTGTTAACCCAATGAGTAGAGCTTCTCTCATTCATTCAGTGTGTGAAGCTTAACCTATTCACTCAATTGAAACAAAATGCTCAAGTTAATTCAATGAGTACAACTTCTCTCAGTCATTCAATGCCACGAGTTTTACGCATTGAATTAATGTAAGAAACTGCACTCACTCATTCAATGAAACAGACGGGATGTGTTAATTCAACGAGTAGATCTTCACTCATTTATTCAATGTCTCGAGTGTAACGCTTGCAGTCATTCACTAATGAAGCAGACTGCATGGTTTCATTCAATGGCAAGAGCTTCTCTCATGTAATGAATACCACTACTATAACGATTTCATTCAATCAAACAAACCACATTAATTAAATCATTGATACAAACTTCTATCATTTGATTCAATGAAGCAAACGTTATTAATTGATTCAATGAAACAAACCTAGCACATTTATGCCATCAATCCAGCGGTACTCATTCATTCAATGAAACACACTTTATATGATAATTGAACGAGTAGTGCTTCTGCGATTCATTCAATATACCAATCCTCACGCATTCACTCAATAAAACAAACTGCACGTGATAATCAATGAGTCGAGCTTCTCTCATACATGCAGTGCCACGAGATCAACTTATTGATTCATCGACACACATTCATTCAAAGAAATTGCACGCGTAAACCCAAGAGTAGAATTTTTTCATTTAATCAATGTGTGAAGCTTAACTCATACATTCAATGGAACAAACTGCATTCAGTCATCTATTGCAGCAAACTAGAATCATTAATTCAAGGAAACAAACTTAACTCATTTATTTAGTTAATCAAACCGTACTCATTAATTCAATGAAAAAGACTGCACGTCTAACGAAAGAGACTGCACGAGATTCTTTCATTCATTCAGTGTCTCGATTTTATCGCATTGGATCATTGGATTCACTATTTCTTTAAATAAATTTTAAATTTAAATAAATAAACAAATAAAATAATTAATACCGTGTATTTCATTGAAGTTTGTATCAATAATTGAAAGAATGCAATTTGCTTGATTGAATGGAAGCATTATAGAAGAGGCATTGAATACTGGAGCGATACTCTACTCTTTGAATTAAGTTGGTTTCATTGAAAGAATGGGTGCAGTTTGTTGCATTGAATCGATGTGATAAACGCCTGGTACTGAATGGATGAGAGAAGTTGTACCCATTGAATTAGCACGAGCAGATTGTTACATTGTGTGAATGAAATAAGCTTGACACATCGAATGAATGAGTTATTAACACGAGTAGTGTGATTCATTGAGTGAATGTGTGCAGTTAATTTCATTGGATCAATGGGTTGAACTCGTGGCACTGCATGTATGTGAGAAGGTCGACTCATTGAATAAGTGAGTTAAGCTTGACACATTATATGAATGGCAAAAGCTTTACTCATTGAATTAACACGTGCAGTGTGTTTTATTGAAAGAATTGACTGAAGGAATGAATTCAGTTTGATTCAATGAAATTTTAAATAACTGAATGCATTTTTGTAGTAAATAAATGAGTGCAGTTTGTTTTATGTATGAATGAGTCAAGTTTGGTTCACTGATTGAAAGAAAACGTTTGATTCATTGAATGTAGGATTGAATGAATGAATATACTTTGATACTTTGAATGAATGAGTTCAGCCCGAAGCATTGCATGAATTAGAGAAGACGAACTCATTGACACAACACGCGGAGTTTGTTTCATTGATTGACTGAGTGCAGTTTGAATCACTGAATGGACGATTCTTATTGGATTCATTAAATCTTGTGTTAAGTTTGTGTCAGTGAATCAATGAATAATGTTTGATTGAACCTTGATTCAGTGAATGAATACAGTATGTTCCATTGAATGAATGTGTTAACCTGGAGACATTGAATTCAAAGAAACAATCGGTGTGGATTAATTCAATGAGTAATTTTTTTCTTATCCATTCAATGCATTGAGCTTAACTTCTTATTTCAAAGAGTCAAAGTGCATTCTTTCATTCAATGAATCCTACTTCAAAGACACATTCAATAAATCAAAAGTTATTTCTTGTTTCAATGAAGCAAACATAACTCAAATATTTTACAGATCAAAGCGCACTCATTAGTTCACTTAACAATCTGCATACATACATTTAGTTATTGTATCAAACTCAACTCAATGCAATAAAATCTACGTGTTAATTCAATGAGTAGAGCTTATCTTGTGAAGTCATGTTCCCGAGCTTGACGTATTCATTCAATGAAACAACTGCATTCGTTCATTCATTGAATCAATGCTTAGAGCTATTCTCATGAATACAATAGCATAACATATTCATTCTCTGAAGAAAACTGAATTCACACATTCATTGAATCATAGACTCAATTGTACTTTCAATGAATTAAACGTTTTATTGATTCAATGAAGCAAACTTACCCCATGCATTTAACTAAACAATTGAATTCACTAAATGAATGATTTAAGTTCATTTCTTTAAATCAATTAACAACGTTTCATTCATTGAATCAATGATTGAAGAATGTATTGATTAATTGAATTAATGCACATTGAATGATTGAATGGAGGCGTTATGATAGACACATTGCATACATGAGAGAAGCTATACTCATTGACTTAACACAAGCAGTCTGTTTCATTGAATGAGTGATTGCAGTTTATTGAATGTATCAAACTGCACTCCACGTGTGAATTATAGGAGTAGAGATTCTGCCATTCATGCAATGTGTGAAGAAGGTTAACTCATTCATTCAATGAAACAAACTGCACCGTGCTAATCAATGAGTCGACCTTCTCTCATAAATGCAGTGCCAAGAGGTCAACGCATTGATTGAATCAATGAATGAAACTGCACACTTCGATTCATTGAACCTCTCTGCACGTGTTAACCCAATGAGTAGAGCTTCTCTCATTCATTCAGTGTGTGAAGCTTAACCTATTCACTCAATTGAAACAAAATGCTCAAGTTAATTCAATGAGTACAACTTCTCTCAGTCATTCAATGCCACGAGTTTTACGCATTGAATTAATGTAAGAAACTGCACTCACTCATTCAATGAAACAGACGGGATGTGTTAATTCAACGAATAGATCTTCACTCATTTATTCAATGTCTCGAGTGTAACGCTTGCAGTCATTCACTAATGAAGCAGACTGCATGGTTTCATTCAATGGCAAGAGCTTCTCTCATGTAATGAATACCACTACTATAACGATTTCATTCAATCAAACAAACCACATTAATTAAATCATTGATACAAACTTCTATCATTTGATTCAATGAAGCAAACGTTATTAATTGATTCAATGCAACAAACCTAGCACAGTTATGCCATCAATCCAGCGGTACTCATTCATTCAATGAAACACACTTTATATGATAATTGAACGAGTAGTGCTTCTGCGATTCATTCAATATACCAATCCTCACGCATTCACTCAATAAAACAAACTGCACGTGATAATCAATGAGTCGAGCTTCTCTCATACATGCAGTGCCACGAGATCAACTTATTGATTCATCGACACACATTCATTCAAAGAAATTGCACGCGTAAACCCAAGAGTAGAATTTTTTCATTTAATCAATGTGTGAAGCTTAACTCATACATTCAATGGAACAAACTGCATTCAGTCATCTATTGCAGCAAACTAGAATCATTAATTCAAGGAAACAAACTTAACTCATTTATTTAGTTAATCAAACCGTACTCATTAATTCAATGAAAAAGACTGCACGTCTAACGAAAGAGACTGCACGAGATTCTTTCATTCATTCAGTGTCTCGATTTTATCGCATTGGATCATTGGATTCACTATTTCTTTAAATAAATTTTAAATTTAAATAAATAAACAAATAAAATAATTAATACCGTGTATTTCATTGAAGTTTGTATCAATAATTGAAAGAATGCAATTTGCTTGATTGAATGGAAGCATTATAGAAGAGGCATTGAATACTGGAGCGATACTCTACTCTTTGAATTAAGTTGGTTTCATTGAAAGAATGGGTGCAGTTTGTTGCATTGAATCGATGTGATAAACGCCTGGTACTGAATGGATGAGAGAAGTTGTACCCATTGAATTACCACGAGCAGATTGTTACATTGTGTGAATGAAATAAGCTTGACACATCGAATGAATGAGTTATTAACACGAGTAGTGTGATTCATTGAGTGAATGTGTGCAGTTAATTTCATTGGATCAATGGGTTGAACTCGTGGCACTGCATGTATGTGAGAAGGTCGACTCATTGAATAAGTGAGTTAAGCTTGACACATTATATGAATGGCAAAAGCTTTACTCATTGAATTAACACGTGCAGTGTGTTTTATTGAAAGAATTGACTGAAGGAATGAATTCAGTTTGATTCAATGAAATTTTAAATAACTGAATGCATTTTTGTAGTAAATAAATGAGTGCAGTTTGTTTTATGTATGAATGAGTCAAGTTTGGTTCACTGATTGAAAGAAAACGTTTGATTCATTGAATGTAGGATTGAATGAATGAATATACTTTGATACTTTGAATGAATGAGTTCAGCCCGAAGCATTGCATGAATTAGAGAAGACGAACTCATTGACACAACACGCGGAGTTTGTTTCATTGATTGACTGAGTGCAGTTTGAATCACTGAATGGACGATTCTTATTGGATTCATTAAATCTTGTGTTAAGTTTGTGTCAGTGAATCAATGAATAATGTTTGATTGAACCTTGATTCAGTGAATGAATACAGTATGTTCCATTGAATGAATGTGTTAACCTGGAGACATTGAATTCAAAGAAACAATCGGTGTGGATTAATTCAATGAGTAATTTTTTTCTTATCCATTCAATGCATTGAGCTTAACTTCTTATTTCAAAGAGTCAAAGTGCATTCTTTCATTCAATGAATCCTACTTCAAAGACACATTCAATAAATCAAAAGTTATTTCTTGTTTCAATGAAGCAAACATAACTCAAATATTTTACAGATCAAAGCGCACTCATTAGTTCACTTAACAATCTGCATACATACATTTAGTTATTGTATCAAACTCAACTCAATGCAATAAAATCTACGTGTTAATTCAATGAGTAGAGCTTATCTTGTGAAGTCATGTTCCCGAGCTTGACGTATTCATTCAATGAAACAACTGCATTCGTTCATTCATTGAATCAATGCTTAGAGCTATTCTCATGAATACAATAGCATAACATATTCATTCTCTGAAGAAAACTGAATTCACACATTCATTGAATCATAGACTCAATTGTACTTTCAATGAATTAAACGTTTTATTGATTCAATGAAGCAAACTTACCCCATGCATTTAACTAAACAATTGAATTCACTAAATGAATGATTTAAGTTCATTTCTTTAAATCAATTAACAACGTTTCATTCATTGAATCAATGATTGAAGAATGTATTGATTAATTGAATTAATGCACATTGAATGATTGAATGGAGGCGTTATGATAGACACATTGCATACATGAGAGAAGCTATACTCATTGACTTAACACAAGCAGTCTGTTTCATTGAATGAGTGATTGCAGTTTATTGAATGTATCAAACTGCACTCCACGTGTGAATTATAGGAGTAGAGATTCTGCCATTCATGCAATGTGTGAAGAAGGTTAACTCATTCATTCAATGAAACAAACTGCACCGTGCTAATCAATGAGTCGACCTTCTCTCATAAATGCAGTGCCAAGAGGTCAACGCATTGATTGAATCAATGAATGAAACTGCACACTTCGATTCATTGAACCTCTCTGCACGTGTTAACCCAATGAGTAGAGCTTCTCTCATTCATTCAGTGTGTGAAGCTTAACCTATTCACTCAATTGAAACAAAATGCTCAAGTTAATTCAATGAGTACAACTTCTCTCAGTCATTCAATGCCACGAGTTTTACGCATTGAATTAATGTAAGAAACTGCACTCACTCATTCAATGAAACAGACGGGATGTGTTAATTCAACGAATAGATCTTCACTCATTTATTCAATGTCTCGAGTGTAACGCTTGCAGTCATTCACTAATGAAGCAGACTGCATGGTTTCATTCAATGGCAAGAGCTTCTCTCATGTAATGAATACCACTACTATAACGATTTCATTCAATCAAACAAACCACATTAATTAAATCATTGATACAAACTTCTATCATTTGATTCAATGAAGCAAACGTTATTAATTGATTCAATGCAACAAACCTAGCACAGTTATGCCATCAATCCAGCGGTACTCATTCATTCAATGAAACACACTTTATATGATAATTGAACGAGTAGTGCTTCTGCGATTCATTCAATATACCAATCCTCACGCATTCACTCAATAAAACAAACTGCACGTGATAATCAATGAGTCGAGCTTCTCTCATACATGCAGTGCCACGAGATCAACTTATTGATTCATCGACACACATTCATTCAAAGAAATTGCACGCGTAAACCCAATGAGTAGAATTTTTTCATTTAATCAATGTGTGAAGCTTAACTCATACATTCAATGGAACAAACAGCATTCAGTCATCTATTGCAGCAAACTAGAATCATTAATTCAAGGAAACAAACTTAACTCATTTATTTAGTTAATCAAACCGTACTCATTAATTCAATGAAAAAGACTGCACGTCTAACGAAAGAGACTGCACGAGATTCTTTCATTCATTCAGTGTCTCGATTTTATCGCATTGGATCGTTGGATTCACTATTTCTTTAAATAAATTTTAAATTTAAATAAATAAACAAATAAAATAATTAATACCGTGTATTTCATTGAAGTTTGTATCAATAATTGAAAGAATGCAATTTGCTTGATTGAATGGAAGCATTATAGAAGAGGCATTGAATACTGGAGCGATACTCTACTCTTTGAATTAAGTTGGTTTCATTGAAAGAATGGGTGCAGTTTGTTGCATTGAATCGATGTGATAAACGCCTGGTACTGAATGGATGAGAGAAGTTGTACCCATTGAATTAGCACGAGCAGATTGTTACATTGTGTGAATGAAATAAGCTTGACACATCGAATGAATGAGTTATTAACACGAGTAGTGTGATTCATTGAGTGAATGTGTGCAGTTAATTTCATTGGATGAATGGGTTGAACTCGTGGCACTGCATGTATGTGAGAAGGTCGACTCATTGAATAAGTGAGTTAAGCTTGACACATTATATGAATGGCAAAAGCTTTACTCATTGAATTAACACGTGCAGTGTGTTTTATTGAAAGAATTGACTGAAGGAATGAATTCAGTTTGATTCAATGAAATTTTAAATAACTGAATGCATTTTTGTAGTAAATAAATGAGTGCAGTTTGTTTTATGTATGAATGAGTCAAGTTTGTTTCACTGATTGAAAGAAAACGTTTGATTCATTGAATGTAGGATTGAATGAATGAATACACTTTGATACTTTGAATGAATGAGTTCAGCCCGAAGCATTGCATGAATTAGAGAAGACGAACTCATTGACATAACACGCGGAGTTTGTTTCATTGATTGACTGAGTGCAGTTTGAATCACTGAATGGACGATTCTTATTGGATTCATTAAATCTTGTGTTAAGTTTGTGTCAGTGAATCAATGAATAATGTTTGATTGAACCTTGATTCAGTGCATGAATACAGTATGTTCCATTGAATGAATGTGTTAACCTGGAGACATTGAATTCAAAGAAACAATCGGTGTGGATTAATTCAATGAGTAATTTTTTTCTTATCCATTCAATGCATTGAGCTTAACTTCTTATTTCAAAGAGTCAAAGTGCATTCTTTCATTCAATGAATCCTACTTCAAAGACACATTCAATAAATCAAAAGTTATTTCTTGTTTCAATGAAGCAAACATAACTCAAATATTTTACAGATCAAAGCGCACTCATTAGTTCACTTAACAATCTGCATACATACATTTAGTTATTGTATCAAACTCAACTCAATGCAATAAAATCTACGTGTTAATTCAATGAGTAGAGCTTATCTTGTGAAGTCATGTTCCCGAGCTTGACGTATTCATTCAATGAAACAACTGCATTCGTTCATTCATTGAATCAATGCTTAGAGCTATTCTCATGAATACAATAGCATAACATATTCATTCTCTGAAGAAAACTGAATTCACTCATTCACTGAATCATAGACTCAATTGTACTTTCAATGAATTAAACGTTTTATTGATTCAATGAAGCAAACTTACCCCATGCATTTAACTAAACAATTGAATTCACTAAATGAATGATTTAAGTTCATTTCTTTTAATCAATTAATAACGTTTCATTCATTGAATCAATGATTGAAGAATGTATTGATTAATTGAATTAATGCACATTGAATGATTGAATGGAGGCGTTATGATAGACACATTGCATACATGAGAGAAGCTATACTCATTGACTTAACACAAGCAGTCTGTTTCATTGAATGAGTGATTGCAGTTTATTGAATGTATCAAACTGCACTCCACGTGTGAATTATAGGAGTAGAGATTCTGCCATTCATGCAATGTGTGAAGAAGGTTAACTCATTCATTCAATGAAACAAACTGCACCGTGCTAATCAATGAGTCGACCTTCTCTCATAAATGCAGTGCCAAGAGTTCAACGCATTGATTGAATCAATGAATGAAACTGCACACTTCGATTCATTGAACCTCTCTGCACGTGTTAACCCAATGAGTAGAGCTTCTCTCATTCATTCAGTGTGTGAAGCTTAACCTATTCACTCAATTGAAACAAAATGCTCAAGTTAATTCAATGAGTACAACTTCTCTCAGTCATTCAATGCCACGAGTTTTACGCATTGAATTAATGTAAGAAACTGCACTCACTCATTCAATGAAACAGACGGGATGTGTTAATTCAACGAGGAGATCTTCACTCATTTATTCAATGTCTCGAGTGTAACGCTTGCAGTCATTCACTAATGAAGCAGACTGCATGGTTTCATTCAATGGCAAGAGCTTCTCTCATGTAATGAATACCACTACTATAACGATTTCATTCAATCAAACAAACCACATTAATTAAATCATTGATACAAACTTCTATCATTTGATTCAATGAAGCAAACGTTATTAATTGATTCAATGAAACAAACCTAGCACATTTATGCCATCAATCCAGCGGTACTCATTCATTCAATGAAACACACTTTATATGATAATTGAACGAGTAGTGCTTCTGCGATTCATTCAATATACCAATCCTCACGCATTCACTCAATAAAACAAACTGCACGTGATAATGAATGAGTCGAGCTTCTCTCATACATGCAGTGCCACGAGATCAACTTATTGATTCATCGACACACATTCATTCAAAGAAATTGCACGCGTAAACCCAATGAGTAGAGTTTTTTCATTCAATCAATGTGTGAAGCTTAACTCATACATTCAATGGAACAAACAGCATTCAGTCATCTATTGCAGCAAACTAGAATCATTAATTCAAGGAAACAAACTTAACTCATTTATTTAGTTAATCAAACCGTACTCATTAATTCAATGAAAAAGACTGCACGTCTAACGAAAGAGACTGCACGAGATTCTTTCATTCATTCAGTGTCTCGATTTTATCGCATTGGATCGTTGGATTCACTATTTCTTTAAATAAATTTTAAATTTAAATAAATAAACAAATAAAATAATTAATACCGTGTATTTCATTGAAGTTTGTATCAATAATTGAAAGAATGCAATTTGCTTGATTGAATGGAAGCATTATAGAAGAGGCATTGAATACTGGAGCGATACTCTACTCTTTGAATTAAGTTGGTTTCATTGAAAGAATGGGTGCAGTTTGTTGCATTGAATCGATGTGATAAACGCCTGGTACTGAATGGATGAGAGAAGTTGTACCCATTGAATTAGCACGAGCAGATTGTTACATTGTGTGAATGAAATAAGCTTGACACATCGAATGAATGAGTTATTAACACGAGTAGTGTGATTCATTGAGTGAATGTGTGCAGTTAATTTCATTGGATGAATGGGTTGAACTCGTGGCACTGCATGTATGTGAGAAGGTCGACTCATTGAATAAGTGAGTTAAGCTTGACACATTATATGAATGGCAAAAGCTTTACTCATTGAATTAACACGTGCAGTGTGTTTTATTGAAAGAATTGACTGAAGGAATGAATTCAGTTTGATTCAATGAAATTTTAAATAACTGAATGCATTTTTGTAGTAAATAAATGAGTGCAGTTTGTTTTATGTATGAATGAGTCAAGTTTGTTTCACTGATTGAAAGAAAACGTTTGATTCATTGAATGTAGGATTGAATGAATGAATACACTTTGATACTTTGAATGAATGAGTTCAGCCCGAAGCATTGCATGAATTAGAGAAGACGAACTCATTGACATAACACGCGGAGTTTGTTTCATTGATTGACTGAGTGCAGTTTGAATCACTGAATGGACGATTCTTATTGGATTCATTAAATCTTGTGTTAAGTTTGTGTCAGTGAATCAATGAATAATGTTTGATTGAACCTTGATTCAGTGCATGAATACAGTATGTTCCATTGAATGAATGTGTTAACCTGGAGACATTGAATTCAAAGAAACAATCGGTGTGGATTAATTCAATGAGTAATTTTTTTCTTATCCATTCAATGCATTGAGCTTAACTTCTTATTTCAAAGAGTCAAAGTGCATTCTTTCATTCAATGAATCCTACTTCAAAGACACATTCAATAAATCAAAAGTTATTTCTTGTTTCAATGAAGCAAACATAACTCAAATATTTTACAGATCAAAGCGCACTCATTAGTTCACTTAACAATCTGCATACATACATTTAGTTATTGTATCAAACTCAACTCAATGCAATAAAATCTACGTGTTAATTCAATGAGTAGAGCTTATCTTGTGAAGTCATGTTCCCGAGCTTGACGTATTCATTCAATGAAACAACTGCATTCGTTCATTCATTGAATCAATGCTTAGAGCTATTCTCATGAATACAATAGCATAACATATTCATTCTCTGAAGAAAACTGAATTCACTCATTCACTGAATCATAGACTCAATTGTACTTTCAATGAATTAAACGTTTTATTGATTCAATGAAGCAAACTTACCCCATGCATTTAACTAAACAATTGAATTCACTAAATGAATGATTTAAGTTCATTTCTTTTAATCAATTAATAACGTTTCATTCATTGAATCAATGATTGAAGAATGTATTGATTAATTGAATTAATGCACATTGAATGATTGAATGGAGGCGTTATGATAGACACATTGCATACATGAGAGAAGCTATACTCATTGACTTAACACAAGCAGTCTGTTTCATTGAATGAGTGATTGCAGTTTATTGAATGTATCAAACTGCACTCCACGTGTGAATTATAGGAGTAGAGATTCTGCCATTCATGCAATGTGTGAAGAAGGTTAACTCATTCATTCAATGAAACAAACTGCACCGTGCTAATCAATGAGTCGACCTTCTCTCATAAATGCAGTGCCAAGAGTTCAACGCATTGATTGAATGAATGAATGAAACTGCACACTTCGATTCATTGAACCTCTCTGCACGTGTTAACCCAATGAGTAGAGCTTCTCTCATTCATTCAGTGTGTGAAGCTTAACCTATTCACTCAATTGAAACAAAATGCTCAAGTTAATTCAATGAGTACAACTTCTCTCAGTCATTCAATGCCACGAGTTTTACGCATTGAATTAATGTAAGAAACTGCACTCACTCATTCAATGAAACAGACGGGATGTGTTAATTCAACGAGTAGATCTTCACTCATTTATTCAATGTCTCGAGTGTAACGCTTGCAGTCATTCACTAATGAAGCAGACTGCATGGTTTCATTCAATGGCAAGAGCTTCTCTCATGTAATGAATACCACTACTATAACGATTTCATTCAATCAAACAAACCACATTAATTAAATCATTGATACAAACTTCTATCATTTGATTCAATGAAGCAAACGTTATTAATTGATTCAATGCAACAAACCTAGCACATTTATGCCATCGATCCAGCGGTACTCATTCATTCAATGAAACACACTTTATATGATAATTGAACGAGTAGTGCTTCTGCGATTCATTCAATATACCAATCCTCACGCATTCACTCAATAAAACAAACTGCACGTGATAATCAATGAGTCGAGCTTCTCTCATACATGCAGTGCCACGAGATCAACTTATTGATTCATCGACACACATTCATTCAAAGAAATTGCACGCGTAAACCCAATGAGTAGAATTTTTTCATTTAATCAATGTGTGAAGCTTAACTCATACATTCAATGGAACAAACTGCATTCAGTCATCTATTGCAGCAAACTAGAATCATTAATTCAAGGAAACAAACTTAACTCATTTATTTAGTTAATCAAACCGTACTCATTAATTCAATGAAAAAGACTGCACGTCTAACGAAAGAGACTGCACGAGATTCTTTCATTCATTCAGTGTCTCGATTTTATCGCATTGGATCATTGGATTCACTATTTCTTTAAATAAATTTTAAATTTAAATAAATAAACAAATAAAATAATTAATACCGTGTATTTCATTGAAGTTTGTATCAATAATTGAAAGAATGCAATTTGCTTGATTGAATGGAAGCATTATAGAAGAGGCATTGAATACTGGAGCGATACTCTACTCTTTGAATTAAGTTGGTTTCATTGAAAGAATGGGTGCAGTTTGTTGCATTGAATCGATGTGATAAACGCCTGGTACTGAATGGATGAGAGAAGTTGTACCCATTGAATTAGCACGAGCAGATTGTTACATTGTGTGAATGAAATAAGCTTGACACATCGAATGAATGAGTTATTAACACGAGTAGTGTGATTCATTGAGTGAATGTGTGCAGTTAATTTCATTGGATCAATGGGTTGAACTCGTGGCACTGCATGTATGTGAGAAGGTCGACTCATTGAATAAGTGAGTTAAGCTTGACACATTATATGAATGGCAAAAGCTTTACTCATTGAATTAACACGTGCAGTGTGTTTTATTGAAAGAATTGACTGAAGGAATGAATTCAGTTTGATTCAATGAAATTTTAAATAACTGAATGCATTTTTGTAGTAAATAAATGAGTGCAGTTTGTTTTATGTATGAATGAGTCAAGTTTGTTTCACTGATTGAAAGAAAACGTTTGATTCATTGAATGTAGGATTGAATGAATGAATATACTTTGATACTTTGAATGAATGAGTTCAGCCCGAAGCATTGCATGAATTAGAGAAGACGAACTCATTGACACAACACGCGGAGTTTGTTTCATTGATTGACTGAGTGCAGTTTGAATCACTGAATGGACGATTCTTATTGGATTCATTAAATCTTGTGTTAAGTTTGTGTCAGTGAATCAATGAATAATGTTTGATTGAACCTTGATTCAGTGAATGAATACAGTATGTTCCATTGAATGAATGTGTTAACCTGGAGACATTGAATTCAAAGAAACAATCTGTGTGGATTAATTCAATGAGTAATTTTTTTCTTATCCATTCAATGCATTGAGCTTAACTTCTTATTTCAAAGAGTCAAAGTGCATTCTTTCATTCAATGAATCCTACTTCAAAGACACATTCAATAAATCAAAAGTTATTTCTTGTTTCAATGAAGCAAACATAACTCAAATATTTTACAGATCAAAGCGCACTCATTAGTTCACTTAACAATCTGCATACATACATTTAGTTATTGTATCAAACTCAACTCAATGCAATAAAATCTACGTGTTAATTCAATGAGTAGAGCTTATCTTGTGAAGTCATGTTCCCGAGCTTGACGTATTCATTCAATGAAACAACTGCATTCGTTCATTCATTGAATCAATGCTTAGAGCTATTCTCATGAATACAATAGCATAACATATTCATTCTCTGAAGAAAACTGAATTCACACATTCATTGAATCATAGACTCAATTGTACTTTCAATGAATTAAACGTTTTATTGATTCAATGAAGCAAACTTACCCCATGCATTTAACTAAACAATTGAATTCACTAAATGAATGATTTAAGTTCATTTCTTTAAATCAATTAATAACGTTTCATTCATTGAATCAATGATTGAAGAATGTATTGATTAATTGAATTAATGCACATTGAATGATTGAATGGAGGCGTTATGATAGACACATTGCATACATGAGAGAAGCTATACTCATTGACTTAACACAAGCAGTCTGTTTCATTGAATGAGTGATTGCAGTTTATTGAATGTATCAAACTGCACTCCACGTGTGAATTATAGGAGTAGAGATTCTGCCATTCATGCAATGTGTGAAGAAGGTTAACTCATTCATTCAATGAAACAAACTGCACCGTGCTAATCAATGAGTCGACCTTCTCTCATAAATGCAGTGCCAAGAGTTCAACGCATTGATTGAATCAATGAATGAAACTGCACACTTCGATTCATTGAACCTCTCTGCACGTGTTAACCCAATGAGTAGAGCTTCTCTCATTCATTCAGTGTGTGAAGCTTAACCTATTCACTCAATTGAAACAAAATGCTCAAGTTAATTCAATGAGTACAACTTCTCTCAGTCATTCAATGCCACGAGTTTTACGCATTGAATTAATGTAAGAAACTGCACTCACTCATTCAATGAAACAGACGGGATGTGTTAATTCAACGAGTAGATCTTCACTCATTTATTCAATGTCTCGAGTGTAACGCTTGCAGTCATTCACTAATGAAGCAGACTGCATGGTTTCATTCAATGGCAAGAGCTTCTCTCATGTAATGAATACCACTACTATAACGATTTCATTCAATCAAACAAACCACATTAATTAAATCATTGATACAAACTTCTATCATTTGATTCAATGAAGCAAACGTTATTAATTGATTCAATGCAACAAACCTAGCACATTTATGCCATCAATCCAGCGGTACTCATTCATTCAATGAAACACACTTTATATGATAATTGAACGAGTAGTGCTTCTGCGATTCATTCAATATACCAATCCTCACGCATTCACTCAATAAAACAAACTGCACGTGATAATCAATGAGTCGAGCTTCTCTCATACATGCAGTGCCACGAGATCAACTTATTGATTCATCGACACACATTCATTCAAAGAAATTGCACGCGTAAACCCAATGAGTAGAGTTTTTTCATTCAATCAATGTGTGAAGCTTAACTCATACATTCAATGGAACAAACAGCATTCAGTCATCTATTGCAGCAAACTAGAATCATTAATTCAAGGAAACAAACTTAACTCATTTATTTAGTTAATCAAACCGTACTCATTAATTCAATGAAAAAGACTGCACGTCTAACGAAAGAGACTGCACGAGATTCTTTCATTCATTCAGTGTCTCGATTTTATCGCATTGGATCATTGGATTCACTATTTCTTTAAATAAATTTTAAATTTAAATAAATAAACAAATAAAATAATTAATACCGTGTATTTCATTGAAGTTTGTATCAATAATTGAAAGAATGCAATTTGCTTGATTGAATGGAAGCATTATAGAAGAGGCATTGAATACTGGAGCGATACTCTACTCTTTGAATTAAGTTGGTTTCATTGAAAGAATGGGTGCAGTTTGTTGCATTGAATCGATGTGATAAACGCCTGGTACTGAATGGATGAGAGAAGTTGTACCCATTGAATTAGCACGAGCAGATTGTTACATTGTGTGAATGAAATAAGCTTGACACATCGAATGAATGAGTTATTAACACGAGTAGTGTGATTCATTGAGTGAATGTGTGCAGTTAATTTCATTGGATCAATGGGTTGAACTCGTGGCACTGCATGTATGTGAGAAGGTCGACTCATTGAATAAGTGAGTTAAGCTTGACACATTATATGAATGGCAAAAGCTTTACTCATTGAATTAACACGTGCAGTGTGTTTTATTGAAAGAATTGACTGAAGGAATGAATTCAGTTTGATTCAATGAAATTTTAAATAACTGAATGCATTTTTGTAGTAAATAAATGAGTGCAGTTTGTTTTATGTATGAATGAGTCAAGTTTGTTTCACTGATTGAAAGAAAACGTTTGATTCATTGAATGTAGGATTGAATGAATGAATACACTTTGATACTTTGAATGAATGAGTTCAGCCCGAAGCATTGCATGAATTAGAGAAGACGAACTCATTGACATAACACGCGGAGTTTGTTTCATTGATTGACTGAGTGCAGTTTGAATCACTGAATGGACGATTCTTATTGGATTCATTAAATCTTGTGTTAAGTTTGTGTCAGTGAATCAATGAATAATGTTTGATTGAACCTTGATTCAGTGAATGAATACAGTATGTTCCATTGAATGAATGTGTTAACCTGGAGACATTGAATTCAAAGAAACAATCGGTGTGGATTAATTCAATGAGTAATTTTTTTCTTCTCCATTCAATGCATTGAGCTTAACTTCTTATTTCAAAGAGTCAAAGTGCATTCTTTCATTCAATGAATCCTACTTCAAAGACACATTCAATAAATCAAAAGTTATTTCTTGTTTCAATGAAGCAAACATAACTCAAATATTTTACAGATCAAAGCGCACTCATTAGTTCACTTAACAATCTGCATACATACATTTAGTTATTGTATCAAACTCAACTCAATGCAATAAAATCTACGTGTTAATTCAATGAGTAGAGCTTATCTTGTGAAGTCATGTTCCCGAGCTTGACGTATTCATTCAATGAAACAATTGCATTCGTTCATTCATTGAATCAATGCTTAGAGCTATTCTCATGAATACAATAGCATAACATATTCATTCTCTGAAGAAAACTGAATTCACTCATTCACTGAATCATAGACTCAATTGTACTTTCAATGAATTAAACGTTTTATTGATTCAATGAAGCAAACTTACCCCATGCATTTAACTAAACAATTGAATTCACTAAATGAATGATTTAAGTTCATTTCTTTAAATCAATTAATAACGTTTCATTCATTGAATCAATGATTGAAGAATGTATTGATTAATTGAATTAATGCACATTGAATGATTGAATGGAGGCGTTATGATAGACACATTGCATACATGAGAGAAGCTATACTCATTGACTTAACACAAGCAGTCTGTTTCATTGAATGAGTGATTGCAGTTTATTGAATGTATCAAACTGCACTCCACGTGTGAATTATAGGAGTAGAGATTCTGCCATTCATGCAATGTGTGAAGAAGGTTAACTCATTCATTCAATGAAACAAACTGCACCGTGCTAATCAATGAGTCGACCTTCTCTCATAAATGCAGTGCCAAGAGTTCAACGCATTGATTGAATCAATGAATGAAACTGCACACTTCGATTCATTGAACCTCTCTGCACGTGTTAACCCAATGAGTAGAGCTTCTCTCATTCATTCAGTGTGTGAAGCTTAACCTATTCACTCAATTGAAACAAAATGCTCAAGTTAATTCAATGAGTACAACTTCTCTCAGTCATTCAATGCCACGAGTTTTACGCATTGAATTAATGTAAGAAACTGCACTCACTCATTCAATGAAACAGACGGGATGTGTTAATTCAACGAGTAGATCTTCACTCATTTATTCAATGTCTCGAGTGTAACGCTTGCAGTCATTCACTAATGAAGCAGACTGCATGGTTTCATTCAATGGCAAGAGCTTCTCTCATGTAATGAATACCACTACTATAACGATTTCATTCAATCAAACAAACCACATTAATTAAATCATTGATACAAACTTCTATCATTTGATTCAATGAAGCAAACGTTATTAATTGATTCAATGCAACAAACCTAGCACATTTATGCCATCAATCAAGCGGTACTCATTCATTCAATGAAACACACTTTATATGATAATTGAACGAGTAGTGCTTCTGCGATTCATTCAATATACCAATCCTCACGCATTCACTCAATAAAACAAACTGCACGTGATAATCAATGAGTCGAGCTTCTCTCATACATGCAGTGCCACGAGATCAACTTATTGATTCATCGACACACATTCATTCAAAGAAATTGCACGCGTAAACCCAATGAGTAGAATTTTTTCATTTAATCAATGTGTGAAGCTTAACTCATACATTCAATGGAACAAACAGCATTCAGTCATCTATTGCAGCAAACTAGAATCATTAATTCAAGGAAACAAACTTAACTCATTTATTTAGTTAATCAAACCGTACTCATTAATTCAATGAAAAAGACTGCACGTCTAACGAAAGAGACTGCACGAGATTCTTTCATTCATTCAGTGTCTCGATTTTATCGCATTGGATCATTGGATTCACTATTTCTTTAAATAAATTTTAAATTTAAATAAATAAACAAATAAAATAATTAATACCGTGTATTTCATTGAAGTTTGTATCAATAATTGAAAGAATGCAATTTGCTTGATTGAATGGAAGCATTATAGAAGAGGCATTGAATACTGGAGCGATACTCTACTCTTTGAATTAAGTTGGTTTCATTGAAAGAATGGGTGCAGTTTGTTGCATTGAATCGATGTGATAAACGCCTGGTACTGAATGGATGAGAGAAGTTGTACCCATTGAATTAGCACGAGCAGATTGTTACATTGTGTGAATGAAATAAGCTTGACACATCGAATGAATGAGTTATTAACACGAGTAGTGTGATTCATTGAGTGAATGTGTGCAGTTAATTTCATTGGATCAATGGGTTGAACTCGTGGCACTGCATGTATGTGAGAAGGTCGACTCATTGAATAAGTGAGTTAAGCTTGACACATTATATGAATGGCAAAAGCTTTACTCATTGAATTAACACGTGCAGTGTGTTTTATTGAAAGAATTGACTGAAGGAATGAATTCAGTTTGATTCAATGAAATTTTAAATAACTGAATGCATTTTTGTAGTAAATAAATGAGTGCAGTTTGTTTTATGTATGAATGAGTCAAGTTTGTTTCACTGATTGAAAGAAAACGTTTGATTCATTGAATGTAGGATTGAATGAATGAATACACTTTGATACTTTGAATGAATGAGTTCAGCCCGAAGCATTGCATGAATTAGAGAAGACGAACTCATTGACATAACACGCGGAGTTTGTTTCATTGTTTGACTGAGTGCAGTTTGAATCACTGAATGGACGATACTTATTGGATTCATTAAAGCTTGTGTTAAGTTTGTGTCACTGAATCAATGAATAATGTTTGATTGAACCTTGATTCAGTGAATGAATACAGTATGTTCCATTGAATGAATGTGTTAACCTGGAGACATTGAATTCAAAGAAACAATCGGTGTGGATTAATTCAATGAGTAATTTTTTTCTTATCCATTCAATGCATTGAGCTTAACTTCTTATTTCAAAGAGTCAAAGTGCATTCTTTCATTCAATGAATCCTACTTCAAAGACACATTCAATAAATCAAAAGTTATTTCTTGTTTCAATGAAGCAAACATAACTCAAATATTTTACAGATCAAAGCGCACTCATTAGTTCACTTAACAATCTGCATACATACATTTAGTTATTGTATCAAACTCAACTCAATGCAATAAAATCTACGTGTTAATTCAATGAGTAGAGCTTATCTTGTGAAGTCATGTTCCCGAGCTTGACGTATTCATTCAATGAAACAACTGCATTCGTTCATTCATTGAATCAATGCTTAGAGCTATTCTCATGAATACAATAGCATAACATATTCATTCTCTGAAGAAAACTGAATTCACACATTCATTGAATCATAGACTCAATTGTACTTTCAATGAATTAAACGTTTTATTGATTCAATGAAGCAAACTTACCCCATGCATTTAACTAAACAATTGAATTCACTAAATGAATGATTTAAGTTCATTTCTTTAAATCAATTAATAACGTTTCATTCATTGAATCAATGATTGAAGAATGTATTGATTAATTGAATTAATGCACATTGAATGATTGAATGGAGGCGTTATGATAGACACATTGCATACATGAGAGAAGCTATACTCATTGACTTAACACAAGCAGTCTGTTTCATTGAATGAGTGATTGCAGTTTATTGAATGTATCAAACTGCACTCCACGTGTGAATTATAGGAGTAGAGATTCTGCCATTCATGCAATGTGTGAAGAAGGTTAACTCATTCATTCAATGAAACAAACTGCACCGTGCTAATCAATGAGTCGACCTTCTCTCATAAATGCAGTGCCAAGAGTTCAACGCATTGATTGAATCAATGAATGAAACTGCACACATCGATTCATTGAACCTCTCTGCACGTGTTAACCCAATGAGTAGAGCTTCTCTCATTCATTCAGTGTGTGAAGCTTAACCTATTCACTCAATTGAAACAAAATGCTCAAGTTAATTCAATGAGTACAACTTCTCTCAGTCATTCAATGCCACGAGTTTTACGCATTGAATTAATGTAAGAAACTGCACTCACTCATTCAATGAAACAGACGGGATGTGTTAATTCAACGAGTAGATCTTCACTCATTTATTCAATGTCTCGAGTGTAACGCTTGCAGTCATTCACTAATGAAGCAGACTGCATGGTTTCATTCAATGGCAAGAGCTTCTCTCATGTAATGAATACCACTACTATAACGATTTCATTCAATCAAACAAACCACATTAATTAAATCATTGATACAAACTTCTATCATTTGATTCAATGAAGCAAACGTTATTAATTGATTCAATGCAACAAACCTAGCACATTTATGCCATCAATCCAGCGGTACTCATTCATTCAATGAAACACACTTTATATGATAATTGAACGAGTAGTGCTTCTGCGATTCATTCAATATACCAATCCTCACGCATTCACTCAATAAAACAAACTGCACGTGATAATCAATGAGTCGAGCTTCTCTCATACATGCAGTGCCACGAGATCAACTTATTGATTCATCGACACACATTCATTCAAAGAAATTGCACGCGTAAACCCAATGAGTAGAGTTTTTTCATTCAATCAATGTGTGAAGCTTAACTCATACATTCAATGGAACAAACTGCATTCAGTCATCTATTGCAGCAAACTAGAATCATTAATTCAAGGAAACAAACTTAACTCATTTATTTAGTTAATCAAACCGTACTCATTAATTCAATGAAAAAGACTGCACGTCTAACGAAAGAGACTGCACGAGATTCTTTCATTCATTCAGTGTCTCGATTTTATCGCATTGGATCATTGGATTCACTATTTCTTTAAATAAATTTTAAATTTAAATAAATAAACAAATAAAATAATTAATACCGTGTATTTCATTGAAGTTTGTATCAATAATTGAAAGAATGCAATTTGCTTGATTGAATGGAAGCATTATAGAAGAGGCATTGAATACTGGAGCGATACTCTACTCTTTGAATTAAGTTGGTTTCATTGAAAGAATGGGTGCAGTTTGTTGCATTGAATCGATGTGATAAACGCCTGGTACTGAATGGATGAGAGAAGTTGTACCCATTGAATTAGCACGAGCAGATTGTTACATTGTGTGAATGAAATAAGCTTGACACATCGAATGAATGAGTTATTAACACGAGTAGTGTGATTCATTGAGTGAATGTGTGCAGTTAATTTCATGGGATGAATGGGTTGAACTCGTGGCACTGCATGTATGTGAGAAGGTCGACTCATTGAATAAGTGAGTTAAGCTTGACACATTATATGAATGGCAAAAGCTTTACTCATTGAATTAACACGTGCAGTGTGTTTTATTGAAAGAATTGACTGAAGGAATGAATTCAGTTTGATTCAATGAAATTTTAAATAACTGAATGCATTTTTGTAGTAAATAAATGAGTGCAGTTTGTTTTATGTATGAATGAGTCAAGTTTGTTTCACTGATTGAAAGAAAACGTTTGATTCATTGAATGTAGGATTGAATGAATGAATACACTTTGATACTTTGAATGAATGAGTTCAGCCCGAAGCATTGCATGAATTAGAGAAGACGAACTCATTGACATAACACGCGGAGTTTGTTTCATTGATTGACTGAGTGCAGTTTGAATCACTGAATGGACGATTCTTATTGGATTCATTAAATCTTGTGTTAAGTTTGTGTCAGTGAATCAATGAATAATGTTTGATTGAACCTTGATTCAGTGAATGAATACAGTATGTTCCATTGAATGAATGTGTTAACCTGGAGACATTGAATTCAAAGAAACAATCGGTGTGGATTAATTCAATGAGTAATTTTTTCCTTCTCCATTCAATGCATTGAGCTTAACTTCTTATTTCAAAGAGTCAAAGTGCATTCTTTCATTCAATGAATCCTACTTCAAAGACACATTCAATAAATCAAAAGTTATTTCTTGTTTCAATGAAGCAAACATAACTCAAATATTTTACAGATCAAAGCGCACTCATTAGTTCACTTAACAATCTGCATACATACATTTAGTTATTGTATCAAACTCAACTCAATGCAATAAAATCTACGTGTTAATTCAATGAGTAGATCTTATCTTGTGAAGTCATGTTCCCGAGCTTGACGTATTCATTCAATGAAACAACTGCATTCGTTCATTCATTGAATCAATGCTTAGAGCTATTCTCATGAATACAATAGCATAACATTCTCTGAAGAAAACTGAATTCACACATTCATTGAATCATAGACTCAATTGTACTTTCAATGAATTAAACGTTTTATTGATTCAATGAAGCAAACTTACCCCATGCATTTAACTAAACAATTGAATTCACTAAATGAATGATTTAAGTTCATTTCTTTAAATCAATTAATAACGTTTCATTCATTGAATCAATGATTGAAGAATGTATTGATTAATTGAATTAATGCACATTGAATGATTGAATGGAGGCGTTATGATAGACACATTGCATACATGAGAGAAGCTATACTCATTGACTTAACACAAGCAGTCTGTTTCATTGAATGAGTGATTGCAGTTTATTGAATGTATCAAACTGCACTCCACGTGTGAATTATAGGAGTAGAGATTCTGCCATTCATGCAATGTGTGAAGAAGGTTAACTCATTCATTCAATGAAACAAACTGCACCGTGCTAATCAATGAGTCGACCTTCTCTCATAAATGCAGTGCCAAGAGTTCAACGCATTGATTGAATCAATGAATGAAACTGCACACTTCGATTCATTGAACCTCTCTGCACGTGTTAACCCAATGAGTAGAGCTTCTCTCATTCATTCAGTGTGTGAAGCTTAACCTATTCACTCAATTGAAACAAAATGCTCAAGTTAATTCAATGAGTACAACTTCTCTCAGTCATTCAATGCCACGAGTTTTACGCATTGAATTAATGTAAGAAACTGCACTCACTCATTCAATGAAACAGACGGGATGTGTTAATTCAACGAGTAGATCTTCACTCATTTATTCAATGTCTCGAGTGTAACGCTTGCAGTCATTCACTAATGAAGCAGACTGCATGGTTTCATTCAATGGCAAGAGCTTCTCTCATGTAATGAATACCACTACTATAACGATTTCATTCAATCAAACAAACCACATTAATTAAATCATTGATACAAACTTCTATCATTTGATTCAATGAAGCAAACGTTATTAATTGATTCAATGCAACAAACCTAGCACATTTATGCCATCAATCCAGCGGTACTCATTCATTCAATGAAACACACTTTATATGATAATTGAACGAGTAGTGCTTCTGCGATTCATTCAATATACCAATCCTCACGCATTCACTCAATAAAACAAACTGCACGTGATAATCAATGAGTCGAGCTTCTCTCATACATGCAGTGCCACGAGATCAACTTATTGATTCATCGACACACATTCATTCAAAGAAATTGCACGCGTAAACCCAATGAGTAGAGTTTTTTCATTCAATCAATGTGTGAAGCTTAACTCATACATTCAATGGAACAAACAGCATTCAGTCATCTATTGCAGCAAACTAGAATCATTAATTCAAGGAAACAAACTTAACTCATTTATTTAGTTAATCAAACCGTACTCATTAATTCAATGAAAAAGACTGCACGTCTAACGAAAGAGACTGCACGAGATTCTTTCATTCATTCAGTGTCTCGATTTTATCGCATTGGATCATTGGATTCACTATTTCTTTAAATAAATTTTAAATTTAAATAAATAAACAAATAAAATAATTAATACCGTGTATTTCATTGAAGTTTGTATCAATAATTGAAAGAATGCAATTTGCTTGATTGAATGGAAGCATTATAGAAGAGGCATTGAATACTGGAGCGATACTCTACTCTTTGAATTAAGTTGGTTTCATTGAAAGAATGGGTGCAGTTTGTTGCATTGAATCGATGTGATAAACGCCTGGTACTGAATGGATGAGAGAAGTTGTACCCATTGAATTAGCACGAGCAGATTGTTACATTGTGTGAATGAAATAAGCTTGACACATCGAATGAATGAGTTATTAACACGAGTAGTGTGATTCATTGAGTGAATGTGTGCAGTTAATTTCATTGGATGAATGGGTTGAACTCGTGGCACTGCATGTATGTGAGAAGGTCGACTCATTGAATAAGTGAGTTAAGCTTGACACATTATATGAATGGCAAAAGCTTTACTCATTGAATTAACACGTGCAGTGTGTTTTATTGAAAGAATTGACTGAAGGAATGAATTCAGTTTGATTCAATGAAATTTTAAATAACTGAATGCATTTTTGTAGTAAATAAATGAGTGCAGTTTGTTTTATGTATGAATGAGTCAAGTTTGTTTCACTGATTGAAAGAAAACGTTTGATTCATTGAATGTAGGATTGAATGAATGAATACACTTTGATACTTTGAATGAATGAGTTCAGCCCGAAGCATTGCATGAATTAGAGAAGACGAACTCATTGACATAACACGCGGAGTTTGTTTCATTGATTGACTGAGTGCAGTTTGAATCACTGAATGGACGATTCTTATTGGATTCATTAAATCTTGTGTTAAGTTTGTGTCAGTGAATCAATGAATAATGTTTGATTGAACCTTGATTCAGTGAATGAATACAGTATGTTCCATTGAATGAATGTGTTAACCTGGAGACATTGAATTCAAAGAAACAATCGGTGTGGATTAATTCAATGAGTATTTTTTTTCTTATCCATTCAATGCATTGAGCTTAACTTCTTATTTCAAAGAGTCAAAGTGCATTCTTTCATTCAATGAATCCTACTTCAAAGACACATTCAATAAATCAAAAGTTATTTCTTGTTTCAATGAAGCAAACATAACTCAAATATTTTACAGATCAAAGCGCACTCATTAGTTCACTTAACAATCTGCATACATACATTTAGTTATTGTATCAAACTCAACTCAATGCAATAAAATCTACGTGTTAATTCAATGAGTAGAGCTTATCTTGTGAAGTCATGTTCCCGAGCTTGACGTATTCATTCAATGAAACAGCTGCATTCGTTCATTCATTGAATCAATGCTTAGAGCTATTCTCATGAATACAATAGCATAACATATTCATTCTCTGAAGAAAACTGAATTCACTCATTCATTGAATCATAGACTCAATTGTACTTTCAATGAATTAAACGTTTTATTGATTCAATGAAGCAAACTTACCCCATGCATTTAACTAAACAATTGAATTCACTAAATGAATGATTTAAGTTCATTTCTTTAAATCAATTAACCACGTTTCATTCATTGAATCAATGATTGAAGAATGTATTGATTAATTGAATTAATGCACATTGAATGATTGAATGGAGGCGTTATGATAGACACATTGCATACATGAGAGAAGCTATACTCATTGACTTAACACAAGCAGTCTGTTTCATTGAATGAGTGATTGCAGTTTATTGAATGTATCAAACTGCACTCCACGTGTGAATTATAGGAGTAGAGATTCTGCCATTCATGCAATGTGTGAAGAAGGTTAACTCATTCATTCAATGAAACAAACTGCACCGTGCTAATCAATGAGTCGACCTTCTCTCATAAATGCAGTGCCAAGAGTTCAACGCATTGATTGAATGAATTAAACTGCACACTTGCATTCATTGAAACTCTCTGCAAGTGTAAACCCAATGAGTAGAGCTTCTCTCATTCATTCAGTGTGTGAAGCTTATCCTATTCACTCAATTGAAACAAACTGCTCAAGTTAATTCAATGAGTACAACTTCTCTCAGTCATTCAATGCCACGAGTTTTACGCATTGAATTAATGTAAGAAACTGCACCCACTCATTCAATGAAATAGACCGGATGTGTTAATTCAACGAGGAGATCTTCACTCATGTATTCAATGTCTCGAGTGTAACGCTTGCAATCATTCAGTAATGAAGCAGACTGCATGGGTTAATTCAATGGCTAGAGCTTCTCTCATGTAATGAATACCACTACTATAACGATTTCATTCAATCAAACAAACCACATTAATTAAATCATTGATACAAACTTCTATCATTTGATTCAATGAAGCAAACGTTATTAATTGATTCAATGCAACAAACCTAGCACATTTATGCCATCAATCAAGCGGTACTCATTCATTCAATGAAACACACTTTAAATGAAAATTGAACGAGTAATGCTTCTGCGATTCATTCAATATACCAATCCTCACGCATTCACTCAATAAAACAAACTGCACGTGATAATCAATGAGTCGAGCTTCTCTCATACATGCAGTGCCATGAGATCAACTTATTGATTCATCGACACACATTCATTCAAAGAAACTGCACGCGTAAACCCAATGAGTAGAATTTTTTCATTTAATCAATGTGTGAAGCTTAACTCATACATTCAATGGAACAAACTGCATTCAGTCATCTATTGCAGCAAACTAGAATCATTAATTCAAGGAAACAAACTTAACTCATTTATTTAGTTAATCAAACCGTACTCATTAATTCAATGAAAAAGACTGCACGTCTAACGAAAGAGACTGCACGAGAATCTTTCATTCATTCAGTGCCTCGATTTTATCGCATTGGATCATTGGATTCACTATTTCTTGAAATAAATTATATATTTAAATAAATAAACAAATAAATTAATTAATACCGTGTATTTCATTGAAGTTTGTATCAATAATTGAAAGAATGCAATTTGCTTGATTGAATGGAAGCATTATAGAAGAGGCATTGAATACTGGAGCGAAACTCTACTCTTTGAATTTACTTGGTTTCATTGAATGAATGGGTGCAGTTTGTTGCATTGAATCGATGTGATAAACGCCTGGTACTGAATGGATGAGTGAAGTTGTACCCATTGAATTAGCACGAGCAGATTGTTACATTGTGTGAATGAAATAAGCTTGACACATCGAATGAATGAGAGAAGCTCTACTTATTGGGTTAACACGAGTAGTGTGATTCATTGAGTGAATGTGTGCAGTTAGTTCCATTGGATCAATGGGTTGAACTCGTTGCACTGCATGTATGTGAGAAGGTCGACTCATTGAATAAGTGAGTTAAGCTTGACACATTATATGAATGGCAAAAGCTTTACTCATTGAATTAACAGGTGCAGTGTGTTTTATTGAAAGAATTGACTGAAGGAATGAATTCAGTTTGATTCAATGAAATTTTAAATGACTGAATGCCTTTTTGCAGTAAATCAATGAGTGCAGTTTGTTTTATGTATGAATGAGTCAAGTTTGTTTCACTGATTGAAAGAAAACGTTTGATTCATTGAATGTAGGATTGAATGAATGAATACACTTTGATACTTTGAATGAATGAGTTCAGCCCGAAGCATTGCATGAATTAGAGAAGACGAACTCATTGACATAACACGCGGAGTTTGTTTCATTGATTGACTGAGTGCAATTTGAATCATTGAATGCACGATTCTTATTGGATTCATTAAATCTTGTGTTAAGTTTGTTTCAGTGAATCAATGAATAATGTTTGATTGAACCTTGATTCAGTGAATGAATACAGTATGTTCCATTGAATGAATGTGTTAACCTGGAGACATTGAATTCAAAGAAACAATCGGTGTGGATTAATTCAATGAGTAAATATTTTCTTATACATTCAATGCATGGAGCTTAACTTCTTATTTCAAAGAATCAATGTGCATTCTTTCATTCAATGAATCCTACTTCAAAGACACATTCAATAAATCAAAAGTTATTTCTTGTTTCAATGAAGCAAACATAACTCAAATATTTAAGAGATCAAAGCGCACTCATGAGTTTACTTAACAATCTGCATACATACATTTAGTTATTGTATCAAACTCAACTCAATGCAACAAACTCTACGTGTTAATTCAATGAGAAGAGCTTATCTCGTGAAGTCATGTTCCCGAGCTTGACGTATTCATTCAATGAAACAACTGCATTCGTTCATTCATTGATTCAAGCATCAATCGCACATTGAATCAGACGTTTTTCTTTGATTCAATGAAAGAAACATAACACATTCATTTAATGAATCCAAATGCATCGAATCATTCAATGCATCAAACTTCATTAAATCATTCGTATATTCAATGATTCAAAAGTTATTTATTGATTTAATGCAACAAACGCAACTCATACACTTTAATGAATCGAAGAGCACTCATTTGTATACTGAAACAAATTGCATTCTTTCTCTTGTTCAGTAACTCACACTGAATTCATTCATTCCCTGAAATAAGCTGAACGATTTTTTTCAATCTCTAGCGCTATTCTCATGAATACAATAGCATAACATATTCATTTCTGAAGGAAACTGCATTCACTCATTCATTGCATCATAGACTCAATTGTACTTTCAATGAATTAAACGTTTTATTGATTCAATGAAGCAAACTTACCCCATGCATTTAACTAAACAATTGAATTCACTAAATGAATGACTTAAGTTCATTTCTTTAAATCAATTAATAATGTTT
The DNA here is from genome assembly GCF_047496795.1 of Chiloscyllium punctatum. Classification (NCBI taxonomy): domain Eukaryota; kingdom Metazoa; phylum Chordata; class Chondrichthyes; order Orectolobiformes; family Hemiscylliidae; genus Chiloscyllium; species Chiloscyllium punctatum. The sequence goes on from NC_092773.1 coordinate 25,322,821, forward strand.
CATTCATTGAATTAAAGATTGAAGAATGTATTGATTAATTGAATTAATGCACGTTGAATGATTGAATGGAGGCGTTATGATAGACACATTGCATACATGAGAGAAGCTATACTCATTGACATAACACAAGCAGTCCGTTTCATTGAATCAATGAGTGCAGTTTATTGAATGTATCAAACTGCACTCCACGTGTTAATTATAGGAGTAGAGCTCCTGCCAATGTGTGAAGAAGGTTAACTCATTCATTCAATGAAACAAACTGCACCGTGCTAATCAATGAGTCGACCTTCTCTCATAAATGCAGTGCCAAGAGTTCAACGCATTGATTGAATGAATGAAACTGCACACTTGGATTCATTGAAAGTCTCTGCACGTGTTAACCCAATGAGTAGAGCTTCTCTCATTCATTCAGTGTGTGAAGCTTAATCTATTCACTCAATTGAAACAAAATGCTCAAGTTAATTCAATGAGTACAACTTCTCTCTGTCATTCAATGCCACGAGTTTTACGCATTGAATTAATGTAAGAAACTGCACTCACTCATTCAATGAAATAGACCGGATGTGTTAATTCAACGAGGGTATCTTCACTCATGTATTCAATGTCTCGAGTGTAACGCTTGCAATCATTCAGTAATGAAGCAGACTGCATGGGTTAATTCAATGGCTAGAGCTTCTCTCATGTAATGAATACCACTACTATAACGATTTCATTCAATCAAACAAACCACATTAATTAAATCATTGATACAAACTTCTATCATTTGATTCAATGAAGCAAACGTTATTAATTGATTCAATGCAACAAACCTAGCACATTTATGCCATCAATCAAGCGGTACTCATTCATTCAATGAAACACACTTTAAATGAAAATTGAACGAGTAGTGCTTCTGCGATTCATTCAATATACCAATCCTCACGCATTCACTCAATAAAACAAACTGCACGTGATAATCAATGAGTCGAGCTTCTCTCATACATGCAGTGCCATGAGATCAACTTATTGATTCATCGACACACATTCATTCAAAGAAACTGCACGCGTAATCCCAATGAGTAGAATTTTTTCATTTAATCAATGTGTGAAGCTTAACTCATACATTCAATGGAACAAACTGCATTCAGTCATCTATTGCAGCAAACTAGAATCATTAATTCAAGGAAACAAACTTAACTCATTTATTTAGTTAATCAAACCGTACTCATTAATTCAATGAAAACGACTGCACGTCAAACGAAAGAGACTGCACGAGAATCTTTCATTCATTCAGTGCCTCGATTTTATCGCATTGGATCATTGGATTCACTATTTCTTGAAATAAATTATATATTTAAATAAATAAACAAATAAATTAATTAATACCGTGTATTTCATTGAAGTTTGTATCAATAATTGAAAGAATGCAATTTGCTTGATTGAATGGAAGCATTATAGAAGAGGCATTGAATACTGGAGCGAAACTCTACTCTTTGAATTTACTTGGTTTCATTGAATGAATGGGTGCAGTTATTTGCATTGAATCGATGTGATAAACGCCTGGTACTGAATGAATGAGTGAAGTTGTACCCATTGAATTAGCACGAGCAGATTGTTACATTGTGTGAATGAAATAAGCTTGACACATCGAATGAATGAGAGAAGCTCTACTTATTGGGTTAACACGAGTAGTGTGATTCATTGAGTGAATGTGTGCAGTTAGTTCCATTGGATCAATGGGTTGAACTCGTGGCACTGCATGTATGTGAGAAGGTCGACTCATTGAATAAGTGAGTTAAGCTTGACACATTATATGAATTCAAAAGCTTTACTCATTGAATAAACACGTGCAGTGTGTTTTATTGAAAGAATTGATAGAAGGAATGAATTCAGTTTGATTCAATGAAATTTTAAATAACTGAATGCATTTTTGTAATAAATAAATGAGTGCAGTTTGTTTTATGTATGAATGAGTCAAGTTTGTTTCACTGATTGAAAGAAAACGTTTGATTCATTGAATGTAGGATTGAATGAATGAATACACTTTGATACTTTGAATGAATGAGTTCAGCCCGAAGCATTGCATGAATTAGAGAAGACGAACTCATTGACATAACACGCGGAGTTTGTTTCATTGTTTGACTGAGTGCAGTTTGAATCACTGAATGGACGATTCTTATTGGATTCATTAAATCTTGTGTTAAGTTTGTGTCAGTGAATCAATGAATAATGTTTGATTGAACCTTGATTCAGTGAATGAATACAGTATGTTCCATTGAATGAATGTGTTAACCTGGAGACATTGAATTCAAAGAAACAATCGGTGTGGATTAATTCAATGAGTAATTTTTTTCTTATCCATTCAATGCATTGAGCTTAACTTCTTATTTCAAAGAGTCAAAGTGCATTCTTTCATTCAATGAATCCTACTTCAAAAACACATTCAATAAATCAAAAGTTATTTCTTGTTTCAATGAAGCAAACATAACTCAAATATTTAACAGATCAAAGCGCACTCATTAGTTCACTTAACAATCTGCATACATACATTTAGTTATTGTATCAAACTCAACTCAATGCAATAAAATCTACGTGTTAATTCAATGAGTAGAGCTTATCTTGTGAAGTCATGTTCCCGAGCTTGACGTATTCATTCAATGAAACAACTGCATTCGTTCATTCATTGAATCAATGCTTAGAGCTATTCTCATGAATACAATAGCATAACATATTCATTCTCTGAAGAAAACTGAATTCACTCATTCATTGAATCATAGACTCAATTGTACTTTCAATGAATTAAACGTTTTATTGATTCAATGACGCAAACTTACCCCATGCATTTAACTAAACAATTGAATTCACTAAATGAATGATTTAAGTTCATTTCTTTAAATCAATTAATAACGTTTCATTCATTGAATCAATGATTGAAGAATGTATTGATTAATTGAATTAATGCACATTGAATGATTGAATGGAGGCGTTATGATAGACACATTGCATACATGAGAGAAGCTATACTCATTGACTTAACACAAGCAGTCTGTTTCATTGAATGAGTGATTGCAGTTTATTGAATGTATCAAACTGCACTCCACGTGTGAATTATAGGAGTAGAGATTCTGCCATTCATGCAATGTGTGAAGAAGGTTAACTCATTCATTCAATGAAACAAACTGCACCGTGCTAATCAATGAGTCGACCTTCTCTCATAAATGCAGTGCCAAGAGTTCAACGCATTGATTGAATGAATTAAACTGCACACTTGCATTCATTGAAACTCTCTGCAAGTGTAAACCCAATGAGTAGAGCTTCTCTCATTCATTCAGTGTGTGAAGCTTAACCTATTCACTCAATTGAAACAAACTGCTCAAGTTAATTCAATGAGTACAACTTCTCTCAGTCATTCAATGCCACGAGTTTTACGCATTGAATTAATGTAAGAAACTGCACCCACTCATTCAATGAAATAGACCGGATGTGTTAATTCAACGAGGAGATCTTCACTCATGTATTCAATGTCTCGAGTGTAACGCTTGCAATCATTCAGTAATGAAGCAGACTGCATGGGTTAATTCAATGGCTAGAGCTTCTCTCATGTAATGAATACCACTACTATAACGATTTCATTCAATCAAACAAACCACATTAATTAAATCATTGATTCAAACTTCTATCATTTGATTCAATGAAGCAAACGTTATTAATTGATTCAATGCAACAAACCTAGCACATTTATGCCATCAATCAAGCGGTACTCATTCATTCAATGAAACACACTTTAAATGAAAATTGAAGGAGTAGTGCTTCTGCGATTCATTCAATATACCAATCCTCACGCATTCACTCAATAAAACAAACTGCACGTGATAATCAATGAGTCGAGCTTCTCTCATACATGCAGTGCCACGAGATCAACTTATTGATTCATCGACACACATTCATTCAAAGAAACTGCACGCGTAAACCCAATGAGTAGAATTTTTTCATTTAATCAATGTGTGAAGCTTAACTCATACATTCAATGGAACAAACTGCATTCAGTCATCTATTGCAGCAAACTAGAATCATTAATTCAAGGAAACAAACTTAACTCATTTATTTAGTTAATCAAACCGTACTCATTACTTCAATGAAAACGACTGCACGTCAAACGAAAGAGACTGCACGAGAATCTTTCATTCATTCAGTGCCTCGATTTTATCGCATTGGATCATTGGATTCACTATTTCTTGAAATAAATTATATATTTAAATAAATAAACAAATAAATTAATTAATACCGTGTATTTCAATGAAGATTGTTTCAATAATTGAAAGAATGCAATTTGCTTGATTGAATGGAAGCATTATAGAAGAGGCATTGAATACTGGAGCGAAACTCTACTCTTTGAATTTACTTGGTTTCATTGAATGAATGGGTGCAGTTTGTTGCATTGAATCGATGTGATAAACGCCTGGTACTGAATGGATGAGTGAAGTTGTACCCATTGAATTAGCACGAGCAGATTGTTACATTGTGTGAATGAAATAAGCTTGACACATCGAATGAATGAGAGAAGCTCTACTTATTGGGTTAACACGAGTAGTGTGATTCATTGAGTGAATGTGTGCAGTTAGTTCCATTGGATCAATGGGTTGAACTCGTGGCACTGCATGTATGTGAGAAGGTCGACTCATTGAATAAGTGAGTTAAGCTTGACACATTATATGAATGGCAAAAGCTTTACTCATTGAATTAACACGTGCAGTGTGTTTTATTGAAAGAATTGACTGAAGGAATGAATTCAGTTTGATTCAATGAAATTTTAAATGACTGAATGCCTTTTTGCAGTAAATCAATGAGTGCAGTTTGTTTTATGTATGAATGAGTCAAGTTTGTTTCACTGATTGAAAGAAAACGTTTGATTCATTGAATGTAGGATTGAATGAATGAATACACTTTGATACTTTGAATGAATGAGTTCAGCCCGAAGCATTGCATGAATTAGAGAAGACGAACTCATTGACATAACACGCGGAGTTTGTTTCATTGATTGACTGAGTGCAGTTTGAATCATTGAATGCACGATTCTTATTGGATTCATTAAATCTTGTGTTAAGTTTGTTTCAGTGAATCAATGAATAATGTTTGATTGAACCTTGATTCAGTGAATGAATACAGTATGTTCCATTGAATGAATGTGTTAACCTGGAGACATTGAATTCAAAGAAACAATCGGTGTGGATTAATTCAATGAGTAAATATTTTCTTATACATTCAATGCATGGAGCTTAACTTCTTATTTCAAAGAATCAAAGTGCATTCTTTCATTCAATGAATCCTACTTCAAAGACACATTCAATAAATCAAAAGTTATTTCTTGTTTCAATGAAGCAAACATAACTCAAATATTTAAGAGATCAAAGCGCACTCATGAGTTCACTTAACAATCTGCATACATACATTTAGTTATTGTATCAAACTCAACTCAATGCAACAAACTCTACGTGTTAATTCAATGAGAAGAGCTTATCTCGTGAAGTCATGTTCCCGAGCTTGACGTATTCATTCAATGAAACAACTGCATTCGTTCATTCATTGATTCAAGCATCAATCGCACATTGAATCAGACGTTTTTCTTTGATTCAATGGAAGAAACATAACACATTCATTTAATGAATCCAAATGCATCGAATCATTCAATGCATCAAACTTCATTAAATCATTCGTATATTCAATGATTCAAAAGTTATTTATTGATTTAATGCAACAAACGCAACTCATACACTTTAATGAATCGAAGAGCACTCATTTGTATACTGAAACAAATTGCATTCTTTCTCTGATTCAGTGACTCACACTGAATTCATTCATTCCCTGAAATAAGCTGAACGTTTTTTTTCAATCTCTAGCGCTATTCTCATGAATACAATAGCATAACATATTCATTTCTGAAGGAAACTGCATTCACTCATTCATTGAATCATAGACTCAATTGTACTTTCAATGAATTAAACGTTTTATTGATTCAATGAAGCAAACTTACCCCATGCATTTAACTAAACAATTGAATTCACTAAATGAATGACTTAAGTTCATTTCTTTAAATCAATTAATAATGTTTCATTCATTGAATTAAAGATTGAAGAATGTATTGATTAATTGAATTAATGCACGTTGAATGATTGAATGGAGGCGTTATGATAGACACATTGCATACATGAGAGAAGCTATACTCATTGACATAACACAAGCAGTCCGTTTCATTGAATCAATGAGTGCAGTTTATTGAATGTATCAAACTGCACTCCACGTGTTAATTATAGGAGTAGAGCTCCTGCCAATGTGTGAAGAAGGTTAACTCATTCATTCAATGAAACAAACTGCACCGTGCTAATCAATGAGTCGACCTTCTCTCATAAATGCAGTGCCAAGAGTTCAACGCATTGATTGAATGAATGAAACTGCACACTTGGATTTATTGAAAGTCTCTGCACGTGTTAACCCAATGAGTAGAGCTTCTCTCATTCATTCAGTGTGTGAAGCTTAATCTATTCACCAATTGAAACAAAATGCTCAAGTTAATTCAATGAGTACAACTTCTCTCTGTCATTCAATGCCACGAGTTTTACGCATTGAATTAATGTAAGAAACTGCACCCACTCATTCAATGAAATAGACCGGATGTGTTAATTCAACGAGGAGATCTTCACTCATGTATTCAATGTCTCGAGTGTAACGCTTGCAATCATTCAGTAATGAAGCAGACTGCATGGGTTAATTCAATGGCTAGAGCTTCTCTCATGTAATGAATACCACTACTATAACGATTTCATTCAATCAAACAAACCACATTAATTAAATCATTGATACAAACTTCTATCATTTGATTCAATGAAGCAAACGTTATTAATTGATTCAATGCAACAAACCTAGCACATTTATGCCATCAATCAAGCGGTACTCATTCATTCAATGAAACACACTTTAAATGAAAATTGAACGAGTAGTGCTTCTGCGATTCATTCAATATACCAATCCTCACGCATTCACTCAATAAAACAAACTGCACGTAATAATCAATGAGTCGAGCTTCTCTCATACATGCAGTGCCACGAGATCAACTTATTGATTCATCGACACACATTCATTCAAAGAAACTGCACGCGTAATCCCAATGAGTAGAATTTTTTCATTTAATCAATGTGTGAAGCTTAACTCATACATTCAATGGAACAAACTGCATTCAGTCATCTATTGCAGCAAACTAGAATCATTAATTCAAGGAAACAAACTTAACTCATTTATTTAGTTAATCAAACCGTACTCATTAATTCAATGAAAACGACTGCACGTCAAACGAAAGAGACTGCACGAGAATCTTTCATTCATTCAGTGCCTCGATTTTATCGCATTGGATCATTGGATTCACTATTTCTTGAAATAAATTATATATTTAAATAAATAAACAAATAAATTAATTAATACCGTGTATTTCATTGAAGTTTGTATCAATAATTGAAAGAATGCAATTTGCTTGATTGAATGGAAGCATTATAGAAGAGGCATTGAATACTGGAGCGAAACTCTACTCTTTGAATTTACTTGGTTTCATTGAATGAATGGGTGCAGTTATTTGCATTGAATCGATGTGATAAACGCCTGGTACTGAATGAATGAGTGAAGTTGTACCCATTGAATTAGCACGAGCAGATTGTTACATTGTGTGAATGAAATAAGCTTGACACATCGAATGAATGAGAGAAGCTCTACTTATTGGGTTAACACGAGTAGTGTGATTCATTGAGTGAATGTGTGCAGTTAGTTCCATTGGATCAATGGGTTGAACTCGTGGCACTGCATGTATGTGAGAAGGTCGACTCATTGAATAAGTGAGTTAAGCTTGACACATTATATGAATTCAAAAGCTTTACTCATTGAATAAACACGTGCAGTGTGTTTTATTGAAAGAATTGATTGAAGGAATGAATTCAGTTTGATTCAATGAAATTTTAAATAACTGAATGCATTTTTGTAATAAATAAATGAGTGCAGTTTGTTTTATGTATGAATGAGTCAAGTTTGTTTCACTGATTGAAAGAAAACGTTTGATTCATTGAATGTAGGATTGAATGAATGAATACACTTTGATACTTTGAATGAATGAGTTCAGCCCGAAGCATTGCATGAATTAGAGAAGACGAACTCATTGACATAACACGCGGAGTTTGTTTCATTGTTTGACTGAGTGCAGTTTGAATCACTGAATGGACGATTCTTATTGGATTCATTAAATCTTGTGTTAAGTTTGTGTCAGTGAATCAATGAATAATGTTTGATTGAACCTTGATTCAGTGAATGAATACAGTATGTTCCATTGAATGAATGTGTTAACCTGGAGACATTGAATTCAAAGAAACAATCGGTGTGGATTAATTCAATGAGTAATTTTTTTCTTATCCATTCAATGCATTGAGCTTAACTTCTTATTTCAAAGAGTCAAAGTGCATTCTTTCATTCAATGAATCCTACTTCAAAAACACATTCAATAAATCAAAAGTTATTTCTTGTTTCAATGAAGCAAACATAACTCAAATATTTAACAGATCAAAGCGCACTCATTAGTTCACTTAACAATCTGCATACATACATTTAGTTATTGTATCAAACTCAACTCAATGCAATAAAATCTACGTGTTAATTCAATGAGTAGAGCTTATCTTGTGAAGTCATGTTCCCGAGCTTGCCGTATTCATTCAATGAAACAACTGCATTCGTTCATTCATTGAATCAATGCTTAGAGCTATTCTCATGAATACAATAGCATAACATATTCATTCTCTGAAGAAAACTGAATTCACTCATTCATTGAATCATAGACTCAATTGTACTTTCAATGAATTAAACGTTTTATTGATTCAATGACGCAAACTTACCCCATGCATTTAACTAAACAATTGAATTCACTAAATGAATGATTTAAGTTCATTTCTTTAAATCAATTAATAACGTTTCATTCATTGAATCAATGATTGAAGAATGTATTGATTAATTGAATTAATGCACATTGAATGATTGAATGGAGGCGTTATGATAGACACATTGCATACATGAGAGAAGCTATACTCATTGACTTAACACAAGCAGTCTGTTTCATTGAATGAGTGATTGCAGTTTATTAAATGTATCAAACTGCACTCCACGTGTGAATTATAGGAGTAGAGATTCTGCCATTCATGCAATGTGTGAAGAAGGTTAACTCATTCATTCAATGAAACAAACTGCACCGTGCTAATCAATGAGTCGACCTTCTCTCATAAATGCAGTGCCAAGAGTTCAACGCATTGATTGAATGAATTAAACTGCACACTTGCATTCATTGAAACTCTCTGCAAGTGTAAACCCAATGAGTAGAGCTTCTCTCATTCATTCAGTGTGTGAAGCTTAACCTATTCACTCAATTGAAACAAACTGCTCAAGTTAATTCAATGAGTACAACTTCTCTCAGTCATTCAATGCCACGAGTTTTACGCATTGAATTAATGTCAGAAACTGCACTCACTCATTCAATGAAACAGACGGGATGTGTTAATTCAACGAGTAGATCTTCACTCATGTATTCAATGTCTCGAGTGTAACGCTTGCAGTCATTCACTAATGAAGCAGACTGCATGGTTTCATTCAATGGCAAGAGCTTCTCTCATGTAATGAATACTATAACGATTCATTCAATCAAACAAACCACATTAATTAAATCATTGATACAATCTTCTATCGTTTGATTCAATGAAGCAAACGTTATTAATTGATTCAATGCAACACACTTAGCACATTTATGCCATCAATCAAGCTGTACCCATTCATTCAATGAAACACACTTTATATGATAATTGAACGAGTAGTGCTTCTGCGATTCATTCAATATACCAATCCTCACGCATTCACTCAATAAAACAAACTGCACGTGATAATCAATGAGTCGAGCTTCTCTCATACATACAGTGCCACGAGATCAACTTATTGATTCATCGACACACATTCATTCAATGAAACTGCACGCATAAACCCAATGAGTAGAGTTTTTTCATTCAATCAATCTGTGAAGCTTAACTCATACATTCAATGGAACAAACAGCATTCAGTCATCTATTGCATCAAACTAGAAAAATTAATTCAAGGAAACAAACTTAACTCATTTATTTAGTTAATCAAACCGTACTCGTTAATTCAATGAAAGAGACTGCACATCCAACGAAAGAGACTGCACATTCATTCAGTGTCTCGTTTTTATCGCATTGGATTCACGATTTCTTTAATTAAATTATAAATTTAAATAAACAAATAAAATAATTAATACCGTGTATTTCATTGAAGATTGTTTCAATAATTGAAAGAATGCAATTTGCTTGATTGAATGGAAGCATTATAGAAGAGGCATTGAATACATGAGCGAAACTCTACTCTTTGAATTAACTTGGTTTCATTGAATGAATGGGTGCAGTTTGTTGCATTGAATCGATGTGATAAACGCCTGGTACTGAATGGATGAGAGAAGTTGTACCCATTGAATTAGCACGAGCAGATTGTTACATTGTGTGAATGAAAATAGCTTGAAACATTGAATGAATGAGAGATGCTCTACTTATTGGGTTAACACGAGTAGTGTGATTCATTGAGTGAATGTGTGCAGTTAGTTTCATTGGATCAATGGGTTGAACTCGTGGCACTGCATGTATGTGAGAAGGTCGACTCATTGAATAAGTGAGTTAAGCTTGACACATTATATGAATGGCAAAAGCTTTACTCATTGAATTAACACGTGCAGTGTGTTTTATTGAAAGAATTGACTGAAGGAATGAATTCAGTTTGATTCAATGAAATTTTAAATAACTGAATGCATTTTTGTTGGAAATAAATGAGTGCAGTTTGTTTTATGTATGCATGAGTCAAGTTTGTTTCACTGATTGAAAGAAAACGTTTGATTCATTGAATGTAGGATTGAATGAATGAATACACTTTGATACTTTGAATGAATGAGTTCAGCCCGAAGCATTGCATGAATTAGAGAAGACGAACTCATTGACATAACACGCGGAGTTTGTTTCATTGTTTGACTGAGTGCAGTTTGAATCACTGAATGGACGATTCTTATTGGATTCATTAAATCTTGTGTTAAGTTTGTGTCAGTGAATCAATGAATAATGTTTGATTGAACCTTGATTCAGTGAATGAATACAGTATGTTCCATTGAATGAATGTGTTAACCTGGAGACATTGAATTCAAAGAAACAATCGGTGTGGATTAATTCAATGAGTAATTTTTTTCTTATCCATTCAATGCATTGAGCTTAACTTCTTATTTCAAAGAGTCAAAGTGCATTCTTTCATTCAATGAATCCTACTTCAAAAACACATTCAATAAATCAAAAGTTATTTCTTGTTTCAATGAAGCAAACATAACTCAAATATTTAACAGATCAAAGCGCACTCATTAGTTCACTTAACAATCTGCATACATACATTTAGTTATTGTATCAAACTCAACTCAATGCAATAAAATCTACGTGTTAATTCAATGAGTAGAGCTTATCTTGTGAAGTCATGTTCCCGAGCTTGACGTATTCATTCAATGAAACAACTGCATTCGTTCATTCATTGAATCAATGCTTAGAGCTATTCTCATGAATACAATAGCATAACATATTCATTCTCTGAAGAAAACTGAATTCACTCATTCATTGAATCATAGACTCAATTGTACTTTCAATGAATTAAACGTTTTATTGATTCAATGACGCAAACTTACCCCATGCATTTAACTAAACAATTGAATTCACTAAATGAATGATTTAAGTTCATTTCTTTAAATCAATTAATAACGTTTCATTCATTGAATCAATGATTGAAGAATGTATTGATTAATTGAATTAATGCACATTGAATGATTGAATGGAGGCGTTATGATAGACACATTGCATACATGAGAGAAGCTATACTCATTGACTTAACACAAGCAGTCTGTTTCATTGAATGAGTGATTGCAGTTTATTGAATGTATCAAACTGCACTCCACGTGTGAATTATAGGAGTAGAGATTCTGCCATTCATGCAATGTGTGAAGAAGGTTAACTCATTCATTCAATGAAACAAACTGCACCGTGCTAATCAATGAGTCGACCTTCTCTCATAAATGCAGTGCCAAGAGTTCAACGCATTGATTGAATGAATTAAACTGCACACTTGCATTCATTGAAACTCTCTGCAAGTGTAAACCCAATGAGTAGAGCTTCTCTCATTCATTCAGTGTGTGAAGCTTAACCTATTCACTCAATTGAAACAAACTGCTCAAGTTAATTCAATGAGTACAACTTCTCTCAGTCATTCAATGCCACGAGTTTTACGCATTGAATTAATGTAAGAAACTGCACTCACTCATTCAATGAAACAGACGGGATGTGTTAATTCAACGAGTAGATCTTCACTCATGTATTCAATGTCTCGAGTGTAACGCTTGCAGTCATTCACTAATGAAGCAGACTGCATGGTTTCATTCAATGGCAAGAGCTTCTCTCATGTAATGAATACTATAACGATTCATTCAATCAAACAAACCACATTAATTAAATCATTGATACAATCTTCTATCGTTTGATTCAATGAAGCAAACGTTATTAATTGATTCAATGCAACACACTTAGCACATTTATGCCATCAATCAAGCTGTACCCATTCATTCAATGAAACACACTTTATATGATAATTGAACGAGTAGTGCTTCTGCGATTCATTCAATATACCAATCCTCACGCATTCACTCAATAAAACAAACTGCACGTGATAATCAATGAGTCGAGCTTCTCTCATACATACAGTGCCACGAGATCAACTTATTGATTCATCGACACACATTCATTCAATGAAACTGCACGCATAAACCCAATGAGTAGAGTTTTTTCATTCAATCAATCTGTGAAGCTTAACTCATACATTCAATGGAACAAACAGCATTCAGTCATCTATTGCATCAAACTAGAAAAATTAATTCAAGGAAACAAACTTAACTCATTTATTTAGTTAATCAAACCGTACTCGTTAATTCAATGAAAGAGACTGCACATCCAACGAAAGAGACTGCACATTCATTCAGTGTCTCGTTTTTATCGCATTGGATTCACGATTTCTTTAATTAAATTATAAATTTAAATAAACAAATAAAATAATTAATACCGTGTATTTCATTGAAGATTGTTTCAATAATTGAAAGAATGCAATTTGCTTGATTGAATGGAAGCATTTTTGAAGAGGCATTGAATACATGAGCGAAAATCTACTCTTTGAATTAACTTGGTTTCATTGAATGAATGGGTGCAGTTTGTTGCATTGAATCGATGTGATAAACGCCTGGTACTGAATGGATGAGAGAAGTTGTACCCATTGAATTAGCACGAGCAGATTGTTACATTGTGTGAATGAAAATAGCTTGAAACATTGAATGAATGAGAGATGCTCTACTTATTGGGTTAACACGAGTAGTGTGATTCATTGAGTGAATGTGTGCAGTTAGTTTCATTGGATCAATGGGTTGAACTCGTGGCACTGCATGTATGTGAGAAGGTCGACTCATTGAATAAGTGAGTTAAGCTTGACACATTATATGAATGGCAAAAGCTTTACTCATTGAATTAACACGTGCAGTGTGTTTTATTGAAAGAATTGACTGAAGGAATGAATTCAGTTTGATTCAATGAAATTTTAAATAACTGAATGCATTTTTGTTGGAAATAAATGAGTGCAGTTTGTTTTATGTATGCATGAGTCAAGTTTGTTTCACTGATTGAAAGAAAACGTTTGATTCATTGAATGTAGGATTGAATGAATGAATACACTTTGATACTTTGAATGAATGAGTTCAGCCCGAAGCATTGCATGAATTAGAGAAGACGAACTCATTGACATAACACGCGGAGTTTGTTTCATTGATTGACTGAGTGCAGTTTGAATCATTGAATGCACGATTCTTATTGGATTCATTAAATCTTGTGTTAAGTTTGTTTCAGTGAATCAATGAATAATGTTTGATTGAAGCTTGATTCAGTGAATGAATACAGTATGTTCCATTGAATGAATGTGTTAAACTGGAGACATTGAATTCAAAGAAACAATCGGTGTGGATTAATTCAATGAGTAATTTTTTTCTTATCCATTCAATGCATTGAGCTTAACTTCTTATTTCAAAGAGTCAAAGTGCATTCTTTCATTCAATGAATCCTACTTTAAAGACACATTCAATAAATCAAAAGTTATTTCTTGTTTCAATGAAGCAAACATAACTCAAAAATTTAACAGATCAAAGCGCACTCATTAGTTCACTTAACAATCTGCATACATACATTTAGTTATTGTATCAAACTCAACTCAATGCAACAAACTCTACGTGTTAATTCAATGAGTAGAGCTTATCTCGTGAAGTCATGTTCCCGAGCTTGACGTATTAATTCAATGAAACAACTGCATTCGTTCATTCATTGAATCAATGCTTAGAGCTATTCTCATGAATACAATAGCATAACATATTCATTCTCTGACGGAAACTGAATTCACTCATTCATTGAATCATAGACTCAATCGTACTTTCAATGAATTAAACGTTTTATTGATTCAATGAAGCAAACTTACCCCATGCATTTAACTAAACAATTGGATTCACTAAATAAATGATATAAGTTTATTTCATTAAATCAATTAATAACGTTTCATTGATTGAACGAATGATTGAAGAATGTATTGATTAATTGAATTAATGCACGTTGAATGATTGAATGGAGGCGTTATGATAGACGCATTGCATACATGAGAGAAGCTATACTCATTGACTTAACACAGCAGTCTGTTTCATTGAATCAGTGAGTGCAGTTTATTGAATGTATCAAACTGCACTCCACGTGTTAATTATAGGAGTAGAGCTGCTGTCATTCATGCAATGTGTGAAGAAGATTAACTCATTCATTCAATGGAACAAACTGCACCGTGCTGATCAATGAGTCGACCTTCTCTCATAAATGCAGTGCCAAGAGTTCAACGCATTGATTGAATGAATGAAACTGCACACTTGCATTCATTGAATCTCTCTGCAAGTGTAAACCCAATGAGTAGAGCTTCTCTCATTCAGTCAGTGTGTGAAGCTTAACCTATTCACTCAATTGAAACAAAATGCTCAAGTTAATTCAATGAGTACAACTTCTGTCAGTCATTCAATGCCACGAGTTTTACGCATTGAATTAATGTAAGAAACTGCACTCACTCATTCAATGAAACAGACGGGATGTGTTAATTCAACGAGTAGATCTTCACTCATGTATTCAATGTCTCGAGTGTAACGCTTGCAGTCATTCACTAATGAAGCAGACTGCATGGTTTCATTCAATGGCAAGAGCTTCTCTCATGTAATGAATACTATAACGATTCATTCAATCAAACAAACCACATTAATTAAATCATTGATACAATCTTCTATCGTTTGTTTCAATGAAGCAAACGTTATTAATTGATTCAATGCAACACACTTAGCACATTTATGCCATCAATCAAGCTGTACCCATTCATTCAATGAAACACACTTTATATGATAATTGAACGAGTAGTGCTTCTGCGATTCATTCAATATACCAATCCTCACGCATTCACTCAATAAAACAAACTGCACGTGATAATCAATGAGTCGAGCTTCTCTCATACATGCAGTGCCACGAGATCAACTTATTGATTCATCGACACAGATTCATTCAATGAAACTGCACGCGTAAACCCAATGAGTAGAGTTTTTTCATTCAATCAATGTGTGAAGCTTAACTCATACATTCAATGGAACAAACAGCATTCAGTCATCTATTGCATCAAACTAGAAAAATTAATTCAAGGAAACAAACTTAACTCATTTATTTAGTTAATCAAACCGTACTCGTTAATTCAATGAAAGAGACTGCACGAGACTCTTTCATTCATTCAGTGTCTCGATATTATCGCATTGGATCATTGGATTCACGATTTCATTAAATAAATTATAAATTTAAATAAATATACAAATAAAATAATTAATACCGTGCATTTAATTGAAGATTGATTCAATAATTGAAAGAATGCAATTTGCTTGATTGAATGGAAGCATTATAGAAGAGGCATTGAATACATGAGCGAAACTCTACTCTTTGAATTAACTTGGTTTCATTGAATGAATGGGTGCAGTTTGTTGCATTGAATCGATGTGGTAAACGCCTGGGACTGAATGGATGAGAGAAGTTGTACCCATTGAATTAACACGAGCAGATTGTTTCATTGTGTGAATGAAAATAGCTTGAAACATTGAATGAATGAGAGATGCTCTACTTATTGGGTTAACACGAGTAGTGTGATTGATTGAGTGAATGTGTGCAGTTAGTTTCATTGGATCAATGGGTTGAACTCGTGGCACTGCATGTATGTGAGAAGGTCGACTCATTGAATAAGTGAGTTAAGCTTGACACATTATATGAATGGCAAAAGCTTTACTCATTGAATTAACACGTGCAGTGTGTTTTATTGAAAGAATTGACTGAAGGAATGAATTCAGTTTGATTCAATGAAATTTTAAATGACTGAATGCCTTTTTGCAGTAAATCAATGAGTGCAGTTTGTTTAATGTATGAATGAGTCAAGTTTGTTTCACTGATTGAAAGAAAACGTTTGATTCATTGAATGTAGGATTGAATGAATGAATACACTTTGATACTTTGAATGAATGAGTTCAGCCCGAAGCATTGCATGAATTAGAGAAGACGAACTCATTGACATAACACGCGCAGTTTGTTTCATTGATTGACTGAGTGCAGTTTGAATCATTGAATGCACGATTCTTATTGGATTCATTAAATCTTGTGTTAAGTTTGTTTCAGTGAATCAGTGAATAATGTTTGATTGAAGCTTGATTCAGTGAATGAATACAGTATGTTCCATTGAAAATGTGTTAAACTGGAGACATTGAATTCAAAGAAACAATCGGTGTGGATTAATTCAATGAGTAAATTTTTTCTTATACATTCAATGCATGGAGCTTAACTTCTTATTTCAAAGAATCAAAGTACATTCTTTCATTCAATGAATCCTACTTCAAAGACACATTCAATATATCATGTTATTTCTTGTTACAATGAAGCAAACATAACTCAAATATTTAACAGATCAAAGCGCACTCATGAGTTCACTTAACAATCTGCATACATACATTTAGTTATTGTATCAAACTCAACTCAATGCAACAAACTCTACGTGATAATTCAATGAGAAGAGCTTATCTCGTGAAGTCAAGTTCCCGAGCTTGACGTATTCATTCAATGAAACAACTGCATTCGTCATTCATTGATTCAAGCATCAATCGCACATTGAATCAGACGTTTTTCTTTGATTCAATGGAGGAACCATAACACATTCATTTAATGAATCCAAATGCATCGAATCATTCAATGCATCAAACTTCATTAAATCATTCGTATATTCAATGATTCAAAAGTTATTTATTGATTTAATGCAACAAACGCAACTCATACACTTTAATGAATCGAAGAGCACTCATTTGTATACTGAAACAAATTGCATTCTTTCTCTTATTCAGTGACTCACACTGAATTCATTCATTCCCTGAAATAAGCTGAACGTTTTTTTTCAATGCCTAGCGCTATTCTCATGAATACAATAGCATAACATATTCATTTCTGAAGGAAACTGCATTCACTCATTCATTGAATCATAGACTCAATTGTACTTTCAATGAATTAAACGTTTTATTGATTCAATGAAGCAAACTTACCCCATGCATTTAACTAAACAATTGAATTCACTAAATGAATGATTTAAGTTCATTTCTTTAAATCAATTAATAACGTTTCATTGATTGAACCAATGATTGAAGAATGTATTGATTAATTGAATTAATGCACATTGAATGATTGAATGGAGGCGTTATGATAGACGCATTGCATACATGAGAGAAGCTATACTCATTGACTTAACACAAGCAGTCTGTTTCATTGAATGAGTGATTGCAGTTTATTGAATGTATCAAACTGCACTCCACGTGTGAATTATAGGAGTAGAGATTCTGCCATTCATGCAATGTGTGAAGAAGGTTAACTCATTCATTCAATGAAACAAACTGCACCGTGCTAATCAATGAGTCGACCTTCTCTCATAAATGCAGTGCCAAGAGTTCAACGCATTGATTGAATCAATGAATGAAACTGCACACTTC
Source organism: Chiloscyllium punctatum (assembly GCF_047496795.1). Classification (NCBI taxonomy): domain Eukaryota; kingdom Metazoa; phylum Chordata; class Chondrichthyes; order Orectolobiformes; family Hemiscylliidae; genus Chiloscyllium; species Chiloscyllium punctatum. The sequence goes on from NC_092773.1 coordinate 25,341,065, forward strand.
GATTCATTGAACCTCTCTGCACGTGTTAACCCAATGAGTAGAGCTTCTCTCATTCATTCAGTGTGTGAAGCTTAACCTATTCACTCAATTGAAACAAAATGCTCAAGTTAATTCAATGAGTACAACTTCTCTCAGTCATTCAATGCCACGAGTTTTACGCATTGAATTAATGTAAGAAACTGCACTCACTCATTCAATGAAACAGACGGGATGTGTTAATTCAACGAGTAGATCTTCACTCATTTATTCAATGTCTCGAGTGTAACGCTTGCAGTCATTCACTAATAAAGCAGACTGCATGGTTTCATTCAATGGCAAGAGCTTCTCTCATGTAATGAATACCACTACTATAACGATTTCATTCAATCAAACAAACCACATTAATTAAATCATTGATACGATCTTCTATCGTTTGATTCAATGAAGCAAACGTTATTAATTGATTCAATGCAACACACTTAGCACATTTATGCCATCAATCAAGCTGTACCCATTCATTCAATGAAACACACTTTATATGATAACTGAACGAGTAGTGCTTCTGCGATTCATTCAATATACCAATCCTCACGCATTCACTCAATAAAACAAACTGCACGTGATAATCAATGAGTCGAGCTTCTCTCATACATACAGTGCCACGAGATCAACTTATTGATTCATCGACACACATTCATTCAATGAAACTGCACGCATAAACCCAATGAGTAGAGTTTTTTCATTCAATCAATCTGTGAAGCTTAACTCATACATTCAATGGAACAAACAGCATTCAGTCATCTATTGCATCAAACTAGAAAAATTAATTCAAGGAAACAAACTTAACTCATTTATTTAGTTAATCAAACCGTACTCGTTAATTCAATGAAAGAGACTGCACATCCAACGAAAGAGACTGCACATTCATTCAGTGTCTCGTTTTTATCGCATTGGATTCACGATTTCTTTAATTAAATTATAAATTTAAATAAACAAATAAAATAATTAATACCGTGTATTTCATTGAAGATTGTTTCAATAATTGAAAGAATGCAATTTGCTTGATTGAATGGAAGCATTATAGAAGAGGCATTGAATACATGAGCGAAAATCTACTCTTTGAATTAACTTGGTTTCATTGAATGAATGGGTGCAGTTTGTTGCATTGAATCGATGTGATAAACGCCTGGTACTGAATGGATGAGAGAAGTTGTACCCATTGAATTAGCACGAGCAGATTGTTACATTGTGTGAATGAAAATAGCTTGAAACATTGAATGAATGAGAGATGCTCTACTTATTGGGTTAACACGAGTAGTGTGATTCATTGAGTGAATGTGTGCAGTTAGTTTCATTGGATCAATGGGTTGAACTCGTGGCACTGCATGTATGTGAGAAGGTCGACTCATTGAATAAGTGAGTTAAGCTTGACACATTATATGAATGGCAAAAGCTTTACTCATTGAATTAACACGTGCAGTGTGTTTTATTGAAAGAATTGACTGAAGGAATGAATTCAGTTTGATTCAATGAAATTTTAAATAACTGAATGCATTTTTGTTGGAAATAAATGAGTGCAGTTTGTTTTATGTATGCATGAGTCAAGTTTGTTTCACTGATTGAAAGAAAACGTTTGATTCATTGAATGTAGGATTGAATGAATGAATACACTTTGATACTTTGAATGAATGAGTTCAGCCCGAAGCATTGCATGAATTAGAGAAGACGAACTCATTGACATAACACGCGGAGTTTGTTTCATTGATTGACTGAGTGCAGTTTGAATCATTGAATGCACGATTCTTATTGGATTCATTAAATCTTGTGTTAAGTTTGTTTCAGTGAATCAATGAATAATGTTTGATTGAAGCTTGATTCAGTGAATGAATACAGTATGTTCCATTGAATGAATGTGTTAAACTGGAGACATTGAATTCAAAGAAACAATCGGTGTGGATTAATTCAATGAGTAATTTTTTTCTTATCCATTCAATGCATTGAGCTTAACTTCTTATTTCAAAGAGTCAAAGTGCATTCTTTCATTCAATGAATCCTACTTTAAAGACACATTCAATAAATCAAAAGTTATTTCTTGTTTCAATGAAGCAAACATAACTCAAAAATTTAACAGATCAAAGCGCACTCATTAGTTCACTTAACAATCTGCATACATACATTTAGTTATTGTATCAAACTCAACTCAATGTAACAAACTCTACGTGTTAATTCAATGAGTAGAGCTTATCTCGTGAAGTCATGTTCCCGAGCTTGACGTATTAATTCAATGAAACAACTGCATTCGTTCATTCATTGAATCAATGCTTAGAGCTATTCTCATGAATACAATAGCATAACATATTCATTCTCTGACGGAAACTGAATTCACTCATTCATTGAATCATAGACTCAATCGTACTTTCAATGAATTAAACGTTTTATTGATTCAATGAAGCAAACTTACCCCATGCATTTAACTAAACAATTGGATTCACTAAATAAATGATATAAGTTTATTTCATTAAATCAATTAATAACGTTTCATTGATTGAACGAATGATTGAAGAATGTATTGATTAATTGAATTAATGCACGTTGAATGATTGAATGGAGGCGTTATGATAGACGCATTGCATACATGAGAGAAGCTATACTCATTGACTTAACACAAGCAGTCTGTTTCATTGAATCAGTGAGTGCAGTTTATTGAATGTATCAAACTGCACTCCACGTGTTAATTATAGGAGTAGAGCTGCTGTCATTCATGCAATGTGTGAAGAAGATTAACTCATTCATTCAATGGAACAAACTGCACCGTGCTGATCAATGAGTCGACCTTCTCTCATAAATGCAGTGCCAAGAGTTCAACGCATTGATTGAATGAATGAAACTGCACACTTGCATTCATTGAATCTCTCTGCAAGTGTAAACCCAATGAGTAGAGCTTCTCTCATTCAGTCAGTGTGTGAAGCTTAACCTATTCACTCAATTGAAACAAAATGCTCAAGTTAATTCAATGAGTACAACTTCTGTCAGTCATTCAATGCCACGAGTTTTACGCATTGAATTAATGTAAGAAACTGCACTCACTCATTCAATGAAACAGACGGGATGTGTTAATTCAACGAGTAGATCTTCACTCATGTATTCAATGTCTCGAGTGTAACGCTTGCAGTCATTCACTAATGAAGCAGACTGCATGGTTTCATTCAATGGCAAGAGCTTCTCTCATGTAATGAATACTATAACGATTCATTCAATCAAACAAACCACATTAATTAAATCATTGATACAATCTTCTATCGTTTGTTTCAATGAAGCAAACGTTATTAATTGATTCAATGCAACACACTTAGCACATTTATGCCATCAATCAAGCTGTACCCATTCATTCAATGAAACACACTTTATATGATAATTGAACGAGTAGTGCTTCTGCGATTCATTCAATATACCAATCCTCACGCATTCACTCAATAAAACAAACTGCACGTGATAATCAATGAGTCGAGCTTCTCTCATACATGCAGTGCCACGAGATCAACTTATTGATTCATCGACACAGATTCATTCAATGAAACTGCACGCGTAAACCCAATGAGTAGAGTTTTTTCATTCAATCAATGTGTGAAGCTTAACTCATACATTCAATGGAACAAACAGCATTCAGTCATCTATTGCATCAAACTAGAAAAATTAATTCAACTTAACTCATTTATTTAGTTAATCAAACCGTACTCGTTAATTCAATGAAAGAGACTGCACGAGACTCTTTCATTCATTCAGTGTCTCGATATTATCGCATTGGATCATTGGATTCACGATTTCATTAAATAAATTATAAATTTAAATAAATATACAAATAAAATAATTAATACCGTGCATTTAATTGAAGATTGATTCAATAATTGAAAGAATGCAATTTGCTTGATTGAATGGAAGCATTATAGAAGAGGCATTGAATACATGAGCGAAACTCTACTCTTTGAATTAACTTGGTTTCATTGAATGAATGGGTGCAGTTTGTTGCATTGAATCGATGTGGTAAACGCCTGGGACTGAATGGATGAGAGAAGTTGTACCCATTGAATTAACACGAGCAGATTGTTTCATTGTGTGAATGAAATAAGCTTGACACATCGAATGAATGAGCAAGCTCTACTTATTGGGTTAACACGAGTAGTGTGATTCATTGAGTGAATGTGTGCAGTTAGTTTCGTTGGAACAATGGGTTGAACTCGTGGACTGCATGTATGTGAGAAGGTCGACTCATTGAATAAGTGAGTTAAGCTTGACACATTATATGAATGGCAAAAGCTTTACTCATTGAATTAACACGTGCAGTGTGTTTTATTGAAAGAATTGACTGAAGGAATGAATTCAGTTTGTTTCAATGAAATTTTAAATAACTGAATGCATTTTTGTAGTAAATAAATGAGTGCAGTTTGTTTTATGTATGAATGAGTCAAGTTTGTTTCACTGATTGAAAGAAAACGTTTGATTCATTGAATGTAGGATTGAATGAATGAATACACTTTGATATTTTGAATGAATGCGTTCAGCCCGAAGCATTGCATGAATTAGAGAAGACGAACTCATTGACATAACACGCGCAGTTTGTTTCATTGATTGACTGAGTGCAGTTTGAATCATTGAATGCACGATTCTTATTGGATTCATTAAATCTTGTGTTAAGTTTGTTTCAGTGAATCAGTGAATAATGTTTGATTGAAGCTTGATTCAGTGAATGAATACAGTATGTTCCATTGAATGAATGTGTTAACCTGGAGACATTGAATTCAAAGAAACAATCGGTGTGGATTAATTCAATGAGTAATTTTTTTCTTATACATTCAATGTATAAGAACTTAACTTCTTATTTCAAAGAATCAAAGTGCATTCTTTCATTCAATGAATCCTACTTCAAAGACACATTCAATATATCATGTTATTTCTTGTTACAATGAAGCAAACATAACTCAAATATTTAACAGATCAAAGCGCACTCATGAGTTCACTTAACAATCTGCATACATACATTTAGTTATTGTATCAAACTCAACTCAATGCAACAAACTCTACGTGATAATTCAATGAGAAGAGCTTATCTCGTGAAGTCAAGTTCCCGAGCTTGACGTATTCATTCAATGAAACAACTGCATTCGTCATTCATTGATTCAAGCATCAATCGCACATTGAATCAGACGTTTTTCTTTGATTCAATGGAGGAACCATAACACATTCATTTAATGAATCCAAATGCATCGAATCATTCAATGCATCAAACTTCATTAAATCATTCGTATATTCAATGATTCAAAAGTTATTTATTGATTTAATGCAACAAACGCAACTCATACACTTTAATGAATCGAAGAGCACTCATTTGTATACTGAAACAAATTGCATTCTTTCTCTTATTCTGTGACTCACACTGAATTCATTCATTCCCTGAAATAAGCTGAACGTTTTTTTTCAATGCCTAGCGCTATTCTCATGAATACAATAGCATAACATATTCATTCTCTGAAGAAAACTGAATTCACTCATTCATTGAATCATAGACTCAATTGTACTTTCAATGAATTAAACGTTTTATTGATTCAATGAAGCAAACTTACCCCATGCATTTAACTAAACAATTGAATTCACTAAATGAATGATTTAAGTTCATTTCTTTAAATCAATTAATAACGTTTCATTGATTGAACCAATGATTGAAGAATGTATTGATTAATTGAATTAATGCACATTGAATGATTGAATGGAGGCGTTATGATAGACGCATTGCATACATGAGAGAAGCTATACTCATTGACTTAACACAAGCAGTCTGTTTCATTGAATGAGTGATTGCAGTTTATTGAATGTATCAAACTGCACTCCACGTGTGAATTATAGGAGTAGAGATTCTGCCATTCATGCAATGTGTGAAGAAGTTTAACTCATTCATTCAATGAAACAAACTGCACCGTGCTAATCAATGAGTCGACCTTCTCTCATAAATGCAGTGCCAAGAGTTCAACGCATTGATTGAATCAATGAATGAAACTGCACACTTCGATTCATTGAACCTCTCTGCACGTGTTAAGCCAATGAGTAGAGCTTCTCTCATTCATTCAGTGTGTGAAGCTTAACCTATTCACTCAATTGAAACAAAATGCTCAAGTTAATTCAATAAGTACAACTTCTCTCAGTCATTCAATGCCACGAGTTTTACGCACTGAATTAATGTAAGAAACTGCACTCACTCATTCAATGAAACAGACGGGATGTGTTAATTCAACGAGGAGATCTTCACTCATTTATTCAATGTCTCGAGTGTAACGCTTGCAGTCATTCACTAATGAAGCAGACTGCATGGTTTCATTCAATGGCAAGAGCTTCTCTCATGTAATGAATACCACTACTATAACGATTTCATTCAATCAAACAAACCACATTAATTAAATCATTGATACAATCTTCTATCGTTTGATTCAATGAAGCAAACGTTATTAATTGATTCAATGCAACACACTTAGCACATTTATGCCATCAATCAAGCTGTACCCATTCATTCAATGAAACACACTTTATATGATAATTGAACGATTAGTGCTTCTGCGATTCATTCAATATACCAATCCTCACGCATTCACTCAATAAAACAAACTGCACGTGATAATGAATGAGTCGAGCTTCTCTCATACATGCAGTGCCACGAGATCAACTTATTGATTCATCGACACACATTCATTCAATGAAACTGCACGCGTAAACCCAATGAGTAGAGTTTTTTCATTCAATCAATGTGTGAAGCTTAACTCATACATTCAATGGAACAAACAGCATTCAGTCATCTATTGCATCAAACTAGAAAAATTAATTCAAGGAAACAAACTTAACTCATTTATTTAGTTAATCAAACCGTACTCGTTAATTCAATGAAAGAGACTGCACGAGACTCTTTCATTCATTCAGTGTCTCGATTTTATCGCATTGGATCATTGGATTCACGATTTCATTAAATAAATTATAAATTTAAATAAATATACAAATAAAATGATTAATACCGTGCATTTAATTGAAGATTGATTCAATAATTGAAAGAATGCAATTTGCTTGATTGAATGGAAGCATTATAGAAGAGGCATTGAATACATGAGCGAAACTCTACTCTTTGAATTAACTTGGTTTCATTGAATGAATGGGTGCAGTTTGTTGCATTGAATCGATGTGATAAACGCCTGGTACTGAATGGATGAGAGAAGTTGTACCCTTTGAATTAGCACGAGCAGATTGTTACATTGTGTGAATGAAATAAGCTTGACACATCGAATGAATGAGCAAGCTCTACTTATTGGGTTAACACGAGTAGTGTGATTCATTGAGTGAATGTGTGCAGTTAGTTTCGTTGGAACAATGGGTTGAACTCGTGGACTGCATGTATGTGAGAAGGTCGACTCATTGAATAAGTGAGTTAAGCTTGACACATTATATGAATGGCAAAAGCTTTACTCATTGAATTAACACGTGCAGTGTGTTTTATTGAAAGAATTGACTGAAGGAATGAATTCAGTTTGTTTCAATGAAATTTTAAATAACTGAATGCATTTTTGTAGTAAATAAATGAGTGCAGTTTGTTTTATGTATGAATGAGTCAAGTTTGTTTCACTGATTGAAAGAAAACGTTTGATTCATTGAATGTAGGATTGAATGAATGAATACACTTTGATATTTTGAATGAATGAGTTCAGCCCGAAGCATTCCATGAATTAGAGAAGACGAACTCATTGACATAACACGCGCAGTTTGTTTCATTGATTGACTGAGTGCAGTTTGAATCATTGAATGCACGATTCTTATTGGATTCATTAAATCTTGTGTTAAGTTTGTTTCAGTGAATCAGTGAATAATGTTTGATTGAAGCTTGATTCAGTGAATGAATACAGTATGTTCCATTGAATGAATGTGTTAACCTGGAGACATTGAATTCAAAGAAACAATCGGTGTGGATTAATTCAATGAGTAATTTTTTTCTTATACATTCAATGTATAAGAACTTAACTTCTTATTTCAAAGAATCAAAGTGCATTCTTTCATTCAATGAATCCTACTTCAAAGACACATTCAATAAATCAAAAGTTATTTCTTGTTTCAATGAAGCAAACATAACTCAAATATTTAACAGATCAAAGCGCACTCATGAGTTCACTTAACAATCTGCATACATACATTTAGTTATTGTATCAAACTCAACTCAATGCAACAAACTCTACGTGTTAATTCAATGAGAAGAGCTTATCTCGTGAAGTCATGTTCCCGAGCTTGACGTATTCATTCAATGAAACAACTGCATTCGTTGATTCATTGATTCAAGCATCAATCGCACATTGAATCAGACGTTTTTCTTTGATTCAATGGAAGAAACATAACACATTCATTTAATGAATCCAAATGCATCGAATCATTCAATGCATCAAACTTCATTAAATCATTCGTATATTCAATGATTCAATAGTTATTTATTGATTTAATGCAACAAACGCAACTCATACACTTTAATGAATCGAAGAGCCCTCATTTGTATACTGAAACAAATTGCATTCTTTCTCTTATTCAGTGACTCACACTGAATTCATTCATTCCCTGAAATAAGCTGAACTTTTTTTTCAATGCCTAGCGCTATTCTCATGAATACAATAGCATAACATATTCATTTCTGAAGGAAACTGCATTCACTCATTCATTGAATCATAGACTCAATTGTACTTTCAATGAATTAAACGTTTTATTGACTCAATGAAGCAAACTTACCCCATGCATTTAACTAAACAATTGAATTCACTAAATGAATGATTTAAGTTCATTTCTTTAAATCAATTAATAACGTTTCATTCATTGAATCAATGATTGAAGAATGTATTGATTAATTGAATTAATGCACATTGAATGATTGAATGGAGGCGTTATGATAGACACATTGCATACATGAGAGAAGCTATACTCATTGACTTAACACAAGCAGTCTGTTTCATTGAATGAGTGATTGCAGTTTATTGAATGTATCAAACTGCACTCCACGTGTGAATTATAGGAGTAGAGATTCTGCCATTCATGCAATGTGTGAAGAAGGTTAACTCATTCATTCAATGAAACAAACTGCACCGTGCTGATCAATGAGTCGACCTTCTCTCATAAATGCAGTGCCAAGAGTTCAACGCATTGATTGAATGAATGAATGAAACTGCACACTTCGATTCATTGAACCTCTCTGCACGTGTTAACCCAATGAGTAGAGCTTCTCTCATTCATTCAGTGTGTGAAGCTTAACCTATTCACTCAATTGAAACAAAATGCTCAAGTTAATTCAATAAGTACAACTTCTCTCAGTCATTCAATGCCACGAGTTTTACGCATTGAATTAATGTAAGAAACTGCACTCACTCATTCAATGAAACAGACGGGATGTGTTAATTCAACGAGGAGATCTTCACTCATTTATTCAATGTCTCGAGTGTAACGCTTGCAGTCATTCACTAATGAAGCAGACTGCATGGTTTCATTCAATGGCAAGAGCTTCTCTCATGTAATGAATACCACTACTATAACGATTTCATTCAATCAAACAAACCACATTAATTAAATCATTGATACAATCTTCTATCGTTTGATTCAATGAAGCAAACGTTATTAATTGATTCAATGCAACACACTTAGCACATTTATGCCATCAATCAAGCTGTACCCATTCATTCAATGAAACACACTTTATATGATAATTGAACGATTAGTGCTTCTGCGATTCATTCAATATACCAATCCTCACGCATTCACTCAATAAAACAAACTGCACGTGATAATCAATGAGTCGAGCTTCTCTCATACATACAGTGCCACGAGATCAACTTATTGATTCATCGACACACATTCATTCAATGAAACTGCACGCGTAAACCCAATGAGTAGAGTTTTTTCATTCAATCAATGTGTGAAGCTTAACTCATACATTCAATGGAACAAACAGCATTCAGTCATCTATTGCATCAAGCTAGAATAATTAATTCAAGGAAACAAACTTAACTCATTTATTTAGTTAATCAAACCGTACTCGTTAATTCAATGAAAGAGACTGCACGTCCAACGAAATCGACTGCACGAGACTCTTTCATTCATTCAGTGTCTCGATTTTATCGCATTGGATCATTGGATTCACGATTTCTTTAAATGAATTATAAATTTAAATAAATAAACAAATAAAATAATTAATACCGTGTATTTCATTGAAGATTGTTTCAATAATTGAAAGAATGCAATTTGCTTGATTGAATGGAAGCATTATAGAAGAGGCATTGAATACATGAGCGAAAATCTACTCTTTGAATTAACTTGGTTTCATTGAATGAATGGGTGCAGTTTGTTGCATTGAATCGATGTGCTAAACGCCTGGGACTGAATGGATGAGAGAAGTTGTACCCATTGAATTAACACGAGCAGATTGTTTCATTGTGTGAATGAAATAAGCTTGAAACATTGAATGAATGAGAGATGCTCTACTTATTGGGTTAACACGAGTAGTGTGATTCATTGAGTGAATGTGTGCAGTTAGTTTCATTGGATCAATGGGTTGAACTCGTGGCAATGCATGTATGTGAGAAGGTCGACTCATTGAATAAGTGAGTTAAGCTTGACACATTATATGAATGGCAAAAGCTTTACTCATTGAATAAACACGTGAAGTGTGTTTTATTGAAAGAATTGACTGAAGGAATGAATTCAGTTTGATTCAATGAAATTTTAAATGACTGAATGCCTTTTTGCAGTAAATCAATGAGTGCAGTTTGTTTAATGTATGAATGAGTCAAGTTTGTTTCACTGATTGAAAGAAAACGTTTGATTCATTGAATGTAGGATTGAATGAATGAATACACTTTGATACTTTGAATGAATGAGTTCAGCCCGAAGCATTGCATGAATTAGAGAAGACGAACTCATTGACATAACACGCGCAGTTTGTTTCATTGATTGACTGAGTGCAGTTTGAATCATTGAATGGACTATTCTTATTGGATTCATTAAATCTTGTGTTGTTTGTTTCAGTGAATCAATGAACAATGTTTGATTGAAGCTTGATTCAGTGAATGAATGTGTTAACCTGGAGACATTGAATTCAAAGAAACAATCGGTGTGGATTAATTCAATGAGTAAATTTTTTCTTGTACATTCAATGCATGGAGCTTAACTTCTTATTTCAAAGAATCAAAGTGCATTCTTTCATTCAATGAATCCTACTTCAAAGACACATTCAATAAATCAAAAGTTATTTCTTGTTTCAATGAAGCAAACATAACTCAAATATTTAACAGATCAAAGCGCACTCATGAGTTCACTTAACAATCTGCATACATACATTTAGTTATTGTATCAAACTCAACTCAATGCAACAAACTCTACGTGTTAATTCAATGAGAAGAGCTTATCTCGTGAAGTCATGTTCCCGAGCTTGACGTATTCATTCAATGAAACAACTGCATTCGTTCATTCATTGATTCAAGCATCAATCGCACATTGAATCAGACGTTTTTCTTTGATTCAATGGAAGAAACATAACACATTCATTTAATGAATCCAAATGCATCGAATCATTCAATGCATCAAACTTCATTAAATCATTCGTATATTCAATGATTCAATAGTTATTTATTGATTTAATGCAACAAACGCAACTCATACACTTTAATGAATCGAAGAGCACTCATTTGTATACTGAAACAAATTGCATTCTTTCTCTTATTCTGTGACTCACACTGAATTCATTCATTCCCTGAAATAAGCTGAACGTTTTTTTTCAATGCCTAGCGCTATTCTCATGAATACAAAAGCATAACATATTCATTTCTGAAGGAAACTGCATTCACTCATTCATTGAATCATAGACTCAATTGTACGTTCAATGAATTAAACGTTTTATTGATTCAATGAAGCAAACTTACCCCATGCATTTAACTAAACAATTGAATTCACTAAATGAATGATTTAAGTTCATTTCTTTAAATCAATTAATAACGTTTCATTCATTGAATCAATGATTGAAGAATGTATTGATTAATTGAATTAATGCACATTGAATGATTGAATGGAGGCGTTATGATAGACACATTGCATACATGAGAGAAGCTATACTCATTGACTTAACACAAGCAGTCTGTTTCATTGAATGAGTGATTGCAGTTTATTGAATGTATCAAACTGCACTCCACGTGTGAATTATAGGAGTAGAGATTCTGCCATTCATGCAATGTGTGAAGAAGGTTAACTCATTCATTCAATGAAACAAACTGCACCGTGCTAATCAATGAGTCGACCTTCTCTCATAAATGCAGTGCCAAGAGTTCAACGCATTGATTGAATGAATGAATGAAACTGCACACTTCGATTCAATGAACCTCTCTGCACGTGTTAACCCAATGAGTAGAGCTTCTTTCATTCATTCAGTGTGTGAAGCTTAACCTATTCACTCAATTGAAACAAAATGCTCAAGTTAATTCAATGAGTACAACTTCTCTCAGTCATTCAATGCCACGAGTTTTACGCATTGAATTAATGTAAGAAACTGCACTCGCTCATTCAATGAAACAGACGGGATGTGTTAATTCAACGAGGAGATCTTCACTCATTTATTCAATGTCTCGAGTGTAACGCTTGCAGTCATTCACTAATGAAGCAGACTGCATGGTTTCATTCAATGGCAAGAGCTTCTCTCATGTAATGAATTCCACTACTATAACGATTTCATTCAATCAAACAAACCACATTAATTAAATCATTGATACAATCTTCTATCGTTTGATTCAATGAATCAAACGTTATTAATTGATTCAATGCAACACACTTAGCACATTTATGCCATCAATCAAGCTGTACCCATTCATTCAATGAAACACACTTTATATGATAATTGAACGAGTAGTGCTTCTGCGATTCATTCAATATACCAATCCTCACGCATTCACTCAATAAAACAAACTGCACGTGATAATGAATGAGTCGAGCTTCTCTCATACATGCAGTGCCACGAGATCAACTTATTGATTCATCGACACACATTCATTCAATGAAACTGCACGCGTAAACCCAATGAGTAGAGTTTTTTCATTCAATCAATGTGTGAAGCTTAACTCATACATTCAATGGAACAAACAGCATTCAGTCATCTATTGCATCAAGCTAGAATAATTAATTCAAGGAAACAAACTTAACTCATTTATTTAGTTAATCAAACCGTACTCGTTAATTCAATGAAAGAGACTGCACGTCCAACGAAATCGACTGCACGAGACTCTTTCATTCATTCAGTGTCTCGATTTTATCGCATTGGATCATTGGATTCACGATTTCTTTAAATGAATTATAAATTTAAATAAATAAACAAATAAAATAATTAATACCGTGTATTTCATTGAAGATTGTTTCAATAATTGAAAGAATGCAATTTGCTTGATTGAATGGAAGCATTATAGAAGAGGCATTGAATACATGAGCGAAACTCTACTCTTTGAATTAACTTGGTTTCATTGAATGAAAGGGTGCAGTTTGTTGCATTGAATCGATGTGATAAACGCCTGGTACTGAATGGATGAGAGAAGTTGTACCCATTGAATTAGCACGAGCAGATTGTTACATTGTGTGAATGAAATAAGCTTGACACATCGAATGAATGAGAGAAGCTCTACTTATTGGGTTAACACGAGTAGTGTGATTCATTGAGTGAATGTGTGCAGTTAGTTTCATTGGAACAAAGGGTTGAACTCGTGGCACTGCATGTATGTGAGAAGGTCGACTCATTGAATAAGTGAGTTAAGCTTGACACATTATATGAATGGCAAAAGCTTTACTCATTGAATTAACACGTGCAATTGAATGTGAAAAGAATTGACTGAAGGAATGAATTCAGTTTGATTCAATGAAATTTTAAATAACTGAATGCATTTTTGTAGTAAATAAATGAGTGCAGTTTGTTTTATGTATGAATGAGTCAAGTTTGGTTCACTGATTAAAAGAAAACGTTTGATTCATTGAATGTAGGATTGAATGAATGAATACACTTTGATACTTTGAATGAATGAGTTCAGCCCGAAGCATTGCATGAATTAGAGAAGACGAACTCATTGACATAACACGCGCAGTTTGTTTCATTGATTGACTGAGTGCAGTTTGAATCATTGAATGCACGATTCTTATTGGATTCATTAAATCTTGTGTTAAGTTTGTTTCAGTGAATCAATGAATAATGTTTGATTGAAGCTTGATTCAGTGAATGAATACAGTATGTTCCATTGAATGAATGTGTTAACCTGGAGACATTGAATTCAAAGAAACAATCGGTGTGGATTAATTCAATGAGTAATTTTTTTCTTTTACATTCAATGCATGGAGCTTAACTTCTTATTTCAAAGAATCAAAGTACATTCTTTCATTCAATAAATCCTACTTCAAAGACACATTCAATAAATCATGTTATTTCTTGTTTAAATGAAGCAAACATAACTCAAATATTTAACAGATCAAAGCGCACTCATGAGTTCACTTAACAATCTGCATACATACATTTAGTTATTGTATCAAACTCAACTCAATGCAACAAACTCTACGTGTTAATTCAATGAGAAGAGCTTATCTCGTGAAGTCATGTTCCCGAGCTTGACGTATTCATTCAATGAAACAACTGCATTCGTTCATTCATTGATTCAAGCATCAATCGCACATTGAATCAGACGTTTTTCTTTCAAACTTCATTAAATCATTCGTATATTCAATGATTCAATAGTTATTTATTGATTTAATGCAACAAACGCAACTCAAACACTTTAATGAATCGAAAAGCCTACATTTGTATACTGAAACAAATTGCATTCTTTCTCTTATTCAGTGACTCACACTGAATTCATTCATTCCCTGAAAAAAGCTGAACGTTTATTTCAAAGCCTAGCGCTATTCTCATGAATACAATAGCATAACATATTCATTTCTGAAGGAAACTGCATTCACTCATTCATTGAATCATAGACTCAATTGTACTTTCAATGAATTAAACGTTTTATTGACTCAATGAAGCAAACTTACCCCATGCATTTAACTAAACAATTGAATTCACTAAATGAATGATTTAAGTTCATTTCTTTAAATCAATTAATAACGTTTCATTCATTGAATCAATGATTGAAGAATGTATTGATTAATTGAATTAATGCACATTGAATGATTGAATGGAGGCGTTATGATAGACACATTGCATACATGAGAGAAGCTATACTCATTGACTTAACACAAGCAGTCTGTTTCATTGAATGAGTGATTGCAGTTTATTGAATGTATCAAACTGCACTCCATGTGAGAATTATAGGAGTAGAGATTCTGCCATTCATGCAATGTGTGAAGAAGGTTAACTCATTCATTCAATGAAACAAACTGCACCGTGCTAATCAATGAGTCGACCTTCTCTCATAAATGCAGTGCCAAGAGTTCAACGCATTGATTGAATGAATGAATGAAACTGCACACTTCGATTCATTGAACCTCTCTGCACGTGTTAACCCAATGAGTAGAGCTTCTCTCATTCATTCAGTGTGTGAAGCTTAACCTATTCACTCAATTGAAACAAAATGCTCAAGTTAATTCAATGAGTACAACTTCTCTCAGTCATTCAATGCCACGAGTTTTACGCATTGAATTAATGTAAGAAACTGCACTCACTCATTCAATGAAACAGACGGGATGTGTTAATTCAACGAGGAGATCTTCACTCATTTATTCAATGTCTCGAGTGTAACGCTTGCAGTCATTCACTAATGAAGCAGACTGCATGGTTTCATTCAATGGCAAGAGCTTCTCTCATGTAATGAATACCACTCCTATAACGATTTCATTCAATCAAACAAACCACATTAATTAAATCATTGATACAATCTTCTATCGTTTGATTCAATGAAGCAAACGTTATTAATTGATTCAATGCAACACACTTAGCACATTTATGCCATCAATCAAGCTGTACCCATTCATTCAATGAAACACACTTTATATGATAATTGAACGATTAGTGCTTCTGCGATTCATTCAATATACCAATCCTCACGCATTCACTCAATAAAACAAACTGCACGTGATAATCAATGAGTCGAGCTTCTCTCATACATACAGTGCCACGAGATCAACTTATTGATTCATCGACACACATTCATTCAATGAAACTGCACGCGTAAACCCAATGAGTAGAGTTTTTTCATTCAATCAATGTGTGAAGCTTAACTCATACATTCAATGGAACAAACAGCATTCAGTCATCTATTGCATCAAGCTAGAATAATTAATTCAAGGAAACAAACTTAACTCATTTATTTAGTTAATCAAACCGTACTCGTTAATTCAATGAAAGAGACTGCACGTCCAACGAAATCGACTGCACGAGACTCTTTCATTCATTCAGTGTCTCGATTTTATCGCATTGGATCATTGGATTCACGATTTCTTTAAATGAATTATAAATTTAAATAAATAAACAAATAAAATAATTAATACCGTGTATTTCATTGAAGATTGTTTCAATAATTGAAAGAATGCAATTTGCTTGATTGAATGGAAGCATTATAGAAGAGGCATTGAATACATGAGCGAAAATCTACTCTTTGAATTAACTTGGTTTCATTGAATGAATGGGTGCAGTTTGTTGCATTGAATCGATGTGGTAAACGCCTGGGACTGAATGGATGAGAGAAGTTGTACCCATTGAATTAACACGAGCAGATTGTTTCATTGTGTGAATGAAAATAGCTTGAAACATTGAATGAATGAGAGATGCTCTACTTATTGGGTTAACACGAGTAGTGTGATTCATTGAGTGAATGTGTGCAGTTAGTTTCATTGGATCAATGGGTTGAACTCGTGGCAATGCATGTATGTGAGAAGGTCGACTCATTGAATAAGTGAGTTAAGCTTGACACATTATATGAATGGCAAAAGCTTTACTCATTGAATAAACACGTGAAGTGTGTTTTATTGAAAGAATTGACTGAAGGAATGAATTCAGTTTGATTCAATGAAATTTTAAATGACTGAATGCCTTTTTGCAGTAAATCAATGAGTGCAGTTTGTTTAATGTATGAATGAGTCAAGTTTGTTTCACTGATTGAAAGAAAACGTTTGATTCATTGAATGTAGGATTGAATGAATGAATACACTTTGATACTTTGAATGAATGAGTTCAGCCCGAAGCATTGCATGAATTAGAGAAGACGAACTCATTGACATAACACGCGCAGTTTGTTTCATTGATTGACTGAGTGCAGTTTGAATCATTGAATGGACTATTCTTATTGGATTCATGAAATCTTGTGTTGTTTGTTTCAGTGAATCAATGAACAATGTTTGATTGAAGCTTGATTCAGTGAATGAATGTGTTAACCTGGAGACATTGAATTCAAAGAAACAATCGGTGTGGATTAATTCAATGAGTAAATTTTTTCTTGTACATTCAATGCATGGAGCTTAACTTCTTATTTCAAAGAATCAAAGTGCATTCTTTCATTCAATGAATCCTACTTCAAAGACACATTCAATAAATCAAAAGTTATTTCTTGTTTCAATGAAGCAAACATAACTCAAATATTTAACAGATCAAAGCGCACTCATGAGTTCACTTAACAATCTGCATACATACATTTAGTTATTGTATCAAACTCAACTCAATGCAACAAACTCTACGTGTTAATTCAATGAGAAGAGCTTATCTCGTGAAGTCATGTTCCCGAGCTTGACGTATTCATTCAATGAAACAACTGCATTCGTTCATTCATTGATTCAAGCATCAATCGCACATTGAATCAGACGTTTTTCTTTGATTCAATGGAAGAAACATAACACATTCATTTAATGAATCCAAATGCATCGAATCATTCAATGCATCAAACTTCATTAAATCATTCGTATATTCAATGATTCAATAGTTATTTATTGATTTAATGCAACAAACGCAACTCATACACTTTAATGAATCGAAGAGCACTCATTTGTATACTGAAACAAATTGCATTCTTTCTCTTATTCTGTGACTCACACTGAATTCATTCATTCCCTGAAATAAGCTGAACGTTTTTTTTCAATGCCTAGCGCTATTCTCATGAATACAAAAGCATAACATATTCATTTCTGAAGGAAACTGCATTCACTCATTCATTGAATCATAGACTCAATTGTACGTTCAATGAATTAAACGTTTTATTGATTCAATGAAGCAAACTTACCCCATGCATTTAACTAAACAATTGAATTCACTAAATGAATGATTTAAGTTCATTTCTTTAAATCAATTAATAACGTTTCATTCATTGAATCAATGATTGAAGAATGTATTGATTAATTGAATTAATGCACATTGAATGATTGAATGGAGGCGTTATGATAGACACATTGCATACATGAGAGAAGCTATACTCATTGACTTAACACAAGCAGTCTGTTTCATTGAATGAGTGATTGCAGTTTATTGAATGTATCAAACTGCACTCCACGTGTGAATTATAGGAGTAGAGATTCTGCCATTCATGCAATGTGTGAAGAAGGTTAACTCATTCATTCAATGAAACAAACTGCACCGTGCTAATCAATGAGTCGACCTTCTCTCATAAATGCAGTGCCAAGAGTTCAACGCATTGATTGAATGAATGAATGAAACTGCACACTTCGATTCAATGAACCTCTCTGCACGTGTTAACCCAATGAGTAGAGCTTCTTTCATTCATTCAGTGTGTGAAGCTTAACCTATTCACTCAATTGAAACAAAATGCTCAAGTTAATTCAATGAGTACAACTTCTCTCAGTCATTCAATGCCACGAGTTTTACGCATTGAATTAATGTAAGAAACTGCACTCGCTCATTCAATGAAACAGACGGGATGTGTTAATTCAACGAGGAGATCTTCACTCATTTATTCAATGTCTCGAGTGTAACGCTTGCAGTCATTCACTAATGAAGCAGACTGCATGGTTTCATTCAATGGCAAGAGCTTCTCTCATGTAATGAATTCCACTACTATTACGATTGTATTCAATCAAACAAACCACATTAATTAAATCATTGATACAATCTTCTATCGTTTGATTCAATGAATCAAACGTTATTAATTGATTCAATGCAACACACTTAGCACATTTATGCCATCAATCAAGCTGTACCCATTCATTCAATGAAACACACTTTATATGATAATTGAACGAGTAGTGCTTCTGCGATTCATTCAATATACCAATCCTCACGCATTCACTCAATAAAACAAACTGCACGTGATAATGAATGAGTCGAGCTTCTCTCATACATGCAGTGCCACGAGATCAACTTATTGATTCATCGACACACATTCATTCAATGAAACTGCACGCATAAACCCAATGAGTAGAGTTTTTTCATTCAATCAATGTGTGAAGCTTAACTCATACATTCAATGGAACAAACAGCATTCAGTCATCTATTGCATCAAGCTAGAATAATTAATTCAAGGAAACAAACTTAACTCATTTATTTAGTTAATCAAACCGTACTCGTTAATTCAATGAAAGAGACTGCACGTCCAACGAAATCGACTGCACGAGACTCTTTCATTCATTCAGTGTCTCGATTTTATCGCATTGGATCATTGGATTCACGATTTCTTTAAATGAATTATAAATTTAAATAAATAAACAAATAAAATAATTAATACCGTGTATTTCATTGAAGATTGTTTCAATAATTGAAAGAATGCAATTTGCTTGATTGAATGGAAGCATTATAGAAGAGGCATTGAATACATGAGCGAAACTCTACTCTTTGAATTAACTTGGTTTCATTGAATGAAAGGGTGCAGTTTGTTGCATTGAATCGATGTGATAAACGCCTGGTACTGAATGGATGAGAGAAGTTGTACCCATTGAATTAGCACGAGCAGATTGTTACATTGTGTGAATGAAATAAGCTTGACACATCGAATGAATGAGAGAAGCTCTACTTATTGGGTTAACACGAGTAGTGTGATTCATTGAGTGAATGTGTGCAGTTAGTTTCATTGGAACAAAGGGTTGAACTCGTGGCACTGCATGTATGTGAGAAGGTCGACTCATTGAATAAGTGAGTTAAGCTTGACACATTATATGAATGGCAAAAGCTTTACTCATTGAATTAACACGTGCAATTGAATGTGAAAAGAATTGACTGAAGGAATGAATTCAGTTTGATTCAATGAAATTTTAAATAACTGAATGCATTTTTGTAGTAAATAAATGAGTGCAGTTTGTTTTATGTATGAATGAGTCAAGTTTGGTTCACTGATTAAAAGAAAACGTTTGATTCATTGAATGTAGGATTGAATGAATGAATACACTTTGATACTTTGAATGAATGAGTTCAGCCCGAAGCATTGCATGAATTAGAGAAGACGAACTCATTGACATAACACGCGCAGTTTGTTTCATTGATTGACTGAGTGCAGTTTGAATCATTGAATGCACGATTCTTATTGGATTCATTAAATCTTGTGTTAAGTTTGTTTCAGTGAATCAATGAATAATGTTTGATTGAAGCTTGATTCAGTGAATGAATACAGTATGTTCCATTGAATGAATGTGTTAACCTGGAGACATTGAATTCAAAGAAACAATCGGTGTGGATTAATTCAATGAGTAATTTTTTTCTTTTACATTCAATGCATGGAGCTTAACTTCTTATTTCAAAGAATCAAAGTACATTCTTTCATTCAATAAATCCTACTTCAAAGACACATTCAATAAATCATGTTATTTCTTGTTTAAATGAAGCAAACATAACTCAAATATTTAACAGATCAAAGCGCACTCATGAGTTCACTTAACAATCTGCATACATACATTTAGTTATTGTATCAAACTCAACTCAATGCAACAAACTCTACGTGTTAATTCAATGAGAAGAGCTTATCTCGTGAAGTCATGTTCCCGAGCTTGACGTATTCATTCAATGAAACAACTGCATTCGTTCATTCATTGATTCAAGCATCAATCGCACATTGAATCAGACGTTTTTCTTTCAAACTTCATTAAATCATTCGTATATTCAATGATTCAATAGTTATTTATTGATTTAATGCAACAAACGCAACTCAAACACTTTAATGAATCGAAAAGCCTACATTTGTATACTGAAACAAATTGCATTCTTTCTCTTATTCAGTGACTCACACTGAATTCATTCATTCCCTGAAAAAAGCTGAACGTTTATTTCAAAGCCTAGCGCTATTCTCATGAATACAATAGCATAACATATTCATTTCTGAAGGAAACTGCATTCACTCATTCATTGAATCATAGACTCAATTGTACTTTCAATGAATTAAACGTTTTATTGACTCAATGAAGCAAACTTACCCCATGCATTTAACTAAACAATTGAATTCACTAAATGAATGATTTAAGTTCATTTCTTTAAATCAATTAATAACGTTTCATTCATTGAATCAATGATTGAAGAATGTATTGATTAATTGAATTAATGCACATTGAATGATTGAATGGAGGCGTTATGATAGACACATTGCATACATGAGAGAAGCTATACTCATTGACTTAACACAAGCAGTCTGTTTCATTGAATGAGTGATTGCAGTTTATTGAATGTATCAAACTGCACTCCATGTGAGAATTATAGGAGTAGAGATTCTGCCATTCATGCAATGTGTGAAGAAGGTTAACTCATTCATTCAATGAAACAAACTGCACCGTGCTAATCAATGAGTCGACCTTCTCTCATAAATGCAGTGCCAAGAGTTCAACGCATTGATTGAATGAATGAATGAAACTGCACACTTCGATTCATTGAACCTCTCTGCACGTGTTAACCCAATGAGTAGAGCTTCTCTCATTCATTCAGTGTGTGAAGCTTAACCTATTCACTCAATTGAAACAAAATGCTCAAGTTAATTCAATGAGTACAACTTCTCTCAGTCATTCAATGCCACGAGTTTTACGCATTGAATTAATGTAAGAAACTGCACTCACTCATTCAATGAAACAGACGGGATGTGTTAATTCAACGAGGAGATCTTCACTCATTTATTCAATGTCTCGAGTGTAACGCTTGCAGTCATTCACTAATGAAGCAGACTGCATGGTTTCATTCAATGGCAAGAGCTTCTCTCATGTAATGAATACCACTCCTATAACGATTTCATTCAATCAAACAAACCACATTAATTAAATCATTGATACAATCTTCTATCGTTTGATTCAATGAAGCAAACGTTATTAATTGATTCAATGCAACACACTTAGCACATTTATGCCATCAATCAAGCTGTACCCATTCATTCAATGAAACACACTTTATATGATAATTGAACGATTAGTGCTTCTGCGATTCATTCAATATACCAATCCTCACGCATTCACTCAATAAAACAAACTGCACGTGATAATCAATGAGTCGAGCTTCTCTCATACATGCAGTGCCACGAGATCAACTTATTGATTCATCGACACACATTCATTCAATGAAACTGCACGCGTAAACCCAATGAGTAGAGTTTTTTCATTCAATCAATGTGTGAAGCATAACTCATACATTCAATGGAACAAACAGCATTCAGTCATCTATTGCATCAAGCTAGAATAATTAATTCAAGGAAACAAACTTAACTCATTTATTTAGTTAATCAAACCGTACTCGTTAATTCAATGAAAGAGACTGCACGTCCAACGAAATCGACTGCACGAGACTCTTTCATTCATTCAGTGTCTCGATTTTATCGCATTGGATCATTGGATTCACGATTTCTTTAAATGAATTATAAATTTAAATAAATAAACAAATAAAATAATTAATACCGTGTATTTCATTGAAGATTGTTTCAATAATTGAAAGAATGCAATTTGCTTGATTGAATGGAAGCATTATAGAAGAGGCATTGAATACATGAGCGAAACTCTACTCTTTGAATTAACTTGGTTTCATTGAATGAATGGGTGCAGTTTGTTGCATTGAATCGATGTGGTAAACGCCTGGGACTGAATGGATGAGAGAAGTTGTACCCATTGAATTAACACGAGCAGATTGTTTCATTGTGTGAATGAAATAAGCTTGAAACATTGAATGAATGAGAGATGCTCTACTTATTGGGTTAACACGAGTAGTGTGATTCATTGAGTGAATGTGTGCAGTTAGTTTCATTGGATCAATGGTTTGAACTCGTGGCAATGCATGTATGTGAGAAGGTCGACTCATTGAATAAGTGAGTTAAGCTTGACACATTATATGAATGGCAAAAGCTTTACTCATTGAATTAACACGTGAAGTGTGTTTTATTGAAAGAATTGACTGAAGGAATGAATTCAGTTTGATTCAATGAAATTTTAAATGACTGAATGCCTTTTTGCAGTAAATCAATGAGTGCAGTTTGTTTAATGTATGAATGAGTCAAGTTTGTTTCACTGATTGAAAGAAAACGTTTGATTCATTGAATGTAGGATTGAATGAATGAATACACTTTGATACTTTGAATGAATGAGTTCAGCCCGAAGCATTGCATGAATTAGAGAAGACGAACTCATTGACATAACACGCGCAGTTTGTTTCATTGATTGACTGAGTGCAGTTTGAATCATTGAATGGACTATTCTTATTGGATTCATTAAATCTTGTGTTGTTTGTTTCAGTGAATCAATGAACAATGTTTGATTGAAGCTTGATTCAGTGAATGAATGTGTTAACCTGGAGACATTGAATTCAAAGAAACAATCGGTGTGGATTAATTCAATGAGTAAATTTTTTCTTGTACATTCAATGCATGGAGCTTAACTTCTTATTTCAAAGAATCAAAGTGCATTCTTTCATTCAATGAATCCTACTTCAAAGACACATTCAATAAATCAAAAGTTATTTCTTGTTTCAATGAAGCAAACATAACTCAAATATTTAACAGATCAAAGCGCACTCATGAGTTCACTTAACAATCTGCATACATACATTTAGTTATTGTATCAAACTCAACTCAATGCAACAAACTCTACGTGTTAATTCAATGAGAAGAGCTTATCTCGTGAAGTCATGTTCCCGAGCTTGACGTATTCATTCAATGAAACAACTGCATTCGTTCATTCATTGATTCAAGCATCAATCGCACATTGAATCAGACGTTTTTCTTTGACTCAATGGAAGAAACATAACACATTCATTTAATGAATCCAAATGCATCGAATCATTCAATGCATCAAACTTCATTAAATCATTCGTATATTCAATGATTCAATAGTTATTTATTGATTTAATGCAACAAACGCAACTCATACACTTTAATGAATCGAAGAGCACTCATTTGTATACTGAAACAAATTGCATTCTTTCTCTTATTCTGTGACTCACACTGAATTCATTCATTCCCTGAAATAAGCTGAACGTTTTTTTTCAATGCCTCGCGCTATTCTCATGAATACAATAGCATAACATATTCATTTCTGAAGGAAACTGCATTCACTCAATCATTGAATCATAGACTCAATTGTACTTTCAATGAATTAAACGTTTTATTGACTCAATGAAGCAAACTTACCCCATGCATTTAACTAAACAAATGAATTCACTCAATGAATGATTTAAGTTCATTTCTTTAAATCAATTAATGACGTTTCATTCATTGAATCAATGATTGAAGAATGTATTGATTAATTGAATTAATGCACATTGAATGATTGAATGGAGGCGTTATGATAGACACATTGCATACATGAGAGAAGCTATACTCATTGACTTAACACAAGCAGTCTGTTTCATTGAATGAGTGATTGCAGTTTATTGAATGTATCAAACTGCACTCCACGTGTGAATTATAGGAGTAGAGATTCTGCCATTCATGCAATGTGTGAAGAAGGTTAACTCATTCATTCAATGAAACAAACTGCACCGTGCTAATCAATGAGTCGACCTTCTCTCATAAATGCAGTGCCAAGAGTTCAACGCATTGATTGAATGAATGAATGAAACTGCACACTTCGATTCATTGAACCTCTCTGCACGTGTTAACCCAATGAGTAGAGCTTCTCTCATTCATTCAGTGTGTGAAGCTTAACCTATTCACTCAATTGAAACAAAATGCTCAAGTTAATTCAATGAGTACAACTTCTCTCAGTCATTCAATGCCACGAGTTTTACGCATTGAATTAATGTAAGAAACTGCACTCACTCATTCAATGAAACAGACGGGATGTGTTAATTCAACGAGGAGATCTTCACTCATTTATTCAATGTCTCGAGTGTAACGCTTGCAGTCATTCACTAATGAAGCAGACTGCATGGTTTCATTCAATGGCAAGAGCTTCTCTCATGTAATGAATACCACTACTATAACGATTTCATTCAATCAAACAAACCACATTAATTAAATCATTGATACAATCTTCTATCGTTTGATTCAATGAAGCAAACGTTATTAATTGATTCAATGCAACACACTTAGCACATTTATGCCATCGATCAAGCTGTACCCATTCATTCAATGAAACACACTTTATATGATAATTGAACGATTAGTGCTTCTGCGATTCATTCAATATACCAATCCTCACGCATTCACTCAATAAAACAAACTGCACGTGATAATGAATGAGTCGAGCTTCTCTCATACATGCAGTGCCACGAGATCAACTTATTGATTCATCGACACACATTCATTCAATGAAACTGCACGCGTAAACCCAATGAGTAGAGTTTTTTCATTCAATCAATGTGTGAAGCTTAACTCATACATTCAATGGAACAAACAGCATTCAGTCATCTATTGCATCAAGCTAGAATAATTAATTCAAGGAAACAAACTTAACTCATTTATTTCGTTAATCAAAAAGTACTCGTTAATTCATTGAAAGAGACTGCACGTCCAACGAAAGAGACTGCACGAGACTCTTTCATTCATTCAGTGTCTCGTTTTTATCGCATTGGATCATT
This sequence comes from Chiloscyllium punctatum, assembly GCF_047496795.1. NCBI lineage: Eukaryota > Metazoa > Chordata > Chondrichthyes > Orectolobiformes > Hemiscylliidae > Chiloscyllium > Chiloscyllium punctatum. The sequence goes on from NC_092773.1 coordinate 25,367,019, forward strand.
GGATTCACGATTTCTTTAAATGAATTATAAATTTAAATAAATAAACAAATAAAATAATTAATACCGTGTATTTCATTGAAGATTGTTTCAATAATTGAAAGAATGCAATTTGCTTGATTGAATGGAAGCATTATAGAAGAGGCATTGAATACATGAGCGAAAATCTACTCTTTGAATTAACTTGGTTTCATTGAATGAATGGGTGCAGTTTGTTGCATTGAATCGATGTGGTAAACGCCTGGGACTGAATGGATGAGAGAAGTTGTACCCATTGAATTAACACGAGCAGATTGTTTCATTGTGTGAATGAAATAAGCTTGAAACATTGAATGAATGAGAGATGCTCTACTTATTGGGTTAACACGAGTAGTGTGATTCATTGAGTGAATGTGTGCAGTTAGTTTCATTGGATCAATGGTTTGAACTCGTGGCAATGCATGTATGTGAGAAGGTCGACTCATTGAATAAGTGAGTTAAGCTTGACACATTATATGAATGGCAAAAGCTTTACTCATTGAATTAACACGTGCAGTGTGTTTTATTGAAAGAATTGACTGAAGGAATGAATTCAGTTTGATTCAATGAAATTTTAAATGACTGAATGCCTTTTTGCAGTAAATCAATGAGTGCAGTTTGTTTTATGTATGAATGAGTCAAGTTTGTTTCACTGATTGAAAGAAAACGTTTGATTCATTGAATGTAGGATTGAATGAATGAATACACTTTGATACTTTGAATGAATGAGTTCAGCCCGAAGCATTGCATGAATTAGAGAAGACGAACTCATTGACATAACACGCGCAGTTTGTTTCATTGATTGACTGAGTGCAGTTTGAATCATTGAATGGACTATTCTTATTGGATTCATTAAATCTTGTGTTGTTTGTTTCAGTGAATCAATGAACAATGTTTGATTGAAGCCTGATTCAGTGAATGAATGTGTTAACCTGGAGACATTGAATTCAAAGAAACAATCGGTGTGGATTAATTCAATGAGTAATTTTTTTCTTATACATTCAATGTATAAGAACTTAACTTCTTATTTCAAAGAATCAAAGTGCATTCTTTCATTCAATGAATCCTACTTCAAAGACACATTCAATAAATCAAAAGTTATTTCTTGTTTCAATGAAGCAAACATAACTCAAATATTTAACAGATCAAAGCGCACTCATGAGTTCACTTAACAATCTGCATACATACATTTAGTTATTGTATCAAACTCAACTCAATGCAACAAACTCTACGTGTTAATTCAATGAGAAGAGCTTATCTCGTGAAGTCATGTTCCCGAGCTTGACGTATTCATTCAATGAAACAACTGCATTCGTTCATTCATTGATTCAAGCATCAATCGCACATTGAATCAGACGTTTTTCTTTGATTCAATGGAAGAAACATAACACATTCATTTAATGAATCCAAATGCATCGAATCATTCAATGCATCAAACTTCATTAAATCATTCGTATATTCAATGATTCAAAAGTTATTTATTGATTTAATGCAACAAACGCAACTCATACACTTTAATGAATCGAAGAGCCCTCATTTGTATACTGAAACAAATTGCATTCTTTCTCTTATTCAGTGACTCACACTGAATTCATTCATTCCCTGAAATAAGCTGAACTTTTTTTTCAATGCCTAGCGCTATTCTCATGAATACAATAGCATAACATATTCATTTCTGAAGGAAACTGCATTCACTCATTCATTGAATCATAGACTCAATTGTACTTTCAATGAATTAAACGTTTTATTGACTCAATGAAGCAAACTTACCCCATGCATTTAACTAAACAATTGAATTCACTAAATGAATGATTTAAGTTCATTTCTTTAAATCAATTAATAACGTTTCATTCATTGAATCAATGATTGAAGAATGTATTGATTAATTGAATTAATGCACATTGAATGATTGAATGGAGGCGTTATGATAGACACATTGCATACATGAGAGAAGCTATACTCATTGACTTAACACAAGCAGTCTGTTTCATTGAATGAGTGATTGCAGTTTATTGAATGTATCAAACTGCACTCCACGTGTGAATTATAGGAGTAGAGATTCTGCCATTCATGCAATGTGTGAAGAAGGTTAACTCATTCATTCAATGAAACAAACTGCACCGTGCTAATCAATGAGTCGACCTTCTCTCATAAATGCAGTGCCAAGAGTTCAACGCATTGATTGAATGAATGAATGAAACTGCACACTTCGATTCATTGAACCTCTCTGCACGTGTTAACCCAATGAGTAGAGCTTCTCTCATTCATTCAGTGTGTGAAGCTTAACCTATTCACTCAATTGAAACAAAATGCTCAAGTTAATTCAATGAGTACAACTTCTCTCAGTCATTCAATGCCACGAGTTTTACGCATTGAATTAATGTAAGAAACTGCACTCACTCATTCAATGAAACAGACGGGATGTGTTAATTCAACGAGGAGATCTTCACTCATTTATTCAATGTCTCGAGTGTAACGCTTGCAGTCATTCACTAATGAAGCAGACTGCATGGTTTCATTCAATGGCAAGAGCTTCTCTCATGTAATGAATACCACTACTATAACGATTTCATTCAATCAAACAAACCACATTAATTAAATCATTGATACAATCTTCTATCGTTTGATTCAATGAAGCAAACGTTATTAATTGATTCAATGCAACACACTTAGCACATTTATGCCATCGATCAAGCTGTACCCATTCATTCAATGAAACACACTTTATATGATAATTGAACGATTAGTGCTTCTGCGATTCATTCAATATACCAATCCTCACGCATTCACTCAATAAAACAAACTGCACGTGATAATGAATGAGTCGAGCTTCTCTCATACATGCAGTGCCACGAGATCAACTTATTGATTCATCGACACACATTCATTCAATGAAACTGCACGCGTAAACCCAATGAGTAGAGTTTTTTCATTCAATCAATGTGTGAAGCTTAACTCATACATTCAATGGAACAAACAGCATTCAGTCATCTATTGCATCAAGCTAGAATAATTAATTCAAGGAAACAAACTTAACTCATTTATTTAGTTAATCAAAAAGTACTCGTTAATTCATTGAAAGAGACTGCACGTCCAACGAAAGAGACTGCACGAGACTCTTTCATTCATTCAGTGTCTCGTTTTTATCGCATTGGATCATTGGATTCACGATTTCTTTAAATGAATTATAAATTTAAATAAATAAACAAATAAAATAATTAATACCGTGTATTTCATTGAAGATTGTTTCAATAATTGAAAGAATGCAATTTGCTTGATTGAATGGAAGCATTATAGAAGAGGCATTGAATACATGAGCGAAAATCTACTCTTTGAATTAACTTGGTTTCATTGAATGAATGGGTGCAGTTTGTTGCATTGAATCGATGTGGTAAACGCCTGGGACTGAATGGATGAGAGAAGTTGTACCCATTGAATTAACACGAGCAGATTGTTTCATTGTGTGAATGAAATAAGCTTGAAACATTGAATGAATGAGAGATGCTCTACTTATTGGGTTAACACGAGTAGTGTGATTCATTGAGTGAATGTGTGCAGTTAGTTTCATTGGATCAATGGTTTGAACTCGTGGCAATGCATGTATGTGAGAAGGTCGACTCATTGAATAAGTGAGTTAAGCTTGACACATTATATGAATGGCAAAAGCTTTACTCATTGAATTAACACGTGCAGTGTGTTTTATTGAAAGAATTGACTGAAGGAATGAATTCAGTTTGATTCAATGAAATTTTAAATGACTGAATGCCTTTTTGCAGTAAATCAATGAGTGCAGTTTGTTTTATGTATGAATGAGTCAAGTTTGTTTCACTGATTGAAAGAAAACGTTTGATTCATTGAATGTAGGATTGAATGAATGAATACACTTTGATACTTTGAATGAATGAGTTCAGCCCGAAGCATTGCATGAATTAGAGAAGACGAACTCATTGACATAACACGCGCAGTTTGTTTCATTGATTGACTGAGTGCAGTTTGAATCATTGAATGGACTATTCTTATTGGATTCATTAAATCTTGTGTTGTTTGTTTCAGTGAATCAATGAACAATGTTTGATTGAAGCCTGATTCAGTGAATGAATGTGTTAACCTGGAGACATTGAATTCAAAGAAACAATCGGTGTGGATTAATTCAATGAGTAATTTTTTTCTTATACATTCAATGTATAAGAACTTAACTTCTTATTTCAAAGAATCAAAGTGCATTCTTTCATTCAATGAATCCTACTTCAAAGACACATTCAATAAATCAAAAGTTATTTCTTGTTTCAATGAAGCAAACATAACTCAAATATTTAACAGATCAAAGCGCACTCATGAGTTCACTTAACAATCTGCATACATACATTTAGTTATTGTATCAAACTCAACTCAATGCAACAAACTCTACGTGTTAATTCAATGAGAAGAGCTTATCTCGTGAAGTCATGTTCCCGAGCTTGACGTATTCATTCAATGAAACAACTGCATTCGTTCATTCATTGATTCAAGCATCAATCGCACATTGAATCAGACGTTTTTCTTTGATTCAATGGAAGAAACATAACACATTCATTTAATGAATCCAAATGCATCGAATCATTCAATGCATCAAACTTCATTAAATCATTCGTATATTCAATGATTCAAAAGTTATTTATTCATTTAATGCAACAAACGCAACTCATACACTTTAATGAATCGAAGAGCACTCATTTGTATACTGAAACAAATTGCATTCTTTCTCTTATTCAGTGACTCACACTGAATTCATTCATTCCCTGAAATAAGCTGAACGTTTTTTTTCAATGCCTAGCGCTATTCTCATGAATACAATAGCATAACATATTCATTTCTGAAGGAAACTGCATTCACTCATTCATTGAATCATAGACTCAATTGTACTTTCAATGAATTAAACGTTTTATTGACTCAATGAAGCAAACTTACCCCATGCATTTAACTAAACAATTGAATTCACTAAATGAATGATTTAAGTTCATTTCTTTAAATCAATTAATAACGTTTCATTCATTGAATCAATGATTGAAGAATGTATTGATTAATTGAATTAATGCACATTGAATGATTGAATGGAGGCGTTATGATAGACACATTGCATACATGAGAGAAGCTATACTCATTGACTTAACACAAGCAGTCTGTTTCATTGAATGAGTGATTGCAGTTTATTGAATGTATCAAACTGCACTCCACGTGTGAATTATAGGAGTAGAGATTCTGCCATTCATGCAATGTGTGAAGAAGGTTAACTCATTCATTCAATGAAACAAACTGCACCGTGCTAATCAATGAGTCGACCTTCTCTCATAAATGCAGTGCCAAGAGTTCAACGCATTGATTGAATGAATGAATGAAACTGCACACTTCGATTCATTGAACCTCTCTGCACGTGTTAACCCAATGAGTAGAGCTTCTCTCATTCATTCAGTGTGTGAAGCTTAACCTATTCACTCAATTGAAACAAAATGCTCAAGTTAATTCAATGAGTACAACTTCTCTCAGTCATTCAATGCCACGAGTTTTACGCATTGAATTAATGTAAGAAACTGCACTCACTCATTCAATGAAACAGACGGGATGTGTTAATTCAACGAGGAGATCTTCACTCATTTATTCAATGTCTCGAGTGTAACGCTTGCAGTCATTCACTAATGAAGCAGACTGCATGGTTTCATTCAATGGCAAGAGCTTCTCTCATGTAATGAATACCACTACTATAACGATTTCATTCAATCAAACAAACCACATTAATTAAATCATTGATACAATCTTCTATCGTTTGATTCAATGAAGCAAACGTTATTAATTGATTCAATGCAACACACTTAGCACATTTATGCCATCAATCAAGCTGTACCCATTCATTCAATGAAACACACTTTATATGATAATTGAACGATTAGTGCTTCTGCGATTCATTCAATATACCAATCCTCACGCATTCACTCAATAAAACAAACTGCACGTGATAATGAATGAGTCGAGCTTCTCTCATACATACAGTGCCACGAGATCAACTTATTGATTCATCGACACACATTCATTCAATGAAACTGCACGCGTAAACCCAATGAGTAGAGTTTTTTCATTCAATCAATGTGTGAAGCTTAACTCATACATTCAATGGAACAAACAGCATTCAGTCATCTATTGCATCAAGCTAGAATAATTAATTCAAGGAAACAAACTTAACTCATTTATTTAGTTAATCAAACCGTACTCGTTAATTCAATGAAAGAGACTGCACGTCCAACGAAAGAGACTGCACGAGACTCTTTCATTCATTCAGTGTCTCGTTTTTATCGCATTGGATCATTGGATTCACGATTTCTTTAAATGAATTATAAATTTAAATAAATAAACAAATAAAATAATTAATACCGTGTATTTCATTGAAGATTGTTTCAATAATTGAAAGAATGCAATTTGCTTGATTGAATGGAAGCATTATAGAAGAGGCATTGAATACATGAGCGAAACTCTACTCTTTGAATTAACTTGGTTTCATTGAATGAATGGGTGCAGTTTGTTGCATTGAATCGATGTGCTAAACGCCTGGGACTGAATGGATGAGAGAAGTTGTACCCATTGAATTAACACGAGCAGATTGTTTCATTGTGTGAATGAAATAAGCTTGAAACATTGAATGAATGAGAGATGCTCTACTTATTGGGTTAACACGAGTAGTGTGATTCATTGAGTGAATGTGTGCAGTTAGTTTCATTGGATCAATGGTTTGAACTCGTGGTAATGCATGTATGTGAGAAGGTCGACTCATTGAATAAGTGAGTTAAGCTTGACACATTATATGAATGGCAAAAGCTTTACTCATTGAATTAACACGTGCAGTGTGTTTTATTGAAAGAATTGACTGAAGGAATGAATTCAGTTTGATTCAATGAAATTTTAAATGACTGAATGCCTTTTTGCAGTAAATCAATGAGTGCAGTTTGTTTTATGTATGAATGAGTCAAGTTTGTTTCACTGATTGAAAGAAAACGTTTGATTCATTGAATGTTGGATTGAATGAATGAATACACTTTGATACTTTGAATGAATGAGTTCAGCCCGAAGCATTGCATGAATTAGAGAAGACGAACTCATTGACATAACACGCGCAGTTTGTTTCATTGATTGACTGAGTGCAGTTTGAATCATTGAATGGACTATTCTTATTGGATTCATTAAATCTTGTGTTGTTTGTTTCAGTGAATCAATGAACAATGTTTGATTGAAGCTTGATTCAGTGAATGAATGTGTTAACCTGGAGACATTGAATTCAAAGAAACAATCGGTGTGGATTAATTCAATGAGTAAATTTTTTCTTATACATTCAATGCATGGAGCTTAACTTCTTATTTCAAAGAATCAAAGTGCATTATTTCATTCCATGAATCCTACTTCAAAGACACATTCAATAAATCAAAAGTTATTTCTTGTTTCAATGAAGCAAACATAACTCAAATATTTAACAGATCAAAGCGCACTCATGAGTTCACTTAACAATCTGCATACATACATTTAGTTATTGTATCAAACTCAACTCAATGCAACAAACTCTACGTGTTAATTCAATGAGAAGAGCTTATCTCGTGAAGTCATGTTCCCGAGCTTGACGTATTCATTCAATGAAACAACTGCATTCGTTCATTCATTGATTCAAGCATCAATCGCACATTGAATCAGACGTTTTTCTTTGATTCAATGGAAGAAACATAACACATTCATTTAATGAATCCAAATGCATCGAATCATTCAATGCATCAAACTTCATTAAATCATTCGTATATTCAATGATTCAAAAGTTATTTATTCATTTAATGCAACAAACGCAACTCATACACTTTAATGAATCGAAGAGCACTCATTTGTATACTGAAACAAATTGCATTCTTTCTCTTATTCAGTGACTCACACTGAATTCATTCATTCCCTGAAATAAGCTGAACGTTTTTTTTCAATGCCTAGCGCTATTCTCATGAATACAATAGCATAACATATTCATTTCTGAAGGAAACTGCATTCACTCATTCATTGAATCATAGACTCAATTGTACTTTCAATGAATTAAACGTTTTATTGACTCAATGAAGCAAACTTACCCCATGCATTTAACTAAACAATTGAATTCACTAAATGAATGATTTAAGTTCATTTCTTTTAATCAATTAATAACGTTTCATTCATTGAATCAATGATTGAAGAATGTATTGATTAATTGAATTAATGCACATTGAATGATTGAATGGAGGCGTTATGATAGACACATTGCATACATGAGAGAAGCTATACTCATTGACTTAACACAAGCAGTCTGTTTCATTGAATGAGTGATTGCAGTTTATTGAATGTATCAAACTGCACTCCACGTGTGAATTATAGGAGTAGAGATTCTGCCATTCATGCAATGTGTGAAGAAGGTTAACTCATTCATTCAATGAAACAAACTGCACCGTGCTAATCAATGAGTCGACCTTCTCTCATAAATGCAGTGCCAAGAGTTCAACGCATTGATTGAATCAATGAATGAAACTGCACACTTCGATTCATTGAACCTCTCTGCACGTGTTAACCCAATGAGTAGAGCTTCTCTCATTCATTCAGTGTGTGAAGCTTAACCTATTCACTCAATTGAAACAAAATGCTCAAGTTAATTCAATGAGTACAACTTCTCTCAGTCATTCAATGCCACGAGTTTTACGCATTGAATTAATGTAAGAAACTGCACTCACTCATTCAATGAAACAGACGGGATGTGTTAATTCAACGAGGAGATCTTCACTCATTTATTCAATGTCTCGAGTGTAACGCTTGCAGTCATTCACTAATGAAGCAGACTGCATGGTTTCATTCAATGGCAAGAGCTTCTCTCATGTAATGAATACCACTACTATAACGATTTCATTCAATCAAACAAACCACATTAATTAAATCATTGATACAATCTTCTATCGTTTGATTCAATGAATCAAACGTTATTAATTGATTCAATGCAACACACTTAGCACATTTATGCCATCAATCAAGCTGTACCCATTCATTCAATGAAACACACTTTATATGATAATTGAACGATTAGTGCTTCTGCGATTCATTCAATATACCAATCCTCACGCATTCACTCAATAAAACAAACTGCACGTGATAATCAATGAGTCGAGCTTCTCTCATACATACAGTGCCACGAGATCAACTTATTGATTCATCGACACACATTCATTCAATGAAACTGCACGCGTAAACCCAATGAGTAGAGTTTTTTCATTCAATCAATGTGTGAAGCTTAACTCATACATTCAATGGAACAAACAGCATTCAGTCATCTATTGCATCAAGCTAGAATAATTAATTCAAGGAAACAAACTTAACTCATTTATTTAGTTAATCAAACCGTACTCGTTAATTCAATGAAAGAGACTGCACGTCCAACGAAAGAGACTGCACGAGACTCTTTCATTCATTCAGTGTCTCGTTTTTATCGCATTGGATCATTGGATTCACGATTTCTTTAAATGAATTATAAATTTAAATAAATAAACAAATAAAATAATTAATACCGTGTATTTCATTGAAGATTGTTTCAATAATTGAAAGAATGCAATTTGCTTGATTGAATGGAAGCATTATAGAAGAGGCATTGAATACATGAGCGAAACTCTACTCTTTGAATTAACTTGGTTTCATTGAATGAATGGGTGCAGTTTGTTGCATTGAATCGATGTGGTAAACGCCTGGGACTGAATGGATGAGAGAAGTTGTACCCATTGAATTAACACGAGCAGATTGTTTCATTGTGTGAATGAAATAAGCTTGAAACATTGAATGAATGAGAGATGCTCTACTTATTGGGTTAACACGAGTAGTGTGATTCATTGAGTGAATGTGTGCAGTTAGTTTCATTGGATCAATGGTTTGAACTCGTGGTAATGCATGTATGTGAGAAGGTCGACTCATTGAATAAGTGAGTTAAGCTTGACACATTATATGAATGGCAAAAGCTTTACTCATTGAATTAACACGTGCAGTGTGTTTTATTGAAAGAATTGACTGAAGGAATGAATTCAGTTTGATTCAATGAAATTTTAAATGACTGAATGCCTTTTTGCAGTAAATCAATGAGTGCAGTTTGTTTTATGTATGAATGAGTCAAGTTTGTTTCACTGATTGAAAGAAAACGTTTGATTCATTGAATGTAGGATTGAATGAATGAATACACTTTGATACTTTGAATGAATGAGTTCAGCCCGAAGCATTGCATGAATTAGAGAAGACGAACTCATTGACATAACACGCGCAGTTTGTTTCATTGATTGACTGAGTGCAGTTTGAATCATTGAATGGACTATTCTTATTGGATTCATTAAATCTTGTGTTGTTTGTTTCAGTGAATCAATGAACAATGTTTGATTGAACCTTGATTCAGTGAATGAATGTGTTAACCTGGAGACATTGAATTCAAAGAAACAATCGGTGTGGATTAATTCAATGAGTAATTTTTTTCTTATACATTCAATGTATAAGAACTTAACTTCTTATTTCAAAGAATCAAAGTGCATTCTTTCATTCAATGAATCCTATTTCAAAGACACATTCAATAAATCAAAAGTTATTTCTTGTTTCAATGAAGCAAACATAACTCAAATATTTAACAGATCAAAGCGCACTCATGAGTTCACTTAACAATCTGCATACATACATTTAGTTATTGTATCAAACTCAACTCAATGCAACAAACTCTACGTGTTAATTCAATGAGAAGAGCTTATCTCGTGAAGTCATGTTCCCGAGCTTGACGTATTCATTCAATGAAACAACTGCATTCGTTCATTCATTGATTCAAGCATCAATCGCACATTGAATCAGACGTTTTTCTTTGATTCAATGGAAGAAACATAACACATTCATTTAATGAATCCAAATGCATCGAATCATTCAATGCATCAAACTTCATTAAATCATTCGTATATTCAATGATTCAAAAGTTATTTATTGATTTAATGCAACAAACGCAACTCATACACTTTAATGAATCGAAGAGCCCTCATTTGTATACTGAAACAAATTGCATTCTTTCTCTTATTCAGTGACTCACACTGAATTCATTCATTCCCTGAAATAAGCTGAACTTTTTTTTCAATGCCTAGCGCTATTCTCATGAATACAATAGCATAACATATTCATTTCTGAAGGAAACTGCATTCACTCATTCATTGAATCATAGACTCAATTGTACTTTCAATGAATTAAACGTTTTATTGACTCAATGAAGCAAACTTACCCCATGCATTTAACTAAACAATTGAATTCACTAAATGAATGATTTAAGTTCATTTCTTTAAATCAATTAATAACGTTTCATTCATTGAATCAATGATTGAAGAATGTATTGATTAATTGAATTAATGCACATTGAATGATTGAATGGAGGCGTTATGATAGACACATTGCATACATGAGAGAAGCTATACTCATTGACTTAACACAAGCAGTCTGTTTCATTGAATGAGTAATTGCAGTTTATTGAATGTATCAAACTGCACTCCACGTGTGAATTATAGGAGTAGAGATTCTGCCATTCATGCAATGTGTGAAGAAGGTTAACTCATTCATTCAATGAAACAAACTGCACCGTGCTAATCAATGAGTCGACCTTCTCTCATAAATGCAGTGCCAAGAGTTCAACGCATTGATTGAATGAATGAATGAAACTGCACACTTCGATTCATTGAACCTCTCTGCACGTGTTAACCCAATGAGTAGAGCTTCTCTCATTCATTCAGTGTGTGAAGCTTAACCTATTCACTCAATTGAAACAAAATGCTCAAGTTAATTCAATGAGTACAACTTCTCTCAGTCATTCAATGCCACGAGTTTTACGCATTGAATTAATGTAAGAAACTGCACTCACTCATTCAATGAAACAGACGGGATGTGTTAATTCAACGAGGAGATCTTCACTCATTTATTCAATGTCTCGAGTGTAACGCTTGCAGTCATTCACTAATGAAGCAGACTGCATGGTTTCATTCAATGGCAAGAGCTTCTCTCATGTAATGAATACCACTACTATAACGATTTCATTCAATCAAACAAACCACATTAATTAAATCATTGATACAATCTTCTATCGTTTGATTCAATGAAGCAAACGTTATTAATTGATTCAATGCAACACACTTAGCACATTTATGCCATCGATCAAGCTGTACCCATTCATTCAATGAAACACACTTTATATGATAATTGAACGATTAGTGCTTCTGCGATTCATTCAATATACCAATCCTCACGCATTCACTCAATAAAACAAACTGCACGTGATAATGAATGAGTCGAGCTTCTCTCATACATGCAGTGCCACGAGATCAACTTATTGATTCATCGACACACATTCATTCAATGAAACTGCACGCGTAAACCCAATGAGTAGAGTTTTTTCATTCAATCAATGTGTGAAGCTTAACTCATACATTCAATGGAACAAACAGCATTCAGTCATCTATTGCATCAAGCTAGAATAATTAATTCAAGGAAACAAACTTAACTCATTTATTTAGTTAATCAAACCGTACTCGTTAATTCAATGAAAGAGACTGCACGTCCAACGAAAGAGACTGCACGAGACTCTTTCATTCATTCAGTGTCTCGTTTTTATCGCATTGGATCATTGGATTCACGATTTCTTTAAATGAATTATAAATTTAAATAAATAAACAAATAAAATAATTAATACCGTGTATTTCATTGAAGATTGTTTCAATAATTGAAAGAATGCAATTTGCTTGATTGAATGGAAGCATTATAGAAGAGGCATTGAATACATGAGCGAAACTCTACTCTTTGAATTAACTTGGTTTCATTGAATGAATGGGTGCAGTTTGTTGCATTGAATCGATGTGGTAAACGCCTGGGACTGAATGGATGAGAGAAGTTGTACCCATTGAATTAACACGAGCAGATTGTTTCATTGTGTGAATGAAATAAGCTTGAAACATTGAATGAATGAGAGATGCTCTACTTATTGGGTTAACACGAGTAGTGTGATTCATTGAGTGAATGTGTGCAGTTAGTTTCATTGGATCAATGGTTTGAACTCGTGGCAATGCATGTATGTGAGAAGGTCGACTCATTGAATAAGTGAGTTAAGCTTGACACATTATATGAATGGCAAAAGCTTTACTCATTGAATTAACACGTGCAGTGTGTTTTATTAAAAGAATTGACTGAAGGAATGAATTCAGTTTGATTCAATGAAATTTTAAATGACTGAATGCCTTTTTGCAGTAAATCAATGAGTGCAGTTTGTTTTATGTATGAATGAGTCAAGTTTGTTTCACTGATTGATAGAAAACGTTTGATTCATTGAATGTAGGATTGAATGAATGAATACACTTTGATACTTTGAATGAATGAGTTCAGCCCGAAGCATTGCATGAATTAGAGAAGACGAACTCATTGACATAACACGCGCAGTTTGTTTCATTGATTGACTGAGTGCAGTTTGAATCATTGAATGGACTATTCTTATTGGATTCATTAAATCTTGTGTTGTTTGTTTCAGTGAATCAATGAACAATGTTTGATTGAAGCTTGATTCAGTGAATGAATGTGTTAACCTGGAGACATTGAATTCAAAGAAACAATCGGTGTGGATTAATTCAATGAGTAATTTTTTTCTTATACATTCAATGTATAAGAACTTAACTTCTTATTTCAAAGAATCAAAGTGCATTCTTTCATTCAATGAATCCTATTTCAAAGACACATTCAATAAATCAAAAGTTATTTCTTGTTTCAATGAAGCAAACATAACTCAAATATTTAACAGATCAAAGCGCACTCATGAGTTCACTTAACAATCTGCATACATACATTTAGTTATTGTATCAAACTCAACTCAATGCAACAAACTCTACGTGTTAATTCAATGAGAAGAGCTTATCTCGTGAAGTCATGTTCCCGAGCTTGACGTATTCATTCAATGAAACAACTGCATTCGTTCATTCATTGATTCAAGCATCAATCGCACATTGAATCAGACGTTTTTCTTTGATTCAATGGAAGAAACATAACACATTCATTTAATGAATCCAAATGCATCGAATCATTCAATGCATCAAACTTCATTAAATCATTCGTATATTCAATGATTCAAAAGTTATTTATTGATTTAATGCAACAAACGCAACTCATACACTTTAATGAATCGAAGAGCCCTCATTTGTATACTGAAACAAATTGCATTCTTTCTCTTATTCAGTGACTCACACTGAATTCATTCATTCCCTGAAATAAGCTGAACTTTTTTTTCAATGCCTAGCGCTATTCTCATGAATACAATAGCATAACATATTCATTTCTGAAGGAAACTGCATTCACTCATTCATTGAATCATAGACTCAATTGTACTTTCAATGAATTAAACGTTTTATTGACTCAATGAAGCAAACTTACCCCATGCATTTAACTAAACAATTGAATTCACTAAATGAATGATTTAAGTTCATTTCTTTAAATCAATTAATAACGTTTCATTCATTGAATCAATGATTGAAGAATGTATTGATTAATTGAATTAATGCACATTGAATGATTGAATGGAGGCGTTATGATAGACACATTGCATACATGAGAGAAGCTATACTCATTGACTTAACACAAGCAGTCTGTTTCATTGAATGAGTAATTGCAGTTTATTGAATGTATCAAACTGCACTCCACGTGTGAATTATAGGAGTAGAGATTCTGCCATTCATGCAATGTGTGAAGAAGGTTAACTCATTCATTCAATGAAACAAACTGCACCGTGCTAATCAATGAGTCGACCTTCTCTCATAAATGCAGTGCCAAGAGTTCAACGCATTGATTGAATGAATGAATGAAACTGCACACTTCGATTCATTGAACCTCTCTGCACGTGTTAACCCAATGAGTAGAGCTTCTCTCATTCATTCAGTGTGTGAAGCTTAACCTATTCACTCAATTGAAACAAAATGCTCAAGTTAATTCAATGAGTACAACTTCTCTCAGTCATTCAATGCCACGAGTTTTACGCATTGAATTAATGTAAGAAACTGCACTCACTCATTCAATGAAACAGACGGGATGTGTTAATTCAACGAGGAGATCTTCACTCATTTATTCAATGTCTCGAGTGTAACGCTTGCAGTCATTCACTAATGAAGCAGACTGCATGGTTTCATTCAATGGCAAGAGCTTCTCTCATGTAATGAATACCACTACTATAACGATTTCATTCAATCAAACAAACCACATTAATTAAATCATTGATACAATCTTCTATCGTTTGATTCAATGAAGCAAACGTTATTAATTGATTCAATGCAACACACTTAGCACATTTATGCCATCGATCAAGCTGTACCCATTCATTCAATGAAACACACTTTATATGATAATTGAACGATTAGTGCTTCTGCGATTCATTCAATATACCAATCCTCACGCATTCACTCAATAAAACAAACTGCACGTGATAATGAATGAGTCGAGCTTCTCTCATACATGCAGTGCCACGAGATCAACTTATTGATTCATCGACACACATTCATTCAATGAAACTGCACGCGTAAACCCAATGAGTAGAGTTTTTTCATTCAATCAATGTGTGAAGCTTAACTCATACATTCAATGGAACAAACAGCATTCAGTCATCTATTGCATCAAGCTAGAATAATTAATTCAAGGAAACAAACTTAACTCATTTATTTAGTTAATCAAAAAGTACTCGTTAATTCATTGAAAGAGACTGCACGTCCAACGAAAGAGACTGCACGAGACTCTTTCATTCATTCAGTGTCTCGTTTTTATCGCATTGGATCATTGGATTCACGATTTCTTTAAATGAATTATAAATTTAAATAAATAAACAAATAAAATAATTAATACCGTGTATTTCATTGAAGATTGTTTCAATAATTGAAAGAATGCAATTTGCTTGATTGAATGGAAGCATTATAGAAGAGGCATTGAATACATGAGCGAAAATCTACTCTTTGAATTAACTTGGTTTCATTGAATGAATGGGTGCAGTTTGTTGCATTGAATCGATGTGGTAAACGCCTGGGACTGAATGGATGAGAGAAGTTGTACCCATTGAATTAACACGAGCAGATTGTTTCATTGTGTGAATGAAATAAGCTTGAAACATTGAATGAATGAGAGATGCTCTACTTATTGGGTTAACACGAGTAGTGTGATTCATTGAGTGAATGTGTGCAGTTAGTTTCATTGGATCAATGGTTTGAACTCGTGGCAATGCATGTATGTGAGAAGGTCGACTCATTGAATAAGTGAGTTAAGCTTGACACATTATATGAATGGCATAAGCTTTACTCATTGAATTAACACGTGCAGTGTGTTTTATTGAAAGAATTGACTGAAGGAATGAATTCAGTTTGATTCAATGAAATTTTAAATGACTGAATGCCTTTTTGCAGTAAATCAATGAGTGCAGTTTGTTTTATGTATGAATGAGTCAAGTTTGTTTCACTGATTGAAAGAAAACGTTTGATTCATTGAATGTAGGATTGAATGAATGAATACACTTTGATACTTTGAATGAATGAGTTCAGCCCGAAGCATTGCATGAATTAGAGAAGACGAACTCATTGACATAACACGCGCAGTTTGTTTCATTGATTGACTGAGTGCAGTTTGAATCATTGAATGGACTATTCTTATTGGATTCATTAAATCTTGTGTTGTTTGTTTCAGTGAATCAATGAACAATGTTTGATTGAAGCCTGATTCAGTGAATGAATGTGTTAACCTGGAGACATTGAATTCAAAGAAACAATCGGTGTGGATTAATTCAATGAGTAATTTTTTTCTTATACATTCAATGTATAAGAACTTAACTTCTTATTTCAAAGAATCAAAGTGCATTCTTTCATTCAATGAATCCTATTTCAAAGACACATTCAATAAATCAAAAGTTATTTCTTGTTTCAATGAAGCAAACATAACTCAAATATTTAACAGATCAAAGCGCACTCATGAGTTCACTTAACAATCTGCATACATACATTTAGTTATTGTATCAAACTCAACTCAATGCAACAAACTCTACGTGTTAATTCAATGAGAAGAGCTTATCTCGTGAAGTCATGTTCCCGAGCTTGACGTATTCATTCAATGAAACAACTGCATTCGTTCATTCATTGATTCAAGCATCAATCGCACATTGAATCAGACGTTTTTCTTTGATTCAATGGAAGAAACATAACACATTCATTTAATGAATCCAAATGCATCGAATCATTCAATGCATCAAACTTCATTAAATCATTCGTATATTCAATGATTCAAAAGTTATTTATTGATTTAATGCAACAAACGCAACTCATACACTTTAATGAATCGAAGAGCCCTCATTTGTATACTGAAACAAATTGCATTCTTTCTCTTATTCAGTGACTCACACTGAATTCATTCATTCCCTGAAATAAGCTGAACTTTTTTTTCAATGCCTAGCGCTATTCTCATGAATACAATAGCATAACATATTCATTTCTGAAGGAAACTGCATTCACTCATTCATTGAATCATAGACTCAATTGTACTTTCAATGAATTAAACGTTTTATTGACTCAATGAAGCAAACTTACCCCATGCATTTAACTAAACAATTGAATTCACTAAATGAATGATTTAAGTTCATTTCTTTAAATCAATTAATAACGTTTCATTCATTGAATCAATGATTGAAGAATGTATTGATTAATTGAATTAATGCACATTGAATGATTGAATGGAGGCGTTATGATAGACACATTGCATACATGAGAGAAGCTATACTCATTGACTTAACACAAGCAGTCTGTTTCATTGAATGAGTAATTGCAGTTTATTGAATGTATCAAACTGCACTCCACGTGTGAATTATAGGAGTAGAGATTCTGCCATTCATGCAATGTGTGAAGAAGGTTAACTCATTCATTCAATGAAACAAACTGCACCGTGCTAATCAATGAGTCGACCTTCTCTCATAAATGCAGTGCCAAGAGTTCAACGCATTGATTGAATGAATGAATGAAACTGCACACTTCGATTCATTGAACCTCTCTGCACGTGTTAACCCAATGAGTAGAGCTTCTCTCATTCATTCAGTGTGTGAAGCTTAACCTATTCACTCAATTGAAACAAAATGCTCAAGTTAATTCAATGAGTACAACTTCTCTCAGTCATTCAATGCCACGAGTTTTACGCATTGAATTAATGTAAGAAACTGCACTCACTCATTCAATGAAACAGACGGGATGTGTTAATTCAACGAGGAGATCTTCACTCATTTATTCAATGTCTCGAGTGTAACGCTTGCAGTCATTCACTAATGAAGCAGACTGCATGGTTTCATTCAATGGCAAGAGCTTCTCTCATGTAATGAATACCACTACTATAACGATTTCATTCAATCAAACAAACCACATTAATTAAATCATTGATACAATCTTCTATCGTTTGATTCAATGAAGCAAACGTTATTAATTGATTCAATGCAACACACTTAGCACATTTATGCCATCGATCAAGCTGTACCCATTCATTCAATGAAACACACTTTATATGATAATTGAACGATTAGTGCTTCTGCGATTCATTCAATATACCAATCCTCACGCATTCACTCAATAAAACAAACTGCACGTGATAATGAATGAGTCGAGCTTCTCTCATACATGCAGTGCCACGAGATCAACTTATTGATTCATCGACACACATTCATTCAATGAAACTGCACGCGTAAACCCAATGAGTAGAGTTTTTTCATTCAATCAATGTGTGAAGCTTAACTCATACATTCAATGGAACAAACAGCATTCAGTCATCTATTGCATCAAGCTAGAATAATTAATTCAAGGAAACAAACTTAACTCATTTATTTAGTTAATCAAAAAGTACTCGTTAATTCATTGAAAGAGACTGCACGTCCAACGAAAGAGACTGCACGAGACTCTTTCATTCATTCAGTGTCTCGTTTTTATCGCATTGGATCATTGGATTCACGATTTCTTTAAATGAATTATAAATTTAAATAAATAAACAAATAAAATAATTAATACCGTGTATTTCATTGAAGATTGTTTCAATAATTGAAAGAATGCAATTTGCTTGATTGAATGGAAGCATTATAGAAGAGGCATTGAATACATGAGCGAAAATCTACTCTTTGAATTAACTTGGTTTCATTGAATGAATGGGTGCAGTTTGTTGCATTGAATCGATGTGGTAAACGCCTGGGACTGAATGGATGAGAGAAGTTGTACCCATTGAATTAACACGAGCAGATTGTTTCATTGTGTGAATGAAATAAGCTTGAAACATTGAATGAATGAGAGATGCTCTACTTATTGGGTTAACACGAGTAGTGTGATTCATTGAGTGAATGTGTGCAGTTAGTTTCATTGGATCAATGGTTTGAACTCGTGGCAATGCATGTATGTGAGAAGGTCGACTCATTGAATAAGTGAGTTAAGCTTGACACATTATATGAATGGCATAAGCTTTACTCATTGAATTAACACGTGCAGTGTGTTTTATTGAAAGAATTGACTGAAGGAATGAATTCAGTTTGATTCAATGAAATTTTAAATGACTGAATGCCTTTTTGCAGTAAATCAATGAGTGCAGTTTGTTTTATGTATGAATGAGTCAAGTTTGTTTCACTGATTGAAAGAAAACGTTTGATTCATTGAATGTAGGATTGAATGAATGAATACACTTTGATACTTTGAATGAATGAGTTCAGCCCGAAGCATTGCATGAATTAGAGAAGACGAACTCATTGACATAACACGCGCAGTTTGTTTCATTGATTGACTGAGTGCAGTTTGAATCATTGAATGGACTATTCTTATTGGATTCATTAAATCTTGTGTTGTTTGTTTCAGTGAATCAATGAACAATGTTTGATTGAAGCTTGATTCAGTGAATGAATGTGTTAACCTGGAGACATTGAATTCAAAGAAACAATCGGTGTGGATTAATTCAATGAGTAATTTTTTTCTTATACATTCAATGTATAAGAACTTAACTTCTTATTTCAAAGAATCAAAGTGCATTCTTTCATTCAATGAATCCTATTTCAAAGACACATTCAATAAATCAAAAGTTATTTCTTGTTTCAATGAAGCAAACATAACTCAAATATTTAACAGATCAAAGCGCACTCATGAGTTCACTTAACAATCTGCATACATACATTTAGTTATTGTATCAAACTCAACTCAATGCAACAAACTCTACGTGTTAATTCAATGAGAAGAGCTTATCTCGTGAAGTCATGTTCCCGAGCTTGACGTATTCATTCAATGAAACAACTGCATTCGTTCATTCATTGATTCAAGCATCAATCGCACATTGAATCAGACGTTTTTCTTTGATTCAATGGAAGAAACATAACACATTCATTTAATGAATCCAAATGCATCGAATCATTCAATGCATCAAACTTCATTAAATCATTCGTATATTCAATGATTCAAAAGTTATTTATTCATTTAATGCAACAAACGCAACTCATACACTTTAATGAATCGAAGAGCACTCATTTGTATACTGAAACAAATTGCATTCTTTCTCTTATTCAGTGACTCACACTGAATTCATTCATTCCCTGAAATAAGCTGAACGTTTTTTTTCAATGCCTAGCGCTATTCTCATGAATACAATAGCATAACATATTCATTTCTGAAGGAAACTGCATTCACTCATTCATTGAATCATAGACTCAATTGTACTTTCAATGAATTAAACGTTTTATTGACTCAATGAAGCAAACTTACCCCATGCATTTAACTAAACAATTGAATTCACTAAATGAATGATTTAAGTTCATTTCTTTAAATCAATTAATAACGTTTCATTCATTGAATCAATGATTGAAGAATGTATTGATTAATTGAATTAATGCACATTGAATGATTGAATGGAGGCGTTATGATAGACACATTGCATACATGAGAGAAGCTATACTCATTGACTTAACACAAGCAGTCTGTTTCATTGAATGAGTGATTGCAGTTTATTGAATGTATCAAACTGCACTCCACGTGTGAATTATAGGAGTAGAGATTCTGCCATTCATGCAATGTGTGAAGAAGGTTAACTCATTCATTCAATGAAACAAACTGCACCGTGCTAATCAATGAGTCGACCTTCTCTCATAAATGCAGTGCCAAGAGTTCAACGCATTGATTGAATGAATGAATGAAACTGCACACTTCGATTCATTGAACCTCTCTGCACGTGTTAACCCAATGAGTAGAGCTTCTCTCATTCATTCAGTGTGTGAAGCTTAACCTATTCACTCAATTGAAACAAAATGCTCAAGTTAATTCAATGAGTACAACTTCTCTCAGTCATTCAATGCCACGAGTTTTACGCATTGAATTAATGTAAGAAACTGCACTCACTCATTCAATGAAACAGACGGGATGTGTTAATTCAACGAGGAGATC
Organism: Chiloscyllium punctatum; assembly: GCF_047496795.1. NCBI lineage: Eukaryota > Metazoa > Chordata > Chondrichthyes > Orectolobiformes > Hemiscylliidae > Chiloscyllium > Chiloscyllium punctatum. The sequence goes on from NC_092773.1 coordinate 25,388,537, forward strand.
TTCACTCATTTATTCAATGTCTCGAGTGTAACGCTTGCAGTCATTCACTAATGAAGCAGACTGCATGGTTTCATTCAATGGCAAGAGCTTCTCTCATGTAATGAATACCACTACTATAACGATTTCATTCAATCAAACAAACCACATTAATTAAATCATTGATACAATCTTCTATCGTTTGATTCAATGAAGCAAACATTATTAATTGATTCAATGCAACACACTTAGCACATTTATGCCATCAATCAAGCTGTACCCATTCATTCAATGAAACACACTTTATATGATAATTGAACGATTAGTGCTTCTGCGATTCATTCAATATACCAATCCTCACGCATTCACTCAATAAAACAAACTGCACGTCATAATGAATGAGTCGAGCTTCTCTCATACATACAGTGCCACGAGATCAACTTATTGATTCATCGACACACATTCATTCAATGAAACTGCACGCGTAAACCCAATGAGTAGAGTTTTTTCATTCAATCAATGTGTGAAGCTTAACTCATACATTCAATGGAACAAACAGCATTCAGTCATCTATTGCATCAAGCTAGAATAATTAATTCAAGGAAACAAACTTAACTCATTTATTTAGTTAATCAAACCGTACTCGTTAATTCAATGAAAGAGACTGCACGTCCAACGAAAGAGACTGCACGAGACTCTTTCATTCATTCAGTGTCTCGTTTTTATCGCATTGGATCATTGGATTCACGATTTCTTTAAATGAATTATAAATTTAAATAAATAAACAAATAAAATAATTAATACCGTGTATTTCATTGAAGATTGTTTCAATAATTGAAAGAATGCAATTTGCTTGATTGAATGGAAGCATTATAGAAGAGGCATTGAATACATGAGCGAAACTCTACTCTTTGAATTAACTTGGTTTCATTGAATGAATGGGTGCAGTTTGTTGCATTGAATCGATGTGCTAAACGCCTGGGACTGAATGGATGAGAGAAGTTGTACCCATTGAATTAACACGAGCAGATTGTTTCATTGTGTGAATGAAATAAGCTTGAAACATTGAATGAATGAGAGATGCTCTACTTATTGGGTTAACACGAGTAGTGTGATTCATTGAGTGAATGTGTGCAGTTAGTTTCATTGGATCAATGGTTTGAACTCGTGGTAATGCATGTATGTGAGAAGGTCGACTCATTGAATAAGTGAGTTAAGCTTGACACATTATATGAATGGCAAAAGCTTTACTCATTGAATTAACACGTGCAGTGTGTTTTATTGAAAGAATTGACTGAAGGAATGAATTCAGTTTGATTCAATGAAATTTTAAATGACTGAATGCCTTTTTGCAGTAAATCAATGAGTGCAGTTTGTTTTATGTATGAATGAGTCAAGTTTGTTTCACTGATTGAAAGAAAACGTTTGATTCATTGAATGTTGGATTGAATGAATGAATACACTTTGATACTTTGAATGAATGAGTTCAGCCCGAAGCATTGCATGAATTAGAGAAGACGAACTCATTGACATAACACGCGCAGTTTGTTTCATTGATTGACTGAGTGCAGTTTGAATCATTGAATGGACTATTCTTATTGGATTCATTAAATCTTGTGTTGTTTGTTTCAGTGAATCAATGAACAATGTTTGATTGAAGCTTGATTCAGTGAATGAATGTGTTAACCTGGAGACATTGAATTCAAAGAAACAATCGGTGTGGATTAATTCAATGAGTAAATTTTTTCTTATACATTCAATGCATGGAGCTTAACTTCTTATTTCAAAGAATCAAAGTGCATTATTTCATTCCATGAATCCTACTTCAAAGACACATTCAATAAATCAAAAGTTATTTCTTGTTTCAATGAAGCAAACATAACTCAAATATTTAACAGATCAAAGCGCACTCATGAGTTCACTTAACAATCTGCATACATACATTTAGTTATTGTATCAAACTCAACTCAATGCAACAAACTCTACGTGTTAATTCAATGAGAAGAGCTTATCTCGTGAAGTCATGTTCCCGAGCTTGACGTATTCATTCAATGAAACAACTGCATTCGTTCATTCATTGATTCAAGCATCAATCGCACATTGAATCAGACGTTTTTCTTTGATTCAATGGAAGAAACATAACACATTCATTTAATGAATCCAAATGCATCGAATCATTCAATGCATCAAACTTCATTAAATCATTCGTATATTCAATGATTCAAAAGTTATTTATTCATTTAATGCAACAAACGCAACTCATACACTTTAATGAATCGAAGAGCACTCATTTGTATACTGAAACAAATTGCATTCTTTCTCTTATTCAGTGACTCACACTGAATTCATTCATTCCCTGAAATAAGCTGAACGTTTTTTTTCAATGCCTAGCGCTATTCTCATGAATACAATAGCATAACATATTCATTTCTGAAGGAAACTGCATTCACTCATTCATTGAATCATAGACTCAATTGTACTTTCAATGAATTAAACGTTTTATTGACTCAATGAAGCAAACTTACCCCATGCATTTAACTAAACAATTGAATTCACTAAATGAATGATTTAAGTTCATTTCTTTTAATCAATTAATAACGTTTCATTCATTGAATCAATGATTGAAGAATGTATTGATTAATTGAATTAATGCACATTGAATGATTGAATGGAGGCGTTATGATAGACACATTGCATACATGAGAGAAGCTATACTCATTGACTTAACACAAGCAGTCTGTTTCATTGAATGAGTGATTGCAGTTTATTGAATGTATCAAACTGCACTCCACGTGTGAATTATAGGAGTAGAGATTCTGCCATTCATGCAATGTGTGAAGAAGGTTAACTCATTCATTCAATGAAACAAACTGCACCGTGCTAATCAATGAGTCGACCTTCTCTCATAAATGCAGTGCCAAGAGTTCAACGCATTGATTGAATGAATGAATGAAACTGCACACTTCGATTCATTGAACCTCTCTGCACGTGTTAACCCAATGAGTAGAGCTTCTCTCATTCATTCAGTGTGTGAAGCTTAACCTATTCACTCAATTGAAACAAAATGCTCAAGTTAATTCAATGAGTACAACTTCTCTCAGTCATTCAATGCCACGAGTTTTACGCATTGAATTAATGTAAGAAACTGCACTCACTCATTCAATGAAACAGACGGGATGTGTTAATTCAACGAGGAGATCTTCACTCATTTATTCAATGTCTCGAGTGTAACGCTTGCAGTCATTCACTAATGAAGCAGACTGCATGGTTTCATTCAATGGCAAGAGCTTCTCTCATGTAATGAATACCACTACTATAACGATTTCATTCAATCAAACAAACCACATTAATTAAATCATTGATACAATCTTCTATCGTTTGATTCAATGAAGCAAACGTTATTAATTGATTCAATGCAACACACTTAGCACATTTATGCCATCAATCAAGCTGTACCCATTCATTCAATGAAACACACTTTATATGATAATTGAACGATTAGTGCTTCTGCGATTCATTCAATATACCAATCCTCACGCATTCACTCAATAAAACAAACTGCACGTGATAATCAATGAGTCGAGCTTCTCTCATACATACAGTGCCACGAGATCAACTTATTGATTCATCGACACACATTCATTCAATGAAACTGCACGCGTAAACCCAATGAGTAGAGTTTTTTCATTCAATCAATGTGTGAAGCTTAACTCATACATTCAATGGAACAAACAGCATTCAGTCATCTATTGCATCAAGCTAGAATAATTAATTCAAGGAAACAAACTTAACTCATTTATTTAGTTAATCAAACCGTACTCGTTAATTCAATGAAAGAGACTGCACGTCCAACGAAAGAGACTGCACGAGACTCTTTCATTCATTCAGTGTCTCGTTTTTATCGCATTGGATCATTGGATTCACGATTTCTTTAAATGAATTATAAATTTAAATAAATAAACAAATAAAATAATTAATACCGTGTATTTCATTGAAGATTGTTTCAATAATTGAAAGAATGCAATTTGCTTGATTGAATGGAAGCATTATAGAAGAGGCATTGAATACATGAGCGAAACTCTACTCTTTGAATTAACTTGGTTTCATTGAATGAATGGGTGCAGTTTGTTGCATTGAATCGATGTGGTAAACGCCTGGGACTGAATGGATGAGAGAAGTTGTACCCATTGAATTAACACGAGCAGATTGTTTCATTGTGTGAATGAAATAAGCTTGAAACATTGAATGAATGAGAGATGCTCTACTTATTGGGTTAACACGAGTAGTGTGATTCATTGAGTGAATGTGTGCAGTTAGTTTCATTGGATCAATGGTTTGAACTCGTGGTAATGCATGTATGTGAGAAGGTCGACTCATTGAATAAGTGAGTTAAGCTTGACACATTATATGAATGGCAAAAGCTTTACTCATTGAATTAACACGTGCAGTGTGTTTTATTGAAAGAATTGACTGAAGGAATGAATTCAGTTTGATTCAATGAAATTTTAAATGACTGAATGCCTTTTTGCAGTAAATCAATGAGTGCAGTTTGTTTTATGTATGAATGAGTCAAGTTTGTTTCACTGATTGAAAGAAAACGTTTGATTCATTGAATGTAGGATTGAATGAATGAATACACTTTGATACTTTGAATGAATGAGTTCAGCCCGAAGCATTGCATGAATTAGAGAAGACGAACTCATTGACATAACACGCGCAGTTTGTTTCATTGATTGACTGAGTGCAGTTTGAATCATTGAATGGACTATTCTTATTGGATTCATTAAATCTTGTGTTGTTTGTTTCAGTGAATCAATGAACAATGTTTGATTGAAGCTTGATTCAGTGAATGAATGTGTTAACCTGGAGACATTGAATTCAAAGAAACAATCGGTGTGGATTAATTCAATGAGTAATTTTTTTCTTATACATTCAATGTATAAGAACTTAACTTCTTATTTCAAAGAATCAAAGTGCATTCTTTCATTCAATGAATCCTATTTCAAAGACACATTCAATAAATCAAAAGTTATTTCTTGTTTCAATGAAGCAAACATAACTCAAATATTTAACAGATCAAAGCGCACTCATGAGTTCACTTAACAATCTGCATACATACATTTAGTTATTGTATCAAACTCAACTCAATGCAACAAACTCTACGTGTTAATTCAATGAGAAGAGCTTATCTCGTGAAGTCATGTTCCCGAGCTTGACGTATTCATTCAATGAAACAACTGCATTCGTTCATTCATTGATTCAAGCATCAATCGCACATTGAATCAGACGTTTTTCTTTGATTCAATGGAAGAAACATAACACATTCATTTAATGAATCCAAATGCATCGAATCATTCAATGCATCAAACTTCATTAAATCATTCGTATATTCAATGATTCAAAAGTTATTTATTGATTTAATGCAACAAACGCAACTCATACACTTTAATGAATCGAAGAGCCCTCATTTGTATACTGAAACAAATTGCATTCTTTCTCTTATTCAGTGACTCACACTGAATTCATTCATTCCCTGAAATAAGCTGAACTTTTTTTTCAATGCCTAGCGCTATTCTCATGAATACAATAGCATAACATATTCATTTCTGAAGGAAACTGCATTCACTCATTCATTGAATCATAGACTCAATTGTACTTTCAATGAATTAAACGTTTTATTGACTCAATGAAGCAAACTTACCCCATGCATTTAACTAAACAATTGAATTCACTAAATGAATGATTTAAGTTCATTTCTTTAAATCAATTAATAACGTTTCATTCATTGAATCAATGATTGAAGAATGTATTGATTAATTGAATTAATGCACATTGAATGATTGAATGGAGGCGTTATGATAGACACATTGCATACATGAGAGAAGCTATACTCATTGACTTAACACAAGCAGTCTGTTTCATTGAATGAGTAATTGCAGTTTATTGAATGTATCAAACTGCACTCCACGTGTGAATTATAGGAGTAGAGATTCTGCCATTCATGCAATGTGTGAAGAAGGTTAACTCATTCATTCAATGAAACAAACTGCACCGTGCTAATCAATGAGTCGACCTTCTCTCATAAATGCAGTGCCAAGAGTTCAACGCATTGATTGAATGAATGAATGAAACTGCACACTTCGATTCATTGAACCTCTCTGCACGTGTTAACCCAATGAGTAGAGCTTCTCTCATTCATTCAGTGTGTGAAGCTTAACCTATTCACTCAATTGAAACAAAATGCTCAAGTTAATTCAATGAGTACAACTTCTCTCAGTCATTCAATGCCACGAGTTTTACGCATTGAATTAATGTAAGAAACTGCACTCACTCATTCAATGAAACAGACGGGATGTGTTAATTCAACGAGGAGATCTTCACTCATTTATTCAATGTCTCGAGTGTAACGCTTGCAGTCATTCACTAATGAAGCAGACTGCATGGTTTCATTCAATGGCAAGAGCTTCTCTCATGTAATGAATACCACTACTATAACGATTTCATTCAATCAAACAAACCACATTAATTAAATCATTGATACAATCTTCTATCGTTTGATTCAATGAAGCAAACGTTATTAATTGATTCAATGCAACACACTTAGCACATTTATGCCATCGATCAAGCTGTACCCATTCATTCAATGAAACACACTTTATATGATAATTGAACGATTAGTGCTTCTGCGATTCATTCAATATACCAATCCTCACGCATTCACTCAATAAAACAAACTGCACGTGATAATGAATGAGTCGAGCTTCTCTCATACATGCAGTGCCACGAGATCAACTTATTGATTCATCGACACACATTCATTCAATGAAACTGCACGCGTAAACCCAATGAGTAGAGTTTTTTCATTCAATCAATGTGTGAAGCTTAACTCATACATTCAATGGAACAAACAGCATTCAGTCATCTATTGCATCAAGCTAGAATAATTAATTCAAGGAAACAAACTTAACTCATTTATTTAGTTAATCAAACCGTACTCGTTAATTCAATGAAAGAGACTGCACGTCCAACGAAAGAGACTGCACGAGACTCTTTCATTCATTCAGTGTCTCGTTTTTATCGCATTGGATCATTGGATTCACGATTTCTTTAAATGAATTATAAATTTAAATAAATAAACAAATAAAATAATTAATACCGTGTATTTCATTGAAGATTGTTTCAATAATTGAAAGAATGCAATTTGCTTGATTGAATGGAAGCATTATAGAAGAGGCATTGAATACATGAGCGAAACTCTACTCTTTGAATTAACTTGGTTTCATTGAATGAATGGGTGCAGTTTGTTGCATTGAATCGATGTGGTAAACGCCTGGGACTGAATGGATGAGAGAAGTTGTACCCATTGAATTAACACGAGCAGATTGTTTCATTGTGTGAATGAAATAAGCTTGAAACATTGAATGAATGAGAGATGCTCTACTTATTGGGTTAACACGAGTAGTGTGATTCATTGAGTGAATGTGTGCAGTTAGTTTCATTGGATCAATGGTTTGAACTCGTGGCAATGCATGTATGTGAGAAGGTCGACTCATTGAATAAGTGAGTTAAGCTTGACACATTATATGAATGGCAAAAGCTTTACTCATTGAATTAACACGTGCAGTGTGTTTTATTAAAAGAATTGACTGAAGGAATGAATTCAGTTTGATTCAATGAAATTTTAAATGACTGAATGCCTTTTTGCAGTAAATCAATGAGTGCAGTTTGTTTTATGTATGAATGAGTCAAGTTTGTTTCACTGATTGAAAGAAAACGTTTGATTCATTGAATGTAGGATTGAATGAATGAATACACTTTGATACTTTGAATGAATGAGTTCAGCCCGAAGCATTGCATGAATTAGAGAAGACGAACTCATTGACATAACACGCGCAGTTTGTTTCATTGATTGACTGAGTGCAGTTTGAATCATTGAATGGACTATTCTTATTGGATTCATTAAATCTTGTGTTGTTTGTTTCAGTGAATCAATGAACAATGTTTGATTGAAGCTTGATTCAGTGAATGAATGTGTTAACCTGGAGACATTGAATTCAAAGAAACAATCGGTGTGGATTAATTCAATGAGTAATTTTTTTCTTATACATTCAATGTATAAGAACTTAACTTCTTATTTCAAAGAATCAAAGTGCATTCTTTCATTCAATGAATCCTATTTCAAAGACACATTCAATAAATCAAAAGTTATTTCTTGTTTCAATGAAGCAAACATAACTCAAATATTTAACAGATCAAAGCGCACTCATGAGTTCACTTAACAATCTGCATACATACATTTAGTTATTGTATCAAACTCAACTCAATGCAACAAACTCTACGTGTTAATTCAATGAGAAGAGCTTATCTCGTGAAGTCATGTTCCCGAGCTTGACGTATTCATTCAATGAAACAACTGCATTCGTTCATTCATTGATTCAAGCATCAATCGCACATTGAATCAGACGTTTTTCTTTGATTCAATGGAAGAAACATAACACATTCATTTAATGAATCCAAATGCATCGAATCATTCAATGCATCAAACTTCATTAAATCATTCGTATATTCAATGATTCAAAAGTTATTTATTGATTTAATGCAACAAACGCAACTCATACACTTTAATGAATCGAAGAGCCCTCATTTGTATACTGAAACAAATTGCATTCTTTCTCTTATTCAGTGACTCACACTGAATTCATTCATTCCCTGAAATAAGCTGAACTTTTTTTTCAATGCCTAGCGCTATTCTCATGAATACAATAGCATAACATATTCATTTCTGAAGGAAACTGCATTCACTCATTCATTGAATCATAGACTCAATTGTACTTTCAATGAATTAAACGTTTTATTGACTCAATGAAGCAAACTTACCCCATGCATTTAACTAAACAATTGAATTCACTAAATGAATGATTTAAGTTCATTTCTTTAAATCAATTAATAACGTTTCATTCATTGAATCAATGATTGAAGAATGTATTGATTAATTGAATTAATGCACATTGAATGATTGAATGGAGGCGTTATGATAGACACATTGCATACATGAGAGAAGCTATACTCATTGACTTAACACAAGCAGTCTGTTTCATTGAATGAGTAATTGCAGTTTATTGAATGTATCAAACTGCACTCCACGTGTGAATTATAGGAGTAGAGATTCTGCCATTCATGCAATGTGTGAAGAAGGTTAACTCATTCATTCAATGAAACAAACTGCACCGTGCTAATCAATGAGTCGACCTTCTCTCATAAATGCAGTGCCAAGAGTTCAACGCATTGATTGAATGAATGAATGAAACTGCACACTTCGATTCATTGAACCTCTCTGCACGTGTTAACCCAATGAGTAGAGCTTCTCTCATTCATTCAGTGTGTGAAGCTTAACCTATTCACTCAATTGAAACAAAATGCTCAAGTTAATTCAATGAGTACAACTTCTCTCAGTCATTCAATGCCACGAGTTTTACGCATTGAATTAATGTAAGAAACTGCACTCACTCATTCAATGAAACAGACGGGATGTGTTAATTCAACGAGGAGATCTTCACTCATTTATTCAATGTCTCGAGTGTAACGCTTGCAGTCATTCACTAATGAAGCAGACTGCATGGTTTCATTCAATGGCAAGAGCTTCTCTCATGTAATGAATACCACTACTATAACGATTTCATTCAATCAAACAAACCACATTAATTAAATCATTGATACAATCTTCTATCGTTTGATTCAATGAAGCAAACGTTATTAATTGATTCAATGCAACACACTTAGCACATTTATGCCATCGATCAAGCTGTACCCATTCATTCAATGAAACACACTTTATATGATAATTGAACGATTAGTGCTTCTGCGATTCATTCAATATACCAATCCTCACGCATTCACTCAATAAAACAAACTGCACGTGATAATGAATGAGTCGAGCTTCTCTCATACATGCAGTGCCACGAGATCAACTTATTGATTCATCGACACACATTCATTCAATGAAACTGCACGCGTAAACCCAATGAGTAGAGTTTTTTCATTCAATCAATGTGTGAAGCTTAACTCATACATTCAATGGAACAAACAGCATTCAGTCATCTATTGCATCAAGCTAGAATAATTAATTCAAGGAAACAAACTTAACTCATTTATTTAGTTAATCAAACCGTACTCGTTAATTCAATGAAAGAGACTGCACGTCCAACGAAAGAGACTGCACGAGACTCTTTCATTCATTCAGTGTCTCGTTTTTATCGCATTGGATCATTGGATTCACGATTTCTTTAAATGAATTATAAATTTAAATAAATAAACAAATAAAATAATTAATACCGTGTATTTCATTGAAGATTGTTTCAATAATTGAAAGAATGCAATTTGCTTGATTTAATGGAAGCATTATAGAAGAGGCATTGAATACATGAGCGAAACTCTACTCTTTGAATTAACTTGGTTTCATTGAATGAATGGGTGCAGTTTGTTGCATTGAATCGATGTGGTAAACGCCTGGGACTGAATGGATGAGAGAAGTTGTACCCATTGAATTAACACGAGCAGATTGTTTCATTGTGTGAATGAAATAAGCTTGAAACATTGAATGAATGAGAGATGCTCTACTTATTGGGTTAACACGAGTAGTGTGATTCATTGAGTGAATGTGTGCAGTTAGTTTCATTGGATCAATGGTTTGAACTCGTGGCAATGCATGTATGTGAGAAGGTCGACTCATTGAATAAGTGAGTTAAGCTTGACACATTATATGAATGGCAAAAGCTTTACTCATTGAATTAACACGTGCAGTGTGTTTTATTAAAAGAATTGACTGAAGGAATGAATTCAGTTTGATTCAATGAAATTTTAAATGACTGAATGCCTTTTTGCAGTAAATCAATGAGTGCAGTTTGTTTTATGTATGAATGAGTCAAGTTTGTTTCACTGATTGAAAGAAAACGTTTGATTCATTGAATGTAGGATTGAATGAATGAATACACTTTGATACTTTGAATGAATGAGTTCAGCCCGAAGCATTGCATGAATTAGAGAAGACGAACTCATTGACATAACACGCGCAGTTTGTTTCATTGATTGACTGAGTGCAGTTTGAATCATTGAATGGACTATTCTTATTGGATTCATTAAATCTTGTGTTGTTTGTTTCAGTGAATCAATGAACAATGTTTGATTGAAGCTTGATTCAGTGAATGAATGTGTTAACCTGGAGACATTGAATTCAAAGAAACAATCGGTGTGGATTAATTCAATGAGTAATTTTTTTCTTATACATTCAATGTATAAGAACTTAACTTCTTATTTCAAAGAATCAAAGTGCATTCTTTCATTCAATGAATCCTATTTCAAAGACACATTCAATAAATCAAAAGTTATTTCTTGTTTCAATGAAGCAAACATAACTCAAATATTTAACAGATCAAAGCGCACTCATGAGTTCACTTAACAATCTGCATACATACATTTAGTTATTGTATCAAACTCAACTCAATGCAACAAACTCTACGTGTTAATTCAATGAGAAGAGCTTATCTCGTGAAGTCATGTTCCCGAGCTTGACGTATTCATTCAATGAAACAACTGCATTCGTTCATTCATTGATTCAAGCATCAATCGCACATTGAATCAGACGTTTTTCTTTGATTCAATGGAAGAAACATAACACATTCATTTAATGAATCCAAATGCATCGAATCATTCAATGCATCAAACTTCATTAAATCATTCGTATATTCAATGATTCAAAAGTTATTTATTGATTTAATGCAACAAACGCAACTCATACACTTTAATGAATCGAAGAGCCCTCATTTGTATACTGAAACAAATTGCATTCTTTCTCTTATTCAGTGACTCACACTGAATTCATTCATTCCCTGAAATAAGCTGAACTTTTTTTTCAATGCCTAGCGCTATTCTCATGAATACAATAGCATAACATATTCATTTCTGAAGGAAACTGCATTCACTCATTCATTGAATCATAGACTCAATTGTACTTTCAATGAATTAAACGTTTTATTGACTCAATGAAGCAAACTTACCCCATGCATTTAACTAAACAATTGAATTCACTAAATGAATGATTTAAGTTCATTTCTTTAAATCAATTAATAACGTTTCATTCATTGAATCAATGATTGAAGAATGTATTGATTAATTGAATTAATGCACATTGAATGATTGAATGGAGGCGTTATGATAGACACATTGCATACATGAGAGAAGCTATACTCATTGACTTAACACAAGCAGTCTGTTTCATTGAATGAGTAATTGCAGTTTATTGAATGTATCAAACTGCACTCCACGTGTGAATTATAGGAGTAGAGATTCTGCCATTCATGCAATGTGTGAAGAAGGTTAACTCATTCATTCAATGAAACAAACTGCACCGTGCTAATCAATGAGTCGACCTTCTCTCATAAATGCAGTGCCAAGAGTTCAACGCATTGATTGAATGAATGAATGAAACTGCACACTTCGATTCATTGAACCTCTCTGCACGTGTTAACCCAATGAGTAGAGCTTCTCTCATTCATTCAGTGTGTGAAGCTTAACCTATTCACTCAATTGAAACAAAATGCTCAAGTTAATTCAATGAGTACAACTTCTCTCAGTCATTCAATGCCACGAGTTTTACGCATTGAATTAATGTAAGAAACTGCACTCACTCATTCAATGAAACAGACGGGATGTGTTAATTCAACGAGGAGATCTTCACTCATTTATTCAATGTCTCGAGTGTAACGCTTGCAGTCATTCACTAATGAAGCAGACTGCATGGTTTCATTCAATGGCAAGAGCTTCTCTCATGTAATGAATACCACTACTATAACGATTTCATTCAATCAAACAAACCACATTAATTAAATCATTGATACAATCTTCTATCGTTTGATTCAATGAAGCAAACGTTATTAATTGATTCAATGCAACACACTTAGCACATTTATGCCATCGATCAAGCTGTACCCATTCATTCAATGAAACACACTTTATATGATAATTGAACGATTAGTGCTTCTGCGATTCATTCAATATACCAATCCTCACGCATTCACTCAATAAAACAAACTGCACGTGATAATGAATGAGTCGAGCTTCTCTCATACATGCAGTGCCACGAGATCAACTTATTGATTCATCGACACACATTCATTCAATGAAACTGCACGCGTAAACCCAATGAGTAGAGTTTTTTCATTCAATCAATGTGTGAAGCTTAACTCATACATTCAATGGAACAAACAGCATTCAGTCATCTATTGCATCAAGCTAGAATAATTAATTCAAGGAAACAAACTTAACTCATTTATTTAGTTAATCAAAAAGTACTCGTTAATTCATTGAAAGAGACTGCACGTCCAACGAAAGAGACTGCACGAGACTCTTTCATTCATTCAGTGTCTCGTTTTTATCGCATTGGATCATTGGATTCACGATTTCTTTAAATGAATTATAAATTTAAATAAATAAACAAATAAAATAATTAATACCGTGTATTTCATTGAAGATTGTTTCAATAATTGAAAGAATGCAATTTGCTTGATTGAATGGAAGCATTATAGAAGAGGCATTGAATACATGAGCGAAAATCTACTCTTTGAATTAACTTGGTTTCATTGAATGAATGGGTGCAGTTTGTTGCATTGAATCGATGTGGTAAACGCCTGGGACTGAATGGATGAGAGAAGTTGTACCCATTGAATTAACACGAGCAGATTGTTTCATTGTGTGAATGAAATAAGCTTGAAACATTGAATGAATGAGAGATGCTCTACTTATTGGGTTAACACGAGTAGTGTGATTCATTGAGTGAATGTGTGCAGTTAGTTTCATTGGATCAATGGTTTGAACTCGTGGCAATGCATGTATGTGAGAAGGTCGACTCATTGAATAAGTGAGTTAAGCTTGACACATTATATGAATGGCATAAGCTTTACTCATTGAATTAACACGTGCAGTGTGTTTTATTGAAAGAATTGACTGAAGGAATGAATTCAGTTTGATTCAATGAAATTTTAAATGACTGAATGCCTTTTTGCAGTAAATCAATGAGTGCAGTTTGTTTTATGTATGAATGAGTCAAGTTTGTTTCACTGATTGAAAGAAAACGTTTGATTCATTGAATGTAGGATTGAATGAATGAATACACTTTGATACTTTGAATGAATGAGTTCAGCCCGAAGCATTGCATGAATTAGAGAAGACGAACTCATTGACATAACACGCGCAGTTTGTTTCATTGATTGACTGAGTGCAGTTTGAATCATTGAATGGACTATTCTTATTGGATTCATTAAATCTTGTGTTGTTTGTTTCAGTGAATCAATGAACAATGTTTGATTGAAGCCTGATTCAGTGAATGAATGTGTTAACCTGGAGACATTGAATTCAAAGAAACAATCGGTGTGGATTAATTCAATGAGTAATTTTTTTCTTATACATTCAATGTATAAGAACTTAACTTCTTATTTCAAAGAATCAAAGTGCATTCTTTCATTCAATGAATCCTATTTCAAAGACACATTCAATAAATCAAAAGTTATTTCTTGTTTCAATGAAGCAAACATAACTCAAATATTTAACAGATCAAAGCGCACTCATGAGTTCACTTAACAATCTGCATACATACATTTAGTTATTGTATCAAACTCAACTCAATGCAACAAACTCTACGTGTTAATTCAATGAGAAGAGCTTATCTCGTGAAGTCATGTTCCCGAGCTTGACGTATTCATTCAATGAAACAACTGCATTCGTTCATTCATTGATTCAAGCATCAATCGCACATTGAATCAGACGTTTTTCTTTGATTCAATGGAAGAAACATAACACATTCATTTAATGAATCCAAATGCATCGAATCATTCAATGCATCAAACTTCATTAAATCATTCGTATATTCAATGATTCAAAAGTTATTTATTGATTTAATGCAACAAACGCAACTCATACACTTTAATGAATCGAAGAGCCCTCATTTGTATACTGAAACAAATTGCATTCTTTCTCTTATTCAGTGACTCACACTGAATTCATTCATTCCCTGAAATAAGCTGAACTTTTTTTTCAATGCCTAGCGCTATTCTCATGAATACAATAGCATAACATATTCATTTCTGAAGGAAACTGCATTCACTCATTCATTGAATCATAGACTCAATTGTACTTTCAATGAATTAAACGTTTTATTGACTCAATGAAGCAAACTTACCCCATGCATTTAACTAAACAATTGAATTCACTAAATGAATGATTTAAGTTCATTTCTTTAAATCAATTAATAACGTTTCATTCATTGAATCAATGATTGAAGAATGTATTGATTAATTGAATTAATGCACATTGAATGATTGAATGGAGGCGTTATGATAGACACATTGCATACATGAGAGAAGCTATACTCATTGACTTAACACAAGCAGTCTGTTTCATTGAATGAGTGATTGCAGTTTATTGAATGTATCAAACTGCACTCCACGTGTGAATTATAGGAGTAGAGATTCTGCCATTCATGCAATGTGTGAAGAAGGTTAACTCATTCATTCAATGAAACAAACTGCACCGTGCTAATCAATGAGTCGACCTTCTCTCATAAATGCAGTGCCAAGAGTTCAACGCATTGATTGAATGAATGAATGAAACTGCACACTTCGATTCATTGAACCTCTCTGCACGTGTTAACCCAATGAGTAGAGCTTCTCTCATTCATTCAGTGTGTGAAGCTTAACCTATTCACTCAATTGAAACAAAATGCTCAAGTTAATTCAATGAGTACAACTTCTCTCAGTCATTCAATGCCACGAGTTTTACGCATTGAATTAATGTAAGAAACTGCACTCACTCATTCAATGAAACAGACGGGATGTGTTAATTCAACGAGGAGATCTTCACTCATTTATTCAATGTCTCGAGTGTAACGCTTGCAGTCATTCACTAATGAAGCAGACTGCATGGTTTCATTCAATGGCAAGAGCTTCTCTCATGTAATGAATACCACTACTATAACGATTTCATTCAATCAAACAAACCACATTAATTAAATCATTGATACAATCTTCTATCGTTTGATTCAATGAAGCAAACGTTATTAATTGATTCAATGCAACACACTTAGCACATTTATGCCATCGATCAAGCTGTACCCATTCATTCAATGAAACACACTTTATATGATAATTGAACGATTAGTGCTTCTGCGATTCATTCAATATACCAATCCTCACGCATTCACTCAATAAAACAAACTGCACGTGATAATGAATGAGTCGAGCTTCTCTCATACATGCAGTGCCACGAGATCAACTTATTGATTCATCGACACACATTCATTCAATGAAACTGCACGCGTAAACCCAATGAGTAGAGTTTTTTCATTCAATCAATGTGTGAAGCTTAACTCATACATTCAATGGAACAAACAGCATTCAGTCATCTATTGCATCAAGCTAGAATAATTAATTCAAGGAAACAAACTTAACTCATTTATTTAGTTAATCAAAAAGTACTCGTTAATTCATTGAAAGAGACTGCACGTCCAACGAAAGAGACTGCACGAGACTCTTTCATTCATTCAGTGTCTCGTTTTTATCGCATTGGATCATTGGATTCACGATTTCTTTAAATGAATTATAAATTTAAATAAATAAACAAATAAAATAATTAATACCGTGTATTTCATTGAAGATTGTTTCAATAATTGAAAGAATGCAATTTGCTTGATTGAATGGAAGCATTATAGAAGAGGCATTGAATACATGAGCGAAAATCTACTCTTTGAATTAACTTGGTTTCATTGAATGAATGGGTGCAGTTTGTTGCATTGAATCGATGTGGTAAACGCCTGGGACTGAATGGATGAGAGAAGTTGTACCCATTGAATTAACACGAGCAGATTGTTTCATTGTGTGAATGAAATAAGCTTGAAACATTGAATGAATGAGAGATGCTCTACTTATTGGGTTAACACGAGTAGTGTGATTCATTGAGTGAATGTGTGCAGTTAGTTTCATTGGATCAATGGTTTGAACTCGTGGCAATGCATGTATGTGAGAAGGTCGACTCATTGAATAAGTGAGTTAAGCTTGACACATTATATGAATGGCATAAGCTTTACTCATTGAATTAACACGTGCAGTGTGTTTTATTGAAAGAATTGACTGAAGGAATGAATTCAGTTTGATTCAATGAAATTTTAAATGACTGAATGCCTTTTTGCAGTAAATCAATGAGTGCAGTTTGTTTTATGTATGAATGAGTCAAGTTTGTTTCACTGATTGAAAGAAAACGTTTGATTCATTGAATGTAGGATTGAATGAATGAATACACTTTGATACTTTGAATGAATGAGTTCAGCCCGAAGCATTGCATGAATTAGAGAAGACGAACTCATTGACATAACACGCGCAGTTTGTTTCATTGATTGACTGAGTGCAGTTTGAATCATTGAATGGACTATTCTTATTGGATTCATTAAATCTTGTGTTGTTTGTTTCAGTGAATCAATGAACAATGTTTGATTGAAGCTTGATTCAGTGAATGAATGTGTTAACCTGGAGACATTGAATTCAAAGAAACAATCGGTGTGGATTAATTCAATGAGTAATTTTTTTCTATACATTCAATGTATAAGAACTTAACTTCTTATTTCAAAGAATCAAAGTGCATTCTTTCATTCAATGAATCCTATTTCAAAGACACATTCAATAAATCAAAAGTTATTTCTTGTTTCAATGAAGCAAACATAACTCAAATATTTAACAGATCAAAGCGCACTCATGAGTTCACTTAACAATCTGCATACATACATTTAGTTATTGTATCAAACTCAACTCAATGCAACAAACTCTACGTGTTAATTCAATGAGAAGAGCTTATCTCGTGAAGTCATGTTCCCGAGCTTGACGTATTCATTCAATGAAACAACTGCATTCGTTCATTCATTGATTCAAGCATCAATCGCACATTGAATCAGACGTTTTTCTTTGATTCAATGGAAGAAACATAACACATTCATTTAATGAATCCAAATGCATCGAATCATTCAATGCATCAAACTTCATTAAATCATTCGTATATTCAATGATTCAAAAGTTATTTATTGATTTAATGCAACAAACGCAACTCATACACTTTAATGAATCGAAGAGCCCTCATTTGTATACTGAAACAAATTGCATTCTTTCTCTTATTCAGTGACTCACACTGAATTCATTCATTCCCTGAAATAAGCTGAACTTTTTTTTCAATGCCTAGCGCTATTCTCATGAATACAATAGCATAACATATTCATTTCTGAAGGAAACTGCATTCACTCATTCATTGAATCATAGACTCAATTGTACTTTCAATGAATTAAACGTTTTATTGACTCAATGAAGCAAACTTACCCCATGCATTTAACTAAACAATTGAATTCACTAAATGAATGATTTAAGTTCATTTCTTTAAATCAATTAATAACGTTTCATTCATTGAATCAATGATTGAAGAATGTATTGATTAATTGAATTAATGCACATTGAATGATTGAATGGAGGCGTTATGATAGACACATTGCATACATGAGAGAAGCTATACTCATTGACTTAACACAAGCAGTCTGTTTCATTGAATGAGTAATTGCAGTTTATTGAATGTATCAAACTGCACTCCACGTGTGAATTATAGGAGTAGAGATTCTGCCATTCATGCAATGTGTGAAGAAGGTTAACTCATTCATTCAATGAAACAAACTGCACCGTGCTAATCAATGAGTCGACCTTCTCTCATAAATGCAGTGCCAAGAGTTCAACGCATTGATTGAATGAATGAATGAAACTGCACACTTCGATTCATTGAACCTCTCTGCACGTGTTAACCCAATGAGTAGAGCTTCTCTCATTCATTCAGTGTGTGAAGCTTAACCTATTCACTCAATTGAAACAAAATGCTCAAGTTAATTCAATGAGTACAACTTCTCTCAGTCATTCAATGCCACGAGTTTTACGCATTGAATTAATGTAAGAAACTGCACTCACTCATTCAATGAAACAGACGGGATGTGTTAATTCAACGAGGAGATCTTCACTCATTTATTCAATGTCTCGAGTGTAACGCTTGCAGTCATTCACTAATGAAGCAGACTGCATGGTTTCATTCAATGGCAAGAGCTTCTCTCATGTAATGAATACCACTACTATAACGATTTCATTCAATCAAACAAACCACATTAATTAAATCATTGATACAATCTTCTATCGTTTGATTCAATGAAGCAAACGTTATTAATTGATTCAATGCAACACACTTAGCACATTTATGCCATCGATCAAGCTGTACCCATTCATTCAATGAAACACACTTTATATGATAATTGAACGATTAGTGCTTCTGCGATTCATTCAATATACCAATCCTCACGCATTCACTCAATAAAACAAACTGCACGTGATAATGAATGAGTCGAGCTTCTCTCATACATGCAGTGCCACGAGATCAACTTATTGATTCATCGACACACATTCATTCAATGAAACTGCACGCGTAAACCCAATGAGTAGAGTTTTTTCATTCAATCAATGTGTGAAGCTTAACTCATACATTCAATGGAACAAACAGCATTCAGTCATCTATTGCATCAAGCTAGAATAATTAATTCAAGGAAACAAACTTAACTCATTTATTTAGTTAATCAAAAAGTACTCGTTAATTCATTGAAAGAGACTGCACGTCCAACGAAAGAGACTGCACGAGACTCTTTCATTCATTCAGTGTCTCGTTTTTATCGCATTGGATCATTGGATTCACGATTTCTTTAAATGAATTATAAATTTAAATAAATAAACAAATAAAATAATTAATACCGTGTATTTCATTGAAGATT
This sequence comes from Chiloscyllium punctatum, assembly GCF_047496795.1. Taxonomy (NCBI): domain Eukaryota; kingdom Metazoa; phylum Chordata; class Chondrichthyes; order Orectolobiformes; family Hemiscylliidae; genus Chiloscyllium; species Chiloscyllium punctatum. Next base: position 25,408,392 of record NC_092773.1, read on the forward strand.
GTTTCAATAATTGAAAGAATGCAATTTGCTTGATTGAATGGAAGCATTATAGAAGAGGCATTGAATACATGAGCGAAAATCTACTCTTTGAATTAACTTGGTTTCATTGAATGAATGGGTGCAGTTTGTTGCATTGAATCGATGTGGTAAACGCCTGGGACTGAATGGATGAGAGAAGTTGTACCCATTGAATTAACACGAGCAGATTGTTTCATTGTGTGAATGAAATAAGCTTGAAACATTGAATGAATGAGAGATGCTCTACTTATTGGGTTAACACGAGTAGTGTGATTCATTGAGTGAATGTGTGCAGTTAGTTTCATTGGATCAATGGTTTGAACTCGTGGCAATGCATGTATGTGAGAAGGTCGACTCATTGAATAAGTGAGTTAAGCTTGACACATTATATGAATGGCATAAGCTTTACTCATTGAATTAACACGTGCAGTGTGTTTTATTGAAAGAATTGACTGAAGGAATGAATTCAGTTTGATTCAATGAAATTTTAAATGACTGAATGCCTTTTTGCAGTAAATCAATGAGTGCAGTTTGTTTTATGTATGAATGAGTCAAGTTTGTTTCACTGATTGAAAGAAAACGTTTGATTCATTGAATGTAGGATTGAATGAATGAATACACTTTGATACTTTGAATGAATGAGTTCAGCCCGAAGCATTGCATGAATTAGAGAAGACGAACTCATTGACATAACACGCGCAGTTTGTTTCATTGATTGACTGAGTGCAGTTTGAATCATTGAATGGACTATTCTTATTGGATTCATTAAATCTTGTGTTGTTTGTTTCAGTGAATCAATGAACAATGTTTGATTGAAGCCTGATTCAGTGAATGAATGTGTTAACCTGGAGACATTGAATTCAAAGAAACAATCGGTGTGGATTAATTCAATGAGTAATTTTTTTCTTATACATTCAATGTATAAGAACTTAACTTCTTATTTCAAAGAATCAAAGTGCATTCTTTCATTCAATGAATCCTATTTCAAAGACACATTCAATAAATCAAAAGTTATTTCTTGTTTCAATGAAGCAAACATAACTCAAATATTTAACAGATCAAAGCGCACTCATGAGTTCACTTAACAATCTGCATACATACATTTAGTTATTGTATCAAACTCAACTCAATGCAACAAACTCTACGTGTTAATTCAATGAGAAGAGCTTATCTCGTGAAGTCATGTTCCCGAGCTTGACGTATTCATTCAATGAAACAACTGCATTCGTTCATTCATTGATTCAAGCATCAATCGCACATTGAATCAGACGTTTTTCTTTGATTCAATGGAAGAAACATAACACATTCATTTAATGAATCCAAATGCATCGAATCATTCAATGCATCAAACTTCATTAAATCATTCGTATATTCAATGATTCAAAAGTTATTTATTGATTTAATGCAACAAACGCAACTCATACACTTTAATGAATCGAAGAGCCCTCATTTGTATACTGAAACAAATTGCATTCTTTCTCTTATTCAGTGACTCACACTGAATTCATTCATTCCCTGAAATAAGCTGAACTTTTTTTTCAATGCCTAGCGCTATTCTCATGAATACAATAGCATAACATATTCATTTCTGAAGGAAACTGCATTCACTCATTCATTGAATCATAGACTCAATTGTACTTTCAATGAATTAAACGTTTTATTGACTCAATGAAGCAAACTTACCCCATGCATTTAACTAAACAATTGAATTCACTAAATGAATGATTTAAGTTCATTTCTTTAAATCAATTAATAACGTTTCATTCATTGAATCAATGATTGAAGAATGTATTGATTAATTGAATTAATGCACATTGAATGATTGAATGGAGGCGTTATGATAGACACATTGCATACATGAGAGAAGCTATACTCATTGACTTAACACAAGCAGTCTGTTTCATTGAATGAGTAATTGCAGTTTATTGAATGTATCAAACTGCACTCCACGTGTGAATTATAGGAGTAGAGATTCTGCCATTCATGCAATGTGTGAAGAAGGTTAACTCATTCATTCAATGAAACAAACTGCACCGTGCTAATCAATGAGTCGACCTTCTCTCATAAATGCAGTGCCAAGAGTTCAACGCATTGATTGAATGAATGAATGAAACTGCACACTTCGATTCATTGAACCTCTCTGCACGTGTTAACCCAATGAGTAGAGCTTCTCTCATTCATTCAGTGTGTGAAGCTTAACCTATTCACTCAATTGAAACAAAATGCTCAAGTTAATTCAATGAGTACAACTTCTCTCAGTCATTCAATGCCACGAGTTTTACGCATTGAATTAATGTAAGAAACTGCACTCACTCATTCAATGAAACAGACGGGATGTGTTAATTCAACGAGGAGATCTTCACTCATTTATTCAATGTCTCGAGTGTAACGCTTGCAGTCATTCACTAATGAAGCAGACTGCATGGTTTCATTCAATGGCAAGAGCTTCTCTCATGTAATGAATACCACTACTATAACGATTTCATTCAATCAAACAAACCACATTAATTAAATCATTGATACAATCTTCTATCGTTTGATTCAATGAAGCAAACGTTATTAATTGATTCAATGCAACACACTTAGCACATTTATGCCATCGATCAAGCTGTACCCATTCATTCAATGAAACACACTTTATATGATAATTGAACGATTAGTGCTTCTGCGATTCATTCAATATACCAATCCTCACGCATTCACTCAATAAAACAAACTGCACGTGATAATGAATGAGTCGAGCTTCTCTCATACATGCAGTGCCACGAGATCAACTTATTGATTCATCGACACACATTCATTCAATGAAACTGCACGCGTAAACCCAATGAGTAGAGTTTTTTCATTCAATCAATGTGTGAAGCTTAACTCATACATTCAATGGAACAAACAGCATTCAGTCATCTATTGCATCAAGCTAGAATAATTAATTCAAGGAAACAAACTTAACTCATTTATTTAGTTAATCAAAAAGTACTCGTTAATTCATTGAAAGAGACTGCACGTCCAACGAAAGAGACTGCACGAGACTCTTTCATTCATTCAGTGTCTCGTTTTTATCGCATTGGATCATTGGATTCACGATTTCTTTAAATGAATTATAAATTTAAATAAATAAACAAATAAAATAATTAATACCGTGTATTTCATTGAAGATTGTTTCAATAATTGAAAGAATGCAATTTGCTTGATTGAATGGAAGCATTATAGAAGAGGCATTGAATACATGAGCGAAAATCTACTCTTTGAATTAACTTGGTTTCATTGAATGAATGGGTGCAGTTTGTTGCATTGAATCGATGTGGTAAACGCCTGGGACTGAATGGATGAGAGAAGTTGTACCCATTGAATTAACACGAGCAGATTGTTTCATTGTGTGAATGAAATAAGCTTGAAACATTGAATGAATGAGAGATGCTCTACTTATTGGGTTAACACGAGTAGTGTGATTCATTGAGTGAATGTGTGCAGTTAGTTTCATTGGATCAATGGTTTGAACTCGTGGCAATGCATGTATGTGAGAAGGTCGACTCATTGAATAAGTGAGTTAAGCTTGACACATTATATGAATGGCATAAGCTTTACTCATTGAATTAACACGTGCAGTGTGTTTTATTGAAAGAATTGACTGAAGGAATGAATTCAGTTTGATTCAATGAAATTTTAAATGACTGAATGCCTTTTTGCAGTAAATCAATGAGTGCAGTTTGTTTTATGTATGAATGAGTCAAGTTTGTTTCACTGATTGAAAGAAAACGTTTGATTCATTGAATGTAGGATTGAATGAATGAATACACTTTGATACTTTGAATGAATGAGTTCAGCCCGAAGCATTGCATGAATTAGAGAAGACGAACTCATTGACATAACACGCGCAGTTTGTTTCATTGATTGACTGAGTGCAGTTTGAATCATTGAATGGACTATTCTTATTGGATTCATTAAATCTTGTGTTGTTTGTTTCAGTGAATCAATGAACAATGTTTGATTGAAGCCTGATTCAGTGAATGAATGTGTTAACCTGGAGACATTGAATTCAAAGAAACAATCGGTGTGGATTAATTCAATGAGTAATTTTTTTCTTATACATTCAATGTATAAGAACTTAACTTCTTATTTCAAAGAATCAAAGTGCATTCTTTCATTCAATGAATCCTATTTCAAAGACACATTCAATAAATCAAAAGTTATTTCTTGTTTCAATGAAGCAAACATAACTCAAATATTTAACAGATCAAAGCGCACTCATGAGTTCACTTAACAATCTGCATACATACATTTAGTTATTGTATCAAACTCAACTCAATGCAACAAACTCTACGTGTTAATTCAATGAGAAGAGCTTATCTCGTGAAGTCATGTTCCCGAGCTTGACGTATTCATTCAATGAAACAACTGCATTCGTTCATTCATTGATTCAAGCATCAATCGCACATTGAATCAGACGTTTTTCTTTGATTCAATGGAAGAAACATAACACATTCATTTAATGAATCCAAATGCATCGAATCATTCAATGCATCAAACTTCATTAAATCATTCGTATATTCAATGATTCAAAAGTTATTTATTGATTTAATGCAACAAACGCAACTCATACACTTTAATGAATCGAAGAGCCCTCATTTGTATACTGAAACAAATTGCATTCTTTCTCTTATTCAGTGACTCACACTGAATTCATTCATTCCCTGAAATAAGCTGAACTTTTTTTTCAATGCCTAGCGCTATTCTCATGAATACAATAGCATAACATATTCATTTCTGAAGGAAACTGCATTCACTCATTCATTGAATCATAGACTCAATTGTACTTTCAATGAATTAAACGTTTTATTGACTCAATGAAGCAAACTTACCCCATGCATTTAACTAAACAATTGAATTCACTAAATGAATGATTTAAGTTCATTTCTTTAAATCAATTAATAACGTTTCATTCATTGAATCAATGATTGAAGAATGTATTGATTAATTGAATTAATGCACATTGAATGATTGAATGGAGGCGTTATGATAGACACATTGCATACATGAGAGAAGCTATACTCATTGACTTAACACAAGCAGTCTGTTTCATTGAATGAGTAATTGCAGTTTATTGAATGTATCAAACTGCACTCCACGTGTGAATTATAGGAGTAGAGATTCTGCCATTCATGCAATGTGTGAAGAAGGTTAACTCATTCATTCAATGAAACAAACTGCACCGTGCTAATCAATGAGTCGACCTTCTCTCATAAATGCAGTGCCAAGAGTTCAACGCATTGATTGAATGAATGAATGAAACTGCACACTTCGATTCATTGAACCTCTCTGCACGTGTTAACCCAATGAGTAGAGCTTCTCTCATTCATTCAGTGTGTGAAGCTTAACCTATTCACTCAATTGAAACAAAATGCTCAAGTTAATTCAATGAGTACAACTTCTCTCAGTCATTCAATGCCACGAGTTTTACGCATTGAATTAATGTAAGAAACTGCACTCACTCATTCAATGAAACAGACGGGATGTGTTAATTCAACGAGGAGATCTTCACTCATTTATTCAATGTCTCGAGTGTAACGCTTGCAGTCATTCACTAATGAAGCAGACTGCATGGTTTCATTCAATGGCAAGAGCTTCTCTCATGTAATGAATACCACTACTATAACGATTTCATTCAATCAAACAAACCACATTAATTAAATCATTGATACAATCTTCTATCGTTTGATTCAATGAAGCAAACGTTATTAATTGATTCAATGCAACACACTTAGCACATTTATGCCATCGATCAAGCTGTACCCATTCATTCAATGAAACACACTTTATATGATAATTGAACGATTAGTGCTTCTGCGATTCATTCAATATACCAATCCTCACGCATTCACTCAATAAAACAAACTGCACGTGATAATGAATGAGTCGAGCTTCTCTCATACATGCAGTGCCACGAGATCAACTTATTGATTCATCGACACACATTCATTCAATGAAACTGCACGCGTAAACCCAATGAGTAGAGTTTTTTCATTCAATCAATGTGTGAAGCTTAACTCATACATTCAATGGAACAAACAGCATTCAGTCATCTATTGCATCAAGCTAGAATAATTAATTCAAGGAAACAAACTTAACTCATTTATTTAGTTAATCAAAAAGTACTCGTTAATTCATTGAAAGAGACTGCACGTCCAACGAAAGAGACTGCACGAGACTCTTTCATTCATTCAGTGTCTCGTTTTTATCGCATTGGATCATTGGATTCACGATTTCTTTAAATGAATTATAAATTTAAATAAATAAACAAATAAAATAATTAATACCGTGTATTTCATTGAAGATTGTTTCAATAATTGAAAGAATGCAATTTGCTTGATTGAATGGAAGCATTATAGAAGAGGCATTGAATACATGAGCGAAAATCTACTCTTTGAATTAACTTGGTTTCATTGAATGAATGGGTGCAGTTTGTTGCATTGAATCGATGTGGTAAACGCCTGGGACTGAATGGATGAGAGAAGTTGTACCCATTGAATTAACACGAGCAGATTGTTTCATTGTGTGAATGAAATAAGCTTGAAACATTGAATGAATGAGAGATGCTCTACTTATTGGGTTAACACGAGTAGTGTGATTCATTGAGTGAATGTGTGCAGTTAGTTTCATTGGATCAATGGTTTGAACTCGTGGCAATGCATGTATGTGAGAAGGTCGACTCATTGAATAAGTGAGTTAAGCTTGACACATTATATGAATGGCATAAGCTTTACTCATTGAATTAACACGTGCAGTGTGTTTTATTGAAAGAATTGACTGAAGGAATGAATTCAGTTTGATTCAATGAAATTTTAAATGACTGAATGCCTTTTTGCAGTAAATCAATGAGTGCAGTTTGTTTTATGTATGAATGAGTCAAGTTTGTTTCACTGATTGAAAGAAAACGTTTGATTCATTGAATGTAGGATTGAATGAATGAATACACTTTGATACTTTGAATGAATGAGTTCAGCCCGAAGCATTGCATGAATTAGAGAAGACGAACTCATTGACATAACACGCGCAGTTTGTTTCATTGATTGACTGAGTGCAGTTTGAATCATTGAATGGACTATTCTTATTGGATTCATTAAATCTTGTGTTGTTTGTTTCAGTGAATCAATGAACAATGTTTGATTGAAGCCTGATTCAGTGAATGAATGTGTTAACCTGGAGACATTGAATTCAAAGAAACAATCGGTGTGGATTAATTCAATGAGTAATTTTTTTCTTATACATTCAATGTATAAGAACTTAACTTCTTATTTCAAAGAATCAAAGTGCATTCTTTCATTCAATGAATCCTATTTCAAAGACACATTCAATAAATCAAAAGTTATTTCTTGTTTCAATGAAGCAAACATAACTCAAATATTTAACAGATCAAAGCGCACTCATGAGTTCACTTAACAATCTGCATACATACATTTAGTTATTGTATCAAACTCAACTCAATGCAACAAACTCTACGTGTTAATTCAATGAGAAGAGCTTATCTCGTGAAGTCATGTTCCCGAGCTTGACGTATTCATTCAATGAAACAACTGCATTCGTTCATTCATTGATTCAAGCATCAATCGCACATTGAATCAGACGTTTTTCTTTGATTCAATGGAAGAAACATAACACATTCATTTAATGAATCCAAATGCATCGAATCATTCAATGCATCAAACTTCATTAAATCATTCGTATATTCAATGATTCAAAAGTTATTTATTGATTTAATGCAACAAACGCAACTCATACACTTTAATGAATCGAAGAGCCCTCATTTGTATACTGAAACAAATTGCATTCTTTCTCTTATTCAGTGACTCACACTGAATTCATTCATTCCCTGAAATAAGCTGAACTTTTTTTTCAATGCCTAGCGCTATTCTCATGAATACAATAGCATAACATATTCATTTCTGAAGGAAACTGCATTCACTCATTCATTGAATCATAGACTCAATTGTACTTTCAATGAATTAAACGTTTTATTGACTCAATGAAGCAAACTTACCCCATGCATTTAACTAAACAATTGAATTCACTAAATGAATGATTTAAGTTCATTTCTTTAAATCAATTAATAACGTTTCATTCATTGAATCAATGATTGAAGAATGTATTGATTAATTGAATTAATGCACATTGAATGATTGAATGGAGGCGTTATGATAGACACATTGCATACATGAGAGAAGCTATACTCATTGACTTAACACAAGCAGTCTGTTTCATTGAATGAGTAATTGCAGTTTATTGAATGTATCAAACTGCACTCCACGTGTGAATTATAGGAGTAGAGATTCTGCCATTCATGCAATGTGTGAAGAAGGTTAACTCATTCATTCAATGAAACAAACTGCACCGTGCTAATCAATGAGTCGACCTTCTCTCATAAATGCAGTGCCAAGAGTTCAACGCATTGATTGAATGAATGAATGAAACTGCACACTTCGATTCATTGAACCTCTCTGCACGTGTTAACCCAATGAGTAGAGCTTCTCTCATTCATTCAGTGTGTGAAGCTTAAACTATTCACTCAATTGAAACAAAATGCTCAAGTTAATTCAATGAGTACAACTTCTCTCAGTCATTCAATGCCACGAGTTTTACGCATTGAATTAATGTAAGAAACTGCACTCACTCATTCAATGAAACAGACGGGATGTGTTAATTCAACGAGGAGATCTTCACTCATTTATTCAATGTCTCGAGTGTAACGCTTGCAGTCATTCACTAATGAAGCAGACTGCATGGTTTCATTCAATGGCAAGAGCTTCTCTCATGTAATGAATACCACTACTATAACGATTTCATTCAATCAAACAAACCACATTAATTAAATCATTGATACAATCTTCTATCGTTTGATTCAATGAAGCAAACGTTATTAATTGATTCAATGCAACACACTTAGCACATTTATGCCATCGATCAAGCTGTACCCATTCATTCAATGAAACACACTTTATATGATAATTGAACGATTAGTGCTTCTGCGATTCATTCAATATACCAATCCTCACGCATTCACTCAATAAAACAAACTGCACGTGATAATGAATGAGTCGAGCTTCTCTCATACATACAGTGCCACGAGATCAACTTATTGATTCATCGACACACATTCATTCAATGAAACTGCACGCGTAAACCCAATGAGTAGAGTTTTTTCATTCAATCAATGTGTGAAGCTTAACTCATACATTCAATGGAACAAACAGCATTCAGTCATCTATTGCATCAAGCTAGAATAATTAATTCAAGGAAACAAACTTAACTCATTTATTTAGTTAATCAAACCGTACTCGTTAATTCAATGAAAGAGACTGCACGTCCAACGAAAGAGACTGCACGAGACTCTTTCATTCATTCAGTGTCTCGTTTTTATCGCATTGGATCATTGGATTCACGATTTCTTTAAATGAATTATAAATTTAAATAAATAAACAAATAAAATAATTAATACCGTGTATTTCATTGAAGATTGTTTCAATAATTGAAAGAATGCAATTTGCTTGATTGAATGGAAGCATTATAGAAGAGGCATTGAATACATGAGCGAAACTCTACTCTTTGAATTAACTTGGTTTCATTGAATGAATGGGTGCAGTTTGTTGCATTGAATCGATGTGGTAAACGCCTGGGACTGAATGGATGAGAGAAGTTGTACCCATTGAATTAACACGAGCAGATTGTTTCATTGTGTGAATGAAATAAGCTTGAAACATTGAATGAATGAGAGATGCTCTACTTATTGGGTTAACACGAGTAGTGTGATTCATTGAGTGAATGTGTGCAGTTAGTTTCATTGGATCAATGGTTTGAACTCGTGGCAATGCATGTATGTGAGAAGGTCGACTCATTGAATAAGTGAGTTAAGCTTGACACATTATATGAATGGCAAAAGCTTTACTCATTGAATTAACACGTGCAGTGTGTTTTATTGAAAGAATTGACTGAAGGAATGAATTCAGTTTGATTCAATGAAATTTTAAATGACTGAATGCCTTTTTGCAGTAAATCAATGAGTGCAGTTTGTTTTTTGTATGAATGAGTCAAGTTTGTTTCACTGATTGATAGAAAACGTTTGATTCATTGAATGTAGGATTGAATGAATGAATACACTTTGATACTTTGAATGAATGAGTTCAGCCCGAAGCATTGCATGAATTAGAGAAGACGAACTCATTGACATAACACGCGCAGTTTGTTTCATTGATTGACTGAGTGCAGTTTGAATCATTGAATGGACTATTCTTATTGGATTCATTAAATCTTGTGTTGTTTGTTTCAGTGAATCAATGAACAATGTTTGATTGAAGCTTGATTCAGTGAATGAATGTGTTAACCTGGAGACATTGAATTCAAAGAAACAATCGGTGTGGATTAATTCAATGAGTAATTTTTTTCTTATACATTCAATGTATAAGAACTTAACTTCTTATTTCAAAGAATCAAAGTGCATTCTTTCATTCAATGAATCCTATTTCAAAGACACATTCAATAAATCAAAAGTTATTTCTTGTTTCAATGAAGCAAACATAACTCAAATATTTAACAGATCAAAGCGCACTCATGAGTTCACTTAACAATCTGCATACATACATTTAGTTATTGTATCAAACTCAACTCAATGCAACAAACTCTACGTGTTAATTCAATGAGAAGAGCTTATCTCGTGAAGTCATGTTCCCGAGCTTGACGTATTCATTCAATGAAACAACTGCATTCGTTCATTCATTGATTCAAGCATCAATCGCACATTGAATCAGACTTTTTTCTTTGATTCAATGGAAGAAACATAACACATTCATTTAATGAATCCAAATGCATCGAATCATTCAATGCATCAAACTTCATTAAATCATTCGTATATTCAATGATTCAAAAGTTATTTATTGATTTAATGCAACAAACGCAACTCATACACTTTAATGAATCGAAGAGCCCTCATTTGTATACTGAAACAAATTGCATTCTTTCTCTTATTCAGTGACTCACACTGAATTCATTCATTCCCTGAAATAAGCTGAACTTTTTTTTCAATGCCTAGCGCTATTCTCATGAATACAATAGCATAACATATTCATTTCTGAAGGAAACTGCATTCACTCATTCATTGAATCATAGACTCAATTGTACTTTCAATGAATTAAACGTTTTATTGACTCAATGAAGCAAACTTACCCCATGCATTTAACTAAACAATTGAATTCACTAAATGAATGATTTAAGTTCATTTCTTTAAATCAATTAATAACGTTTCATTCATTGAATCAATGATTGAAGAATGTATTGATTAATTGAATTAATGCACATTGAATGATTGAATGGAGGCGTTATGATAGACACATTGCATACATGAGAGAAGCTATACTCATTGACTTAACACAAGCAGTCTGTTTCATTGAATGAGTAATTGCAGTTTATTGAATGTATCAAACTGCACTCCACGTGTGAATTATAGGAGTAGAGATTCTGCCATTCATGCAATGTGTGAAGAAGGTTAACTCATTCATTCAATGAAACAAACTGCACCGTGCTAATCAATGAGTCGACCTTCTCTCATAAATGCAGTGCCAAGAGTTCAACGCATTGATTGAATCAATGAATGAAACTGCACACTTCGATTCATTGAACCTCTCTGCACGTGTTAACCCAATGAGTAGAGCTTCTCTCATTCATTCAGTGTGTGAAGCTTAACCTATTCACTCAATTGAAACAAAATGCTCAAGTTAATTCAATGAGTACAACTTCTCTCAGTCATTCAATGCCACGAGTTTTACGCATTGAATTAATGTAAGAAACTGCACTCACTCATTCAATGAAACAGACGGGATGTGTTAATTCAACGAGGAGATCTTCACTCATTTATTCAATGTCTCGAGTGTAACGCTTGCAGTCATTCACTAATGAAGCAGACTGCATGGTTTCATTCAATGGCAAGAGCTTCTCTCATGTAATGAATACCACTACTATAACGATTTCATTCAATCAAACAAACCACATTAATTAAATCATTGATACAATCTTCTATCGTTTGAATCAATGAAGCAAACGTTATTAATTGATTCAATGCAACACACTTAGCACATTTATGCCATCGATCAAGCTGTACCCATTCATTCAATGAAACACACTTTATATGATAATTGAACGATTAGTGCTTCTGCGATTCATTCAATATACCAATCCTCACGCATTCACTCAATAAAACAAACTGCACGTGATAATGAATGAGTCGAGCTTCTCTCATACATACAGTGCCACGAGATCAACTTATTGATTCATCGACACACATTCATTCAATGAAACTGCACGCGTAAACCCAATGAGTAGAGTTTTTTCATTCAATCAATGTGTGAAGCTTAACTCATACATTCAATGGAACAAACAGCATTCAGTCATCTATTGCATCAAGCTAGAATAATTAATTCAAGGAAACAAACTTAACTCATTTATTTAGTTAATCAAACCGTACTCGTTAATTCAATGAAAGAGACTGCACGTCCAACGAAAGAGACTGCACGAGACTCTTTCATTCATTCAGTGTCTCGTTTTTATCGCATTGGATCATTGGATTCACGATTTCTTTAAATGAATTATAAATTTAAATAAATAAACAAATAAAATAATTAATACCGTGTATTTCATTGAAGATTGTTTCAATAATTGAAAGAATGCAATTTGCTTGATTGAATGGAAGCATTATAGAAGAGGCATTGAATACATGAGCGAAACTCTACTCTTTGAATTAACTTGGTTTCATTGAATGAATGGGTGCAGTTTGTTGCATTGAATCGATGTGGTAAACGCCTGGGACTGAATGGATGAGAGAAGTTGTACCCATTGAATTAACACGAGCAGATTGTTTCATTGTGTGAATGAAATAAGCTTGAAACATTGAATGAATGAGAGATGCTCTACTTATTGGGTTAACACGAGTAGTGTGATTCATTGAGTGAATGTGTGCAGTTAGTTTCATTGGATCAATGGTTTGAACTCGTGGTAATGCATGTATGTGAGAAGGTCGACTCATTGAATAAGTGAGTTAAGCTTGACACATTATATGAATGGCAAAAGCTTTACTCATTGAATTAACACGTGCAGTGTGTTTTATTGAAAGAATTGACTGAAGGAATGAATTCAGTTTGATTCAATGAAATTTTAAATGACTGAATGCCTTTTTGCAGTAAATCAATGAGTGCAGTTTGTTTTTTGTATGAATGAGTCAAGTTTGTTTCACTGATTGATAGAAAACGTTTGATTCATTGAATGTAGGATTGAATGAATGAATACACTTTGATACTTTGAATGAATGAGTTCAGCCCGAAGCATTGCATGAATTAGAGAAGACGAACTCATTGACATAACACGCGCAGTTTGTTTCATTGATTGACTGAGTGCAGTTTGAATCATTGAATGGACTATTCTTATTGGATTCATTAAATCTTGTGTTGTTTGTTTCAGTGAATCAATGAACAATGTTTGATTGAAGCTTGATTCAGTGAATGAATGTGTTAACCTGGAGACATTGAATTCAAAGAAACAATCGGTGTGGATTAATTCAATGAGTAATTTTTTTCTTATACATTCAATGTATAAGAACTTAACTTCTTATTTCAAAGAATCAAAGTGCATTCTTTCATTCAATGAATCCTATTTCAAAGACACATTCAATAAATCAAAAGTTATTTCTTGTTTCAATGAAGCAAACATAACTCAAATATTTAACAGATCAAAGCGCACTCATGAGTTCACTTAACAATCTGCATACATACATTTAGTTATTGTATCAAACTCAACTCAATGCAACAAACTCTACGTGTTAATTCAATGAGAAGAGCTTATCTCGTGAAGTCATGTTCCCGAGCTTGACGTATTCATTCAATGAAACAACTGCATTCGTTCATTCATTGATTCAAGCATCAATCGCACATTGAATCAGACGTTTTTCTTTGATTCAATGGAAGAAACATAACACATTCATTTAATGAATCCAAATGCATCGAATCATTCAATGCATCAAACTTCATTAAATCATTCGTATATTCAATGATTCAAAAGTTATTTATTGATTTAATGCAACAAACGCAACTCATACACTTTAATGAATCGAAGAGCCCTCATTTGTATACTGAAACAAATTGCATTCTTTCTCTTATTCAGTGACTCACACTGAATTCATTCATTCCCTGAAATAAGCTGAACTTTTTTTTCAATGCCTAGCGCTATTCTCATGAATACAATAGCATAACATATTCATTTCTGAAGGAAACTGCATTCACTCATTCATTGAATCATAGACTCAATTGTACTTTCAATGAATTAAACGTTTTATTGACTCAATGAAGCAAACTTACCCCATGCATTTAACTAAACAATTGAATTCACTAAATGAATGATTTAAGTTCATTTCTTTAAATCAATTAATAACGTTTCATTCATTGAATCAATGATTGAAGAATGTATTGATTAATTGAATTAATGCACATTGAATGATTGAATGGAGGCGTTATGATAGACACATTGCATACATGAGAGAAGCTATACTCATTGACTTAACACAAGCAGTCTGTTTCATTGAATGAGTAATTGCAGTTTATTGAATGTATCAAACTGCACTCCACGTGTGAATTATAGGAGTAGAGATTCTGCCATTCATGCAATGTGTGAAGAAGGTTAACTCATTCATTCAATGAAACAAACTGCACCGTGCTAATCAATGAGTCGACCTTCTCTCATAAATGCAGTGCCAAGAGTTCAACGCATTGATTGAATGAATGAATGAAACTGCACACTTCGATTCATTGAACCTCTCTGCACGTGTTAACCCAATGAGTAGAGCTTCTCTCATTCATTCAGTGTGTGAAGCTTAACCTATTCACTCAATTGAAACAAAATGCTCAAGTTAATTCAATGAGTACAACTTCTCTCAGTCATTCAATGCCACGAGTTTTACGCATTGAATTAATGTAAGAAACTGCACTCACTCATTCAATGAAACAGACGGGATGTGTTAATTCAACGAGGAGATCTTCACTCATTTATTCAATGTCTCGAGTGTAACGCTTGCAGTCATTCACTAATGAAGCAGACTGCATGGTTTCATTCAATGGCAAGAGCTTCTCTCATGTAATGAATACCACTACTATAACGATTTCATTCAATCAAACAAACCACATTAATTAAATCATTGATACAATCTTCTATCGTTTGATTCAATGAAGCAAACGTTATTAATTGATTCAATGCAACACACTTAGCACATTTATGCCATCGATCAAGCTGTACCCATTCATTCAATGAAACACACTTTATATGATAATTGAACGATTAGTGCTTCTGCGATTCATTCAATATACCAATCCTCACGCATTCACTCAATAAAACAAACTGCACGTGATAATGAATGAGTCGAGCTTCTCTCATACATACAGTGCCACGAGATCAACTTATTGATTCATCGACACACATTCATTCAATGAAACTGCACGCGTAAACCCAATGAGTAGAGTTTTTTCATTCAATCAATGTGTGAAGCTTAACTCATACATTCAATGGAACAAACAGCATTCAGTCATCTATTGCATCAAGCTAGAATAATTAATTCAAGGAAACAAACTTAACTCATTTATTTAGTTAATCAAACCGTACTCGTTAATTCAATGAAAGAGACTGCACGTCCAACGAAAGAGACTGCACGAGACTCTTTCATTCATTCAGTGTCTCGTTTTTATCGCATTGGATCATTGGATTCACGATTTCTTTAAATGAATTATAAATTTAAATAAATAAACAAATAAAATAATTAATACCGTGTATTTCATTGAAGATTGTTTCAATAATTGAAAGAATGCAATTTGCTTGATTGAATGGAAGCATTATAGAAGAGGCATTGAATACATGAGCGAAACTCTACTCTTTGAATTAACTTGGTTTCATTGAATGAATGGGTGCAGTTTGTTGCATTGAATCGATGTGGTAAACGCCTGGGACTGAATGGATGAGAGAAGTTGTACCCATTGAATTAACACGAGCAGATTGTTTCATTGTGTGAATGAAATAAGCTTGAAACATTGAATGAATGAGAGATGCTCTACTTATTGGGTTAACACGAGTAGTGTGATTCATTGAGTGAATGTGTGCAGTTAGTTTCATTGGATCAATGGTTTGAACTCGTGGTAATGCATGTATGTGAGAAGGTCGACTCATTGAATAAGTGAGTTAAGCTTGACACATTATATGAATGGCAAAAGCTTTACTCATTGAATTAACACGTGCAGTGTGTTTTATTGAAAGAATTGACTGAAGGAATGAATTCAGTTTGATTCAATGAAATTTTAAATGACTGAATGCCTTTTTGCAGTAAATCAATGAGTGCAGTTTGTTTTATGTATGAATGAGTCAAGTTTGTTTCACTGATTGAAAGAAAACGTTTGATTCATTGAATGTAGGATTGAATGAATGAATACACTTTGATACTTTGAATGAATGAGTTCAGCCCGAAGCATTGCATGAATTAGAGAAGACGAACTCATTGACATAACACGCGCAGTTTGTTTCATTGATTGACTGAGTGCAGTTTGAATCATTGAATGGACTATTCTTATTGGATTCATTAAATCTTGTGTTGTTTGTTTCAGTGAATCAATGAACAATGTTTGATTGAAGCTTGATTCAGTGAATGAATGTGTTAACCTGGAGACATTGAATTCAAAGAAACAATCGGTGTGGATTAATTCAATGAGTAATTTTTTTCTTATACATTCAATGTATAAGAACTTAACTTCTTATTTCAAAGAATCAAAGTGCATTCTTTCATTCAATGAATCCTATTTCAAAGACACATTCAATAAATCAAAAGTTATTTCTTGTTTCAATGAAGCAAACATAACTCAAATATTTAACAGATCAAAGCGCACTCATGAGTTCACTTAACAATCTGCATACATACATTTAGTTATTGTATCAAACTCAACTCAATGCAACAAACTCTACGTGTTAATTCAATGAGAAGAGCTTATCTCGTGAAGTCATGTTCCCGAGCTTGACGTATTCATTCAATGAAACAACTGCATTCGTTCATTCATTGATTCAAGCATCAATCGCACATTGAATCAGACGTTTTTCTTTGATTCAATGGAAGAAACATAACACATTCATTTAATGAATCCAAATGCATCGAATCATTCAATGCATCAAACTTCATTAAATCATTCGTATATTCAATGATTCAAAAGTTATTTATTGATTTAATGCAACAAACGCAACTCATACACTTTAATGAATCGAAGAGCCCTCATTTGTATACTGAAACAAATTGCATTCTTTCTCTTATTCAGTGACTCACACTGAATTCATTCATTCCCTGAAATAAGCTGAACTTTTTTTTCAATGCCTAGCGCTATTCTCATGAATACAATAGCATAACATATTCATTTCTGAAGGAAACTGCATTCACTCATTCATTGAATCATAGACTCAATTGTACTTTCAATGAATTAAACGTTTTATTGACTCAATGAAGCAAACTTACCCCATGCATTTAACTAAACAATTGAATTCACTAAATGAATGATTTAAGTTCATTTCTTTAAATCAATTAATAACGTTTCATTCATTGAATCAATGATTGAAGAATGTATTGATTAATTGAATTAATGCACATTGAATGATTGAATGGAGGCGTTATGATAGACACATTGCATACATGAGAGAAGCTATACTCATTGACTTAACACAAGCAGTCTGTTTCATTGAATGAGTAATTGCAGTTTATTGAATGTATCAAACTGCACTCCACGTGTGAATTATAGGAGTAGAGATTCTGCCATTCATGCAATGTGTGAAGAAGGTTAACTCATTCATTCAATGAAACAAACTGCACCGTGCTAATCAATGAGTCGACCTTCTCTCATAAATGCAGTGCCAAGAGTTCAACGCATTGATTGAATGAATGAATGAAACTGCACACTTCGATTCATTGAACCTCTCTGCACGTGTTAACCCAATGAGTAGAGCTTCTCTCATTCATTCAGTGTGTGAAGCTTAACCTATTCACTCAATTGAAACAAAATGCTCAAGTTAATTCAATGAGTACAACTTCTCTCAGTCATTCAATGCCACGAGTTTTACGCATTGAATTAATGTAAGAAACTGCACTCACTCATTCAATGAAACAGACGGGATGTGTTAATTCAACGAGGAGATCTTCACTCATTTATTCAATGTCTCGAGTGTAACGCTTGCAGTCATTCACTAATGAAGCAGACTGCATGGTTTCATTCAATGGCAAGAGCTTCTCTCATGTAATGAATACCACTACTATAACGATTTCATTCAATCAAACAAACCACATTAATTAAATCATTGATACAATCTTCTATCGTTTGATTCAATGAAGCAAACGTTATTAATTGATTCAATGCAACACACTTAGCACATTTATGCCATCGATCAAGCTGTACCCATTCATTCAATGAAACACACTTTATATGATAATTGAACGATTAGTGCTTCTGCGATTCATTCAATATACCAATCCTCACGCATTCACTCAATAAAACAAACTGCACGTGATAATGAATGAGTCGAGCTTCTCTCATACATGCAGTGCCACGAGATCAACTTATTGATTCATCGACACACATTCATTCAATGAAACTGCACGCGTAAACCCAATGAGTAGAGTTTTTTCATTCAATCAATGTGTGAAGCTTAACTCATACATTCAATGGAACAAACAGCATTCAGTCATCTATTGCATCAAGCTAGAATAATTAATTCAAGGAAACAAACTTAACTCATTTATTTAGTTAATCAAAAAGTACTCGTTAATTCATTGAAAGAGACTGCACGTCCAACGAAAGAGACTGCACGAGACTCTTTCATTCATTCAGTGTCTCGTTTTTATCGCATTGGATCATTGGATTCACGATTTCTTTAAATGAATTATAAATTTAAATAAATAAACAAATAAAATAATTAATACCGTGTATTTCATTGAAGATTGTTTCAATAATTGAAAGAATGCAATTTGCTTGATTGAATGGAAGCATTATAGAAGAGGCATTGAATACATGAGCGAAAATCTACTCTTTGAATTAACTTGGTTTCATTGAATGAATGGGTGCAGTTTGTTGCATTGAATCGATGTGGTAAACGCCTGGGACTGAATGGATGAGAGAAGTTGTACCCATTGAATTAACACGAGCAGATTGTTTCATTGTGTGAATGAAATAAGCTTGAAACATTGAATGAATGAGAGATGCTCTACTTATTGGGTTAACACGAGTAGTGTGATTCATTGAGTGAATGTGTGCAGTTAGTTTCATTGGATCAATGGTTTGAACTCGTGGCAATGCATGTATGTGAGAAGGTCGACTCATTGAATAAGTGAGTTAAGCTTGACACATTATATGAATGGCATAAGCTTTACTCATTGAATTAACACGTGCAGTGTGTTTTATTGAAAGAATTGACTGAAGGAATGAATTCAGTTTGATTCAATGAAATTTTAAATGACTGAATGCCTTTTTGCAGTAAATCAATGAGTGCAGTTTGTTTTATGTATGAATGAGTCAAGTTTGTTTCACTGATTGAAAGAAAACGTTTGATTCATTGAATGTAGGATTGAATGAATGAATACACTTTGATACTTTGAATGAATGAGTTCAGCCCGAAGCATTGCATGAATTAGAGAAGACGAACTCATTGACATAACACGCGCAGTTTGTTTCATTGATTGACTGAGTGCAGTTTGAATCATTGAATGGACTATTCTTATTGGATTCATTAAATCTTGTGTTGTTTGTTTCAGTGAATCAATGAACAATGTTTGATTGAAGCCTGATTCAGTGAATGAATGTGTTAACCTGGAGACATTGAATTCAAAGAAACAATCGGTGTGGATTAATTCAATGAGTAATTTTTTTCTTATACATTCAATGTATAAGAACTTAACTTCTTATTTCAAAGAATCAAAGTGCATTCTTTCATTCAATGAATCCTACTTCAAAGACACATTCAATAAATCAAAAGTTATTTCTTGTTTCAATGAAGCAAACATAACTCAAATATTTAACAGATCAAAGCGCACTCATGAGTTCACTTAACAATCTGCATACATACATTTAGTTATTGTATCAAACTCAACTCAATGCAACAAACTCTACGTGTTAATTCAATGAGAAGAGCTTATCTCGTGAAGTCATGTTCCCGAGCTTGACGTATTCATTCAATGAAACAACTGCATTCGTTCATTCATTGATTCAAGCATCAATCGCACATTGAATCAGACGTTTTTCTTTGATTCAATGGAAGAAACATAACACATTCATTTAATGAATCCAAATACATCGAATCATTCAATGAATCAAACTTCATTAAATCATTCGTATATTCAATGATTCAAAAGTTATTTATTGATTTAATGCAACAAACGCAACTCATACACTTTAATGAATCGAAGAGCCCTCATTTGTATACTGAAACAAATTGCATTCTTTCTCTTATTCAGTGACTCACACTGAATTCATTCATTCCCTGAAATAAGCTGAACGTTTTTTTCAATGCCTAGCGCTATTCTCATGAATACAATAGCATAACATATTCATTTCTGAAGGAAACTGCATTCACTCATTCATTGAATCATAGACTCAATTGTACTTTCAATGAATTAAACGTTTTATTGACTCAATGAAGCAAACTTACCCCATGCATTTAACTAAACAATTGAATTCACTAAATGAATGATTTAAGTTCATTTCTTTAAATCAATTAATAACGTTTCATTCATTGAATCAATGATTGAAGAATGTATTGATTAATTGAATTAATGCACATTGAATGATTGAATGGAGGCGTTATGATAGACACATTGCATACATGAGAGAAGCTATACTCATTGACTTAACACAAGCAGTCTGTTTCATTGAATGAGTGATTGCAGTTTATTGAATGTATCAAACTGCACTCCACGTGTGAATTATAGGAGTAGAGATTCTGCCATTCATGCAATGTGTGAAGAAGGTTAACTCATTCATTCAATGAAACAGACTGCACCGTGCTAATCAATGAGTCGACCTTCTCTCATAAATGCAGTGCCAAGAGTTCAACGCATTGATTGAATGAATGAATGAAACTGCACACTTCGATTCATTGAACCTCTCTGCACGTGTTAACCCAATGAGTAGAGCTTCTCTCATTCATTCAGTGTGTGAAGCTTAACCTATTCACTCAATTGAAACAAAATGCTCAAGTTAATTCAATGAGTACAACTTCTCTCAGTCATTCAATGCCACGAGTTTTACGCATTGAATTAATGTTAGAAACTGCACTCACTCATTCAATGAAACAGACGGGATGTGTTAATTCAACGAGGAGATCTTCACTCATTTATTCAATGTCTCGAGTGTAACGCTTGCAGTCATTCACTAATGAAGCAGACTGCATGGTTTCATTCAATGGCAAGAGCTTCTCTCATGTAATGAATACCACTACTATAACGATTTCATTCAATCAAACAAACCACATTAATTAAATCATTGATACAATCTTCTATCGTTTGATTCAATGAAGCAAACGTTATTAATTGATTCAATGCAACACACTTAGCACATTTATGCCATCAATCAAGCTGTACCCATTCATTCAATGAAACACACTTTATATGATAATTGAACGATTAGTGCTTCTGCGATTCATTCAATATACCAATCCTCACGCATTCACTCAATAAAACAAACTGCACGTGATAATGAATGAGTCGAGCTTCTCTCATACATACAGTGCCACGAGATCAACTTATTGATTCATCGACACACATTCATTCAATGAAACTGCACGCGTAAACCCAATGAGTAGAGTTTTTTCATTCAATCAATGTGTGAAGCTTAACTCATACATTCAATGGAACAAACAGCATTCAGTCATCTATTGCATCAAGCTAGAATAATTAATTCAAGGAAACAAACTTAACTCATTTATTTAGTTAATCAAACCGTACTCGTTAATTCAATGAAAGAGACTGCACGTCCAACGAAAGAGACTGCACGAGACTCTTTCATTCATTCAGTGTCTCGTTTTTATCGCATTGGATCATTGGATTCACGATTTCTTTAAATGAATTATAAATTTAAATAAATAAACAAATAAAATAATTAATACCGTGTATTTCATTGAAGATTGTTTCAATAATTGAAAGAATGCAATTTGCTTGATTGAATGGAAGCATTATAGAAGAGGCATTGAATACATGAGCGAAACTCTACTCTTTGAATTAACTTGGTTTCATTGAATGAATGGGTGCAGTTTGTTGCATTGAATCGATGTGGTAAACGCCTGGGACTGAATGGATGAGAGAAGTTGTACCCATTGAATTAACACGAGCAGATTGTTTCATTGTGTGAATGAAATAAGCTTGAAACATTGAATGAATGAGAGATGCTCTACTTATTGGGTTAACACGAGTAGTGTGATTCATTGAGTGAATGTGTGCAGTTAGTTTCATTGGATCAATGGTTTGAACTCGTGGCAATGCATGTATGTGAGAAGGTCGACTCATTGAATAAGTGAGTTAAGCTTGACACATTATATGAATGGCAAAAGCTTTACTCATTGAATTAACACGTGCAGTGTGTTTTATTGAAAGAATTGACTGAAGGAATGAATTCAGTTTGATTCAATGAAATTTTAAATGACTGAATGCCTTTTTGCAGTAAATCAATGAGTGCAGTTTGTTTAATGTATGAATGAGTCAAGTTTGTTTCACTGATTGAAAGAAAACGTTTGATTCATTGAATGTAGGATTGAATGAATGAATACACTTTGATACTTTGAATGAATGAGTTCAGCCCGAAGCATTGCATGAATTAGAGAAGACGAACTCATTGACATAACACGCGCAGTTTGTTTCATTGATTGACTGAGTGCAGTTTGAATCATTGAATGGACTATTCTTATTGGATTCATTAAATCTTGTGTTGTTTGTTTCAGTGAATCAATGAACAATGTTTGATTGAAGCTTGATTCAGTGAATGAATGTGTTAACCTGGAGACATTGAATTCAAAGAAACAATCGGTGTGGATTAATTCAATGAGTAAATTTTTTCTTATACATTCAATGCATGGAGCTTAAGTTCTTATTTCAAAGAATCAAAGTGCATTATTTCATTCCATGAATCCTACTTCAAAGACACATTCAATAAATCAAAAGTTATTTCTTGTTTCAATGAAGCAAACATAACTCAAATATTTAACAGATCAAAGCGCACTCATGAGTTCACTTCACAATCTGCATACATACATTTAGTTGTTGTATCAAACTCAACTCAATGCAACAAACACTACGTGTTAATTCAATGAGAAGAGCTTATCTCGTGAAGTCATGTTCCCGAGCTTGACGTATTCATTCAATGAAACAACTGCATTCGTTCATTCATTGATTCAAGCATCAATCGCACATTGAATCAGACGTTTTTCTTTGATTCAATGGAAGAAACATAACACATTCATTTAATGAATTCAAATGCATCGAATCATTCAATGCATCAAACTTCATTAAATCATTCGTATATTCAATGATTCAAAAGTTATTTATTGATTTAATGCAACAAACGCAACTCATACACTTTAATGAATCGAAGAGCACTCATTTGTATACTGAAACAAATTGCATTCTTTCTCTTATTCAGTGACTCACACTGAATTCATTCATTCCCTGAAATAAGCTGAACGTTTTTTTTCAATGCCTAGCGCTATTCTCATGAATACAATAGCATAACATATTCATTTCTGAAGGAAACTGCATTCACTCATTCATTGAATCATAGACTCAATTGTACTTTCAATGAATTAAACGTTTTATTGACTCAATGAAGCAAACTTACCCCATGCATTTAACTAAACAATTGAATTCACTAAATGAATGATTTAAGTTCATTTCTTTAAATCAATTAATAACGTTTCATTCATTGAATCAATGATTGAAGAATGTATTGATTAATTGAATTAATGCACATTGAATGATTGAATGGAGGCGTTATGATAGACACATTGCATACATGAGAGAAGCTATACTCATTGACTTAACACAAGCAGTCTGTTTCATTGAATGAGTGATTGCAGTTTATTGAATGTATCAAACTGCACTCCACGTGTGAATTATAGGAGTAGAGATTCTGCCATTCATGCAATGTGTGAAGAAGGTTAACTCATTCATTCAATGAAACAAACTGCACCGTGCTAATCAATGAGTCGACCTTCTCTCATAAATGCAGTGCCAAGAGTTCAACGCATTGATTGAATCAATGAATGAAACTGCACACTTCGATTCATTGAACCTCTCTGCACGTGTTAACCCAATGAGTAGAGCTTCTCTCATTCATTCAGTGTGTGAAGCTTAACCTATTCACTCAATTGAAACAAAATGCTCAAGTTAATTCAATGAGTACAACTTCTCTCAGTCATTCAATGCCACGAGTTTTACGCATTGAATTAATGTTAGAAACTGCACTCACTCATTCAATGAAACAGACGGGATGTGTTAATTCAACGAGGAGATCTTCACTCATTTATTCAATGTCTCGAGTGTAACGCTTGCAGTCATTCACTAATGAAGCAGACTGCATGGTTTCATTCAATGGCAAGAGCTTCTCTCATGTAATGAATACCACTACTATAACGATTTCATTCAATCAAACAAACCACATTAATTAAATCATTGATACAATCTTCTATCGTTTGATTCAATGAAGCAAACGTTATTAATTGATTCAATGCAACACACTTAGCACATTTATGCCATCAATCAAGCTGTACCCATTCATTCAATGAAACACACTTTATATGATAATTGAACGATTAGTGCTTCTGCGATTCATTCAATATACCAATCCTCACGCATTCACTCAATAAAACAAACTGCACGTGATAATGAATGAGTCGAGCTTCTCTCATACATACAGTGCCACGAGATCAACTTATTGATTCATCGACACACATTCATTCAATGAAACTGCACGCGTAAACCCAATGAGTAGAGTTTTTTCATTCAATCAATGTGTGAAGCTTAACTCATACATTCAATGGAACAAACAGCATTCAGTCATCTATTGCATCAAGCTAGAATAATTAATTCAAGGAAACAAACTTAACTCATTTATTTAGTTAATCAAACCGTACTCGTTAATTCAATGAAAGAGACTGCACGTCCAACGAAAGAGACTGCACGAGACTCTTTCATTCATTCAGTGTCTCGTTTTTATCGCATTGGATCATTGGATTCACGATTTCTTTAAATGAATTATAAATTTAAATAAATAAACAAATAAAATAATTAATACCGTGTATTTCATTGAAGATTGTTTCAATAATTGAAAGAATGCAATTTGCTTGATTGAATGGAAGCATTATAGAAGAGGCATTGAATACATGAGCGAAACTCTACTCTTTGAATTAACTTGGTTTCATTGAATGAATGGGTGCAGTTTGTTGCATTGAATCGATGTGGTAAACGCCTGGGACTGAATGGATGAGAGAAGTTGTACCCATTGAATTAACACGAGCAGATTGTTTCATTGTGTGAATGAAATAAGCTTGAAACATTGAATGAATGAGAGATGCTCTACTTATTGGGTTAACACGAGTAGTGTGATTCATTGAGTGAATGTGTGCAGTTAGTTTCATTGGATCAATGGTTTGAACTCGTGGCAATGCATGTATGTGAGAAGGTCGACTCATTGAATAAGTGAGTTAAGCTTGACACATTATATGAATGGCAAAAGCTTTACTCATTGAATTAACACGTGCAGTGTGTTTTATTGAAAGAATTGACTGAAGGAATGAATTCAGTTTGATTCAATGAAATTTTAAATGACTGAATGCCTTTTTGCAGTAAATCAATGAGTGCAGTTTGTTTAATGTATGAATGAGTCAAGTTTGTTTCACTGATTGAAAGAAAACGTTTGATTCATTGAATGTAGGATTGAATGAATGAATACACTTTGATACTTTGAATGAATGAGTTCAGCCCGAAGCATTGCATGAATTAGAGAAGACGAACTCATTGACATAACACGCGCAGTTTGTTTCATTGATTGACTGAGTGCAGTTTGAATCATTGAATGGACTATTCTTATTGGATTCATTAAATCTTGTGTTGTTTGTTTCAGTGAATCAATGAACAATGTTTGATTGAAGCTTGATTCAGTGAATGAATGTGTAAACCTGGAGACATTGAATTCAAAGAAACAATCGGTGTGGATTAATTCAATGAGTAAATTTTTTCTTATACATTCAATGCATGGAGCTTAAGTTCTTATTTCAAAGAATCAAAGTGCATTATTTCATTCCATGAATCCTACTTCAAAGACACATTCAATAAATCAAAAGTTATTTCTTGTTTCAATGAAGCAAACATAACTCAAATATTTAACAGATCAAAGCGCACTCATGAGTTCACTTCACAATCTGCATACATACATTTAGTTGTTGTATCAAACTCAACTCAATGCAACAAACACTACGTGTTAATTCAATGAGAAGAGCTTATCTCGTGAAGTCATGTTCCCGAGCTTGACGTATTCATTCAATGAAACAACTGCATTCGTTCATTCATTGATTCAAGCATCAATCGCACATTGAATCAGACGTTTTTCTTTGATTCAATGGAAGAAACATAACACATTCATTTAATGAATTCAAATGCATCGAATCATTCAATGCATCAAACTTCATTAAATCATTCGTATATTCAATGATTCAAAAGTTATTTATTGATTTAATGCAACAAACGCAACTCATACACTTTAATGAATCGAAGAGCACTCATTTGTATACTGAAACAAATTGCATTCTTTCTCTTATTCAGTGACTCACACTGAATTCATTCATTCCCTGAAATAAGCTGAACGTTTTTTTTCAATGCCTAGCGCTATTCTCATGAATACAATAGCATAACATATTCATTTCTGAAGGAAACTGCATTCACTCATTCATTGAATCATAGACTCAATTGTACTTTCAATGAATTAAACGTTTTATTGACTCAATGAAGCAAACTTACCCCATGCATTTAACTAAACAATTGAATTCACTAAATGAATGATTTAAGTTCATTTCTTTAAATCAATTAATAACGTTTCATTCATTGAATCAATGATTGAAGAATGTATTGATTAATTGAATTAATGCACATTGAATGATTGAATGGAGGCGTTATGATAGACACATTGCATACATGAGAGAAGCTATACTCATTGACTTAACACAAGCAGTCTGTTTCATTGAATGAGTGATTGCAGTTTATTGAATGTATCAAACTGCACTCCACGTGTGAATTATAGGAGTAGAGATTCTGCCATTCATGCAATGTGTGAAGAAGGTTAACTCATTCATTCAATGAAACAAACTGCACCGTGCTAATCAATGAGTCGACCTTCTCTCATAAATGCAGTGCCAAGAGTTCAACGCATTGATTGAATCAATGAATGAAACTGCACACTTCGATTCATTGAACCTCTCTGCACGTGTTAACCCAATGAGTAGAGCTTCTCTCATTCATTCAGTGTGTGAAGCTTAACCTATTCACTCAATTGAAACAAAATGCTCAAGTTAATTCAATGAGTACAACTTCTCTCAGTCATTCAATGCCACGAGTTTTACGCATTGAATTAATGTTAGAAACTGCACTCACTCATTCAATGAAACAGACGGGATGTGTTAATTCAACGAGGAGATCTTCACTCATTTATTCAATGTCTCGAGTGTAACGCTTGCAGTCATTCACTAATGAAGCAGACTGCATGGTTTCATTCAATGGCAAGAGCTTCTCTCATGTAATGAATACCACTACTATAACGATTTCATTCAATCAAACAAACCACATTAATTAAATCATTGATACAATCTTCTATCGTTTGATTCAATGAAGCAAACGTTATTAATTGATTCAATGCAACACACTTAGCACATTTATGCCATCAATCAAGCTGTACCCATTCATTCAATGAAACACACTTTATATGATAATTGAACGATTAGTGCTTCTGCGATTCATTCAATATACCAATCCTCACGCATTCACTCAATAAAACAAACTGCACGTGATAATCAATGAGTCGAGCTTCTCTCATACATACAGTGCCACGAGATCAACTTATTGATTCATCGACACACATTCATTCAATGAAACTGCACGCGTAAACCCAATGAGTAGAGTTTTTTCATTCAATCAATGTGTGAAGCTTAACTCATACATTCAATGGAACAAACAGCATTCAGTCATCTATTGCATCAAGCTAGAATAATTAATTCAAGGAAACAAACTTAACTCATTTATTTAGTTAATCAAACCGTACTCGTTAATTCAATGAAAGAGACTGCACGTCCAACGAAAGAGACTGCACGAGACTCTTTCATTCATTCAGTGTCTCGTTTTTATCGCATTGGATCATTGGATTCACGATTTCTTTAAATGAATTATAAATTTAAATAAATAAACAAATAAAATAATTAATACCGTGTATTTCATTGAAGATTGTTTCAATAATTGAAAGAATGCAATTTGCTTGATTGAATGGAAGCATTATAGAAGAGGCATTGAATACATGAGCGAAACTCTACTCTTTGAATTAACTTGGTTTCATTGAATGAATGGGTGCAGTTTGTTGCATTGAATCGATGTGGTAAACGCCTGGGACTGAATGGATGAGAGAAGTTGTACCCATTGAATTAACACGAGCAGATTGTTTCATTGTGTGAATGAAATAAGCTTGAAACATTGAATGAATGAGAGATGCTCTACTTATTGGGTTAACACGAGTAGTGTGATTCATTGAGTGAATGTGTGCAGTTAGTTTCATTGGATCAATGGTTTGAACTCGTGGCAATGCATGTATGTGAGAAGGTCGACTCATTGAATAAGTGAGTTAAGCTTGACACATTATATGAATGGCAAAAGCTTTACTCATTGAATTAACACGTGCAGTGTGTTTTATTGAAAGAATTGACTGAAGGAATGAATTCAGTTTGATTCAATGAAATTTTAAATGACTGAATGCCTTTTTGCATTAAATCAATGAGTGCAGTTTGTTGAATGTATGAATGAGTCAAGTTTGTTTCACTGATTGAAAGAAAACGTTTGATTCATTGAATGTAGGATTGAATGAATGAATACACTTTGATACTTTGAATGAATGAGTTCAGCCCGAAGCATTGCATGAATTAGAGAAGACGAACTCATTGACATAACACGCGCAGTTTGTTTCATTGATTGACTGAGTGCAGTTTGAATCATTGAATGGACTATTCTTATTGGATTCATTAAATCTTGTGTTGTTTGTTTCAGTGAATCAATGAACAATGTTTGATTGAAGCTTGATTCAGTGAATGAATGTGTTAACCTGGAGACATTGAATTCAAAGAAACAATCGGTGTGGATTAATTCAATGAGTAAATTTTTTCTTATACATTCAATGCATGGAGCTTAAGTTCTTATTTCAAAGAATCAAAGTGCATTATTTCATTCCATGAATCCTACTTCAAAGACACATTCAATAAATCAAAAGTTATTTCTTGTTTCAATGAAGCAAACATAACTCAAATATTTAACAGATCAAAGCGCACTCATGAGTTCACTTCACAATCTGCATACATACATTTAGTTGTTGCATCAAACTCAACTCAATGCAACAAACACTACGTGTTAATTCAATGAGAAGAGCTTATCTCGTGAAGTCATGTTCCCGAGCTTGACGTATTCATTCAATGAAACAACTGCATTCGTTCATTCATTGATTCAAGCATCAATCGCACATTGAATCAGACGTTTTTCTTTGATTCAATGGAAGAAACATAACACATTCATTTAATGAATTCAAATGCATCGAATCATTCAATGCATCAAACTTCATTAAATCATTCGTATATTCAATGATTCAAAAGTTATTTATTGATTTAATGCAACAAACGCAACTCATACACTTTAATGAATCGAAGAGCACTCATTTGTATACTGAAACAAATTGCATTCTTTCTCTTATTCAGTGACTCACACTGAATTCATTCATTCCCTGAAATAAGCTGAACGTTTTTTTTCAATGCCTAGCGCTATTCTCATGAATACAATAGCATAACATATTCATTTCTGAAGGAAACTGCATTCACTCATTCATTGAATCATAGACTCAATTGTACTTTCAATGAATTAAACGTTTTATTGACTCAATGAAGCAAACTTACCCCATGCATTTAACTAAACAATTGAATTCACTAAATGAATGATTTAAGTTCATTTCTTTAAATCAATTAATAACGTTTCATTCATTGAATCAATGATTGAAGAATGTATTGATTAATTGAATTAATGCACATTGAATGATTGAATGGAGGCGTTATGATAGACACATTGCATACATGAGAGAAGCTATACTCATTGACTTAACACAAGCAGTCTGTTTCATTGAATGAGTGATTGCAGTTTATTGAATGTATCAAACTGCACTCCACGTGTGAATTATAGGAGTAGAGATTCTGCCATTCATGCAATGTGTGAAGAAGGTTAACTCATTCATTCAATGAAACAAACTGCACCGTGCTAATCAATGAGTCGACCTTCTCTCATAAATGCAGTGCCAAGAGTTCAACGCATTGATTGAATGAATGAATGAAACTGCACACTTCGATTCATTGAACCTCTCTGCACGTGTTAACCCAATGAGTAGAGCTTCTCTCATTCATTCAGTGTGTGAAGCTTAACCTATTCACTCAATTGAAACAAAATGCTCAAGTTAATTCAATGAGTACAACTTCTCTCAGTCATTCAATGCCACGAGTTTTACGCATTGAATTAATGTAAGAAACTGCACTCACTCATTCAATGAAACAGACGGGATGTGTTAATTCAACGAGGAGATCTTCACTCATTTATTCAATGTCTCGAGTGTAACGCTTGCAGTCATTCACTAATGAAGCAGACTGCATGGTTTCATTCAATGGCAAGAGCTTCTCTCATGTAATGAATACCACTACTATAACGATTTCATTCAATCAAACAAACCACATTAATTAAATCATTGATACAATCTTCTATCGTTTGATTCAATGAAGCAAACGTTATTAATTGATTCAATGCAACACACTTAGCACATTTATGCCATCAATCAAGCTGTACCCATTCATTCAATGAAACACACTTTATATGATAATTGAACGATTAGTGCTTCTGCGATTCATTCAATATACCAATCCTCACGCATTCACTCAATAAAACAAACTGCACGTGATAATCAATGAGTCGAGCTTCTCTCATACATACAGTGCCACGAGATCAACTTATTGATTCATCGACACACATTCATTCAATGAAACTGCACGCGTAAACCCAATGAGTAGAGTTTTTTCATTCAATCAATGTGTGAAGCTTAACTCATACATTCAATGGAACAAACAGCATTCAGTCATCTATTGCATCAAGCTAGAATAATTAATTCAAGGAAACAAACTTAACTCATTTATTTAGTTAATCAAACCGTACTCGTTAATTCAATGAAAGAGACTGCACGTCCAACGAAAGAGACTGCACGAGACTCTTTCATTCATTCAGTGTCTCGTTTTTATCGCATTGGATCATTGGATTCACGATTTCTTTAAATGAATTATAAATTTAAATAAATAAACAAATAAAATAATTAATACCGTGTATTTCATTGAAGATTGTTTCAATAATTGAAAGAATGCAATTTGCTTGATTGAATGGAAGCATTATAGAAGAGGCATTGAATACATGAGCGAAACTCTACTCTTTGAATTAACTTGGTTTCATTGAATGAATGGGTGCAGTTTGTTGCATTGAATCGATGTGGTAAACGCCTGGGACTGAATGGATGAGAGAAGTTGTACCCATTGAATTAACACGAGCAGATTGTTTCATTGTGTGAATGAAATAAGCTTGAAACATTGAATGAATGAGAGATGCTCTACTTATTGGGTTAACACGAGTAGTGTGATTCATTGAGTGAATGTGTGCAGTTAGTTTCATTGGATCAATGGTTTGAACTCGTGGCAATGCATGTATGTGAGAAGGTCGACTCATTGAATAAGTGAGTTAAGCTTGACACATTATATGAATGGCAAAAGCTTTACTCATTGAATTAACACGTGCAGTGTGTTTTATTGAAAGAATTGACTGAAGGAATGAATTCAGTTTGATTCAATGAAATTTTAAATGACTGAATGCCTTTTTGCAGTAAATCAATGAGTGCAGTTTGTTTAATGTATGAATGAGTCAAGTTTGTTTCACTGATTGAAAGAAAACGTTTGATTCATTGAATGTAGGATTGAATGAATGAATACACTTTGATACTTTGAATGAATGAGTTCAGCCCGAAGCATTGCATGAATTAGAGAAGACGAACTCATTGACATAACACGCGCAGTTTGTTTCATTGATTGACTGAGTGCAGTTTGAATCATTGAATGGACTATTCTTATTGGATTCATTAAATCTTGTGTTGTTTGTTTCAGTGAATCAATGAACAATGTTTGATTGAAGCTTGATTCAGTGAATGAATGTGTTAACCTGGAGACATTGAATTCAAAGAAACAATCGGTGTGGATTAATTCAATGAGTAAATTTTTTCTTATACATTCAATGCATGGAGCTTAAGTTCTTATTTCAAAGAATCAAAGTGCATTATTTCATTCCATGAATCCTACTTCAAAGACACATTCAATAAATCAAAAGTTATTTCTTGTTTCAATGAAGCAAACATAACTCAAATATTTAACAGATCAAAGCGCACTCATGAGTTCACTTCACAATCTGCATACATACATTTAGTTGTTGTATCAAACTCAACTCAATGCAACAAACACTACGTGTTAATTCAATGAGAAGAGCTTATCTCGTGAAGTCATGTTCCCGAGCTTGACGTATTCATTCAATGAAACAACTGCATTCGTTCATTCATTGATTCAAGCATCAATCGCACATTGAATCAGACGTTTTTCTTTGATTCAATGGAAGAAACATAACACATTCATTTAATGAATTCAAATGCATCGAATCATTCAATGCATCAAACTTCATTAAATCATTCGTATATTCAATGATTCAAAAGTTATTTATTGATTTAATGCAACAAACGCAACTCATACACTTTAATGAATCGAAGAGCACTCATTTGTATACTGAAACAAATTGCATTCTTTCTCTTATTCAGTGACTCACACTGAATTCATTCATTCCCTGAAATAAGCTGAACGTTTTTTTTCAATGCCTAGCGCTATTCTCATGAATACAATCGCATAACATATTCATTTCTGAAGGAAACTGCATTCACTCATTCATTGAATCATAGACTCAATTGTACTTTCAATGAATTAAACGTTTTATTGACTCAATGAAGCAAACTTACCCCATGCATTTAACTAAACAATTGAATTCACTAAATGAATGATTTAAGTTCATTTCTTTAAATCAATTAATAACGTTTCATTCATTGAATCAATGATTGAAGAATGTATTGATTAATTGAATTAATGCACATTGAATGATTGAATGGAGGCGTTATGATAGACACATTGCATACATGAGAGAAGCTATACTCATTGACTTAACACAAGCAGTCTGTTTCATTGAATGAGTGATTGCAGTTTATTGAATGTATCAAACTGCACTCCACGTGTGAATTATAGGAGTAGAGATTCTGCCATTCATGCAATGTGTGAAGAAGGTTAACTCATTCATTCAATGAAACAAACTGCACCGTGCTAATCAATGAGTCGACCTTCTCTCATAAATGCAGTGCCAAGAGTTCAACGCATTGATTGAATCAATGAATGAAACTGCACACTTCGATTCATTGAACCTCTCTGCACGTGTTAACCCAATGAGTAGAGCTTCTCTCATTCATTCAGTGTGTGAAGCTTAACCTATTCACTCAATTGAAACAAAATGCTCAAGTTAATTCAATGAGTACAACTTCTCTCAGTCATTCAATGCCACGAGTTTTACGCATTGAATTAATGTAAGAAACTGCACTCACTCATTCAATGAAACAGACGGGATGTGTTAATTCAACGAGGAGATCTTCACTCATTTATTCAATGTCTCGAGTGTAACGCTTGCAGTCATTCACTAATGAAGCAGACTGCATGGTTTCATTCAATGGCAAGAGCTTCTCTCATGTAATGAATACCACTACTATAACGATTTCATTCAATCAAACAAACCACATTAATTAAATCATTGATACAATCTTCTATCGTTTGATTCAATGAAGCAAACGTTATTAATTGATTCAATGCAACACACTTAGCACATTTATGCCATCAATCAAGCTGTACCCATTCATTCAATGAAACACACTTTATATGATAATTGAACGATTAGTGCTTCTGCGATTCATTCAATATACCAATCCTCACGCATTCACTCAATAAAACAAACTGCACGTGATAATCAATGAGTCGAGCTTCTCTCATACATACAGTGCCACGAGATCAACTTATTGATTCATCGACACACATTCATTCAATGAAACTGCACGCGTAAACCCAATGAGTAGAGTTTTTTCATTCAATCAATGTGTGAAGCTTAACTCATACATTCAATGGAACAAACAGCATTCAGTCATCTATTGCATCAAGCTAGAATAATTAATTCAAGGAAACAAACTTAACTCATTTATTTAGTTAATCAAACCGTACTCGTTAATTCAATGAAAGAGACTGCACGTCCAACGAAAGAGACTGCACGAGACTCTTTCATTCATTCAGTGTCTCGTTTTTATCGCATTGGATCATTGGATTCACGATTTCTTTAAATGAATTATAAATTTAAATAAATAAACAAATAAAATAATTAATACCGTGTATTTCATTGAAGATTGTTTCAATAATTGAAAGAATGCAATTTGCTTGATTGAATGGAAGCATTATAGAAGAGGCATTGAATACATGAGCGAAACTCTACTCTTTGAATTAACTTGGTTTCATTGAATGAATGGGTGCAGTTTGTTGCATTGAATCGATGTGGTAAACGCCTGGGACTGAATGGATGAGAGAAGTTGTACCCATTGAATTAACACGAGCAGATTGTTTCATTGTGTGAATGAAATAAGCTTGAAACATTGAATGAATGAGAGATGCTCTACTTATTGGGTTAACACGAGTAGTGTGATTCATTGAGTGAATGTGTGCAGTTAGTTTCATTGGATCAATGGTTTGAACTCGTGGCAATGCATGTATGTGAGAAGGTCGACTCATTGAATAAGTGAGTTAAGCTTGACACATTATATGAATGGCAAAAGCTTTACTCATTGAATTAACACGTGCAGTGTGTTTTATTGAAAGAATTGACTGAAGGAATGAATTCAGTTTGATTCAATGAAATTTTAAATGACTGAATGCCTTTTTGCATTAAATCAATGAGTGCAGTTTGTTTAATGTATGAATGAGTCAAGTTTGTTTCACTGATTGAAAGAAAACGTTTGATTCATTGAATGTAGGATTGAATGAATGAATACACTTTGATACTTTGAATGAATGAGTTCAGCCCGAAGCATTGCATGAATTAGAGAAGACGAACTCATTGATATAACACGCGCAGTTTGTTTCATTGATTGACTGAGTGCAGTTTGAATCATTGAATGGACTATTCTTATTGGATTCATTAAATCTTGTGTTGTTTGTTTCAGTGAATCAATGAACAATGTTTGATTGAAGCTTGATTCAGTGAATGAATGTGTTAACCTGGAGACATTGAATTCAAAGAAACAATCGGTGTGGATTAATTCAATGAGTAAATTTTTTCTTATACATTCAATGCATGGAGCTTAAGTTCTTATTTCAAAGAATCAAAGTGCATTATTTCATTCCATGAATCCTACTTCAAAGACACATTCAATAAATCAAAAGTTATTTCTTGTTTCAATGAAGCAAACATAACTCAAATATTTAACAGATCAAAGCGCACTCATGAGTTCACTTCACAATCTGCATACATACATTTAGTTGTTGTATCAAACTCAACTCAATGCAACAAACACTACGTGTTAATTCAATGAGAAGAGCTTATCTCGTGAAGTCATGTTCCCGAGCTTGACGTATTCATTCAATGAAACAACTGCATTCGTTCATTCATTGATTCAAGCATCAATCGCACATTGAATCAGACGTTTTTCTTTGATTCAATGGAAGAAACATAACACATTCATTTAATGAATTCAAATGCATCGAATCATTCAATGCATCAAACTTCATTAAATCATTCGTATATTCAATGATTCAAAAGTTATTTATTGATTTAATGCAACAAACGCAACTCATACACTTTAATGAATCGAAGAGCACTCATTTGTATACTGAAACAAATTGCATTCTTTCTCTTATTCAGTGACTCACACTGAATTCATTCATTCCCTGAAATAAGCTGAACGTTTTTTTTCAATGCCTAGCGCTATTCTCATGAATACAATAGCATAACATATTCATTTCTGAAGGAAACTGCATTCACTCATTCATTGAATCATAGACTCAATTGTACTTTCAATGAATTAAACGTTTTATTGACTCAATGAAGCAAACTTACCCCATGCATTTAACTAAACAATTGAATTCACTAAATGAATGATTTAAGTTCATTTCTTTAAATCAATTAATAACGTTTCATTCATTGAATCAATGATTGAAGAATGTATTGATTAATTGAATTAATGCACATTGAATGATTGAATGGAGGCGTTATGATAGACACATTGCATACATGAGAGAAGCTATACTCATTGACTTAACACAAGCAGTCTGTTTCATTGAATGAGTGATTGCAGTTTATTGAATGTATCAAACTGCACTCCACGTGTGAATTATAGGAGTAGAGATTCTGCCATTCATGCAATGTGTGAAGAAGGTTAACTCATTCATTCAATGAAACAAACTGCACCGTGCTAATCAATGAGTCGACCTTCTCTCATAAATGCAGTGCCAAGAGTTCAACGCATTGATTGAATGAATGAATGAAACTGCACACTTCGATTCATTGAACCTCTCTGCACGTGTTAACCCAATGAGTAGAGCTTCTCTCATTCATTCAGTGTGTGAAGCTTAACCTATTCACTCAATTGAAACAAAATGCTCAAGTTAATTCAATGAGTACAACTTCTCTCAGTCATTCAATGCCACGAGTTTTACGCATTGAATTAATGTAAGAAACTGCACTCACTCATTCAATGAAACAGACGGGATGTGTTAATTCAACGAGGAGATCTTCACTCATTTATTCAATGTCTCGAGTGTAACGCTTGCAGTCATTCACTAATGAAGCAGACTGCATGGTTTCATTCAATGGCAAGAGCTTCTCTCATGTAATGAATACCACTACTATAACGATTTCATTCAATCAAACAAACCACATTAATTAAATCATTGATACAATCTTCTATCGTTTGATTCAATGAAGCAAACGTTATTAATTGATTCAATGCAACACACTTAGCACATTTATGCCATCAATCAAGCTGTACCCATTCATTCAATGAAACACACTTTATATGATAATTGAACGATTAGTGCTTCTGCGATTCATTCAATATACCAATCCTCACGCATTCACTCAATAAAACAAACTGCACGTGATAATCAATGAGTCGAGCTTCTCTCATACATACAGTGCCACGAGATCAACTTATTGATTCATCGACACACATTCATTCAATGAAACTGCACGCGTAAACCCAATGAGTAGAGTTTTTTCATTCAATCAATGTGTGAAGCTTAACTCATACATTCAATGGAACAAACAGCATTCAGTCATCTATTGCATCAAGCTAGAATAATTAATTCAAGGAAACAAACTTAACTCATTTATTTAGTTAATCAAACCGTACTCGTTAATTCAATGAAAGAGACTGCACGTCCAACGAAAGAGACTGCACGAGACTCTTTCATTCATTCAGTGTCTCGTTTTTATCGCATTGGATCATTGGATTCACGATTTCTTTAAATGAATTATAAATTTAAATAAATAAACAAATAAAATAATTAATACCGTGTATTTCATTGAAGATTGTTTCAATAATTGAAAGAATGCAATTTGCTTGATTGAATGGAAGCATTATAGAAGATGCATTGAATACATGAGCGAAACTCTACTCTTTGAATTAACTTGGTTTCATTGAATGAATGGGTGCAGTTTGTTGCATTGAATCGATGTGGTAAACGCCTGGGACTGAATGGATGAGAGAAGTTGTACCCATTGAATTAACACGAGCAGATTGTTTCATTGTGTGAATGAAATAAGCTTGAAACATTGAATGAATGAGAGATGCTCTACTTATTGGGTTAACACGAGTAGTGTGATTCATTGAGTGAATGTGTGCAGTTAGTTTCATTGGATCAATGGTTTGAACTCGTGGCAATGCATGTATGTGAGAAGGTCGACTCATTGAATAAGTGAGTTAAGCTTGACACATTATACGAATGGCAAAAGCTTTACTCATTGAATTAACACGTGCAGTGTGTTTTATTGAAAGAATTGACTGAAGGAATGAATTCAGTTTGATTCAATGAAATTTTAAATGACTGAATGCCTTTTTGCAGTAAATCAATGAGTGCAGTTTGTTTTATGTATGAATGAGTCAAGTTTGTTTCACTGATTGAAAGAAAACGTTTGATTCATTGAATGTAGGATTGAATGAATGAATACACTTTGATACTTTGAATGAATGAGTTCAGCCCGAAGCATTGCATGAATTAGAGAAGACGAACTCATTGACATAACACGCGCAGTTTGTTTCATTGATTGACTGAGTGCAGTTTGAATCATTGAATGGACTATTCTTATTGGATTCATTAAATCTTGTGTTGTTTGTTTCAGTGAATCAATGAACAATGTTTGATTGAAGCTTGATTCAGTGAATGAATGTGTTAACCTGGAGACATTGAATTCAAAGAAACAATCGGTGTGGATTAATTCAATGAGTAAATTTTTTCTTATACATTCAATGCATGGAGCTTAACTTCTTATTTCAAAGAATCAAAGTGCATTATTTCATTCCATGAATCCTACTTCAAAGACACATTCAATAAATCAAAAGTTATTTCTTGTTTCAATGAAGCAAACATAACTCAAATATTTAACAGATCAAAGCGCACTCATGAGTTCACTTAACAATCTGCATACATACATTTAGTTATTGTATCAAACTCAACTCAATGCAACAAACTCTACGTGTTAATTCAATGAGAAGAGCTTATCTCGTGAAGTCATGTTCCCGAGCTTGACGTATTCATTCAATGAAACAACTGCATTCGTTCATTCATTGATTCAAGCATCAATCGCACATTGAATCAGACGTTTTTCTTTGATTCAATGGAAGAAACATAACACATTCATTTAATGAATCCAAATGCATCGAATCATTCAATGCATCAAACTTCATTAAATCATTCGTATATTCAATGATTCAAAAGTTATTTATTGATTTAATGCAACAAACGCAACTCATACACTTTAATGAATCGAAGAGCACTCATTTGTATACTGAAACAAATTGCATTCTTTCTCTTATTCAGTGACTCACACTGAATTCATTCATTCCCTGAAATAAGCTGAACGTTTTTTTTTCAATGCCTAGCGCTATTCTCATGAATACAATAGCATAACATATTCATTTCTGAAGGAAACTGCATTCACTCATTCATTGAATCATAGACTCAATTGTACTTTCAATGAATTAAACGTTTTGTTGACTCAATGAAGCAAACTTACCCCATGCATTTAACTAAACAATTGAATTCACTAAATGAATGATTTAAGTTCATTTCTTTAAATCAATTAATAACGTTTCATTCATTGAATCAATGATTGAAGAATGTATTGATTAATTGAATTAATGCACATTGAATGATTGAATGGAGGCGTTATGATAGACACATTGCATACATGAGAGAAGCTATACTCATTGACTTAACACAAGCAGTCTGTTTCATTGAATGAGTGATTGCAGTTTATTGAATGTATCAAACTGCACTCCACGTGTGAATTATAGGAGTAGAGATTCTGCCATTCATGCAATGTGTGAAGAAGGTTAACTCATTCATTCAATGAAACAGACTGCACCGTGCTAATCAATGAGTCGACCTTCTCTCATAAATGCAGTGCCAAGAGTTCAACGCATTGATTGAATCAATGAATGAAACTGCACACTTCGATTCATTGAACCTCTCTGCACGTGTTAACCCAATGAGTAGAGCTTCTCTCATTCATTCAGTGTGTGAAGCTTAACCTATTCACTCAATTGAAACAAAATGCTCAAGTTAATTCAATGAGTACAACTTCTCTCAGTCATTCAATGCCACGAGTTTTACGCATTGAATTAATGTTAGAAACTGCACTCACTCATTCAATGAAACAGACGGGATGTGTTAATTCAACGAGGAGATCTTCACTCATTTATTCAATGTCTCGAGTGTAACGCTTGCAGTC
Organism: Chiloscyllium punctatum; assembly: GCF_047496795.1. Lineage (NCBI taxonomy): Eukaryota > Metazoa > Chordata > Chondrichthyes > Orectolobiformes > Hemiscylliidae > Chiloscyllium > Chiloscyllium punctatum. The sequence continues at coordinate 25,448,923 of NC_092773.1, forward strand.
ATTCACTAATGAAGCAGACTGCATGGTTTCATTCAATGGCAAGAGCTTCTCTCATGTAATGAATACCACTACTATAACGATTTCATTCAATCAAACAAACCACATTAATTAAATCATTGATACAATCTTCTATCGTTTGATTCAATGAAGCAAACGTTATTAATTGATTCAATGCAACACACTTAGCACATTTATGCCATCAATCAAGCTGTACCCATTCATTCAATGAAACACACTTTATATGATAATTGAACGATTAGTGCTTCTGCGATTCATTCAATATACCAATCCTCACGCATTCACTCAATAAAACAAACTGCACGTGATAATCAATGAGTCGAGCTTCTCTCATACATACAGTGCCACGAGATCAACTTATTGATTCATCGACACACATTCATTCAATGAAACTGCACGCGTAAACCCAATGAGTAGAGTTTTTTCATTCAATCAATGTGTGAAGCTTAACTCATACATTCAATGGAACAAACAGCATTCAGTCATCTATTGCATCAAGCTAGAATAATTAATTCAAGGAAACAAACTTAACTCATTTATTTAGTTAATCAAACCGTACTCGTTAATTCAATGAAAGAGACTGCACGTCCAACGAAAGAGACTGCACGAGACTCTTTCATTCATTCAGTGTCTCGTTTTTATCGCATTGGATCATTGGATTCACGATTTCTTTAAATGAATTATAAATTTAAATAAATAAACAAATAAAATAATTAATACCGTGTATTTCATTGAAGATTGTTTCAATAATTGAAAGAATGCAATTTGCTTGATTGAATGGAAGCATTATAGAAGATGCATTGAATACATGAGCGAAACTCTACTCTTTGAATTAACTTGGTTTCATTGAATGAATGGGTGCAGTTTGTTGCATTGAATCGATGTGGTAAACGCCTGGGACTGAATGGATGAGAGAAGTTGTACCCATTGAATTAACACGAGCAGATTGTTTCATTGTGTGAATGAAATAAGCTTGAAACATTGAATGAATGAGAGATGCTCTACTTATTGGGTTAACACGAGTAGTGTGATTCATTGAGTGAATGTGTGCAGTTAGTTTCATTGGATCAATGGTTTGAACTCGTGGCAATGCATGTATGTGAGAAGGTCGACTCATTGAATAAGTGAGTTAAGCTTGACACATTATACGAATGGCAAAAGCTTTACTCATTGAATTAACACGTGCAGTGTGTTTTATTGAAAGAATTGACTGAAGGAATGAATTCAGTTTGATTCAATGAAATTTTAAATGACTGAATGCCTTTTTGCAGTAAATCAATGAGTGCAGTTTGTTTAATGTATGAATGAGTCAAGTTTGTTTCACTGATTGAAAGAAAACGTTTGATTCATTGAATGTAGGATTGAATGAATGAATACACTTTGATACTTTGAATGAATGAGTTCAGCCCGAAGCATTGCATGAATTAGAGAAGACGAACTCATTGACATAACACGCGCAGTTTGTTTCATTGATTGACTGAGTGCAGTTTGAATCATTGAATGGACTATTCTTATTGGATTCATTAAATCTTGTGTTGTTTGTTTCAGTGAATCAATGAACAATGTTTGATTGAAGCTTGATTCAGTGAATGAATGTGTTAACCTGGAGACATTGAATTCAAAGAAACAATCGGTGTGGATTAATTCAATGAGTAAATTTTTTCTTATACATTCAATGCATGGAGCTTAACTTCTTATTTCAAAGAATCAAAGTGCATTATTTCATTCCATGAATCCTACTTCAAAGACACATTCAATAAATCAAAAGTTATTTCTTGTTTCAATGAAGCAAACATAACTCAAATATTTAACAGATCAAAGCGCACTCATGAGTTCACTTAACAATCTGCATACATACATTTAGTTATTGTATCAAACTCAACTCAATGCAACAAACTCTACGTGTTAATTCAATGAGAAGAGCTTATCTCGTGAAGTCATGTTCCCGAGCTTGACGTATTCATTCAATGAAACAACTGCATTCGTTCATTCATTGATTCAAGCATCAATCGCACATTGAATCAGACGTTTTTCTTTGATTCAATGGAAGAAACATAACACATTCATTTAATGAATCCAAATGCATCGAATCATTCAATGCATCAAACTTCATTAAATCATTCGTATATTCAATGATTCAAAAGTTATTTATTGATTTAATGCAACAAACGCAACTCATACACTTTAATGAATCGAAGAGCACTCATTTGTATACTGAAACAAATTGCATTCTTTCTCTTATTCAGTGACTCACACTGAATTCATTCATTCCCTGAAATAAGCTGAACGTTTTTTTTCAATGCCTAGCGCTATTCTCATGAATACAATAGCATAACATATTCATTTCTGAAGGAAACTGCATTCACTCATTCATTGAATCATAGACTCAATTGTACTTTCAATGAATTAAACGTTTTATTGACTCAATGAAGCAAACTTACCCCATGCATTTAACTAAACAATTGAATTCACTAAATGAATGATTTAAGTTCATTTCTTTTAATCAATTAATAACGTTTCATTCATTGAATCAATGATTGAAGAATGTATTGATTAATTGAATTAATGCACATTGAATGATTGAATGGAGGCGTTATGATAGACACATTGCATACATGAGAGAAGCTATACTCATTGACTTAACACAAGCAGTCTGTTTCATTGAATGAGTGATTGCAGTTTATTGAATGTATCAAACTGCACTCCACGTGTGAATTATAGGAGTAGAGATTCTGCCATTCATGCAATGTGTGAAGAAGGTTAACTCATTCATTCAATGAAACAAACTGCACCGTGCTAATCAATGAGTCGACCTTCTCTCATAAATGCAGTGCCAAGAGTTCAACGCATTGATTGAATGAATGAATGAAACTGCACACTTCGATTCATTGAACCTCTCTGCACGTGTTAACCCAATGAGTAGAGCTTCTCTCATTCATTCAGTGTGTGAAGCTTAACCTATTCACTCAATTGAAACAAAATGCTCAAGTTAATTCAATGAGTACAACTTCTCTCAGTCATTCAATGCCACGAGTTTTACGCATTGAATTAATGTAAGAAACTGCACTCACTCATTCAATGAAACAGACGGGATGTGTTAATTCAACGAGGAGATCTTCACTCATTTATTCAATGTCTCGAGTGTAACGCTTGCAGTCATTCACTAATGAAGCAGACTGCATGGTTTCATTCAATGGCAAGAGCTTCTCTCATGTAATGAATACCACTACTATAACGATTTCATTCAATCAAACAAACCACATTAATTAAATCATTGATACAATCTTCTATCGTTTGATTCAATGAAGCAAACGTTATTAATTGATTCAATGCAACACACTTAGCACATTTATGCCATCAATCAAGCTGTACCCATTCATTCAATGAAACACACTTTATATGATAATTGAACGATTAGTGCTTCTGCGATTCATTCAATATACCAATCCTCACGCATTCACTCAATAAAACAAACTGCACGTGATAATCAATGAGTCGAGCTTCTCTCATACATACAGTGCCACGAGATCAACTTATTGATTCATCGACACACATTCATTCAATGAAACTGCACGCGTAAACCCAATGAGTAGAGTTTTTTTCATTCAATCAATGTGTGAAGCTTAACTCATACATTCAATGGAACAAACAGCATTCAGTCATCTATTGCATCAAGCTAGAATAATTAATTCAAGGAAACAAACTTAACTCATTTATTTAGTTAATCAAACCGTACTCGTTAATTCAATGAAAGAGACTGCACGTCCAACGAAAGAGACTGCACGAGACTCTTTCATTCATTCAGTGTCTCGTTTTTATCGCATTGGATCATTGGATTCACGATTTCTTTAAATGAATTATAAATTTAAATAAATAAACAAATAAAATAATTAATACCGTGTATTTCATTGAAGATTGTTTCAATAATTGAAAGAATGCAATTTGCTTGATTGAATGGAAGCATTATAGAAGAGGCATTGAATACATGAGCGAAACTCTACTCTTTGAATTAACTTGGTTTCATTGAATGAATGGGTGCAGTTTGTTGCATTGAATCGATGTGGTAAACGCCTGGGACTGAATGGATGAGAGAAGTTGTACCCATTGAATTAACACGAGCAGATTGTTTCATTGTGTGAATGAAATAAGCTTGAAACATTGAATGAATGAGAGATGCTCTACTTATTGGGTTAACACGAGTAGTGTGATTCATTGAGTGAATGTGTGCAGTTAGTTTCATTGGATCAATGGTTTGAACTCGTGGCAATGCATGTATGTGAGAAGGTCGACTCATTGAATAAGTGAGTTAAGCTTGACACATTATACGAATGGCAAAAGCTTTACTCATTGAATTAACACGTGCAGTGTGTTTTATTGAAAGAATTGACTGAAGGAATGAATTCAGTTTGATTCAATGAAATTTTAAATGACTGAATGCCTTTTTGCAGTAAATCAATGAGTGCAGTTTGTTTTATGTATGAATGAGTCAAGTTTGTTTCACTGATTGAAAGAAAACGTTTGATTCATTGAATGTAGGATTGAATGAATGAATACACTTTGATACTTTGAATGAATGAGTTCAGCCCGAAGCATTGCATGAATTAGAGAAGACGAACTCATTGACATAACACGCGCAGTTTGTTTCATTGATTGACTGAGTGCAGTTTGAATCATTGAATGGACTATTCTTATTGGATTCATTAAATCTTGTGTTGTTTGTTTCAGTGAATCAATGAACAATGTTTGATTGAAGCTTGATTCAGTGAATGAATGTGTTAACCTGGAGACATTGAATTCAAAGAAACAATCGGTGTGGATTAATTCAATGAGTAAATTTTTTCTTATACATTCAATGCATGGAGCTTAACTTCTTATTTCAAAGAATCAAAGTGCATTATTTCATTCCATGAATCCTACTTCAAAGACACATTCAATAAATCAAAAGTTATTTCTTGTTTCAATGAAGCAAACATAACTCAAATATTTAACAGATCAAAGCGCACTCATGAGTTCACTTAACAATCTGCATACATACATTTAGTTATTGTATCAAACTCAACTCAATGCAACAAACTCTACGTGTTAATTCAATGAGAAGAGCTTATCTCGTGAAGTCATGTTCCCGAGCTTGACGTATTCATTCAATGAAACAACTGCATTCGTTCATTCATTGATTCAAGCATCAATCGCACATTGAATCAGACGTTTTTCTTTGATTCAATGGAAGAAACATAACACATTCATTTAATGAATCCAAATGCATCGAATCATTCAATGCATCAAACTTCATTAAATCATTCGTATATTCAATGATTCAAAAGTTATTTATTGATTTAATGCAACAAACGCAACTCATACACTTTAATGAATCGAAGAGCACTCATTTGTATACTGAAACAAATTGCATTCTTTCTCTTATTCAGTGACTCACACTGAATTCATTCATTCCCTGAAATAAGCTGAACGTTTTTTTTTCAATGCCTAGCGCTATTCTCATGAATACAATAGCATAACATATTCATTTCTGAAGGAAACTGCATTCACTCATTCATTGAATCATAGACTCAATTGTACTTTCAATGAATTAAACGTTTTGTTGACTCAATGAAGCAAACTTACCCCATGCATTTAACTAAACAATTGAATTCACTAAATGAATGATTTAAGTTCATTTCTTTAAATCAATTAATAACGTTTCATTCATTGAATCAATGATTGAAGAATGTATTGATTAATTGAATTAATGCACATTGAATGATTGAATGGAGGCGTTATGATAGACACATTGCATACATGAGAGAAGCTATACTCATTGACTTAACACAAGCAGTCTGTTTCATTGAATGAGTGATTGCAGTTTATTGAATGTATCAAACTGCACTCCACGTGTGAATTATAGGAGTAGAGATTCTGCCATTCATGCAATGTGTGAAGAAGGTTAACTCATTCATTCAATGAAACAGACTGCACCGTGCTAATCAATGAGTCGACCTTCTCTCATAAATGCAGTGCCAAGAGTTCAACGCATTGATTGAATCAATGAATGAAACTGCACACTTCGATTCATTGAACCTCTCTGCACGTGTTAACCCAATGAGTAGAGCTTCTCTCATTCATTCAGTGTGTGAAGCTTAACCTATTCACTCAATTGAAACAAAATGCTCAAGTTAATTCAATGAGTACAACTTCTCTCAGTCATTCAATGCCACGAGTTTTACGCATTGAATTAATGTTAGAAACTGCACTCACTCATTCAATGAAACAGACGGGATGTGTTAATTCAACGAGGAGATCTTCACTCATTTATTCAATGTCTCGAGTGTAACGCTTGCAGTCATTCACTAATGAAGCAGACTGCATGGTTTCATTCAATGGCAAGAGCTTCTCTCATGTAATGAATACCACTACTATAACGATTTCATTCAATCAAACAAACCACATTAATTAAATCATTGATACAATCTTCTATCGTTTGATTCAATGAAGCAAACGTTATTAATTGATTCAATGCAACACACTTAGCACATTTATGCCATCAATCAAGCTGTACCCATTCATTCAATGAAACACACTTTATATGATAATTGAACGATTAGTGCTTCTGCGATTCATTCAATATACCAATCCTCACGCATTCACTCAATAAAACAAACTGCACGTGATAATCAATGAGTCGAGCTTCTCTCATACATACAGTGCCACGAGATCAACTTATTGATTCATCGACACACATTCATTCAATGAAACTGCACGCGTAAACCCAATGAGTAGAGTTTTTTCATTCAATCAATGTGTGAAGCTTAACTCATACATTCAATGGAACAAACAGCATTCAGTCATCTATTGCATCAAGCTAGAATAATTAATTCAAGGAAACAAACTTAACTCATTTATTTAGTTAATCAAACCGTACTCGTTAATTCAATGAAAGAGACTGCACGTCCAACGAAAGAGACTGCACGAGACTCTTTCATTCATTCAGTGTCTCGTTTTTATCGCATTGGATCATTGGATTCACGATTTCTTTAAATGAATTATAAATTTAAATAAATAAACAAATAAAATAATTAATACCGTGTATTTCATTGAAGATTGTTTCAATAATTGAAAGAATGCAATTTGCTTGATTGAATGGAAGCATTATAGAAGATGCATTGAATACATGAGCGAAACTCTACTCTTTGAATTAACTTGGTTTCATTGAATGAATGGGTGCAGTTTGTTGCATTGAATCGATGTGGTAAACGCCTGGGACTGAATGGATGAGAGAAGTTGTACCCATTGAATTAACACGAGCAGATTGTTTCATTGTGTGAATGAAATAAGCTTGAAACATTGAATGAATGAGAGATGCTCTACTTATTGGGTTAACACGAGTAGTGTGATTCATTGAGTGAATGTGTGCAGTTAGTTTCATTGGATCAATGGTTTGAACTCGTGGCAATGCATGTATGTGAGAAGGTCGACTCATTGAATAAGTGAGTTAAGCTTGACACATTATACGAATGGCAAAAGCTTTACTCATTGAATTAACACGTGCAGTGTGTTTTATTGAAAGAATTGACTGAAGGAATGAATTCAGTTTGATTCAATGAAATTTTAAATGACTGAATGCCTTTTTGCAGTAAATCAATGAGTGCAGTTTGTTTAATGTATGAATGAGTCAAGTTTGTTTCACTGATTGAAAGAAAACGTTTGATTCATTGAATGTAGGATTGAATGAATGAATACACTTTGATACTTTGAATGAATGAGTTCAGCCCGAAGCATTGCATGAATTAGAGAAGACGAACTCATTGACATAACACGCGCAGTTTGTTTCATTGATTGACTGAGTGCAGTTTGAATCATTGAATGGACTATTCTTATTGGATTCATTAAATCTTGTGTTGTTTGTTTCAGTGAATCAATGAACAATGTTTGATTGAAGCTTGATTCAGTGAATGAATGTGTTAACCTGGAGACATTGAATTCAAAGAAACAATCGGTGTGGATTAATTCAATGAGTAAATTTTTTCTTATACATTCAATGCATGGAGCTTAACTTCTTATTTCAAAGAATCAAAGTGCATTATTTCATTCCATGAATCCTACTTCAAAGACACATTCAATAAATCAAAAGTTATTTCTTGTTTCAATGAAGCAAACATAACTCAAATATTTAACAGATCAAAGCGCACTCATGAGTTCACTTAACAATCTGCATACATACATTTAGTTATTGTATCAAACTCAACTCAATGCAACAAACTCTACGTGTTAATTCAATGAGAAGAGCTTATCTCGTGAAGTCATGTTCCCGAGCTTGACGTATTCATTCAATGAAACAACTGCATTCGTTCATTCATTGATTCAAGCATCAATCGCACATTGAATCAGACGTTTTTCTTTGATTCAATGGAAGAAACATAACACATTCATTTAATGAATCCAAATGCATCGAATCATTCAATGCATCAAACTTCATTAAATCATTCGTATATTCAATGATTCAAAAGTTATTTATTGATTTAATGCAACAAACGCAACTCATACACTTTAATGAATCGAAGAGCACTCATTTGTATACTGAAACAAATTGCATTCTTTCTCTTATTCAGTGACTCACACTGAATTCATTCATTCCCTGAAATAAGCTGAACGTTTTTTTTCAATGCCTAGCGCTATTCTCATGAATACAATAGCATAACATATTCATTTCTGAAGGAAACTGCATTCACTCATTCATTGAATCATAGACTCAATTGTACTTTCAATGAATTAAACGTTTTATTGACTCAATGAAGCAAACTTACCCCATGCATTTAACTAAACAATTGAATTCACTAAATGAATGATTTAAGTTCATTTCTTTTAATCAATTAATAACGTTTCATTCATTGAATCAATGATTGAAGAATGTATTGATTAATTGAATTAATGCACATTGAATGATTGAATGGAGGCGTTATGATAGACACATTGCATACATGAGAGAAGCTATACTCATTGACTTAACACAAGCAGTCTGTTTCATTGAATGAGTGATTGCAGTTTATTGAATGTATCAAACTGCACTCCACGTGTGAATTATAGGAGTAGAGATTCTGCCATTCATGCAATGTGTGAAGAAGGTTAACTCATTCATTCAATGAAACAAACTGCACCGTGCTAATCAATGAGTCGACCTTCTCTCATAAATGCAGTGCCAAGAGTTCAACGCATTGATTGAATGAATGAATGAAACTGCACACTTCGATTCATTGAACCTCTCTGCACGTGTTAACCCAATGAGTAGAGCTTCTCTCATTCATTCAGTGTGTGAAGCTTAACCTATTCACTCAATTGAAACAAAATGCTCAAGTTAATTCAATGAGTACAACTTCTCTCAGTCATTCAATGCCACGAGTTTTACGCATTGAATTAATGTAAGAAACTGCACTCACTCATTCAATGAAACAGACGGGATGTGTTAATTCAACGAGGAGATCTTCACTCATTTATTCAATGTCTCGAGTGTAACGCTTGCAGTCATTCACTAATGAAGCAGACTGCATGGTTTCATTCAATGGCAAGAGCTTCTCTCATGTAATGAATACCACTACTATAACGATTTCATTCAATCAAACAAACCACATTAATTAAATCATTGATACAATCTTCTATCGTTTGATTCAATGAAGCAAACGTTATTAATTGATTCAATGCAACACACTTAGCACATTTATGCCATCAATCAAGCTGTACCCATTCATTCAATGAAACACACTTTATATGATAATTGAACGATTAGTGCTTCTGCGATTCATTCAATATACCAATCCTCACGCATTCACTCAATAAAACAAACTGCACGTGATAATCAATGAGTCGAGCTTCTCTCATACATACAGTGCCACGAGATCAACTTATTGATTCATCGACACACATTCATTCAATGAAACTGCACGCGTAAACCCAATGAGTAGAGTTTTTTTCATTCAATCAATGTGTGAAGCTTAACTCATACATTCAATGGAACAAACAGCATTCAGTCATCTATTGCATCAAGCTAGAATAATTAATTCAAGGAAACAAACTTAACTCATTTATTTAGTTAATCAAACCGTACTCGTTAATTCAATGAAAGAGACTGCACGTCCAACGAAAGAGACTGCACGAGACTCTTTCATTCATTCAGTGTCTCGTTTTTATCGCATTGGATCATTGGATTCACGATTTCTTTAAATGAATTATAAATTTAAATAAATAAACAAATAAAATAATTAATACCGTGTATTTCATTGAAGATTGTTTCAATAATTGAAAGAATGCAATTTGCTTGATTGAATGGAAGCATTATAGAAGAGGCATTGAATACATGAGCGAAACTCTACTCTTTGAATTAACTTGGTTTCATTGAATGAATGGGTGCAGTTTGTTGCATTGAATCGATGTGGTAAACGCCTGGGACTGAATGGATGAGAGAAGTTGTACCCATTGAATTAACACGAGCAGATTGTTTCATTGTGTGAATGAAATAAGCTTGAAACATTGAATGAATGAGAGATGCTCTACTTATTGGGTTAACACGAGTAGTGTGATTCATTGAGTGAATGTGTGCAGTTAGTTTCATTGGATCAATGGTTTGAACTCGTGGTAATGCATGTATGTGAGAAGGTCGACTCATTGAATAAGTGAGTTAAGCTTGACACATTATATGAATGGCAAAAGCTTTACTCATTGAATTAACACGTGCAGTGTGTTTTATTGAAAGAATTGACTGAAGGAATGAATTCAGTTTGATTCAATGAAATTTTAAATGACTGAATGCCTTTTTGCAGTAAATCAATGAGTGCAGTTTGTTTAATGTATGAATGAGTCAAGTTTGTTTCACTGATTGAAAGAAAACGTTTGATTCATTGAATGTAGGATTGAATGAATGAATACACTTTGATACTTTGAATGAATGAGTTCAGCCCGAAGCATTGCATGAATTAGAGAAGACGAACTCATTGACATAACACGCGCAGTTTGTTTCATTGATTGACTGAGTGCAGTTTGAATCATTGAATGGACTATTCTTATTGGATTCATTAAATCTTGTGTTGTTTGTTTCAGTGAATCAATGAACAATGTTTGATTGAAGCCTGATTCAGTGAATGAATGTGTTAACCTGGAGACATTGAATTCAAAGAAACAATCGGTGTGGATTAATTCAATGAGTAATTTTTTTCTTATACATTCAATGTATAAGAACTTAACTTCTTATTTCAAAGAATCAAAGTGCATTCTTTCATTCAATGAATCCTACTTCAAAGACACATTCAATAAATCAAAAGTTATTTCTTGTTTCAATGAAGCAAACATAACTCAAATATTTAACAGATCAAAGCGCACTCATGAGTTCACTTAACAATCTGCATACATACATTTAGTTATTGTATCAAACTCAACTCAATGCAACAAACTCTACGTGTTAATTCAATGAGAAGAGCTTATCTCGTGAAGTCATGTTCCCGAGCTTGACGTATTCATTCAATGAAACAACTGCATTCGTTCATTCATTGATTCAAGCATCAATCGCACATTGAATCAGACGTTTTTCTTTGATTCAATGGAAGAAACATAACACATTCATTTAATGAATCCAAATGCATCGAATCATTCAATGAATCAAACTTCATTAAATCATTCGTATATTCAATGATTCAAAAGTTATTTATTGATTTAATGCTACAAACGCAACTCATACACTTTAATGAATCGAAGAGCCCTCATTTGTATACTGAAACAAATTGCATTCTTTCTCTTATTCAGTGACTCACACTGAATTCATTCATTCCCTGAAATAAGCTGAACTTTTTTTTCAATGCCTAGCGCTATTCTCATGAATACAATAGCATAACATATTCATTTCTGAAGGAAACTGCATTCACTCATTCATTGAATCATAGACTCAATTGTACTTTCAATGAATTAAACGTTTTATTGACTCAATGAAGCAAACTTACCCCATGCATTTAACTAAACAATTGAATTCACTAAATGAATGATTTAAGTTCATTTCTTTAAATCAATTAATAACGTTTCATTCATTGAATCAATGATTGAAGAATGTATTGATTAATTGAATTAATGCACATTGAATGATTGAATGGAGGCGTTATGATAGACACATTGCATACATGAGAGAAGCTATACTCATTGACTTAACACAAGCAGTCTGTTTCATTGAATGAGTGATTGCAGTTTATTGAATGTATCAAACTGCACTCCACGTGTGAATTATAGGAGTAGAGATTCTGCCATTCATGCAATGTGTGAAGAAGGTTAACTCATTCATTCAATGAAACAAACTGCACCGTGCTAATCAATGAGTCGACCTTCTCTCATAAATGCAGTGCCAAGAGTTCAACGCATTGATTGAATGAATGAATGAAACTGCACACTTCGATTCATTGAACCTCTCTGCACGTGTTAACCCAATGAGTAGAGCTTCTCTCATTCATTCAGTGTGTGAAGCTTAACCTATTCACTCAATTGAAACAAAATGCTCAAGTTAATTCAATAAGTACAACTTCTCTCAGTCATTCAATGCCACGAGTTTTACGCATTGAATTAATGTAAGAAACTGCACTCACTCATTCAATGAAACAGACGGGATGTGTTAATTCAACGAGGAGATCTTCACTCATTTATTCAATGTCTCGAGTGTAACGCTTGCAGTCATTCACTAATGAAGCAGACTGCATGGTTTCATTCAATGGCAAGAGCTTCTCTCATGTAATGAATACCACTACTATAACGATTTCATTCAATCAAACAAACCACATTAATTAAATCATTGATACAATCTTCTATCGTTTGATTCAATGAAGCAAACGTTATTAATTGATTCAATGCAACACACTTAGCACATTTATGCCATCGATCAAGCTGTACCCATTCATTCAATGAAACACACTTTATATGATAATTGAACGATTAGTGCTTCTGCGATTCATTCAATATACCAATCCTCACGCATTCACTCAATAAAACAAACTGCACGTGATAATGAATGAGTCGAGCTTCTCTCATACATACAGTGCCACGAGATCAACTTATTGATTCATCGACACACATTCATTCAATGAAACTGCACGCGTAAACCCAATGAGTAGAGTTTTTTCATTCAATCAATGTGTGAAGCTTAACTCATACATTCAATGGAACAAACAGCATTCAGTCATCTATTGCATCAAGCTAGAATAATTAATTCAAGGAAACAAACTTAACTCATTTATTTAGTTAATCAAACCGTACTCGTTAATTCAATGAAAGAGACTGCACGTCCAACGAAAGAGACTGCACGAGACTCTTTCATTCATTCAGTGTCTCGTTTTTATCGCATTGGATCATTGGATTCACGATTTCTTTAAATGAATTATAAATTTAAATAAATAAACAAATAAAATAATTAATACCGTGTATTTCATTGAAGATTGTTTCAATAATTGAAAGAATGCAATTTGCTTGATTGAATGGAAGCATTATAGAAGAGGCATTGAATACATGAGCGAAACTCTACTCTTTGAACTAACTTGGTTTCATTGAACGAATGGGTGCAGTTTGTTGCATTGAATCGATGTGGTAAACGCCTGGGACTGAATGGATGAGAGAAGTTGTACCCATTGAATTAACACGAGCAGATTGTTTCATTGTGTGAATGAAATAAGCTTGAAACATTGAATGAATGAGAGATGCTCTACTTATTGGGTTAACACGAGTAGTGTGATTCATTGAGTGAATGTGTGTAGTTAGTTTCATTGGATCAATGGTTTGAACTCGTGGCAATGCATGTATGTGAGAAGGTCGACTCATTGAATAAGTGAGTTAAGCTTGACACATTATACGAATGGCAAAAGCTTTACTCATTGAATTAACACGTGCAGTGTGTTTTATTGAAAGAATTGACTGAAGGAATGAATTCAGTTTGATTCAATGAAATTTTAAATGACTGAATGCCTTTTTGCAGTAAATCAATGAGTGCAGTTTGTTTAATGTATGAATGAGTCAAGTTTGTTTCACTGATTGAAAGAAAACGTTTGATTCATTGAATGTAGGATTGAATGAATGAATACACTTTGATACTTTGAATGAATGAGTTCAGCCCGAAGCATTGCATGAATTAGAGAAGACGAACTCATTGACATAACACGCGCAGTTTGTTTCATTGATTGACTGAGTGCAGTTTGAATCATTGAATGGACTATTCTTATTGGATTCATTAAATCTTGTGTTGTTTGTTTCAGTGAATCAATGAACAATGTTTGATTGAAGCTTGATTCAGTGAATGAATGTGTTAACCTGGAGACATTGAATTCAAAGAAACAATCGGTGTGGATTAATTCAATGAGTAAATTTTTTCTTATACATTCAATGCATGGAGCTTAACTTCTTATTTCAAAGAATCAAAGTGCATTATTTCATTCCATGAATCCTACTTCAAAGACACATTCAATAAATCAAAAGTTATTTCTTGTTTCAATGAAGCAAACATAACTCAAATATTTAACAGATCAAAGCGCACTCATGAGTTCACTTAACAATCTGCATACATACATTTAGTTATTGTATCAAACTCAACTCAATGCAACAAACTCTACGTGTTAATTCAATGAGAAGAGCTTATCTCGTGAAGTCATGTTCCCGAGCTTGACGTATTCATTCAATGAAACAACTGCATTCGTTCATTCATTGATTCAAGCATCAATCGCACATTGAATCAGACGTTTTTCTTTGATTCAATGGAAGAAACATAACACATTCATTTAATGAATCCAAATGCATCGAATCATTCAATGCATCAAACTTCATTAAATCATTCGTATATTCAATGATTCAAAAGTTATTTATTGATTTAATGCAACAAACGCAACTCATACACTTTAATGAATCGAAGAGCACTCATTTGTATACTGAAACAAATTGCATTCTTTCTCTTATTCAGTGACTCACACTGAATTCATTCATTCCCTGAAATAAGCTGAACGTTTTTTTTCAATGCCTAGCGCTATTCTCATGAATACAATAGCATAACATATTCATTTCTGAAGGAAACTGCATTCACTCATTCATTGTATCATAGACTCAATTGTACTTTCAATGAATTAAACGTTTTATTGACTCAATGAAGCAAACTTACCCCATGCATTTAACTAAACAATTGAATTCACTAAATGAATGATTTAAGTTCATTTCTTTAAATCAATTAATAACGTTTCATTCATTGAATCAATGATTGAAGAATGTATTGATTAATTGAATTAATGCACATTGAATGATTGAATGGAGGCGTTATGATAGACACATTGCATACATGAGAGAAGCTATACTCATTGACTTAACACAAGCAGTCTGTTTCATTGAATGAGTGATTGCAGTTTATTGAATGTATCAAACTGCACTCCACGTGTGAATTATAGGAGTAGAGATTCTGCCATTCATGCAATGTGTGAAGAAGGTTAACTCATTCATTCAATGAAACAGACTGCACCGTGCTAATCAATGAGTCGACCTTCTCTCATAAATGCAGTGCCAAGAGTTCAACGCATTGATTGAATGAATGAATGAAACTGCACACTTCGATTCATTGAACCTCTCTGCACGTGTTAACCCAATGAGTAGAGCTTCTCTCATTCATTCAGTGTGTGAAGCTTAACCTATTCACTCAATTGAAACAAAATGCTCAAGTTAATTCAATGAGTACAACTTCTCTCAGTCATTCAATGCCACGAGTTTTACGCATTGAATTAATGTTAGAAACTGCACTCACTCATTCAATGAAACAGACGGGATGTGTTAATTCAACGAGGAGATCTTCACTCATTTATTCAATGTCTCGAGTGTAACGCTTGCAGTCATTCACTAATGAAGCAGACTGCATGGTTTCATTCAATGGCAAGAGCTTCTCTCATGTAATGAATACCACTACTATAACGATTTCATTCAATCAAACAAACCACATTAATTAAATCATTGATACAATCTTCTATCGTTTGATTCAATGAAGCAAACGTTATTAATTGATTCAATGCAACACACTTAGCACATTTATGCCATCAATCAAGCTGTACCCATTCATTCAATGAAACACACTTTATATGATAATTGAACGATTAGTGCTTCTGCGATTCATTCAATATACCAATCCTCACGCATTCACTCAATAAAACAAACTGCACGTGATAATCAATGAGTCGAGCTTCTCTCATACATACAGTGCCACGAGATCAACTTATTGATTCATCGACACACATTCATTCAATGAAACTGCACGCGTAAACCCAATGAGTAGAGTTTTTTCATTCAATCAATGTGTGAAGCTTAACTCATACATTCAATGGAACAAACAGCATTCAGTCATCTATTGCATCAAGCTAGAATAATTAATTCAAGGAAACAAACTTAACTCATTTATTTAGTTAATCAAACCGTACTCGTTAATTCAATGAAAGAGACTGCACGTCCAACGAAAGAGACTGCACGAGACTCTTTCATTCATTCAGTGTCTCGTTTTTATCGCATTGGATCATTGGATTCACGATTTCTTTAAATGAATTATAAATTTAAATAAATAAACAAATAAAATAATTAATACCGTGTATTTCATTGAAGATTGTTTCAATAATTGAAAGAATGCAATTTGCTTGATTGAATGGAAGCATTATAGAAGAGGCATTGAATACATGAGCGAAACTCTACTCTTTGAATTAACTTGGTTTCATTGAATGAATGGGTGCAGTTTGTTGCATTGAATCGATGTGGTAAACGCCTGGGACTGAATGGATGAGAGAAGTTGTACCCATTGAATTAACACGAGCAGATTGTTTCATTGTGTGAATGAAATAAGCTTGAAACATTGAATGAATGAGAGATGCTCTACTTATTGGGTTAACACGAGTAGTGTGATTCATTGAGTGAATGTGTGCAGTTAGTTTCATTGGATCAATGGTTTGAACTCGTGGCAATGCATGTATGTGAGAAGGTCGACTCATTGAATAAGTGAGTTAAGCTTGACACATTATATGAATGGCAAAAGCTTTACTCATTGAATTAACACGTGCAGTGTGTTTTATTGAAAGAATTGACTGAAGGAATGAATTCAGTTTGATTCAATGAAATTTTAAATGACTGAATGCCTTTTTGCAGTAAATCAATGAGTGCAGTTTGTTTAATGTATGAATGAGTCAAGTTTGTTTCACTGATTGAAAGAAAACGTTTGATTCATTGAATGTAGGATTGAATGAATGAATACACTTTGATACTTTGAATGAATGAGTTCAGCCCGAAGCATTGCATGAATTAGAGAAGACGAACTCATTGACATAACACGCGCAGTTTGTTTCATTGATTGACTGAGTGCAGTTTGAATCATTGAATGGACTATTCTTATTGGATTCATTAAATCTTGTGTTGTTTGTTTCAGTGAATCAATGAACAATGTTTGATTGAAGCTTGATTCAGTGAATGAATGTGTTAACCTGGAGACATTGAATTCAAAGAAACAATCGGTGTGGATTAATTCAATGAGTAAATTTTTTCTTATACATTCAATGCATGGAGCTTAAGTTCTTATTTCAAAGAATCAAAGTGCATTATTTCATTCCATGAATCCTACTTCAAAGACACATTCAATAAATCAAAAGTTATTTCTTGTTTCAATGAAGCAAACATAACTCAAATATTTAACAGATCAAAGCGCACTCATGAGTTCACTTCACAATCTGCATACATACATTTAGTTGTTGTATCAAACTCAACTCAATGCAACAAACACTACGTGTTAATTCAATGAGAAGAGCTTATCTCGTGAAGTCATGTTCCCGAGCTTGACGTATTCATTCAATGAAACAACTGCATTCGTTCATTCATTGATTCAAGCATCAATCGCACATTGAATCAGACGTTTTTCTTTGATTCAATGGAAGAAACATAACACATTCATTTAATGAATCCAAATGCATCGAATCATTCAATGCATCAAACTTCATTAAATCATTCGTATATTCAATGATTCAAAAGTTATTTATTGATTTAATGCAACAAACGCAACTCATACACTTTAATGAATCGAAGAGCACTCATTTGTATACTGAAACAAATTGCATTCTTTCTCTTATTCAGTGACTCACACTGAATTCATTCATTCCCTGAAATAAGCTGAACGTTTTTTTTCAATGCCTAGCGCTATTCTCATGAATACAATAGCATAACATATTCATTTCTGAAGGAAACTGCATTCACTCATTCATTGAATCATAGACTCAATTGTACTTTCAGTGAATTAAACGTTTTATTGACTCAATGAAGCAAACTTACCCCATGCATTTAACTAAACAATTGAATTCACTAAATGAATGATTTAAGTTCATTTCTTTTAATCAATTAATAACGTTTCATTCATTGAATCAATGATTGAAGAATGTATTGATTAATTGAATTAATGCACATTGAATGATTGAATGGAGGCGTTATGATAGACACATTGCATACATGAGAGAAGCTATACTCATTGACTTAACACAAGCAGTCTGTTTCATTGAATGAGTGATTGCAGTTTATTGAATGTATCAAACTGCACTCCACGTGTGAATTATAGGAGTAGAGATTCTGCCATTCATGCAATGTGTGAAGAAGGTTAACTCATTCATTCAATGAAACAAACTGCACCGTGCTAATCAATGAGTCGACCTTCTCTCATAAATGCAGTGCCAAGAGTTCAACGCATTGATTGAATGAATGAATGAAACTGCACACTTCGATTCATTGAACCTCTCTGCACGTGTTAACCCAATGAGTAGAGCTTCTCTCATTCATTCAGTGTGTGAAGCTTAACCTATTCACTCAATTGAAACAAAATGCTCAAGTTAATTCAATGAGTACAACTTCTCTCAGTCATTCAATGCCACGAGTTTTACGCATTGAATTAATGTAAGAAACTGCACTCACTCATTCAATGAAACAGACGGGATGTGTTAATTCAACGAGGAGATCTTCACTCATTTATTCAATGTCTCGAGTGTAACGCTTGCAGTCATTCACTAATGAAGCAGACTGCATGGTTTCATTCAATGGCAAGAGCTTCTCTCATGTAATGAATACCACTACTATAACGATTTCATTCAATCAAACAAACCACATTAATTAAATCATTGATACAATCTTCTATCGTTTGATTCAATGAAGCAAACGTTATTAATTGATTCAATGCAACACACTTAGCACATTTATGCCATCAATCAAGCTGTACCCATTCATTCAATGAAACACACTTTATATGATAATTGAACGATTAGTGCTTCTGCGATTCATTCAATATACCAATCCTCACGCATTCACTCAATAAAACAAACTGCACGTGATAATCAATGAGTCGAGCTTCTCTCATACATACAGTGCCACGAGATCAACTTATTGATTCATCGACACACATTCATTCAATGAAACTGCACGCGTAAACCCAATGAGTAGAGTTTTTTTCATTCAATCAATGTGTGAAGCTTAACTCATACATTCAATGGAACAAACAGCATTCAGTCATCTATTGCATCAAGCTAGAATAATTAATTCAAGGAAACAAACTTAACTCATTTATTTAGTTAATCAAACCGTACTCGTTAATTCAATGAAAGAGACTGCACGTCCAACGAAAGAGACTGCACGAGACTCTTTCATTCATTCAGTGTCTCGTTTTTATCGCATTGGATCATTGGATTCACGATTTCTTTAAATGAATTATAAATTTAAATAAATAAACAAATAAAATAATTAATACCGTGTATTTCATTGAAGATTGTTTCAATAATTGAAAGAATGCAATTTGCTTGATTGAATGGAAGCATTATAGAAGAGGCATTGAATACATGAGCGAAACTCTACTCTTTGAATTAACTTGGTTTCATTGAATGAATGGGTGCAGTTTGTTGCATTGAATCGATGTGGTAAACGCCTGGGACTGAATGGATGAGAGAAGTTGTACCCATTGAATTAACACGAGCAGATTGTTTCATTGTGTGAATGAAATAAGCTTGAAACATTGAATGAATGAGAGATGCTCTACTTATTGGGTTAACACGAGTAGTGTGATTCATTGAGTGAATGTGTGCAGTTAGTTTCATTGGATCAATGGTTTGAACTCGTGGTAATGCATGTATGTGAGAAGGTCGACTCATTGAATAAGTGAGTTAAGCTTGACACATTATATGAATGGCAAAAGCTTTACTCATTGAATTAACACGTGCAGTGTGTTTTATTGAAAGAATTGACTGAAGGAATGAATTCAGTTTGATTCAATGAAATTTTAAATGACTGAATGCCTTTTTGCAGTAAATCAATGAGTGCAGTTTGTTTTATGTATGAATGAGTCAAGTTTGTTTCACTGATTGAAAGAAAACGTTTGATTCATTGAATGTAGGATTGAATGAATGAATACACTTTGATACTTTGAATGAATGAGTTCAGCCCGAAGCATTGCATGAATTAGAGAAGACGAACTCATTGACATAACACGCGCAGTTTGTTTCATTGATTGACTGAGTGCAGTTTGAATCATTGAATGGACTATTCTTATTGGATTCATTAAATCTTGTGTTGTTTGTTTCAGTGAATCAATGAACAATGTTTGATTGAAGCCTGATTCAGTGAATGAATGTGTTAACCTGGAGACATTGAATTCAAAGAAACAATCGGTGTGGATTAATTCAATGAGTAAATTTTTTCTTATACATTCAATGCATGGAGCTTAACTTCTTATTTCAAAGAATCAAAGTGCATTATTTCATTCCATGAATCCTACTTCAAAGACACATTCAATAAATCAAAAGTTATTTCTTGTTTCAATGAAGCAAACATAACTCAAATATTTAACAGATCAAAGCGCACTCATGAGTTCACTTAACAATCTGCATACATACATTTAGTTATTGTATCAAACTCAACTCAATGCAACAAACTCTACGTGTTAATTCAATGAGAAGAGCTTATCTCGTGAAGTCATGTTCCCGAGCTTGACGTATTCATTCAATGAAACAACTGCATTCGTTCATTCATTGATTCAAGCATCAATCGCACATTGAATCAGACGTTTTTCTTTGATTCAATGGAAGAAACATAACACATTCATTTAATGAATCCAAATGCATCGAATCATTCAATGCATCAAACTTCATTAAATCATTCGTATATTCAATGATTCAAAAGTTATTTATTGATTTAATGCAACAAACGCAACTCATACACTTTAATGAATCGAAGAGCACTCATTTGTATACTGAAACAAATTGCATTCTTTCTCTTATTCAGTGACTCACACTGAATTCATTCATTCCCTGAAATAAGCTGAACGTTTTTTTTTCAATGCCTAGCGCTATTCTCATGAATACAATAGCATAACATATTCATTTCTGAAGGAAACTGCATTCACTCATTCATTGAATCATAGACTCAATTGTACTTTCAATGAATTAAACGTTTTGTTGACTCAATGAAGCAAACTTACCCCATGCATTTAACTAAACAATTGAATTCACTAAATGAATGATTTAAGTTCATTTCTTTAAATCAATTAATAACGTTTCATTCATTGAATCAATGATTGAAGAATGTATTGATTAATTGAATTAATGCACATTGAATGATTGAATGGAGGCGTTATGATAGACACATTGCATACATGAGAGAAGCTATACTCATTGACTTAACACAAGCAGTCTGTTTCATTGAATGAGTGATTGCAGTTTATTGAATGTATCAAACTGCACTCCACGTGTGAATTATAGGAGTAGAGATTCTGCCATTCATGCAATGTGTGAAGAAGGTTAACTCATTCATTCAATGAAACAGACTGCACCGTGCTAATCAATGAGTCGACCTTCTCTCATAAATGCAGTGCCAAGAGTTCAACGCATTGATTGAATCAATGAATGAAACTGCACACTTCGATTCATTGAACCTCTCTGCACGTGTTAACCCAATGAGTAGAGCTTCTCTCATTCATTCAGTGTGTGAAGCTTAACCTATTCACTCAATTGAAACAAAATGCTCAAGTTAATTCAATGAGTACAACTTCTCTCAGTCATTCAATGCCACGAGTTTTACGCATTGAATTAATGTTAGAAACTGCACTCACTCATTCAATGAAACAGACGGGATGTGTTAATTCAACGAGGAGATCTTCACTCATTTATTCAATGTCTCGAGTGTAACGCTTGCAGTCATTCACTAATGAAGCAGACTGCATGGTTTCATTCAATGGCAAGAGCTTCTCTCATGTAATGAATACCACTACTATAACGATTTCATTCAATCAAACAAACCACATTAATTAAATCATTGATACAATCTTCTATCGTTTGATTCAATGAAGCAAACGTTATTAATTGATTCAATGCAACACACTTAGCACATTTATGCCATCAATCAAGCTGTACCCATTCATTCAATGAAACACACTTTATATGATAATTGAACGATTAGTGCTTCTGCGATTCATTCAATATACCAATCCTCACGCATTCACTCAATAAAACAAACTGCACGTGATAATCAATGAGTCGAGCTTCTCTCATACATACAGTGCCACGAGATCAACTTATTGATTCATCGACACACATTCATTCAATGAAACTGCACGCGTAAACCCAATGAGTAGAGTTTTTTCATTCAATCAATGTGTGAAGCTTAACTCATACATTCAATGGAACAAACAGCATTCAGTCATCTATTGCATCAAGCTAGAATAATTAATTCAAGGAAACAAACTTAACTCATTTATTTAGTTAATCAAACCGTACTCGTTAATTCAATGAAAGAGACTGCACGTCCAACGAAAGAGACTGCACGAGACTCTTTCATTCATTCAGTGTCTCGTTTTTATCGCATTGGATCATTGGATTCACGATTTCTTTAAATGAATTATAAATTTAAATAAATAAACAAATAAAATAATTAATACCGTGTATTTCATTGAAGATTGTTTCAATAATTGAAAGAATGCAATTTGCTTGATTGAATGGAAGCATTATAGAAGATGCATTGAATACATGAGCGAAACTCTACTCTTTGAATTAACTTGGTTTCATTGAATGAATGGGTGCAGTTTGTTGCATTGAATCGATGTGGTAAACGCCTGGGACTGAATGGATGAGAGAAGTTGTACCCATTGAATTAACACGAGCAGATTGTTTCATTGTGTGAATGAAATAAGCTTGAAACATTGAATGAATGAGAGATGCTCTACTTATTGGGTTAACACGAGTAGTGTGATTCATTGAGTGAATGTGTGCAGTTAGTTTCATTGGATCAATGGTTTGAACTCGTGGCAATGCATGTATGTGAGAAGGTCGACTCATTGAATAAGTGAGTTAAGCTTGACACATTATACGAATGGCAAAAGCTTTACTCATTGAATTAACACGTGCAGTGTGTTTTATTGAAAGAATTGACTGAAGGAATGAATTCAGTTTGATTCAATGAAATTTTAAATGACTGAATGCCTTTTTGCAGTAAATCAATGAGTGCAGTTTGTTTAATGTATGAATGAGTCAAGTTTGTTTCACTGATTGAAAGAAAACGTTTGATTCATTGAATGTAGGATTGAATGAATGAATACACTTTGATACTTTGAATGAATGAGTTCAGCCCGAAGCATTGCATGAATTAGAGAAGACGAACTCATTGACATAACACGCGCAGTTTGTTTCATTGATTGACTGAGTGCAGTTTGAATCATTGAATGGACTATTCTTATTGGATTCATTAAATCTTGTGTTGTTTGTTTCAGTGAATCAATGAACAATGTTTGATTGAAGCTTGATTCAGTGAATGAATGTGTTAACCTGGAGACATTGAATTCAAAGAAACAATCGGTGTGGATTAATTCAATGAGTAAATTTTTTCTTATACATTCAATGCATGGAGCTTAACTTCTTATTTCAAAGAATCAAAGTGCATTATTTCATTCCATGAATCCTACTTCAAAGACACATTCAATAAATCAAAAGTTATTTCTTGTTTCAATGAAGCAAACATAACTCAAATATTTAACAGATCAAAGCGCACTCATGAGTTCACTTAACAATCTGCATACATACATTTAGTTATTGTATCAAACTCAACTCAATGCAACAAACTCTACGTGTTAATTCAATGAGAAGAGCTTATCTCGTGAAGTCATGTTCCCGAGCTTGACGTATTCATTCAATGAAACAACTGCATTCGTTCATTCATTGATTCAAGCATCAATCGCACATTGAATCAGACGTTTTTCTTTGATTCAATGGA
This sequence comes from Chiloscyllium punctatum, assembly GCF_047496795.1. Classification (NCBI taxonomy): domain Eukaryota; kingdom Metazoa; phylum Chordata; class Chondrichthyes; order Orectolobiformes; family Hemiscylliidae; genus Chiloscyllium; species Chiloscyllium punctatum. Next base: position 25,473,226 of record NC_092773.1, read on the forward strand.
AGAAACATAACACATTCATTTAATGAATCCAAATGCATCGAATCATTCAATGCATCAAACTTCATTAAATCATTCGTATATTCAATGATTCAAAAGTTATTTATTGATTTAATGCAACAAACGCAACTCATACACTTTAATGAATCGAAGAGCACTCATTTGTATACTGAAACAAATTGCATTCTTTCTCTTATTCAGTGACTCACACTGAATTCATTCATTCCCTGAAATAAGCTGAACGTTTTTTTTCAATGCCTAGCGCTATTCTCATGAATACAATAGCATAACATATTCATTTCTGAAGGAAACTGCATTCACTCATTCATTGAATCATAGACTCAATTGTACTTTCAATGAATTAAACGTTTTATTGACTCAATGAAGCAAACTTACCCCATGCATTTAACTAAACAATTGAATTCACTAAATGAATGATTTAAGTTCATTTCTTTTAATCAATTAATAACGTTTCATTCATTGAATCAATGATTGAAGAATGTATTGATTAATTGAATTAATGCACATTGAATGATTGAATGGAGGCGTTATGATAGACACATTGCATACATGAGAGAAGCTATACTCATTGACTTAACACAAGCAGTCTGTTTCATTGAATGAGTGATTGCAGTTTATTGAATGTATCAAACTGCACTCCACGTGTGAATTATAGGAGTAGAGATTCTGCCATTCATGCAATGTGTGAAGAAGGTTAACTCATTCATTCAATGAAACAAACTGCACCGTGCTAATCAATGAGTCGACCTTCTCTCATAAATGCAGTGCCAAGAGTTCAACGCATTGATTGAATGAATGAATGAAACTGCACACTTCGATTCATTGAACCTCTCTGCACGTGTTAACCCAATGAGTAGAGCTTCTCTCATTCATTCAGTGTGTGAAGCTTAACCTATTCACTCAATTGAAACAAAATGCTCAAGTTAATTCAATGAGTACAACTTCTCTCAGTCATTCAATGCCACGAGTTTTACGCATTGAATTAATGTAAGAAACTGCACTCACTCATTCAATGAAACAGACGGGATGTGTTAATTCAACGAGGAGATCTTCACTCATTTATTCAATGTCTCGAGTGTAACGCTTGCAGTCATTCACTAATGAAGCAGACTGCATGGTTTCATTCAATGGCAAGAGCTTCTCTCATGTAATGAATACCACTACTATAACGATTTCATTCAATCAAACAAACCACATTAATTAAATCATTGATACAATCTTCTATCGTTTGATTCAATGAAGCAAACGTTATTAATTGATTCAATGCAACACACTTAGCACATTTATGCCATCAATCAAGCTGTACCCATTCATTCAATGAAACACACTTTATATGATAATTGAACGATTAGTGCTTCTGCGATTCATTCAATATACCAATCCTCACGCATTCACTCAATAAAACAAACTGCACGTGATAATCAATGAGTCGAGCTTCTCTCATACATACAGTGCCACGAGATCAACTTATTGATTCATCGACACACATTCATTCAATGAAACTGCACGCGTAAACCCAATGAGTAGAGTTTTTTTCATTCAATCAATGTGTGAAGCTTAACTCATACATTCAATGGAACAAACAGCATTCAGTCATCTATTGCATCAAGCTAGAATAATTAATTCAAGGAAACAAACTTAACTCATTTATTTAGTTAATCAAACCGTACTCGTTAATTCAATGAAAGAGACTGCACGTCCAACGAAAGAGACTGCACGAGACTCTTTCATTCATTCAGTGTCTCGTTTTTATCGCATTGGATCATTGGATTCACGATTTCTTTAAATGAATTATAAATTTAAATAAATAAACAAATAAAATAATTAATACCGTGTATTTCATTGAAGATTGTTTCAATAATTGAAAGAATGCAATTTGCTTGATTGAATGGAAGCATTATAGAAGAGGCATTGAATACATGAGCGAAACTCTACTCTTTGAATTAACTTGGTTTCATTGAATGAATGGGTGCAGTTTGTTGCATTGAATCGATGTGGTAAACGCCTGGGACTGAATGGATGAGAGAAGTTGTACCCATTGAATTAACACGAGCAGATTGTTTCATTGTGTGAATGAAATAAGCTTGAAACATTGAATGAATGAGAGATGCTCTACTTATTGGGTTAACACGAGTAGTGTGATTCATTGAGTGAATGTGTGCAGTTAGTTTCATTGGATCAATGGTTTGAACTCGTGGCAATGCATGTATGTGAGAAGGTCGACTCATTGAATAAGTGAGTTAAGCTTGACACATTATACGAATGGCAAAAGCTTTACTCATTGAATTAACACGTGCAGTGTGTTTTATTGAAAGAATTGACTGAAGGAATGAATTCAGTTTGATTCAATGAAATTTTAAATGACTGAATGCCTTTTTGCAGTAAATCAATGAGTGCAGTTTGTTTTATGTATGAATGAGTCAAGTTTGTTTCACTGATTGAAAGAAAACGTTTGATTCATTGAATGTAGGATTGAATGAATGAATACACTTTGATACTTTGAATGAATGAGTTCAGCCCGAAGCATTGCATGAATTAGAGAAGACGAACTCATTGACATAACACGCGCAGTTTGTTTCATTGATTGACTGAGTGCAGTTTGAATCATTGAATGGACTATTCTTATTGGATTCATTAAATCTTGTGTTGTTTGTTTCAGTGAATCAATGAACAATGTTTGATTGAAGCTTGATTCAGTGAATGAATGTGTTAACCTGGAGACATTGAATTCAAAGAAACAATCGGTGTGGATTAATTCAATGAGTAAATTTTTTCTTATACATTCAATGCATGGAGCTTAACTTCTTATTTCAAAGAATCAAAGTGCATTATTTCATTCCATGAATCCTACTTCAAAGACACATTCAATAAATCAAAAGTTATTTCTTGTTTCAATGAAGCAAACATAACTCAAATATTTAACAGATCAAAGCGCACTCATGAGTTCACTTAACAATCTGCATACATACATTTAGTTATTGTATCAAACTCAACTCAATGCAACAAACTCTACGTGTTAATTCAATGAGAAGAGCTTATCTCGTGAAGTCATGTTCCCGAGCTTGACGTATTCATTCAATGAAACAACTGCATTCGTTCATTCATTGATTCAAGCATCAATCGCACATTGAATCAGACGTTTTTCTTTGATTCAATGGAAGAAACATAACACATTCATTTAATGAATCCAAATGCATCGAATCATTCAATGCATCAAACTTCATTAAATCATTCGTATATTCAATGATTCAAAAGTTATTTATTGATTTAATGCAACAAACGCAACTCATACACTTTAATGAATCGAAGAGCACTCATTTGTATACTGAAACAAATTGCATTCTTTCTCTTATTCAGTGACTCACACTGAATTCATTCATTCCCTGAAATAAGCTGAACGTTTTTTTTTCAATGCCTAGCGCTATTCTCATGAATACAATAGCATAACATATTCATTTCTGAAGGAAACTGCATTCACTCATTCATTGAATCATAGACTCAATTGTACTTTCAATGAATTAAACGTTTTGTTGACTCAATGAAGCAAACTTACCCCATGCATTTAACTAAACAATTGAATTCACTAAATGAATGATTTAAGTTCATTTCTTTAAATCAATTAATAACGTTTCATTCATTGAATCAATGATTGAAGAATGTATTGATTAATTGAATTAATGCACATTGAATGATTGAATGGAGGCGTTATGATAGACACATTGCATACATGAGAGAAGCTATACTCATTGACTTAACACAAGCAGTCTGTTTCATTGAATGAGTGATTGCAGTTTATTGAATGTATCAAACTGCACTCCACGTGTGAATTATAGGAGTAGAGATTCTGCCATTCATGCAATGTGTGAAGAAGGTTAACTCATTCATTCAATGAAACAGACTGCACCGTGCTAATCAATGAGTCGACCTTCTCTCATAAATGCAGTGCCAAGAGTTCAACGCATTGATTGAATCAATGAATGAAACTGCACACTTCGATTCATTGAACCTCTCTGCACGTGTTAACCCAATGAGTAGAGCTTCTCTCATTCATTCAGTGTGTGAAGCTTAACCTATTCACTCAATTGAAACAAAATGCTCAAGTTAATTCAATGAGTACAACTTCTCTCAGTCATTCAATGCCACGAGTTTTACGCATTGAATTAATGTTAGAAACTGCACTCACTCATTCAATGAAACAGACGGGATGTGTTAATTCAACGAGGAGATCTTCACTCATTTATTCAATGTCTCGAGTGTAACGCTTGCAGTCATTCACTAATGAAGCAGACTGCATGGTTTCATTCAATGGCAAGAGCTTCTCTCATGTAATGAATACCACTACTATAACGATTTCATTCAATCAAACAAACCACATTAATTAAATCATTGATACAATCTTCTATCGTTTGATTCAATGAAGCAAACGTTATTAATTGATTCAATGCAACACACTTAGCACATTTATGCCATCAATCAAGCTGTACCCATTCATTCAATGAAACACACTTTATATGATAATTGAACGATTAGTGCTTCTGCGATTCATTCAATATACCAATCCTCACGCATTCACTCAATAAAACAAACTGCACGTGATAATCAATGAGTCGAGCTTCTCTCATACATACAGTGCCACGAGATCAACTTATTGATTCATCGACACACATTCATTCAATGAAACTGCACGCGTAAACCCAATGAGTAGAGTTTTTTCATTCAATCAATGTGTGAAGCTTAACTCATACATTCAATGGAACAAACAGCATTCAGTCATCTATTGCATCAAGCTAGAATAATTAATTCAAGGAAACAAACTTAACTCATTTATTTAGTTAATCAAACCGTACTCGTTAATTCAATGAAAGAGACTGCACGTCCAACGAAAGAGACTGCACGAGACTCTTTCATTCATTCAGTGTCTCGTTTTTATCGCATTGGATCATTGGATTCACGATTTCTTTAAATGAATTATAAATTTAAATAAATAAACAAATAAAATAATTAATACCGTGTATTTCATTGAAGATTGTTTCAATAATTGAAAGAATGCAATTTGCTTGATTGAATGGAAGCATTATAGAAGATGCATTGAATACATGAGCGAAACTCTACTCTTTGAATTAACTTGGTTTCATTGAATGAATGGGTGCAGTTTGTTGCATTGAATCGATGTGGTAAACGCCTGGGACTGAATGGATGAGAGAAGTTGTACCCATTGAATTAACACGAGCAGATTGTTTCATTGTGTGAATGAAATAAGCTTGAAACATTGAATGAATGAGAGATGCTCTACTTATTGGGTTAACACGAGTAGTGTGATTCATTGAGTGAATGTGTGCAGTTAGTTTCATTGGATCAATGGTTTGAACTCGTGGCAATGCATGTATGTGAGAAGGTCGACTCATTGAATAAGTGAGTTAAGCTTGACACATTATACGAATGGCAAAAGCTTTACTCATTGAATTAACACGTGCAGTGTGTTTTATTGAAAGAATTGACTGAAGGAATGAATTCAGTTTGATTCAATGAAATTTTAAATGACTGAATGCCTTTTTGCAGTAAATCAATGAGTGCAGTTTGTTTAATGTATGAATGAGTCAAGTTTGTTTCACTGATTGAAAGAAAACGTTTGATTCATTGAATGTAGGATTGAATGAATGAATACACTTTGATACTTTGAATGAATGAGTTCAGCCCGAAGCATTGCATGAATTAGAGAAGACGAACTCATTGACATAACACGCGCAGTTTGTTTCATTGATTGACTGAGTGCAGTTTGAATCATTGAATGGACTATTCTTATTGGATTCATTAAATCTTGTGTTGTTTGTTTCAGTGAATCAATGAACAATGTTTGATTGAAGCTTGATTCAGTGAATGAATGTGTTAACCTGGAGACATTGAATTCAAAGAAACAATCGGTGTGGATTAATTCAATGAGTAAATTTTTTCTTATACATTCAATGCATGGAGCTTAACTTCTTATTTCAAAGAATCAAAGTGCATTATTTCATTCCATGAATCCTACTTCAAAGACACATTCAATAAATCAAAAGTTATTTCTTGTTTCAATGAAGCAAACATAACTCAAATATTTAACAGATCAAAGCGCACTCATGAGTTCACTTAACAATCTGCATACATACATTTAGTTATTGTATCAAACTCAACTCAATGCAACAAACTCTACGTGTTAATTCAATGAGAAGAGCTTATCTCGTGAAGTCATGTTCCCGAGCTTGACGTATTCATTCAATGAAACAACTGCATTCGTTCATTCATTGATTCAAGCATCAATCGCACATTGAATCAGACGTTTTTCTTTGATTCAATGGAAGAAACATAACACATTCATTTAATGAATCCAAATGCATCGAATCATTCAATGCATCAAACTTCATTAAATCATTCGTATATTCAATGATTCAAAAGTTATTTATTGATTTAATGCAACAAACGCAACTCATACACTTTAATGAATCGAAGAGCACTCATTTGTATACTGAAACAAATTGCATTCTTTCTCTTATTCAGTGACTCACACTGAATTCATTCATTCCCTGAAATAAGCTGAACGTTTTTTTTCAATGCCTAGCGCTATTCTCATGAATACAATAGCATAACATATTCATTTCTGAAGGAAACTGCATTCACTCATTCATTGAATCATAGACTCAATTGTACTTTCAATGAATTAAACGTTTTATTGACTCAATGAAGCAAACTTACCCCATGCATTTAACTAAACAATTGAATTCACTAAATGAATGATTTAAGTTCATTTCTTTTAATCAATTAATAACGTTTCATTCATTGAATCAATGATTGAAGAATGTATTGATTAATTGAATTAATGCACATTGAATGATTGAATGGAGGCGTTATGATAGACACATTGCATACATGAGAGAAGCTATACTCATTGACTTAACACAAGCAGTCTGTTTCATTGAATGAGTGATTGCAGTTTATTGAATGTATCAAACTGCACTCCACGTGTGAATTATAGGAGTAGAGATTCTGCCATTCATGCAATGTGTGAAGAAGGTTAACTCATTCATTCAATGAAACAAACTGCACCGTGCTAATCAATGAGTCGACCTTCTCTCATAAATGCAGTGCCAAGAGTTCAACGCATTGATTGAATGAATGAATGAAACTGCACACTTCGATTCATTGAACCTCTCTGCACGTGTTAACCCAATGAGTAGAGCTTCTCTCATTCATTCAGTGTGTGAAGCTTAACCTATTCACTCAATTGAAACAAAATGCTCAAGTTAATTCAATGAGTACAACTTCTCTCAGTCATTCAATGCCACGAGTTTTACGCATTGAATTAATGTAAGAAACTGCACTCACTCATTCAATGAAACAGACGGGATGTGTTAATTCAACGAGGAGATCTTCACTCATTTATTCAATGTCTCGAGTGTAACGCTTGCAGTCATTCACTAATGAAGCAGACTGCATGGTTTCATTCAATGGCAAGAGCTTCTCTCATGTAATGAATACCACTACTATAACGATTTCATTCAATCAAACAAACCACATTAATTAAATCATTGATACAATCTTCTATCGTTTGATTCAATGAAGCAAACGTTATTAATTGATTCAATGCAACACACTTAGCACATTTATGCCATCAATCAAGCTGTACCCATTCATTCAATGAAACACACTTTATATGATAATTGAACGATTAGTGCTTCTGCGATTCATTCAATATACCAATCCTCACGCATTCACTCAATAAAACAAACTGCACGTGATAATCAATGAGTCGAGCTTCTCTCATACATACAGTGCCACGAGATCAACTTATTGATTCATCGACACACATTCATTCAATGAAACTGCACGCGTAAACCCAATGAGTAGAGTTTTTTTCATTCAATCAATGTGTGAAGCTTAACTCATACATTCAATGGAACAAACAGCATTCAGTCATCTATTGCATCAAGCTAGAATAATTAATTCAAGGAAACAAACTTAACTCATTTATTTAGTTAATCAAACCGTACTCGTTAATTCAATGAAAGAGACTGCACGTCCAACGAAAGAGACTGCACGAGACTCTTTCATTCATTCAGTGTCTCGTTTTTATCGCATTGGATCATTGGATTCACGATTTCTTTAAATGAATTATAAATTTAAATAAATAAACAAATAAAATAATTAATACCGTGTATTTCATTGAAGATTGTTTCAATAATTGAAAGAATGCAATTTGCTTGATTGAATGGAAGCATTATAGAAGAGGCATTGAATACATGAGCGAAACTCTACTCTTTGAATTAACTTGGTTTCATTGAATGAATGGGTGCAGTTTGTTGCATTGAATCGATGTGGTAAACGCCTGGGACTGAATGGATGAGAGAAGTTGTACCCATTGAATTAACACGAGCAGATTGTTTCATTGTGTGAATGAAATAAGCTTGAAACATTGAATGAATGAGAGATGCTCTACTTATTGGGTTAACACGAGTAGTGTGATTCATTGAGTGAATGTGTGCAGTTAGTTTCATTGGATCAATGGTTTGAACTCGTGGTAATGCATGTATGTGAGAAGGTCGACTCATTGAATAAGTGAGTTAAGCTTGACACATTATATGAATGGCAAAAGCTTTACTCATTGAATTAACACGTGCAGTGTGTTTTATTGAAAGAATTGACTGAAGGAATGAATTCAGTTTGATTCAATGAAATTTTAAATGACTGAATGCCTTTTTGCAGTAAATCAATGAGTGCAGTTTGTTTAATGTATGAATGAGTCAAGTTTGTTTCACTGATTGAAAGAAAACGTTTGATTCATTGAATGTAGGATTGAATGAATGAATACACTTTGATACTTTGAATGAATGAGTTCAGCCCGAAGCATTGCATGAATTAGAGAAGACGAACTCATTGACATAACACGCGCAGTTTGTTTCATTGATTGACTGAGTGCAGTTTGAATCATTGAATGGACTATTCTTATTGGATTCATTAAATCTTGTGTTGTTTGTTTCAGTGAATCAATGAACAATGTTTGATTGAAGCCTGATTCAGTGAATGAATGTGTTAACCTGGAGACATTGAATTCAAAGAAACAATCGGTGTGGATTAATTCAATGAGTAATTTTTTTCTTATACATTCAATGTATAAGAACTTAACTTCTTATTTCAAAGAATCAAAGTGCATTCTTTCATTCAATGAATCCTACTTCAAAGACACATTCAATAAATCAAAAGTTATTTCTTGTTTCAATGAAGCAAACATAACTCAAATATTTAACAGATCAAAGCGCACTCATGAGTTCACTTAACAATCTGCATACATACATTTAGTTATTGTATCAAACTCAACTCAATGCAACAAACTCTACGTGTTAATTCAATGAGAAGAGCTTATCTCGTGAAGTCATGTTCCCGAGCTTGACGTATTCATTCAATGAAACAACTGCATTCGTTCATTCATTGATTCAAGCATCAATCGCACATTGAATCAGACGTTTTTCTTTGATTCAATGGAAGAAACATAACACATTCATTTAATGAATCCAAATGCATCGAATCATTCAATGAATCAAACTTCATTAAATCATTCGTATATTCAATGATTCAAAAGTTATTTATTGATTTAATGCTACAAACGCAACTCATACACTTTAATGAATCGAAGAGCCCTCATTTGTATACTGAAACAAATTGCATTCTTTCTCTTATTCAGTGACTCACACTGAATTCATTCATTCCCTGAAATAAGCTGAACTTTTTTTTCAATGCCTAGCGCTATTCTCATGAATACAATAGCATAACATATTCATTTCTGAAGGAAACTGCATTCACTCATTCATTGAATCATAGACTCAATTGTACTTTCAATGAATTAAACGTTTTATTGACTCAATGAAGCAAACTTACCCCATGCATTTAACTAAACAATTGAATTCACTAAATGAATGATTTAAGTTCATTTCTTTAAATCAATTAATAACGTTTCATTCATTGAATCAATGATTGAAGAATGTATTGATTAATTGAATTAATGCACATTGAATGATTGAATGGAGGCGTTATGATAGACACATTGCATACATGAGAGAAGCTATACTCATTGACTTAACACAAGCAGTCTGTTTCATTGAATGAGTGATTGCAGTTTATTGAATGTATCAAACTGCACTCCACGTGTGAATTATAGGAGTAGAGATTCTGCCATTCATGCAATGTGTGAAGAAGGTTAACTCATTCATTCAATGAAACAAACTGCACCGTGCTAATCAATGAGTCGACCTTCTCTCATAAATGCAGTGCCAAGAGTTCAACGCATTGATTGAATGAATGAATGAAACTGCACACTTCGATTCATTGAACCTCTCTGCACGTGTTAACCCAATGAGTAGAGCTTCTCTCATTCATTCAGTGTGTGAAGCTTAACCTATTCACTCAATTGAAACAAAATGCTCAAGTTAATTCAATAAGTACAACTTCTCTCAGTCATTCAATGCCACGAGTTTTACGCATTGAATTAATGTAAGAAACTGCACTCACTCATTCAATGAAACAGACGGGATGTGTTAATTCAACGAGGAGATCTTCACTCATTTATTCAATGTCTCGAGTGTAACGCTTGCAGTCATTCACTAATGAAGCAGACTGCATGGTTTCATTCAATGGCAAGAGCTTCTCTCATGTAATGAATACCACTACTATAACGATTTCATTCAATCAAACAAACCACATTAATTAAATCATTGATACAATCTTCTATCGTTTGATTCAATGAAGCAAACGTTATTAATTGATTCAATGCAACACACTTAGCACATTTATGCCATCGATCAAGCTGTACCCATTCATTCAATGAAACACACTTTATATGATAATTGAACGATTAGTGCTTCTGCGATTCATTCAATATACCAATCCTCACGCATTCACTCAATAAAACAAACTGCACGTGATAATGAATGAGTCGAGCTTCTCTCATACATACAGTGCCACGAGATCAACTTATTGATTCATCGACACACATTCATTCAATGAAACTGCACGCGTAAACCCAATGAGTAGAGTTTTTTCATTCAATCAATGTGTGAAGCTTAACTCATACATTCAATGGAACAAACAGCATTCAGTCATCTATTGCATCAAGCTAGAATAATTAATTCAAGGAAACAAACTTAACTCATTTATTTAGTTAATCAAACCGTACTCGTTAATTCAATGAAAGAGACTGCACGTCCAACGAAAGAGACTGCACGAGACTCTTTCATTCATTCAGTGTCTCGTTTTTATCGCATTGGATCATTGGATTCACGATTTCTTTAAATGAATTATAAATTTAAATAAATAAACAAATAAAATAATTAATACCGTGTATTTCATTGAAGATTGTTTCAATAATTGAAAGAATGCAATTTGCTTGATTGAATGGAAGCATTATAGAAGAGGCATTGAATACATGAGCGAAACTCTACTCTTTGAACTAACTTGGTTTCATTGAACGAATGGGTGCAGTTTGTTGCATTGAATCGATGTGGTAAACGCCTGGGACTGAATGGATGAGAGAAGTTGTACCCATTGAATTAACACGAGCAGATTGTTTCATTGTGTGAATGAAATAAGCTTGAAACATTGAATGAATGAGAGATGCTCTACTTATTGGGTTAACACGAGTAGTGTGATTCATTGAGTGAATGTGTGTAGTTAGTTTCATTGGATCAATGGTTTGAACTCGTGGCAATGCATGTATGTGAGAAGGTCGACTCATTGAATAAGTGAGTTAAGCTTGACACATTATACGAATGGCAAAAGCTTTACTCATTGAATTAACACGTGCAGTGTGTTTTATTGAAAGAATTGACTGAAGGAATGAATTCAGTTTGATTCAATGAAATTTTAAATGACTGAATGCCTTTTTGCAGTAAATCAATGAGTGCAGTTTGTTTAATGTATGAATGAGTCAAGTTTGTTTCACTGATTGAAAGAAAACGTTTGATTCATTGAATGTAGGATTGAATGAATGAATACACTTTGATACTTTGAATGAATGAGTTCAGCCCGAAGCATTGCATGAATTAGAGAAGACGAACTCATTGACATAACACGCGCAGTTTGTTTCATTGATTGACTGAGTGCAGTTTGAATCATTGAATGGACTATTCTTATTGGATTCATTAAATCTTGTGTTGTTTGTTTCAGTGAATCAATGAACAATGTTTGATTGAAGCTTGATTCAGTGAATGAATGTGTTAACCTGGAGACATTGAATTCAAAGAAACAATCGGTGTGGATTAATTCAATGAGTAAATTTTTTCTTATACATTCAATGCATGGAGCTTAACTTCTTATTTCAAAGAATCAAAGTGCATTATTTCATTCCATGAATCCTACTTCAAAGACACATTCAATAAATCAAAAGTTATTTCTTGTTTCAATGAAGCAAACATAACTCAAATATTTAACAGATCAAAGCGCACTCATGAGTTCACTTAACAATCTGCATACATACATTTAGTTATTGTATCAAACTCAACTCAATGCAACAAACTCTACGTGTTAATTCAATGAGAAGAGCTTATCTCGTGAAGTCATGTTCCCGAGCTTGACGTATTCATTCAATGAAACAACTGCATTCGTTCATTCATTGATTCAAGCATCAATCGCACATTGAATCAGACGTTTTTCTTTGATTCAATGGAAGAAACATAACACATTCATTTAATGAATCCAAATGCATCGAATCATTCAATGCATCAAACTTCATTAAATCATTCGTATATTCAATGATTCAAAAGTTATTTATTGATTTAATGCAACAAACGCAACTCATACACTTTAATGAATCGAAGAGCACTCATTTGTATACTGAAACAAATTGCATTCTTTCTCTTATTCAGTGACTCACACTGAATTCATTCATTCCCTGAAATAAGCTGAACGTTTTTTTTCAATGCCTAGCGCTATTCTCATGAATACAATAGCATAACATATTCATTTCTGAAGGAAACTGCATTCACTCATTCATTGTATCATAGACTCAATTGTACTTTCAATGAATTAAACGTTTTATTGACTCAATGAAGCAAACTTACCCCATGCATTTAACTAAACAATTGAATTCACTAAATGAATGATTTAAGTTCATTTCTTTAAATCAATTAATAACGTTTCATTCATTGAATCAATGATTGAAGAATGTATTGATTAATTGAATTAATGCACATTGAATGATTGAATGGAGGCGTTATGATAGACACATTGCATACATGAGAGAAGCTATACTCATTGACTTAACACAAGCAGTCTGTTTCATTGAATGAGTGATTGCAGTTTATTGAATGTATCAAACTGCACTCCACGTGTGAATTATAGGAGTAGAGATTCTGCCATTCATGCAATGTGTGAAGAAGGTTAACTCATTCATTCAATGAAACAGACTGCACCGTGCTAATCAATGAGTCGACCTTCTCTCATAAATGCAGTGCCAAGAGTTCAACGCATTGATTGAATGAATGAATGAAACTGCACACTTCGATTCATTGAACCTCTCTGCACGTGTTAACCCAATGAGTAGAGCTTCTCTCATTCATTCAGTGTGTGAAGCTTAACCTATTCACTCAATTGAAACAAAATGCTCAAGTTAATTCAATGAGTACAACTTCTCTCAGTCATTCAATGCCACGAGTTTTACGCATTGAATTAATGTTAGAAACTGCACTCACTCATTCAATGAAACAGACGGGATGTGTTAATTCAACGAGGAGATCTTCACTCATTTATTCAATGTCTCGAGTGTAACGCTTGCAGTCATTCACTAATGAAGCAGACTGCATGGTTTCATTCAATGGCAAGAGCTTCTCTCATGTAATGAATACCACTACTATAACGATTTCATTCAATCAAACAAACCACATTAATTAAATCATTGATACAATCTTCTATCGTTTGATTCAATGAAGCAAACGTTATTAATTGATTCAATGCAACACACTTAGCACATTTATGCCATCAATCAAGCTGTACCCATTCATTCAATGAAACACACTTTATATGATAATTGAACGATTAGTGCTTCTGCGATTCATTCAATATACCAATCCTCACGCATTCACTCAATAAAACAAACTGCACGTGATAATGAATGAGTCGAGCTTCTCTCATACATACAGTGCCACGAGATCAACTTATTGATTCATCGACACACATTCATTCAATGAAACTGCACGCGTAAACCCAATGAGTAGAGTTTTTTCATTCAATCAATGTGTGAAGCTTAACTCATACATTCAATGGAACAAACAGCATTCAGTCATCTATTGCATCAAGCTAGAATAATTAATTCAAGGAAACAAACTTAACTCATTTATTTAGTTAATCAAACCGTACTCGTTAATTCAATGAAAGAGACTGCACGTCCAACGAAAGAGACTGCACGAGACTCTTTCATTCATTCAGTGTCTCGTTTTTATCGCATTGGATCATTGGATTCACGATTTCTTTAAATGAATTATAAATTTAAATAAATAAACAAATAAAATAATTAATACCGTGTATTTCATTGAAGATTGTTTCAATAATTGAAAGAATGCAATTTGCTTGATTGAATGGAAGCATTATAGAAGAGGCATTGAATACATGAGCGAAACTCTACTCTTTGAATTAACTTGGTTTCATTGAATGAATGGGTGCAGTTTGTTGCATTGAATCGATGTGGTAAACGCCTGGGACTGAATGGATGAGAGAAGTTGTACCCATTGAATTAACACGAGCAGATTGTTTCATTGTGTGAATGAAATAAGCTTGAAACATTGAATGAATGAGAGATGCTCTACTTATTGGGTTAACACGAGTAGTGTGATTCATTGAGTGAATGTGTGCAGTTAGTTTCATTGGATCAATGGTTTGAACTCGTGGCAATGCATGTATGTGAGAAGGTCGACTCATTGAATAAGTGAGTTAAGCTTGACACATTATATGAATGGCAAAAGCTTTACTCATTGAATTAACACGTGCAGTGTGTTTTATTGAAAGAATTGACTGAAGGAATGAATTCAGTTTGATTCAATGAAATTTTAAATGACTGAATGCCTTTTTGCAGTAAATCAATGAGTGCAGTTTGTTTAATGTATGAATGAGTCAAGTTTGTTTCACTGATTGAAAGAAAACGTTTGATTCATTGAATGTAGGATTGAATGAATGAATACACTTTGATACTTTGAATGAATGAGTTCAGCCCGAAGCATTGCATGAATTAGAGAAGACGAACTCATTGACATAACACGCGCAGTTTGTTTCATTGATTGACTGAGTGCAGTTTGAATCATTGAATGGACTATTCTTATTGGATTCATTAAATCTTGTGTTGTTTGTTTCAGTGAATCAATGAACAATGTTTGATTGAAGCTTGATTCAGTGAATGAATGTGTTAACCTGGAGACATTGAATTCAAAGAAACAATCGGTGTGGATTAATTCAATGAGTAAATTTTTTCTTATACATTCAATGCATGGAGCTTAAGTTCTTATTTCAAAGAATCAAAGTGCATTATTTCATTCCATGAATCCTACTTCAAAGACACATTCAATAAATCAAAAGTTATTTCTTGTTTCAATGAAGCAAACATAACTCAAATATTTAACAGATCAAAGCGCACTCATGAGTTCACTTCACAATCTGCATACATACATTTAGTTGTTGTATCAAACTCAACTCAATGCAACAAACACTACGTGTTAATTCAATGAGAAGAGCTTATCTCGTGAAGTCATGTTCCCGAGCTTGACGTATTCATTCAATGAAACAACTGCATTCGTTCATTCATTGATTCAAGCATCAATCGCACATTGAATCAGACGTTTTTCTTTGATTCAATGGAAGAAACATAACACATTCATTTAATGAATCCAAATGCATCGAATCATTCAATGCATCAAACTTCATTAAATCATTCGTATATTCAATGATTCAAAAGTTATTTATTGATTTAATGCAACAAACGCAACTCATACACTTTAATGAATCGAAGAGCACTCATTTGTATACTGAAACAAATTGCATTCTTTCTCTTATTCAGTGACTCACACTGAATTCATTCATTCCCTGAAATAAGCTGAACGTTTTTTTTCAATGCCTAGCGCTATTCTCATGAATACAATAGCATAACATATTCATTTCTGAAGGAAACTGCATTCACTCATTCATTGAATCATAGACTCAATTGTACTTTCAGTGAATTAAACGTTTTATTGACTCAATGAAGCAAACTTACCCCATGCATTTAACTAAACAATTGAATTCACTAAATGAATGATTTAAGTTCATTTCTTTTAATCAATTAATAACGTTTCATTCATTGAATCAATGATTGAAGAATGTATTGATTAATTGAATTAATGCACATTGAATGATTGAATGGAGGCGTTATGATAGACACATTGCATACATGAGAGAAGCTATACTCATTGACTTAACACAAGCAGTCTGTTTCATTGAATGAGTGATTGCAGTTTATTGAATGTATCAAACTGCACTCCACGTGTGAATTATAGGAGTAGAGATTCTGCCATTCATGCAATGTGTGAAGAAGGTTAACTCATTCATTCAATGAAACAAACTGCACCGTGCTAATCAATGAGTCGACCTTCTCTCATAAATGCAGTGCCAAGAGTTCAACGCATTGATTGAATGAATGAATGAAACTGCACACTTCGATTCATTGAACCTCTCTGCACGTGTTAACCCAATGAGTAGAGCTTCTCTCATTCATTCAGTGTGTGAAGCTTAACCTATTCACTCAATTGAAACAAAATGCTCAAGTTAATTCAATGAGTACAACTTCTCTCAGTCATTCAATGCCACGAGTTTTACGCATTGAATTAATGTAAGAAACTGCACTCACTCATTCAATGAAACAGACGGGATGTGTTAATTCAACGAGGAGATCTTCACTCATTTATTCAATGTCTCGAGTGTAACGCTTGCAGTCATTCACTAATGAAGCAGACTGCATGGTTTCATTCAATGGCAAGAGCTTCTCTCATGTAATGAATACCACTACTATAACGATTTCATTCAATCAAACAAACCACATTAATTAAATCATTGATACAATCTTCTATCGTTTGATTCAATGAAGCAAACGTTATTAATTGATTCAATGCAACACACTTAGCACATTTATGCCATCAATCAAGCTGTACCCATTCATTCAATGAAACACACTTTATATGATAATTGAACGATTAGTGCTTCTGCGATTCATTCAATATACCAATCCTCACGCATTCACTCAATAAAACAAACTGCACGTGATAATCAATGAGTCGAGCTTCTCTCATACATACAGTGCCACGAGATCAACTTATTGATTCATCGACACACATTCATTCAATGAAACTGCACGCGTAAACCCAATGAGTAGAGTTTTTTTCATTCAATCAATGTGTGAAGCTTAACTCATACATTCAATGGAACAAACAGCATTCAGTCATCTATTGCATCAAGCTAGAATAATTAATTCAAGGAAACAAACTTAACTCATTTATTTAGTTAATCAAACCGTACTCGTTAATTCAATGAAAGAGACTGCACGTCCAACGAAAGAGACTGCACGAGACTCTTTCATTCATTCAGTGTCTCGTTTTTATCGCATTGGATCATTGGATTCACGATTTCTTTAAATGAATTATAAATTTAAATAAATAAACAAATAAAATAATTAATACCGTGTATTTCATTGAAGATTGTTTCAATAATTGAAAGAATGCAATTTGCTTGATTGAATGGAAGCATTATAGAAGAGGCATTGAATACATGAGCGAAACTCTACTCTTTGAATTAACTTGGTTTCATTGAATGAATGGGTGCAGTTTGTTGCATTGAATCGATGTGGTAAACGCCTGGGACTGAATGGATGAGAGAAGTTGTACCCATTGAATTAACACGAGCAGATTGTTTCATTGTGTGAATGAAATAAGCTTGAAACATTGAATGAATGAGAGATGCTCTACTTATTGGGTTAACACGAGTAGTGTGATTCATTGAGTGAATGTGTGCAGTTAGTTTCATTGGATCAATGGTTTGAACTCGTGGTAATGCATGTATGTGAGAAGGTCGACTCATTGAATAAGTGAGTTAAGCTTGACACATTATATGAATGGCAAAAGCTTTACTCATTGAATTAACACGTGCAGTGTGTTTTATTGAAAGAATTGACTGAAGGAATGAATTCAGTTTGATTCAATGAAATTTTAAATGACTGAATGCCTTTTTGCAGTAAATCAATGAGTGCAGTTTGTTTTATGTATGAATGAGTCAAGTTTGTTTCACTGATTGAAAGAAAACGTTTGATTCATTGAATGTAGGATTGAATGAATGAATACACTTTGATACTTTGAATGAATGAGTTCAGCCCGAAGCATTGCATGAATTAGAGAAGACGAACTCATTGACATAACACGCGCAGTTTGTTTCATTGATTGACTGAGTGCAGTTTGAATCATTGAATGGACTATTCTTATTGGATTCATTAAATCTTGTGTTGTTTGTTTCAGTGAATCAATGAACAATGTTTGATTGAAGCCTGATTCAGTGAATGAATGTGTTAACCTGGAGACATTGAATTCAAAGAAACAATCGGTGTGGATTAATTCAATGAGTAATTTTTTTCTTATACATTCAATGTATAAGAACTTAACTTCTTATTTCAAAGAATCAAAGTGCATTCTTTCATTCAATGAATCCTACTTCAAAGACACATTCAATAAATCAAAAGTTATTTCTTGTTTCAATGAAGCAAACATAACTCAAATATTTAACAGATCAAAGCGCACTCATGAGTTCACTTAACAATCTGCATACATACATTTAGTTATTGTATCAAACTCAACTCAATGCAACAAACTCTACGTGTTAATTCAATGAGAAGAGCTTATCTCGTGAAGTC
Source organism: Chiloscyllium punctatum (assembly GCF_047496795.1). Classification (NCBI taxonomy): domain Eukaryota; kingdom Metazoa; phylum Chordata; class Chondrichthyes; order Orectolobiformes; family Hemiscylliidae; genus Chiloscyllium; species Chiloscyllium punctatum. The sequence continues at coordinate 25,492,178 of NC_092773.1, forward strand.
ATGTTCCCGAGCTTGACGTATTCATTCAATGAAACAACTGCATTCGTTCATTCATTGATTCAAGCATCAATCGCACATTGAATCAGACGTTTTTCTTTGATTCAATGGAAGAAACATAACACATTCATTTAATGAATCCAAATGCATCGAATCATTCAATGAATCAAACTTCATTAAATCATTCGTATATTCAATGATTCAAAAGTTATTTATTGATTTAATGCTACAAACGCAACTCATACACTTTAATGAATCGAAGAGCCCTCATTTGTATACTGAAACAAATTGCATTCTTTCTCTTATTCAGTGACTCACACTGAATTCATTCATTCCCTGAAATAAGCTGAACTTTTTTTTCAATGCCTAGCGCTATTCTCATGAATACAATAGCATAACATATTCATTTCTGAAGGAAACTGCATTCACTCATTCATTGAATCATAGACTCAATTGTACTTTCAATGAATTAAACGTTTTATTGACTCAATGAAGCAAACTTACCCCATGCATTTAACTAAACAATTGAATTCACTAAATGAATGATTTAAGTTCATTTCTTTAAATCAATTAATAACGTTTCATTCATTGAATCAATGATTGAAGAATGTATTGATTAATTGAATTAATGCACATTGAATGATTGAATGGAGGCGTTATGATAGACACATTGCATACATGAGAGAAGCTATACTCATTGACTTAACACAAGCAGTCTGTTTCATTGAATGAGTGATTGCAGTTTATTGAATGTATCAAACTGCACTCCACGTGTGAATTATAGGAGTAGAGATTCTGCCATTCATGCAATGTGTGAAGAAGGTTAACTCATTCATTCAATGAAACAAACTGCACCGTGCTAATCAATGAGTCGACCTTCTCTCATAAATGCAGTGCCAAGAGTTCAACGCATTGATTGAATGAATGAATGAAACTGCACACTTCGATTCATTGAACCTCTCTGCACGTGTTAACCCAATGAGTAGAGCTTCTCTCATTCATTCAGTGTGTGAAGCTTAACCTATTCACTCAATTGAAACAAAATGCTCAAGTTAATTCAATAAGTACAACTTCTCTCAGTCATTCAATGCCACGAGTTTTACGCATTGAATTAATGTAAGAAACTGCACTCACTCATTCAATGAAACAGACGGGATGTGTTAATTCAACGAGGAGATCTTCACTCATTTATTCAATGTCTCGAGTGTAACGCTTGCAGTCATTCACTAATGAAGCAGACTGCATGGTTTCATTCAATGGCAAGAGCTTCTCTCATGTAATGAATACCACTACTATAACGATTTCATTCAATCAAACAAACCACATTAATTAAATCATTGATACAATCTTCTATCGTTTGATTCAATGAAGCAAACGTTATTAATTGATTCAATGCAACACACTTAGCACATTTATGCCATCGATCAAGCTGTACCCATTCATTCAATGAAACACACTTTATATGATAATTGAACGATTAGTGCTTCTGCGATTCATTCAATATACCAATCCTCACGCATTCACTCAATAAAACAAACTGCACGTGATAATCAATGAGTCGAGCTTCTCTCATACATACAGTGCCACGAGATCAACTTATTGATTCATCGACACACATTCATTCAATGAAACTGCACGCGTAAACCCAATGAGTAGAGTTTTTTCATTCAATCAATGTGTGAAGCTTAACTCATACATTCAATGGAACAAACAGCATTCAGTCATCTATTGCATCAAGCTAGAATAATTAATTCAAGGAAACAAACTTAACTCATTTATTTAGTTAATCAAACCGTACTCGTTAATTCAATGAAAGAGACTGCACGTCCAACGAAAGAGACTGCACGAGACTCTTTCATTCATTCAGTGTCTCGTTTTTATCGCATTGGATCATTGGATTCACGATTTCTTTAAATGAATTATAAATTTAAATAAATAAACAAATAAAATAATTAATACCGTGTATTTCATTGAAGATTGTTTCAATAATTGAAAGAATGCAATTTGCTTGATTGAATGGAAGCATTATAGAAGAGGCATTGAATACATGAGCGAAACTCTACTCTTTGAACTAACTTGGTTTCATTGAACGAATGGGTGCAGTTTGTTGCATTGAATCGATGTGGTAAACGCCTGGGACTGAATGGATGAGAGAAGTTGTACCCATTGAATTAACACGAGCAGATTGTTTCATTGTGTGAATGAAATAAGCTTGAAACATTGAATGAATGAGAGATGCTCTACTTATTGGGTTAACACGAGTAGTGTGATTCATTGAGTGAATGTGTGTAGTTAGTTTCATTGGATCAATGGTTTGAACTCGTGGCAATGCATGTATGTGAGAAGGTCGACTCATTGAATAAGTGAGTTAAGCTTGACACATTATACGAATGGCAAAAGCTTTACTCATTGAATTAACACGTGCAGTGTGTTTTATTGAAAGAATTGACTGAAGGAATGAATTCAGTTTGATTCAATGAAATTTTAAATGACTGAATGCCTTTTTGCAGTAAATCAATGAGTGCAGTTTGTTTAATGTATGAATGAGTCAAGTTTGTTTCACTGATTGAAAGAAAACGTTTGATTCATTGAATGTAGGATTGAATGAATGAATACACTTTGATACTTTGAATGAATGAGTTCAGCCCGAAGCATTGCATGAATTAGAGAAGACGAACTCATTGACATAACACGCGCAGTTTGTTTCATTGATTGACTGAGTGCAGTTTGAATCATTGAATGGACTATTCTTATTGGATTCATTAAATCTTGTGTTGTTTGTTTCAGTGAATCAATGAACAATGTTTGATTGAAGCTTGATTCAGTGAATGAATGTGTTAACCTGGAGACATTGAATTCAAAGAAACAATCGGTGTGGATTAATTCAATGAGTAAATTTTTTCTTATACATTCAATGCATGGAGCTTAACTTCTTATTTCAAAGAATCAAAGTGCATTATTTCATTCCATGAATCCTACTTCAAAGACACATTCAATAAATCAAAAGTTATTTCTTGTTTCAATGAAGCAAACATAACTCAAATATTTAACAGATCAAAGCGCACTCATGAGTTCACTTAACAATCTGCATACATACATTTAGTTATTGTATCAAACTCAACTCAATGCAACAAACTCTACGTGTTAATTCAATGAGAAGAGCTTATCTCGTGAAGTCATGTTCCCGAGCTTGACGTATTCATTCAATGAAACAACTGCATTCGTTCATTCATTGATTCAAGCATCAATCGCACATTGAATCAGACGTTTTTCTTTGATTCAATGGAAGAAACATAACACATTCATTTAATGAATCCAAATGCATCGAATCATTCAATGCATCAAACTTCATTAAATCATTCGTATATTCAATGATTCAAAAGTTATTTATTGATTTAATGCAACAAACGCAACTCATACACTTTAATGAATCGAAGAGCACTCATTTGTATACTGAAACAAATTGCATTCTTTCTCTTATTCAGTGACTCACACTGAATTCATTCATTCCCTGAAATAAGCTGAACGTTTTTTTTCAATGCCTAGCGCTATTCTCATGAATACAATAGCATAACATATTCATTTCTGAAGGAAACTGCATTCACTCATTCATTGTATCATAGACTCAATTGTACTTTCAATGAATTAAACGTTTTATTGACTCAATGAAGCAAACTTACCCCATGCATTTAACTAAACAATTGAATTCACTAAATGAATGATTTAAGTTCATTTCTTTAAATCAATTAATAACGTTTCATTCATTGAATCAATGATTGAAGAATGTATTGATTAATTGAATTAATGCACATTGAATGATTGAATGGAGGCGTTATGATAGACACATTGCATACATGAGAGAAGCTATACTCATTGACTTAACACAAGCAGTCTGTTTCATTGAATGAGTGATTGCAGTTTATTGAATGTATCAAACTGCACTCCACGTGTGAATTATAGGAGTAGAGATTCTGCCATTCATGCAATGTGTGAAGAAGGTTAACTCATTCATTCAATGAAACAGACTGCACCGTGCTAATCAATGAGTCGACCTTCTCTCATAAATGCAGTGCCAAGAGTTCAACGCATTGATTGAATGAATGAATGAAACTGCACACTTCGATTCATTGAACCTCTCTGCACGTGTTAACCCAATGAGTAGAGCTTCTCTCATTCATTCAGTGTGTGAAGCTTAACCTATTCACTCAATTGAAACAAAATGCTCAAGTTAATTCAATGAGTACAACTTCTCTCAGTCATTCAATGCCACGAGTTTTACGCATTGAATTAATGTTAGAAACTGCACTCACTCATTCAATGAAACAGACGGGATGTGTTAATTCAACGAGGAGATCTTCACTCATTTATTCAATGTCTCGAGTGTAACGCTTGCAGTCATTCACTAATGAAGCAGACTGCATGGTTTCATTCAATGGCAAGAGCTTCTCTCATGTAATGAATACCACTACTATAACGATTTCATTCAATCAAACAAACCACATTAATTAAATCATTGATACAATCTTCTATCGTTTGATTCAATGAAGCAAACGTTATTAATTGATTCAATGCAACACACTTAGCACATTTATGCCATCAATCAAGCTGTACCCATTCATTCAATGAAACACACTTTATATGATAATTGAACGATTAGTGCTTCTGCGATTCATTCAATATACCAATCCTCACGCATTCACTCAATAAAACAAACTGCACGTGATAATCAATGAGTCGAGCTTCTCTCATACATACAGTGCCACGAGATCAACTTATTGATTCATCGACACACATTCATTCAATGAAACTGCACGCGTAAACCCAATGAGTAGAGTTTTTTCATTCAATCAATGTGTGAAGCTTAACTCATACATTCAATGGAACAAACAGCATTCAGTCATCTATTGCATCAAGCTAGAATAATTAATTCAAGGAAACAAACTTAACTCATTTATTTAGTTAATCAAACCGTACTCGTTAATTCAATGAAAGAGACTGCACGTCCAACGAAAGAGACTGCACGAGACTCTTTCATTCATTCAGTGTCTCGTTTTTATCGCATTGGATCATTGGATTCACGATTTCTTTAAATGAATTATAAATTTAAATAAATAAACAAATAAAATAATTAATACCGTGTATTTCATTGAAGATTGTTTCAATAATTGAAAGAATGCAATTTGCTTGATTGAATGGAAGCATTATAGAAGAGGCATTGAATACATGAGCGAAACTCTACTCTTTGAATTAACTTGGTTTCATTGAATGAATGGGTGCAGTTTGTTGCATTGAATCGATGTGGTAAACGCCTGGGACTGAATGGATGAGAGAAGTTGTACCCATTGAATTAACACGAGCAGATTGTTTCATTGTGTGAATGAAATAAGCTTGAAACATTGAATGAATGAGAGATGCTCTACTTATTGGGTTAACACGAGTAGTGTGATTCATTGAGTGAATGTGTGCAGTTAGTTTCATTGGATCAATGGTTTGAACTCGTGGCAATGCATGTATGTGAGAAGGTCGACTCATTGAATAAGTGAGTTAAGCTTGACACATTATATGAATGGCAAAAGCTTTACTCATTGAATTAACACGTGCAGTGTGTTTTATTGAAAGAATTGACTGAAGGAATGAATTCAGTTTGATTCAATGAAATTTTAAATGACTGAATGCCTTTTTGCAGTAAATCAATGAGTGCAGTTTGTTTAATGTATGAATGAGTCAAGTTTGTTTCACTGATTGAAAGAAAACGTTTGATTCATTGAATGTAGGATTGAATGAATGAATACACTTTGATACTTTGAATGAATGAGTTCAGCCCGAAGCATTGCATGAATTAGAGAAGACGAACTCATTGACATAACACGCGCAGTTTGTTTCATTGATTGACTGAGTGCAGTTTGAATCATTGAATGGACTATTCTTATTGGATTCATTAAATCTTGTGTTGTTTGTTTCAGTGAATCAATGAACAATGTTTGATTGAAGCTTGATTCAGTGAATGAATGTGTTAACCTGGAGACATTGAATTCAAAGAAACAATCGGTGTGGATTAATTCAATGAGTAAATTTTTTCTTATACATTCAATGCATGGAGCTTAAGTTCTTATTTCAAAGAATCAAAGTGCATTATTTCATTCCATGAATCCTACTTCAAAGACACATTCAATAAATCAAAAGTTATTTCTTGTTTCAATGAAGCAAACATAACTCAAATATTTAACAGATCAAAGCGCACTCATGAGTTCACTTCACAATCTGCATACATACATTTAGTTGTTGTATCAAACTCAACTCAATGCAACAAACACTACGTGTTAATTCAATGAGAAGAGCTTATCTCGTGAAGTCATGTTCCCGAGCTTGACGTATTCATTCAATGAAACAACTGCATTCGTTCATTCATTGATTCAAGCATCAATCGCACATTGAATCAGACGTTTTTCTTTGATTCAATGGAAGAAACATAACACATTCATTTAATGAATCCAAATGCATCGAATCATTCAATGCATCAAACTTCATTAAATCATTCGTATATTCAATGATTCAAAAGTTATTTATTGATTTAATGCAACAAACGCAACTCATACACTTTAATGAATCGAAGAGCACTCATTTGTATACTGAAACAAATTGCATTCTTTCTCTTATTCAGTGACTCACACTGAATTCATTCATTCCCTGAAATAAGCTGAACGTTTTTTTTCAATGCCTAGCGCTATTCTCATGAATACAATAGCATAACATATTCATTTCTGAAGGAAACTGCATTCACTCATTCATTGAATCATAGACTCAATTGTACTTTCAATGAATTAAACGTTTTATTGACTCAATGAAGCAAACTTACCCCATGCATTTAACTAAACAATTGAATTCACTAAATGAATGATTTAAGTTCATTTCTTTAAATCAATTAATAACGTTTCATTCATTGAATCAATGATTGAAGAATGTATTGATTAATTGAATTAATGCACATTGAATGATTGAATGGAGGCGTTATGATAGACACATTGCATACATGAGAGAAGCTATACTCATTGACTTAACACAAGCAGTCTGTTTCATTGAATGAGTGATTGCAGTTTATTGAATGTATCAAACTGCACTCCACGTGTGAATTATAGGAGTAGAGATTCTGCCATTCATGCAATGTGTGAAGAAGGTTAACTCATTCATTCAATGAAACAAACTGCACCGTGCTAATCAATGAGTCGACCTTCTCTCATAAATGCAGTGCCAAGAGTTCAACGCATTGATTGAATGAATGAATGAAACTGCACACTTCGATTCATTGAACCTCTCTGCACGTGTTAACCCAATGAGTAGAGCTTCTCTCATTCATTCAGTGTGTGAAGCTTAACCTATTCACTCAATTGAAACAAAATGCTCAAGTTAATTCAATGAGTACAACTTCTCTCAGTCATTCAATGCCACGAGTTTTACGCATTGAATTAATGTTAGAAACTGCACTCACTCATTCAATGAAACAGACGGGATGTGTTAATTCAACGAGGAGATCTTCACTCATTTATTCAATGTCTCGAGTGTAACGCTTGCAGTCATTCACTAATGAAGCAGACTGCATGGTTTCATTCAATGGCAAGAGCTTCTCTCATGTAATGAATACCACTACTATAACGATTTCATTCAATCAAACAAACCACATTAATTAAATCATTGATACAATCTTCTATCGTTTGATTCAATGAAGCAAACGTTATTAATTGATTCAATGCAACACACTTAGCACATTTATGCCATCAATCAAGCTGTACCCATTCATTCAATGAAACACACTTTATATGATAATTGAACGATTAGTGCTTCTGCGATTCATTCAATATACCAATCCTCACGCATTCACTCAATAAAACAAACTGCACGTGATAATCAATGAGTCGAGCTTCTCTCATACATACAGTGCCACGAGATCAACTTATTGATTCATCGACACACATTCATTCAATGAAACTGCACGCGTAAACCCAATGAGTAGAGTTTTTTCATTCAATCAATGTGTGAAGCTTAACTCATACATTCAATGGAACAAACAGCATTCAGTCATCTATTGCATCAAGCTAGAATAATTAATTCAAGGAAACAAACTTAACTCATTTATTTAGTTAATCAAACCGTACTCGTTAATTCAATGAAAGAGACTGCACGTCCAACGAAAGAGACTGCACGAGACTCTTTCATTCATTCAGTGTCTCGTTTTTATCGCATTGGATCATTGGATTCACGATTTCTTTAAATGAATTATAAATTTAAATAAATAAACAAATAAAATAATTAATACCGTGTATTTCATTGAAGATTGTTTCAATAATTGAAAGAATGCAATTTGCTTGATTGAATGGAAGCATTATAGAAGAGGCATTGAATACATGAGCGAAACTCTACTCTTTGAATTAACTTGGTTTCATTGAATGAATGGGTGCAGTTTGTTGCATTGAATCGATGTGGTAAACGCCTGGGACTGAATGGATGAGAGAAGTTGTACCCATTGAATTAACACGAGCAGATTGTTTCATTGTGTGAATGAAATAAGCTTGAAACATTGAATGAATGAGAGATGCTCTACTTATTGGGTTAACACGAGTAGTGTGATTCATTGAGTGAATGTGTGCAGTTAGTTTCATTGGATCAATGGTTTGAACTCGTGGCAATGCATGTATGTGAGAAGGTCGACTCATTGAATAAGTGAGTTAAGCTTGACACATTATATGAATGGCAAAAGCTTTACTCATTGAATTAACACGTGCAGTGTGTTTTATTGAAAGAATTGACTGAAGGAATGAATTCAGTTTGATTCAATGAAATTTTAAATGACTGAATGCCTTTTTGCAGTAAATCAATGAGTGCAGTTTGTTTAATGTATGAATGAGTCAAGTTTGTTTCACTGATTGAAAGAAAACGTTTGATTCATTGAATGTAGGATTGAATGAATGAATACACTTTGATACTTTGAATGAATGAGTTCAGCCCGAAGCATTGCATGAATTAGAGAAGACGAACTCATTGACATAACACGCGCAGTTTGTTTCATTGATTGACTGAGTGCAGTTTGAATCATTGAATGGACTATTCTTATTGGATTCATTAAATCTTGTGTTGTTTGTTTCAGTGAATCAATGAACAATGTTTGATTGAAGCTTGATTCAGTGAATGAATGTGTTAACCTGGAGACATTGAATTCAAAGAAACAATCGGTGTGGATTAATTCAATGAGTAAATTTTTTCTTATACATTCAATGCATGGAGCTTAAGTTCTTATTTCAAAGAATCAAAGTGCATTATTTCATTCCATGAATCCTACTTCAAAGACACATTCAATAAATCAAAAGTTATTTCTTGTTTCAATGAAGCAAACATAACTCAAATATTTAACAGATCAAAGCGCACTCATGAGTTCACTTCACAATCTGCATACATACATTTAGTTGTTGTATCAAACTCAACTCAATGCAACAAACACTACGTGTTAATTCAATGAGAAGAGCTTATCTCGTGAAGTCATGTTCCCGAGCTTGACGTATTCATTCAATGAAACAACTGCATTCGTTCATTCATTGATTCAAGCATCAATCGCACATTGAATCAGACGTTTTTCTTTGATTCAATGGAAGAAACATAACACATTCATTTAATGAATCCAAATGCATCGAATCATTCAATGCATCAAACTTCATTAAATCATTCGTATATTCAATGATTCAAAAGTTATTTATTGATTTAATGCAACAAACGCAACTCATACACTTTAATGAATCGAAGAGCACTCATTTGTATACTGAAACAAATTGCATTCTTTCTCTTATTCAGTGACTCACACTGAATTCATTCATTCCCTGAAATAAGCTGAACGTTTTTTTTCAATGCCTAGCGCTATTCTCATGAATACAATAGCATAACATATTCATTTCTGAAGGAAACTGCATTCACTCATTCATTGAATCATAGACTCAATTGTACTTTCAATGAATTAAACGTTTTATTGACTCAATGAAGCAAACTTACCCCATGCATTTAACTAAACAATTGAATTCACTAAATGAATGATTTAAGTTCATTTCTTTAAATCAATTAATAACGTTTCATTCATTGAATCAATGATTGAAGAATGTATTGATTAATTGAATTAATGCACATTGAATGATTGAATGGAGGCGTTATGATAGACACATTGCATACATGAGAGAAGCTATACTCATTGACTTAACACAAGCAGTCTGTTTCATTGAATGAGTGATTGCAGTTTATTGAATGTATCAAACTGCACTCCACGTGTGAATGATAGGAGTAGAGATTCTGCCATTCATGCAATGTGTGAAGAAGGTTAACTCATTCATTCAATGAAACAAACTGCACCGTGCTAATCAATGAGTCGACCTTCTCTCATAAATGCAGTGCCAAGAGTTCAACGCATTGATTGAATGAATGAATGAAACTGCACACTTCGATTCATTGAACCTCTCTGCACGTGTTAACCCAATGAGTAGAGCTTCTCTCATTCATTCAGTGTGTGAAGCTTAACCTATTCACTCAATTGAAACAAAATGCTCAAGTTAATTCAATGAGTACAACTTCTCTCAGTCATTCAATGCCACGAGTTTTACGCATTGAATTAATGTAAGAAACTGCACTCACTCATTCAATGAAACAGACGGGATGTGTTAATTCAACGAGGAGATCTCCACTCATTTATTCAATGTCTCGAGTGTAACGCTTGCAGTCATTCACTAATGAAGCAGACTGCATGGTTTCATTCAATGGCAAGAGCTTCTCTCATGTAATGAATACCACTACTATAACGATTTCATTCAATCAAACAAACCACATTAATTAAATCATTGATACAATCTTCTATCGTTTGATTCAATGAAGCAAACGTTATTAATTGATTCAATGCAACACACTTAGCACATTTATGCCATCAATCAAGCTGCACCCATTCATTCAATGAAACACACTTTATATGATAATTGAACGATTAGTGCTTCTGCGATTCATTCAATATACCAATCCTCACGCATTCACTCAATAAAACAAACTGCACGTGATAATGAATGAGTCGAGCTTCTCTCATACATACAGTGCCACGAGATCAACTTATTGATTCATCGACACACATTCATTCAATGAAACTGCACGCGTAAACCCAATGAGTAGAGTTTTTTCATTCAATCAATGTGTGAAGCTTAACTCATACATTCAATGGAACAAACAGCATTCAGTCATCTATTGCATCAAGCTAGAATAATTAATTCAAGGAAACAAACTTAACTCATTTATTTAGTTAATCAAACCGTACTCGTTAATTCAATGAAAGAGACTGCACGTCCAACGAAAGAGACTGCACGAGACTCTTTCATTCATTCAGTGTCTCGTTTTTATCGCATTGGATCATTGGATTCACGATTTCTTTAAATGAATTATAAATTTAAATAAATAAACAAATAAAATAATTAATACCGTGTATTTCATTGAAGATTGTTTCAATAATTGAAAGAATGCAATTTGCTTGATTGAATGGAAGCATTATAGAAGAGGCATTGAATACATGAGCGAAACTCTACTCTTTGAATTAACTTGGTTTCATTGAATGAATGGGTGCAGTTTGTTGCATTGAATCGATGTGGTAAACGCCTGGGACTGAATGGATGAGAGAAGTTGTACCCATTGAATTAACACGAGCAGATTGTTTCATTGTGTGAATGAAATAAGCTTGAAACATTGAATGAATGAGAGATGCTCTACTTATTGGGTTAACACGAGTAGTGTGATTCATTGAGTGAATGTGTGCAGTTAGTTTCATTGGATCAATGGTTTGAACTCGTGGCAATGCATGTATGTGAGAAGGTCGACTCATTGAATAAGTGAGTTAAGCTTGACACATTATATGAATGGCAAAAGCTTTACTCATTGAATTAACACGTGCAGTGTGTTTTATTGAAAGAATTGACTGAAGGAATGAATTCAGTTTGATTCAATGAAATTTTAAATGACTGAATGCCTTTTTGCAGTAAATCAATGAGTGCAGTTTGTTTAATGTATGAATGAGTCAAGTTTGTTTCACTGATTGAAAGAAAACGTTTGATTCATTGAATGTAGGATTGAATGAATGAATACACTTTGATACTTTGAATGAATGAGTTCAGCCCGAAGCATTGCATGAATTAGAGAAGACGAACTCATTGACATAACACGCGCAGTTTGTTTTTTTTGATTGACTGAGTGCAGTTTGAATCATTGAATGGACTATTCTTATTGGATTAATTAAATCTTGTGTTGTTTGTTTCAGTGAATCAATGAACAATGTTTGATTGAAGCTTGATTCAGTGAATGAATGTGTTAACCTGGAGACATTGAATTCAAAGAAACAATCGGTGTGGATTAATTCAATGAGTAAATTTTTTCTTATACATTCAATGCATGGAGCTTAACTTCTTATTTCAAAGAATCAAAGTGCATTCTTTCATTCAATGAATCCTACTTCAAAGACACATTCAATAAATCAAAAGTTATTTCTTGTTTCAATGAAGCAAACATAACTCAAATATTTAACAGATCAAAGCGCACTCATGAGTTCACTTAACAATCTGCATACATACATTTAGTTATTGTATCAAACTCAACTCAATGCAACAAACTCTACGTGTTAATTCAATGAGAAGAGCTTATCTCGTGAAGTCATGTTCCCGAGCTTGACGTATTCATTCAATGAAACAACTGCATTCGTTCATTCATTGATTCAAGCATCAATCGCACATTGAATCAGACGTTTTTCTTTGATTCAATGGAAGAAACATAACACATTCATTTAATGAATCCAAATGCATCGAATCATTCAATGCATCAAACTTCATTAAATCATTCGTATATTCAATGATTCAAAAGTTATTTATTGATTTAATGCAACAAACGCAACTCATACACTTTAATGAATCGAAGAGCCCTCATTTGTATACTGAAACAAATTGCATTCTTTCTCTTATTCAGTGACTCACACTGAATTCATTCATTCCCTGAAATAAGCTGAACTTTTTTTTCAATGCCTAGCGCTATTCTCATGAATACAATAGCATAACATATTCATTTCTGAAGGAAACTGCATTCACTCATTCATTGAATCATAGACTCAATTGTACTTTCAATGAATTAAACGTTTTATTGACTCAATGAAGCAAACTTACCCCATGCATTTAACTAAACAATTGAATTCACTAAATGAATGATTTAAGTTCATTTCTTTAAATCAATTAATAACGTTTCATTCATTGAATCAATGATTGAAGAATGTATTGATTAATTGAATTAATGCACATTGAATGATTGAATGGAGGCGTTATGATAGACACATTGCATACATGAGAGAAGCTATACTCATTGACTTAACACAAGCAGTCTGTTTCATTGAATGAGTGATTGCAGTTTATTGAATGTATCAAACTGCACTCCACGTGTGAATGATAGGAGTAGAGATTCTGCCATTCATGCAATGTGTGAAGAAGGTTAACTCATTCATTCAATGAAACAAACTGCACCGTGCTAATCAATGAGTCGACCTTCTCTCATAAATGCAGTGCCAAGAGTTCAACGCATTGATTGAATGAATGAATGAAACTGCACACTTCGATTCATTGAACCTCTCTGCACGTGTTAACCCAATGAGTAGAGCTTCTCTCATTCATTCAGTGTGTGAAGCTTAACCTATTCACTCAATTGAAACAAAATGCTCAAGTTAATTCAATGAGTACAACTTCTCTCAGTCATTCAATGCCACGAGTTTTACGCATTGAATTAATGTAAGAAACTGCACTCACTCATTCAATGAAACAGACGGGATGTGTTAATTCAACGAGGAGATCTTCACTCATTTATTCAATGTCTCGAGTGTAACGCTTGCAGTCATTCACTAATGAAGCAGACTGCATGGTTTCATTCAATGGCAAGAGCTTCTCTCATGTAATGAATACCACTACTATAACGATTTCATTCAATCAAACAAACCACATTAATTAAATCATTGATACAATCTTCTATCGTTTGATTCAATGAAGCAAACGTTATTAATTGATTCAATGCAACACACTTAGCACATTTATGCCATCAATCAAGCTGCACCCATTCATTCAATGAAACACACTTTATATGATAATTGAACGATTAGTGCTTCTGCGATTCATTCAATATACCAATCCTCACGCATTCACTCAATAAAACAAACTGCACGTGATAATCAATGAGTCGAGCTTCTCTCATACATACAGTGCCACGAGATCAACTTATTGATTCATCGACACACATTCATTCAATGAAACTGCACGCGTAAACCCAATGAGTAGAGTTTTTTCATTCAATCAATGTGTGAAGCTTAACTCATACATTCAATGGAACAAACAGCATTCAGTCATCTATTGCATCAAGCTAGAATAATTAATTCAAGGAAACAAACTTAACTCATTTATTTAGTTAATCAAACCGTACTCGTTAATTCAATGAAAGAGACTGCACGTCCAACGAAAGAGACTGCACGAGACTCTTTCATTCATTCAGTGTCTCGTTTTTATCGCATTGGATCATTGGATTCACGATTTCTTTAAATGAATTATAAATTTAAATAAATAAACAAATAAAATAATTAATACCGTGTATTTCATTGAAGATTGTTTCAATAATTGAAAGAATGCAATTTGCTTGATTGAATGGAAGCATTATAGAAGAGGCATTGAATACATGAGCGAAACTCTACTCTTTGAATTAACTTGGTTTCATTGAATGAATGGGTGCAGTTTGTTGCATTGAATCGATGTGGTAAACGCCTGGGACTGAATGGATGAGAGAAGTTGTACCCATTGAATTAACACGAGCAGATTGTTTCATTGTGTGAATGAAATAAGCTTGAAACATTGAATGAATGAGAGATGCTCTACTTATTGGGTTAACACGAGTAATGTGATTCATTGAGTGAATGTGTGCAGTTAGTTTCATTGGATCAATGGTTTGAACTCGTGGCAATGCATGTATGTGAGAAGGTCGACTCATTGAATAAGTGAGTTAAGCTTGACACATTATATGAATGGCAAAAGCTTTACTCATTGAATTAACACGTGCAGTGTGTTTTATTGAAAGAATTGACTGAAGGAATGAATTCAGTTTGATTCAATGAAATTTTAAATGACTGAATGCCTTTTTGCAGTAAATCAATGAGTGCAGTTTGTTTAATGTATGAATGAGTCAAGTTTGTTTCACTGATTGAAAGAAAACGTTTGATTCATTGAATGTAGGATTGAATGAATGAATACACTTTGATACTTTGAATGAATGAGTTCAGCCCGAAGCATTGCATGAATTAGAGAAGACGAACTCATTGACATAACACGCGCAGTTTGTTTTTTTTGATTGACTGAGTGCAGTTTGAATCATTGAATGGACTATTCTTATTGGATTCATTAAATCTTGTGTTGTTTGTTTCAGTGAATCAATGAACAATGTTTGATTGAAGCTTGATTCAGTGAATGAATGTGTTAACCTGGAGACATTGAATTCAAAGAAACAATCGGTGTGGATTAATTCAATGAGTAAATTTTTTCTTATACATTCAATGCATGGAGCTTAACTTCTTATTTCAAAGAATCAAAGTGCATTCTTTCATTCAATGAATCCTACTTCAAAGACACATTCAATAAATCAAAAGTTATTTCTTGTTTCAATGAAGCAAACATAACTCAAATATTTAACAGATCAAAGCGCACTCATGAGTTCACTTCACAATCTGCATACATACATTTAGTTATTGTATCAAACTCAACTCAATGCAACAAACTCTACGTGTTAATTCAATGAGAAGAGCTTATCTCGTGAAGTCATGTTCCCGAGCTTGACGTATTCATTCAATGAAACAACTGCATTCGTTCATTCATTGATTCAAGCATCAATCGCACATTGAATCAGACGTTTTTCTTTGATTCAATGGAAGAAACATAACACATTCATTTAATGAATCCAAATGCATCGAATCATTCAATGCATCAAACTTCATTAAATCATTCGTATATTCAATGATTCAAAAGTTATTTATTCATTTAATGCAACAAACGCAACTCATACACTTTAATGAATCGAAGAGCACTCATTTGTATACTGAAACAAATTGCATTCTTTCTCTTATTCAGTGACTCACACTGAATTCATTCATTCCCTGAAATAAGCTGAACGTTTTTTTTCAATGCCTAGCGCTATTCTCATGAATACAATAGCATAACATATTCATTTCTGAAGGAAACTGCATTCACTCATTCATTGAATCATAGACTCAATTGTACTTTCAATGAATTAAACGTTTTATTGATTCAATGAAGCAAACTTACCCCATGCATTTAACTAAACAATTGAATTCACTAAATGAATGATTTAAGTTCATTTCTTTAAATCAATTAATAAGGTTTCATTCATTGAATCAATGATTGAAGAATGTATTGATTAATTGAATTAATGCACATTGAATGATTGAATGGAGGCGTTATGATAGACACATTGCATACATTGAGAGAAGCTATACTCATTGACTTAACACAAGCAGTCTGTTTCATTGAATGAGTGATTGCAGTTTATTGAATGTATCAAACTGCACTCCACGTGTGAATTATAGGAGTAGAGATTCTGCCATTCATGCAATGTGTGAAGAAGGTTAACTCATTCATTCAATGAAACAGACTGCACCGTGCTAATCAATGAGTCGACCTTCTCTCATAAATGCAGTGCCAAGAGTTCAACGCATTGATTGAATGAATGAATGAAACTGCACACTTCGATTCATTGAACCTCTCTGCACGTGTTAACCCAATGAGTAGAGCTTCTCTCATTCATTCAGTGTGTGAAGCTTAACCTATTCACTCAATTGAAACAAAATGCTCAAGTTAATTCAATGAGTACAACTTCTCTCAGTCATTCAATGCCACGAGTTTTACGCATTGAATTAATGTAAGAAACTGCACTCACTCATTCAATGAAACAGACGGGATGTGTTAATTCAACGAGGAGATCTTCACTCATTTATTCAATGTCTCGAGTGTAACGCTTGCAGTCATTCACTAATGAAGCAGACTGCATGGTTTCATTCAATGGCAAGAGCTTCTCTCATGTAATGAATACCACTACTATAACGATTTCATTCAATCAAACAAACCACATTAATTAAATCATTGATACAATCTTCTATCGTTTGATTCAATGAAGCAAACGTTATTAATTGATTCAATGCAACACACTTAGCACATTTATGCCATCAATCAAGCTGTACCCATTCATTCAATGAAACACACTTTATATGATAATTGAACGATTAGTGCTTCTGCGATTCATTCAATATACCAATCCTCACGCATTCACTCAATAAAACAAACTGCACGTGATAATCAATGAGTCGAGCTTCTCTCATACATACAGTGCCACGAGATCAACTTATTGATTCATCGACACACATTCATTCAATGAAACTGCACGCGTAAACCCAATGAGTAGAGTTTTTTCATTCAATCAATGTGTGAAGCTTAACTCATACATTCAATGGAACAAACAGCATTCAGTCATCTATTGCATCAAGCTAGAATAATTAATTCAAGGAAACAAACTTAACTCATTTATTTAGTTAATCAAACCGTACTCGTTAATTCAATGAAAGAGACTGCACGTCCAACGAAAGAGACTGCACGAGACTCTTTCATTCATTCAGTGTCTCGTTTTTATCGCATTGGATCATTGGATTCACGATTTCTTTAAATGAATTATAAATTTAAATAAATAAACAAATAAAATAATTAATACCGTGTATTTCATTGAAGATTGTTTCAATAATTGAAAGAATGCAATTTGCTTGATTGAATGGAAGCATTATAGAAGAGGCATTGAATACATGAGCGAAACTCTACTCTTTGAATTAACTTGGTTTCATTGAATGAATGGGTGCAGTTTGTTGCATTGAATCGATGTGGTAAACGCCTGGGACTGAATGGATGAGAGAAGTTGTACCCATTGAATTAACACGAGCAGATTGTTTCATTGTGTGAATGAAATAAGCTTGAAACATTGAATGAATGAGAGATGCTCTACTTATTGGGTTAACACGAGTAGTGTGATTCATTGAGTGAATGTGTGCAGTTAGTTTCATTGGATCAATGGTTTGAACTCGTGGCAATGCATGTATGTGAGAAGGTCGACTCATTGAATAAGTGAGTTAAGCTTGACACATTATATGAATGGCAAAAGCTTTACTCATTGAATTAACACGTGCAGTGTGTTTTATTGAAAGAATTAACTGAAGGAATGAATTCAGTTTGATTCAATGAAATTTTAAATGACTGAATGCCTTTTTGCAGTAAATCAATGAGTGCAGTTTGTTTAATGTATGAATGAGTCAAGTTTGTTTCACTGATTGAAAGAAAACGTTTGATTCATTGAATGTAGGATTGAATGAATGAATACACTTTGATACTTTGAATGAATGAGTTCAGCCCGAAGCATTGCATGAATTAGAGAAGACGAACTCATTGACATAACACGCGCAGTTTGTTTTTTTTGATTGACTGAGTGCAGTTTGAATCATTGAATGGACTATTCTTATTGGATTCATTAAATCTTGTGTTGTTTGTTTCAGTGAATCAATGAACAATGTTTGATTGAAGCTTGATTCAGTGAATGAATGTGTTAACCTGGAGACATTGAATTCAAAGAAACAATCGGTGTGGATTAATTCAATGAGTAAATTTTTTCTTATACATTCAATGCATGGAGCTTAACTTCTTATTTCAAAGAATCAAAGTGCATTCTTTCATTCAATGAATCCTACTTCAAAGACACATTCAATAAATCAAAAGTTATTTCTTGTTTCAATGAAGCAAACATAACTCAAATATTTAACAGATCAAAGCGCACTCATGAGTTCACTTAACAATCTGCATACATACATTTAGTTATTGTATCAAACTCAACTCAATGCAACAAACTCTACGTGTTAATTCAATGAGAAGAGCTTATCTCGTGAAGTCATGTTCCCGAGCTTGACGTATTCATTCAATGAAACAACTGCATTCGTTCATTCATTGATTCAAGCATCAATCGCACATTGAATCAGACGTTTTTCTTTGATTCAATGGAAGAAACATAACACATTCATTTAATGAATCCAAATGCATCGAATCATTCAATGCATCAAACTTCATTAAATCATTCGTATATTCAATGATTCAAAAGTTATTTATTGATTTAATGCAACAAACGCAACTCATACACTTTAATGAATCGAAGAGCCCTCATTTGTATACTGAAACAAATTGCATTCTTTCTCTTATTCAGTGACTCACACTGAATTCATTCATTCCCTGAAATAAGCTGAACTTTTTTTTCAATGCCTAGCGCTATTCTCATGAATACAATAGCATAACATATTCATTTCTGAAGGAAACTGCATTCACTCATTCATTGAATCATAGACTCAATTGTACTTTCAATGAATTAAACGTTTTATTGACTCAATGAAGCAAACTTACCCCATGCATTTAACTAAACAATTGAATTCACTAAATGAATGATTTAAGTTCATTTCTTTAAATCAATTAATAACGTTTCATTCATTGAATCAATGATTGAAGAATGTATTGATTAATTGAATTAATGCACATTGAATGATTGAATGGAGGCGTTATGATAGACACATTGCATACATGAGAGAAGCTATACTCATTGACTTAACACAAGCAGTCTGTTTCATTGAATGAGTGATTGCAGTTTATTGAATGTATCAAACTGCACTCCACGTGTGAATGATAGGAGTAGAGATTCTGCCATTCATGCAATGTGTGAAGAAGGTTAACTCATTCATTCAATGAAACAAACTGCACCGTGCTAATCAATGAGTCGACCTTCTCTCATAAATGCAGTGCCAAGAGTTCAACGCATTGATTGAATGAATGAATGAAACTGCACACTTCGATTCATTGAACCTCTCTGCACGTGTTAACCCAATGAGTAGAGCTTCTCTCATTCATTCAGTGTGTGAAGCTTAACCTATTCACTCAATTGAAACAAAATGCTCAAGTTAATTCAATGAGTACAACTTCTCTCAGTCATTCAATGCCACGAGTTTTACGCATTGAATTAATGTAAGAAACTGCACTCACTCATTCAATGAAACAGACGGGATGTGTTAATTCAACGAGGAGATCTTCACTCATTTATTCAATGTCTCGAGTGTAACGCTTGCAGTCATTCACTAATGAAGCAGACTGCATGGTTTCATTCAATGGCAAGAGCTTCTCTCATGTAATGAATACCACTACTATAACGATTTCATTCAATCAAACAAACCACATTAATTAAATCATTGATACAATCTTCTATCGTTTGATTCAATGAAGCAAACGTTATTAATTGATTCAATGCAACACACTTAGCACATTTATGCCATCAATCAAGCTGCACCCATTCATTCAATGAAACACACTTTATATGATAATTGAACGATTAGTGCTTCTGCGATTCATTCAATATACCAATCCTCACGCATTCACTCAATAAAACAAACTGCACGTGATAATGAATGAGTCGAGCTTCTCTCATACATACAGTGCCACGAGATCAACTTATTGATTCATCGACACACATTCATTCAATGAAACTGCACGCGTAAACCCAATGAGTAGAGTTTTTTCATTCAATCAATGTGTGAAGCTTAACTCATACATTCAATGGAACAAACAGCATTCAGTCATCTATTGCATCAAGCTAGAATAATTAATTCAAGGAAACAAACTTAACTCATTTATTTAGTTAATCAAACCGTACTCGTTAATTCAATGAAAGAGACTGCACGTCCAACGAAAGAGACTGCACGAGACTCTTTCATTCATTCAGTGTCTCGTTTTTATCGCATTGGATCATTGGATTCACGATTTCTTGAAATGAATTATAAATTTAAATAAATAAACAAATAAAATAATTAATACCGTGTATTTCATTGAAGATTGTTTCAATAATTGAAAGAATGCAATTTGCTTGATTGAATGGAAGCATTATAGAAGAGGCATTGAATACATGAGCGAAACTCTACTCTTTGAATTAACTTGGTTTCATTGAATGAATGGGTGCAGTTTGTTGCATTGAATCGATGTGGTAAACGCCTGGGACTGAATGGATGAGAGAAGTTGTACCCATTGAATTAACACGAGCAGATTGTTTCATTGTGTGAATGAAATAAGCTTGAAACATTGAATGAATGAGAGATGCTCTACTTATTGGGTTAACACGAGTAGTGTGATTCATTGAGTGAATGTGTGCAGTTAGTTTCATTGGATCAATGGTTTGAACTCGTGGCAATGCATGTATGTGAGAAGGTCGACTCATTGAATAAGTGAGTTAAGCTTGACACATTATATGAATGGCAAAAGCTTTACTCATTGAATTAACACGTGCAGTGTGTTTTATTGAAAGAATTGACTGAAGGAATGAATTCAGTTTGATTCAATGAAATTTTAAATGACTGAATGCCTTTTTGCAGTAAATCAATGAGTGCAGTTTGTTTAATGTATGAATGAGTCAAGTTTGTTTCACTGATTGAAAGAAAACGTTTGATTCATTGAATGTAGGATTGAATGAATGAATACACTTTGATACTTTGAATGAATGAGTTCAGCCCGAAGCATTGCATGAATTAGAGAAGACGAACTCATTGACATAACACGCGCAGTTTGTTTTTTTTGATTGACTGAGTGCAGTTTGAATCATTGAATGGACTATTCTTATTGGATTCATTAAATCTTGTGTTGTTTGTTTCAGTGAATCAATGAACAATGTTTGATTGAAGCTTGATTCAGTGAATGAATGTGTTAACCTGGAGACATTGAATTCAAAGAAACAATCGGTGTGGATTAATTCAATGAGTAAATTTTTTCTTATACATTCAATGCATGGAGCTTAACTTCTTATTTCAAAGAATCAAAGTGCATTCTTTCATTCAATGAATCCTACTTCAAAGACACATTCAATAAATCAAAAGTTATTTCTTGTTTCAATGAAGCAAACATAACTCAAATATTTAACAGATCAAAGCGCACTCATGAGTTCACTTCACAATCTGCATACATACATTTAGTTATTGTATCAAACTCAACTCAATGCAACAAACTCTACGTGTTAATTCAATGAGAAGAGCTTATCTCGTGAAGTCATGTTCCCGAGCTTGACGTATTCATTCAATGAAACAACTGCATTCGTTCATTCATTGATTCAAGCATCAATCGCACATTGAATCAGACGTTTTTCTTTGATTCAATGGAAGAAACATAACACATTCATTTAATGAATCCAAATGCATCGAATCATTCAATGCATCAAACTTCATTAAATCATTCGTATATTCAATGATTCAAAAGTTATTTATTCATTTAATGCAACAAACGCAACTCATACACTTTAATGAATCGAAGAGCACTCATTTGTATACTGAAACAAATTGCATTCTTTCTCTTATTCAGTGACTCACACTGAATTCATTCATTCCCTGAAATAAGCTGAACGTTTTTTTTCAATGCCTAGCGCTATTCTCATGAATACAATAGCATAACATATTCATTTCTGAAGGAAACTGCATTCACTCATTCATTGAATCATAGACTCAATTGTACTTTCAATGAATTAAACGTTTTATTGATTCAATGAAGCAAACTTACCCCATGCATTTAACTAAACAATTGAATTCACTAAATGAATGATTTAAGTTCATTTCTTTAAATCAATTAATAACGTTTCATTCATTGAATCAATGATTGAAGAATGTATTGATTAATTGAATTAATGCACATTGAATGATTGAATGGAGGCGTTATGATAGACACATTGCATACATGAGAGAAGCTATACTCATTGACTTAACACAAGCAGTCTGTTTCATTGAATGAGTGATTGCAGTTTATTGAATGTATCAAACTGCACTCCACGTGTGAATGATAGGAGTAGAGATTCTGCCATTCATGCAATGTGTGAAGAAGGTTAACTCATTCATTCAATGAAACAAACTGCACCGTGCTAATCAATGAGTCGACCTTCTCTCATAAATGCAGTGCCAAGAGTTCAACGCATTGATTGAATGAATGAATGAAACTGCACACTTCGATTCATTGAACCTCTCTGCACGTGTTAACCCAATGAGTAGAGCTTCTCTCATTCATTCAGTGTGTGAAGCTTAACCTATTCACTCAATTGAAACAAAATGCTCAAGTTAATTCAATGAGTACAACTTCTCTCAGTCATTCAATGCCACGAGTTTTACGCATTGAATTAATGTAAGAAACTGCACTCACTCATTCAATGAAACAGACGGGATGTGTTAATTCAACGAGGAGATCTTCACTCATTTATTCAATGTCTCGAGTGTAACGCTTGCAGTCATTCACTAATGAAGCAGACTGCATGGTTTCATTCAATGGCAAGAGCTTCTCTCATGTAATGAATACCACTACTATAACGATTTCATTCAATCAAACAAACCACATTAATTAAATCATTGATACAATCTTCTATCGTTTGATTCAATGAAGCAAACGTTATTAATTGATTCAATGCAACACACTTAGCACATTTATGCCATCAATCAAGCTGCACCCATTCATTCAATGAAACACACTTTATATGATAATTGAACGATTAGTGCTTCTGCGATTCATTCAATATACCAATCCTCACGCATTCACTCAATAAAACAAACTGCACGTGATAATCAATGAGTCGAGCTTCTCTCATACATACAGTGCCACGAGATCAACTTATTGATTCATCGACACACATTCATTCAATGAAACTGCACGCGTAAACCCAATGAGTAGAGTTTTTTCATTCAATCAATGTGTGAAGCTTAACTCATACATTCAATGGAACAAACAGCATTCAGTCATCTATTGCATCAAGCTAGAATAATTAATTCAAGGAAACAAACTTAACTCATTTATTTAGTTAATCAAACCGTACTCGTTAATTCAATGAAAGAGACTGCACGTCCAACGAAAGAGACTGCACGAGACTCTTTCATTCATTCAGTGTCTCGTTTTTATCGCATTGGATCATTGGATTCACGATTTCTTTAAATGAATTATAAATTTAAATAAATAAACAAATAAAATAATTAATACCGTGTATTTCATTGAAGATTGTTTCAATAATTGAAAGAATGCAATTTGCTTGATTGAATGGAAGCATTATAGAAGAGGCATTGAATACATGAGCGAAACTCTACTCTTTGAATTAACTTGGTTTCATTGAATGAATGGGTGCAGTTTGTTGCATTGAATCGATGTGGTAAACGCCTGGGACTGAATGGATGAGAGAAGTTGTACCCATTGAATTAACACGAGCAGATTGTTTCATTGTGTGAATGAAATAAGCTTGAAACATTGAATGAATGAGAGATGCTCTACTTATTGGGTTAACACGAGTAATGTGATTCATTGAGTGAATGTGTGCAGTTAGTTTCATTGGATCAATGGTTTGAACTCGTGGCAATGCATGTATGTGAGAAGGTCGACTCATTGAATAAGTGAGTTAAGCTTGACACATTATATGAATGGCAAAAGCTTTACTCATTGAATTAACACGTGCAGTGTGTTTTATTGAAAGAATTGACTGAAGGAATGAATTCAGTTTGATTCAATGAAATTTTAAATGACTGAATGCCTTTTTGCAGTAAATCAATGAGTGCAGTTTGTTTAATGTATGAATGAGTCAAGTTTGTTTCACTGATTGAAAGAAAACGTTTGATTCATTGAATGTAGGATTGAATGAATGAATACACTTTGATACTTTGAATGAATGAGTTCAGCCCGAAGCATTGCATGAATTAGAGAAGACGAACTCATTGACATAACACGCGCAGTTTGTTTTTTTTGATTGACTGAGTGCAGTTTGAATCATTGAATGGACTATTCTTATTGGATTCATTAAATCTTGTGTTGTTTGTTTCAGTGAATCAATGAACAATGTTTGATTGAAGCTTGATTCAGTGAATGAATGTGTTAACCTGGAGACATTGAATTCAAAGAAACAATCGGTGTGGATTAATTCAATGAGTAAATTTTTTCTTATACATTCAATGCATGGAGCTTAACTTCTTATTTCAAAGAATCAAAGTGCATTCTTTCATTCAATGAATCCTACTTCAAAGACACATTCAATAAATCAAAAGTTATTTCTTGTTTCAATGAAGCAAACATAACTCAAATATTTAACAGATCAAAGCGCACTCATGAGTTCACTTCACAATCTGCATACATACATTTAGTTATTGTATCAAACTCAACTCAATGCAACAAACTCTACGTGTTAATTCAATGAGAAGAGCTTATCTCGTGAAGTCATGTTCCCGAGCTTGACGTATTCATTCAATGAAACAACTGCATTCGTTCATTCATTGATTCAAGCATCAATCGCACATTGAATCAGACGTTTTTCTTTGATTCAATGGAAGAAACATAACACATTCATTTAATGAATCCAAATGCATCGAATCATTCAATGCATCAAACTTCATTAAATCATTCGTATATTCAATGATTCAAAAGTTATTTATTCATTTAATGCAACAAACGCAACTCATACACTTTAATGAATCGAAGAGCACTCATTTGTATACTGAAACAAATTGCATTCTTTCTCTTATTCAGTGACTCACACTGAATTCATTCATTCCCTGAAATAAGCTGAACGTTTTTTTTCAATGCCTAGCGCTATTCTCATGAATACAATAGCATAACATATTCATTTCTGAAGGAAACTGCATTCACTCATTCATTGAATCATAGACTCAATTGTACTTTCAATGAATTAAACGTTTTATTGATTCAATGAAGCAAACTTACCCCATGCATTTAACTAAACAATTGAATTCACTAAATGAATGATTTAAGTTCATTTCTTTAAATCAATTAATAAGGTTTCATTCATTGAATCAATGATTGAAGAATGTATTGATTAATTGAATTAATGCACATTGAATGATTGAATGGAGGCGTTATGATAGACACATTGCATACATTGAGAGAAGCTATACTCATTGACTTAACACAAGCAGTCTGTTTCATTGAATGAGTGATTGCAGTTTATTGAATGTATCAAACTGCACTCCACGTGTGAATTATAGGAGTAGAGATTCTGCCATTCATGCAATGTGTGAAGAAGGTTAACTCATTCATTCAATGAAACAGACTGCACCGTGCTAATCAATGAGTCGACCTTCTCTCATAAATGCAGTGCCAAGAGTTCAACGCATTGATTGAATGAATGAATGAAACTGCACACTTCGATTCATTGAACCTCTCTGCACGTGTTAACCCAATGAGTAGAGCTTCTCTCATTCATTCAGTGTGTGAAGCTTAACCTATTCACTCAATTGAAACAAAATGCTCAAGTTAATTCAATGAGTACAACTTCTCTCAGTCATTCAATGCCACGAGTTTTACGCATTGAATTAATGTAAGAAACTGCACTCACTCATTCAATGAAACAGACGGGATGTGTTAATTCAACGAGGAGATCTTCACTCATTTATTCAATGTCTCGAGTGTAACGCTTGCAGTCATTCACTAATGAAGCAGACTGCATGGTTTCATTCAATGGCAAGAGCTTCTCTCATGTAATGAATACCACTACTATAACGATTTCATTCAATCAAACAAACCACATTAATTAAATCATTGATACAATCTTCTATCGTTTGATTCAATGAAGCAAACGTTATTAATTGATTCAATGCAACACACTTAGCACATTTATGCCATCAATCAAGCTGTACCCATTCATTCAATGAAACACACTTTATATGATAATTGAACGATTAGTGCTTCTGCGATTCATTCAATATACCAATCCTCACGCATTCACTCAATAAAACAAACTGCACGTGATAATCAATGAGTCGAGCTTCTCTCATACATACAGTGCCACGAGATCAACTTATTGATTCATCGACACACATTCATTCAATGAAACTGCACGCGTAAACCCAATGAGTAGAGTTTTTTCATTCAATCAATGTGTGAAGCTTAACTCATACATTCAATGGAACAAACAGCATTCAGTCATCTATTGCATCAAGCTAGAATAATTAATTCAAGGAAACAAACTTAACTCATTTATTTAGTTAATCAAACCGTACTCGTTAATTCAATGAAAGAGACTGCACGTCCAACGAAAGAGACTGCACGAGACTCTTTCATTCATTCAGTGTCTCGTTTTTATCGCATTGGATCATTGGATTCACGATTTCTTTAAATGAATTATAAATTTAAATAAATAAACAAATAAAATAATTAATACCGTGTATTTCATTGAAGATTGTTTCAATAATTGAAAGAATGCAATTTGCTTGATTGAATGGAAGCATTATAGAAGAGGCATTGAATACATGAGCGAAACTCTACTCTTTGAATTAACTTGGTTTCATTGAATGAATGGGTGCAGTTTGTTGCATTGAATCGATGTGGTAAACGCCTGGGACTGAATGGATGAGAGAAGTTGTACCCATTGAATTAACACGAGCAGATTGTTTCATTGTGTGAATGAAATAAGCTTGAAACATTGAATGAATGAGAGATGCTCTACTTATTGGGTTAACACGAGTAGTGTGATTCATTGAGTGAATGTGTGCAGTTAGTTTCATTGGATCAATGGTTTGAACTCGTGGCAATGCATGTATGTGAGAAGGTCGACTCATTGAATAAGTGAGTTAAGCTTGACACATTATATGAATGGCAAAAGCTTTACTCATTGAATTAACACGTGCAGTGTGTTTTATTGAAAGAATTGACTGAAGGAATGAATTCAGTTTGATTCAATGAAATTTTAAATGACTGAATGCCTTTTTGCAGTAAATCAATGAGTGCAGTTTGTTTAATGTATGAATGAGTCAAGTTTGTTTCACTGATTGAAAGAAAACGTTTGATTCATTGAATGTAGGATTGAATGAATGAATACACTTTGATACTTTGAATGAATGAGTTCAGCCCGAAGCATTGCATGAATTAGAGAAGACGAACTCATTGACATAACACGCGCAGTTTGTTTTTTTTGATTGACTGAGTGCAGTTTGAATCATTGAATGGACTATTCTTATTGGATTCATTAAATCTTGTGTTGTTTGTTTCAGTGAATCAATGAACAATGTTTGATTGAAGCTTGATTCAGTGAATGAATGTGTTAACCTGGAGACATTGAATTCAAAGAAACAATCGGTGTGGATTAATTCAATGAGTAAATTTTTTCTTATACATTCAATGCATGGAGCTTAACTTCTTATTTCAAAGAATCAAAGTGCATTCTTTCATTCAATGAATCCTACTTCAAAGGCACATTCAATAAATCAAAAGTTATTTCTTGTTTCAATGAAGCAAACATAACTCAAATATTTAACAGATCAAAGCGCACTCATGAGTTCACTTAACAATCTGCATACATACATTTAGTTATTGTATCAAACTCAACTCAATGCAACAAACTCTACGTGTTAATTCAATGAGAAGAGCTTATCTCGTGAAGTCATGTTCCCGAGCTTGACGTATTCATTCAATGAAACAACTGCATTCGTTCATTCATTGATTCAAGCATCAATCGCACATTGAATCAGACGTTTTTCTTTGATTCAATGGAAGAAACATAACACATTCATTTAATGAATCCAAATGCATCGAATCATTCAATGCATCAAACTTCATTAAATCATTCGTATATTCAATGATTCAAAAGTTATTTATTGATTTAATGCAACAAACGCAACTCATACACTTTAATGAATCGAAGAGCCCTCATTTGTATACTGAAACAAATTGCATTCTTTCTCTTATTCAGTGACTCACACTGAATTCATTCATTCCCTGAAATAAGCTGAACTTTTTTTTCAATGCCTAGCGCTATTCTCATGAATACAATAGCATAACATATTCATTTCTGAAGGAAACTGCATTCACTCATTCATTGAATCATAGACTCAATTGTACTTTCAATGAATTAAACGTTTTATTGACTCAATGAAGCAAACTTACCCCATGCATTTAACTAAACAATTGAATTCACTAAATGAATGATTTAAGTTCATTTCTTTAAATCAATTAATAACGTTTCATTCATTGAATCAATGATTGAAGAATGTATTGATTAATTGAATTAATGCACATTGAATGATTGAATGGAGGCGTTATGATAGACACATTGCATACATGAGAGAAGCTATACTCATTGACTTAACACAAGCAGTCTGTTTCATTGAATGAGTGATTGCAGTTTATTGAATGTATCAAACTGCACTCCACGTGTGAATGATAGGAGTAGAGATTCTGCCATTCATGCAATGTGTGAAGAAGGTTAACTCATTCATTCAATGAAACAAACTGCACCGTGCTAATCAATGAGTCGACCTTCTCTCATAAATGCAGTGCCAAGAGTTCAACGCATTGATTGAATGAATGAATGAAACTGCACACTTCGATTCATTGAACCTCTCTGCACGTGTTAACCCAATGAGTAGAGCTTCTCTCATTCATTCAGTGTGTGAAGCTTAACCTATTCACTCAATTGAAACAAAATGCTCAAGTTAATTCAATGAGTACAACTTCTCTCAGTCATTCAATGCCACGAGTTTTACGCATTGAATTAATGTAAGAAACTGCACTCACTCATTCAATGAAACAGACGGGATGTGTTAATTCAACGAGGAGATCTTCACTCATTTATTCAATGTCTCGAGTGTAACGCTTGCAGTCATTCACTAATGAAGCAGACTGCATGGTTTCATTCAATGGCAAGAGCTTCTCTCATGTAATGAATACCACTACTATAACGATTTCATTCAATCAAACAAACCACATTAATTAAATCATTGATACAATCTTCTATCGTTTGATTCAATGAAGCAAACGTTATTAATTGATTCAATGCAACACACTTAGCACATTTATGCCATCAATCAAGCTGCACCCATTCATTCAATGAAACACACTTTATATGATAATTGAACGATTAGTGCTTCTGCGATTCATTCAATATACCAATCCTCACGCATTCACTCAATAAAACAAACTGCACGTGATAATGAATGAGTCGAGCTTCTCTCATACATACAGTGCCACGAGATCAACTTATTGATTCATCGACACACATTCATTCAATGAAACTGCACGCGTAAACCCAATGAGTAGAGTTTTTTCATTCAATCAATGTGTGAAGCTTAACTCATACATTCAATGGAACAAACAGCATTCAGTCATCTATTGCATCAAGCTAGAATAATTAATTCAAGGAAACAAACTTAACTCATTTATTTAGTTAATCAAACCGTACTCGTTAATTCAATGAAAGAGACTGCACGTCCAACGAAAGAGACTGCACGAGACTCTTTCATTCATTCAGTGTCTCGTTTTTATCGCATTGGATCATTGGATTCACGATTTCTTTAAATGAATTATAAATTTAAATAAATAAACAAATAAAATAATTAATACCGTGTATTTCATTGAAGATTGTTTCAATAATTGAAAGAATGCAATTTGCTTGATTGAATGGAAGCATTATAGAAGAGGCATTGAATACATGAGCGAAACTCTACTCTTTGAATTAACTTGGTTTCATTGAATGAATGGGTGCAGTTTGTTGCATTGAATCGATGTGGTAAACGCCTGGGACTGAATGGATGAGAGAAGTTGTACCCATTGAATTAACACGAGCAGATTGTTTCATTGTGTGAATGAAATAAGCTTGAAACATTGAATGAATGAGAGATGCTCTACTTATTGGGTTAACACGAGTAGTGTGATTCATTGAGTGAATGTGTGCAGTTAGTTTCATTGGATCAATGGTTTGAACTCGTGGCAATGCATGTATGTGAGAAGGTCGACTCATTGAATAAGTGAGTTAAGCTTGACACATTATATGAATGGCAAAAGCTTTACTCATTGAATTAACACGTGCAGTGTGTTTTATTGAAAGAATTGACTGAAGGAATGAATTCAGTTTGATTCAATGAAATTTTAAATGACTGAATGCCTTTTTGCAGTAAATCAATGAGTGCAGTTTGTTTAATGTATGAATGAGTCAAGTTTGTTTCACTGATTGAAAGAAAACGTTTGATTCATTGAATGTAGGATTGAATGAATGAATACACTTTGATACTTTGAATGAATGAGTTCAGCCCGAAGCATTGCATGAATTAGAGAAGACGAACTCATTGACATAACACGCGCAGTTTGTTTTTTTTGATTGACTGAGTGCAGTTTGAATCATTGAATGGACTATTCTTATTGGATTCATTAAATCTTGTGTTGTTTGTTTCAGTGAATCAATGAACAATGTTTGATTGAAGCTTGATTCAGTGAATGAATGTGTTAACCTGGAGACATTGAATTCAAAGAAACAATCGGTGTGGATTAATTCAATGAGTAAATTTTTTCTTATACATTCAATGCATGGAGCTTAACTTCTTATTTCAAAGAATCAAAGTGCATTCTTTCATTCAATGAATCCTACTTCAAAGACACATTCAATAAATCAAAAGTTATTTCTTGTTTCAATGAAGCAAACATAACTCAAATATTTAACAGATCAAAGCGCACTCATGAGTTCACTTCACAATCTGCATACATACATTTAGTTATTGTATCAAACTCAACTCAATGCAACAAACTCTACGTGTTAATTCAATGAGAAGAGCTTATCTCGTGAAGTCATGTTCCCGAGCTTGACGTATTCATTCAATGAAACAACTGCATTCGTTCATTCATTGATTCAAGCATCAATCGCACATTGAATCAGACGTTTTTCTTTGATTCAATGGAAGAAACATAACACATTCATTTAATGAATCCAAATGCATCGAATCATTCAATGCATCAAACTTCATTAAATCATTCGTATATTCAATGATTCAAAAGTTATTTATTCATTTAATGCAACAAACGCAACTCATACACTTTAATGAATCGAAGAGCACTCATTTGTATACTGAAACAAATTGCATTCTTTCTCTTATTCAGTGACTCACACTGAATTCATTCATTCCCTGAAATAAGCTGAACGTTTTTTTTCAATGCCTAGCGCTATTCTCATGAATACAATAGCATAACATATTCATTTCTGAAGGAAACTGCATTCACTCATTCATTGAATCATAGACTCAATTGTACTTTCAATGAATTAAACGTTTTATTGATTCAATGAAGCAAACTTACCCCATGCATTTAACTAAACAATTGAATTCACTAAATGAATGATTTAAGTTCATTTCTTTAAATCAATTAATAAGGTTTCATTCATTGAATCAATGATTGAAGAATGTATTGATTAATTGAATTAATGCACATTGAATGATTGAATGGAGGCGTTATGATAGACACATTGCATACATTGAGAGAAGCTATACTCATTGACTTAACACAAGCAGTCTGTTTCATTGAATGAGTGATTGCAGTTTATTGAATGTATCAAACTGCACTCCACGTGTGAATTATAGGAGTAGAGATTCTGCCATTCATGCAATGTGTGAAGAAGGTTAACTCATTCATTCAATGAAACAGACTGCACCGTGCTAATCAATGAGTCGACCTTCTCTCATAAATGCAGTGCCAAGAGTTCAACGCATTGATTGAATGAATGAATGAAACTGCACACTTCGATTCATTGAACCTCTCTGCACGTGTTAACCCAATGAGTAGAGCTTCTCTCATTCATTCAGTGTGTGAAGCTTAACCTATTCACTCAATTGAAACAAAATGCTCAAGTTAATTCAATGAGTACAACTTCTCTCAGTCATTCAATGCCACGAGTTTTACGCATTGAATTAATGTAAGAAACTGCACTCACTCATTCAATGAAACAGACGGGATGTGTTAATTCAACGAGGAGATCTTCACTCATTTATTCAATGTCTCGAGTGTAACGCTTGCAGTCATTCACTAATGAAGCAGACTGCATGGTTTCATTCAATGGCAAGAGCTTCTCTCATGTAATGAATACCACTACTATAACGATTTCATTCAATCAAACAAACCACATTAATTAAATCATTGATACAATCTTCTATCGTTTGATTCAATGAAGCAAACGTTATTAATTGATTCAATGCAACACACTTAGCACATTTATGCCATCAATCAAGCTGTACCCATTCATTCAATGAAACACACTTTATATGATAATTGAACGATTAGTGCTTCTGCGATTCATTCAATATACCAATCCTCACGCATTCACTCAATAAAACAAACTGCACGTGATAATCAATGAGTCGAGCTTCTCTCATACATACAGTGCCACGAGATCAACTTATTGATTCATCGACACACATTCATTCAATGAAACTGCACGCGTAAACCCAATGAGTAGAGTTTTTTCATTCAATCAATGTGTGAAGCTTAACTCATACATTCAATGGAACAAACAGCATTCAGTCATCTATTGCATCAAGCTAGAATAATTAATTCAAGGAAACAAACTTAACTCATTTATTTAGTTAATCAAACCGTACTCGTTAATTCAATGAAAGAGACTGCACGTCCAACGAAAGAGACTGCACGAGACTCTTTCATTCATTCAGTGTCTCGTTTTTATCGCATTGGATCATTGGATTCACGATTTCTTGAAATGAATTATAAATTTAAATAAATAAACAAATAAAATAATTAATACCGTGTATTTCATTGAAGATTGTTTCAATAATTGAAAGAATGCAATTTGCTTGATTGAATGGAAGCATTATAGAAGAGGCATTGAATACATGAGCGAAACTCTACTCTTTGAATTAACTTGGTTTCATTGAATGAATGGGTGCAGTTTGTTGCATTGAATCGATGTGGTAAACGCCTGGGACTGAATGGATGAGAGAAGTTGTACCCATTGAATTAACACGAGCAGATTGTTTCATTGTGTGAATGAAATAAGCTTGAAACATTGAATGAATGAGAGATGCTCTACTTATTGGGTTAACACGAGTAGTGTGATTCATTGAGTGAATGTGTGCAGTTAGTTTCATTGGATCAATGGTTTGAACTCGTGGCAATGCATGTATGTGAGAAGGTCGACTCATTGAATAAGTGAGTTAAGCTTGACACATTATATGAATGGCAAAAGCTTTACTCATTGAATTAACACGTGCAGTGTGTTTTATTGAAAGAATTGACTGAAGGAATGAATTCAGTTTGATTCAATGAAATTTTAAATGACTGAATGCCTTTTTGCAGTAAATCAATGAGTGCAGTTTGTTTAATGTATGAATGAGTCAAGTTTGTTTCACTGATTGAAAGAAAACGTTTGATTCATTGAATGTAGGATTGAATGAATGAATACACTTTGATACTTTGAATGAATGAGTTCAGCCCGAAGCATTGCATGAATTAGAGAAGACGAACTCATTGACATAACACGCGCAGTTTGTTTCATTGATTGACTGAGTGCAGTTTGAATCATTGAATGGACTATTCTTATTGGATTCATTAAATCTTGTGTTGTTTGTTTCAGTGAATCAATGAACAATGTTTGATTGAAGCTTGATTCAGTGAATGAATGTGTTAACCTGGAGAAATTGAATTCAAAGAAACAATCGGTGTGGATTAATTCAATGAGTAAATTTTTTCTTATACATTCAATGCATGGAGCTTAAGTTCTTATTTCAAAGAATCAAAGTGCATTATTTCATTCCATGAATCCTACTTCAAAGACACATTCAATAAATCAAAAGTTATTTCTTGTTTCAATGAAGCAAACATAACTCAAATATTTAACAGATCAAAGCGCACTCATGAGTTCACTTAACAATCTGCATACATACATTTAGTTGTTGTATCAAACTCAACTCAATGCAACAAACACTACGTGTTAATTCAATGAGAAGAGCTTATCTCGTGAAGTCATGTTCCCGAGCTTGACGTATTCATTCAATGAAACAACTGCATTCGTTCATTCATTGATTCAAGCATCAATCGCACATTGAATCAGACGTTTTTCTTTGATTCAATGGAAGAAACATAACACATTCATTTAATGAATCCAAATGCATCGAATCATTCAATGCATCAAACTTCATTAAATCATTCGTATATTCAATGATTCAAAAGTTATTTATTGATTTAATGCAACAAACGCAACTCATACACTTTAATGAATCGAAGAGCACTCATTTGTATACTGAAACAAATTGCATTCTTTCTCTTATTCAGTGACTCACACTGAATTCATTCATTCCCTGAAATAAGCTGAACGTTTTTTTTCAATGCCTAGCGCTATTCTCATGAATACAATAGCATAACATATTCATTTCTGAAGGAAACTGCATTCACTCATTCATTGAATCATAGACTCAATTGTACTTTCAATGAATTAAACGTTTTATTGACTCAATGAAGCAAACTTACCCCATGCATTTAACTAAACAATTGAATTCACTAAATGAATGATTTAAGTTCATTTCTTTAAATCAATTAATAACGTTTCATTCATTGAATCAATGATTGAAGAATGTATTGATTAATTGAATTAATGCACATTGAATGATTGAATGGAGGCGTTATGATAGACACATTGCATACAAGAGAGAAGCTATACTCATTGACTTAACACAAGCAGTCTGTTTCATTGAATGAGTGATTGCAGTTTATTGAATGTATCAAACTGCACTCCACGTGTGAATTATAGGAGTAGAGATTCTGCCATTCATGCAATGTGTGAAGAAGGTTAACTCATTCATTCAATGAAACAAACTGCACCGTGCTAATCAATGAGTCGACCTTCTCTCATAAATGCAGTGCCAAGAGTTCAACGCATTGATTGAATGAATGAATGAAACTGCACACTTCGATTCATTGAACCTCTCTGCACGTGTTAACCCAATGAGTAGAGCTTCTCTCATTCATTCAGTGTGTGAAGCTTAACCTATTCACTCAATTGAAACAAAATGCTCAAGTTAATTCAATGAGTACAACTTCTCTCAGTCATTCAATGCCACGAGTTTTACGCATTGAATTAATGTAAGAAACTGCACTCACTCATTCAATGAAACAGACGGGATGTGTTAATTCAACGAGGAGATCTTCACTCATTTATTCAATGTCTCGAGTGTAACGCTTGCAGTCATTCACTAATGAAGCAGACTGCATGGTTTCATTCAATGGCAAGAGCTTCTCTCATGTAATGAATACCACTACTATAACGATTTCATTCAATCAAACAAACCACATTAATTAAATCATTGATACAATCTTCTATCGTTTGATTCAATGAAGCAAACGTTATTAATTGATTCAATGCAACACACTTAGCACATTTATGCCATCAATCAAGCTGTACCCATTCATTCAATGAAACACACTTTATATGATAATTGAACGATTAGTGCTTCTGCGATTCATTCAATATACCAATCCTCACGCATTCACTCAATAAAACAAACTGCACGTGATAATCAATGAGTCGAGCTTCTCTCATACATACAGTGCCACGAGATCAACTTATTGATTCATCGACACACATTCATTCAATGAAACTGCACGCGTAAACCCAATGAGTAGAGTTTTTTCATTCAATCAATGTGTGAAGCTTAACTCATACATTCAATGGAACAAACAGCATTCAGTCATCTATTGCATCAAGCTAGAATAATTAATTCAAGGAAACAAACTTAACTCATTTATTTAGTTAATCAAACCGTACTCGTTAATTCAATGAAAGAGACTGCACGTCCAACGAAAGAGACTGCACGAGACTCTTTCATTCATTCAGTGTCTCGTTTTTATCGCATTGGATCATTGGATTCACGATTTCTTTAAATGAATTATAAATTTAAATAAATAAACAAATAAAATAATTAATACCGTGTATTTCATTGAAGATTGTTTCAATAATTGAAAGAATGCAATTTGCTTGATTGAATGGAAGCATTATAGAAGAGGCATTGAATACATGAGCGAAACTCTACTCTTTGAATTAACTTGGTTTCATTGAATGAATGGGTGCAGTTTGTTGCATTGAATCGATGTGGTAAACGCCTGGGACTGAATGGATGAGAGAAGTTGTACCCATTGAATTAACACGAGCAGATTGTTTCATTGTGTGAATGAAATAAGCTTGAAACATTGAATGAATGAGAGATGCTCTACTTATTGGGTTAACACGAGTAGTGTGATTCATTGAGTGAATGTGTGCAGTTAGTTTCATTGGATCAATGGTTTGAACTCGTGGCAATGCATGTATGTGAGAAGGTCGACTCATTGAATAAGTGAGTTAAGCTTGAC
The DNA here is from genome assembly GCF_047496795.1 of Chiloscyllium punctatum. Taxonomy (NCBI): domain Eukaryota; kingdom Metazoa; phylum Chordata; class Chondrichthyes; order Orectolobiformes; family Hemiscylliidae; genus Chiloscyllium; species Chiloscyllium punctatum. The sequence continues at coordinate 25,529,497 of NC_092773.1, forward strand.
ACATTATATGAATGGCAAAAGCTTTACTCATTGAATTAACACGTGCAGTGTGTTTTATTGAAAGAATTGACTGAAGGAATGAATTCAGTTTGATTCAATGAAATTTTAAATGACTGAATGCCTTTTTGCAGTAAATCAATGAGTGCAGTTTGTTTAATGTATGAATGAGTCAAGTTTGTTTCACTGATTGAAAGAAAACGTTTGATTCATTGAATGTAGGATTGAATGAATGAATACACTTTGATACTTTGAATGAATGAGTTCAGCCCGAAGCATTGCATGAATTAGAGAAGACGAACTCATTGACATAACACGCGCAGTTTGTTTCATTGATTGACTGAGTGCAGTTTGAATCATTGAATGGACTATTCTTATTGGATTCATTAAATCTTGTGTTGTTTGTTTCAGTGAATCAATGAACAATGTTTGATTGAAGCTTGATTCAGTGAATGAATGTGTTAACCTGGAGAAATTGAATTCAAAGAAACAATCGGTGTGGATTAATTCAATGAGTAAATTTTTTCTTATACATTCAATGCATGGAGCTTAAGTTCTTATTTCAAAGAATCAAAGTGCATTCTTTCATTCCATGAATCCTACTTCAAAGACACATTCAATAAATCAAAAGTTATTTCTTGTTTCAATGAAGCAAACATAACTCAAATATTTAAGAGATCAAAGCGCACTCATGAGTTCACTTAACAATCTGCATACATACATTTAGTTATTGTATCAAACTCAACTCAATGCAACAAACTCTACGTGTTAATTCAATGAGAAGAGCTTATCTCGTGAAGTCATGTTCCCGAGCTTGACGTATTCATTCAATGAAACAACTGCATTCGTTCATTCATTGATTCAAGCATCAATCGCACATTGAATCAGACGTTTTTCTTTGATTCAATGGAAGAAACATAACACATTCATTTAATGAATCCAAATGCATCGAATCATTCAATGCATCAAACTTCATTAAATCATTCGTATATTCAATGATTCAAAAGTTATTTATTGATTTAATGCAACAAACGCAACTCATACACTTTAATGAATCGAAGAGCACTCATTTGTATACTGAAACAAATTGCATTCTTTCTCTTATTCAGTGACTCACACTGAATTCATTCATTCCCTGAAATAAGCTGAACGTTTTTTTTCAATGCCTAGCGCTATTCTCATGAATACAATAGCATAACATATTCATTTCTGAAGGAAACTGCATTCACTCATTCATTGAATCATAGACTCAATTGTACTTTCAATGAATTAAACGTTTTATTGACTCAATGAAGCAAACTTACCCCATGCATTTAACTAAACAATTGAATTCACTAAATGAATGATTTAAGTTCATTTCTTTAAATCAATTAATAACGTTTCATTCATTGAATCAATGATTGAAGAATGTATTGATTAATTGAATTAATGCACATTGAATGATTGAATGGAGGCGTTATGATAGACACATTGCATACATGAGAGAAGCTATACTCATTGACTTAACACAAGCAGTCTGTTTCATTGAATGAGTGATTGCAGTTTATTGAATGTATCAAACTGCACTCCACGTGTGAATTATAGGAGTAGAGATTCTGCCATTCATGCAATGTGTGAAGAAGGTTAACTCATTCATTCAATGAAACAAACTGCACCGTGCTAATCAATGAGTCGACCTTCTCTCATAAATGCAGTGCCAAGAGTTCAACGCATTGATTGAATGAATGAATGAAACTGCACACTTCGATTCATTGAACCTCTCTGCACGTGTTAACCCAATGAGTAGAGCTTCTCTCATTCATTCAGTGTGTGAAGCTTAACCTATTCACTCAATTGAAACAAAATGCTCAAGTTAATTCAATGAGTACAACTTCTCTCAGTCATTCAATGCCACGAGTTTTACGCATTGAATTAATGTAAGAAACTGCACTCACTCATTCAATGAGGAGATCTTCACTCATTTATTCAATGTCTCGAGTGTAACGCTTGCAGTCATTCACTAATGAAGCAGACTGCATGGTTTCATTCAATGGCAAGAGCTTCTCTCATGTAATGAATACCACTACTATAACGATTTCATTCAATCAAACAAACCACATTAATTAAATCATTGATACAATCTTCTATCGTTTGATTCAATGAAGCAAACGTTATTAATTGATTCAATGCAACACACTTAGCACATTTATGCCATCAATCAAGCTGTACCCATTCATTCAATGAAACACACTTTATATGATAATTGAACGATTAGTGCTTCTGCGATTCATTCAATATACCAATCCTCACGCATTCACTCAATAAAACAAACTGCACGTGATAATGAATGAGTCGAGCTTCTCTCATACATACAGTGCCACGAGATCAACTTATTGATTCATCGACACACATTCATTCAATGAAACTGCACGCGTAAACCCAATGAGTAGAGTTTTTTCATTCAATCAATGTGTGAAGCTTAACTCATACATTCAATGGAACAAACAGCATTCAGTCATCTATTGCATCAAGCTAGAATAATTAATTCAAGGAAACAAACTTAACTCATTTATTTAGTTAATCAAACCGTACTCGTTAATTCAATGAAAGAGACTGCACGTCCAACGAAAGAGACTGCACGAGACTCTTTCATTCATTCAGTGTCTCGTTTTTATCGCATTGGATCATTGGATTCACGATTTCTTTAAATGAATTATAAATTTAAATAAATAAACAAATAAAATAATTAATACCGTGTATTTCATTGAAGATTGTTTCAATAATTGAAAGAATGCAATTTGCTTGATTGAATGGAAGCATTATAGAAGAGGCATTGAATACATGAGCGAAACTCTACTCTTTGAATTAACTTGGTTTCATTGAATGAATGGGTGCAGTTTGTTGCATTGAATCGATGTGGTAAACGCCTGGGACTGAATGGATGAGAGAAGTTGTACCCATTGAATTAACACGAGCAGATTGTTTCATTGTGTGAATGAAATAAGCTTGAAACATTGAATGAATGAGAGATGCTCTACTTATTGGGTTAACACGAGTAGTGTGATTCATTGAGTGAATGTGTGCAGTTAGTTTCATTGGATCAATGGTTTGAACTCGTGGCAATGCATGTATGTGAGAAGGTCGACTCATTGAATAAGTGAGTTAAGCTTGACACATTATATGAATGGCAAAAGCTTTACTCATTGAATTAACACGTGCAGTGTGTTTTATTGAAAGAATTGACTGAAGGAATGAATTCAGTTTGATTCAATGAAATTTTAAATGACTGAATGCCTTTTTGCAGTAAATCAATGAGTGCAGTTTGTTTAATGTATGAATGAGTCAAGTTTGTTTCACTGATTGAAAGAAAACGTTTGATTCATTGAATGTAGGATTGAATGAATGAATACACTTTGATACTTTGAATGAATGAGTTCAGCCCGAAGCATTGCATGAATTAGAGAAGACGAACTCATTGACATAACACGCGCAGTTTGTTTCATTGATTGACTGAGTGCAGTTTGAATCATTGAATGGACTATTCTTATTGGATTCATTAAATCTTGTGTTGTTTGTTTCAGTGAATCAATGAACAATGTTTGATTGAAGCTTGATTCAGTGAATGAATGTGTTAACCTGGAGAAATTGAATTCAAAGAAACAATCGGTGTGGATTAATTCAATGAGTAAATTTTTTCTTATACATTCAATGCATGGAGCTTAAGTTCTTATTTCAAAGAATCAAAGTGCATTATTTCATTCCATGAATCCTACTTCAAAGACACATTCAATAAATCAAAAGTTATTTCTTGTTTCAATGAAGCAAACATAACTCAAATATTTAAGAGATCAAAGCGCACTCATGAGTTCACTTAACAATCTGCATACATACATTTAGTTATTGTATCAAACTCAACTCAATGCAACAAACTCTACGTGTTAATTCAATGAGAAGAGCTTATCTCGTGAAGTCATGTTCCCGAGATTGACGTATTCATTCAATGAAACAACTGCATTCGTTCATTCATTGATTCAAGCATCAATCGCACATTGAATCAGACGTTTTTCTTTGATTCAATGGAAGAAACATAACACATTCATTTAATGAATCCAAATGCATCGAATCATTCAATGCATCAAACTTCATTAAATCATTCGTATATTCAATGATTCAAAAGTTATTTATTGATTTAATGCAACAAACGCAACTCATACACTTTAATGAATCGAAGAGCACTCATTTGTATACTGAAACAAATTGCATTCTTTCTCTTATTCAGTGACTCACACTGAATTCATTCATTCCCTGAAATAAGCTGAACGTTTTTTTTCAATGCCTAGCGCTATTCTCATGAATACAATAGCATAACATATTCATTTCTGAAGGAAACTGCATTCACTCATTCATTGAATCATAGACTCAATTGTACTTTCAATGAATTAAACGTTTTATTGACTCAATGAAGCAAACTTACCCCATGCATTTAACTAAACAATTGAATTCACTAAATGAATGATTTAAGTTCATTTCTTTAAATCAATTAATAACGTTTCATTCATTGAATCAATGATTGAAGAATGTATTGATTAATTGAATTAATGCACATTGAATGATTGAATGGAGGCGTTATGATAGACACATTGCATACATGAGAGAAGCTATACTCATTGACTTAACACAAGCAGTCTGTTTCATTGAATGAGTGATTGCAGTTTATTGAATGTATCAAACTGCACTCCACGTGTGAATTATAGGAGTAGAGATTCTGCCATTCATGCAATGTGTGAAGAAGGTTAACTCATTCATTCAATGAAACAAACTGCACCGTGCTAATCAATGAGTCGACCTTCTCTCATAAATGCAGTGCCAAGAGTTCAACGCATTGATTGAATGAATGAATGAAACTGCACACTTCGATTCATTGAACCTCTCTGCACGTGTTAACCCAATGAGTAGAGCTTCTCTCATTCATTCAGTGTGTGAAGCTTAACCTATTCACTCAATTGAAACAAAATGCTCAAGTTAATTCAATGAGTACAACTTCTCTCAGTCATTCAATGCCACGAGTTTTACGCATTGAATTAATGTAAGAAACTGCACTCACTCATTCAATGAGGAGATCTTCACTCATTTATTCAATGTCTCGAGTGTAACGCTTGCAGTCATTCACTAATGAAGCAGACTGCATGGTTTCATTCAATGGCAAGAGCTTCTCTCATGTAATGAATACCACTACTATAACGATTTCATTCAATCAAACAAACCACATTAATTAAATCATTGATACAATCTTCTATCGTTTGATTCAATGAAGCAAACGTTATTAATTGATTCAATGCAACACACTTAGCACATTTATGCCATCAATCAAGCTGTACCCATTCATTCAATGAAACACACTTTATATGATAATTGAACGATTAGTGCTTCTGCGATTCATTCAATATACCAATCCTCACGCATTCACTCAATAAAACAAACTGCACGTGATAATGAATGAGTCGAGCTTCTCTCATACATACAGTGCCACGAGATCAACTTATTGATTCATCGACACACATTCATTCAATGAAACTGCACGCGTAAACCCAATGAGTAGAGTTTTTTCATTCAATCAATGTGTGAAGCTTAACTCATACATTCAATGGAACAAACAGCATTCAGTCATCTATTGCATCAAGCTAGAATAATTAATTCAAGGAAACAAACTTAACTCATTTATTTAGTTAATCAAACCGTACTCGTTAATTCAATGAAAGAGACTGCACGTCCAACGAAAGAGACTGCACGAGACTCTTTCATTCATTCAGTGTCTCGTTTTTATCGCATTGGATCATTGGATTCACGATTTCTTTAAATGAATTATAAATTTAAATAAATAAACAAATAAAATAATTAATACCGTGTATTTCATTGAAGATTGTTTCAATAATTGAAAGAATGCAATTTGCTTGATTGAATGGAAGCATTATAGAAGAGGCATTGAATACATGAGCGAAACTCTACTCTTTGAATTAACTTGGTTTCATTGAATGAATGGGTGCAGTTTGTTGCATTGAATCGATGTGGTAAACGCCTGGGACTGAATGGATGAGAGAAGTTGTACCCATTGAATTAACACGAGCAGATTGTTTCATTGTGTGAATGAAATAAGCTTGAAACATTGAATGAATGAGAGATGCTCTACTTATTGGGTTAACACGAGTAGTGTGATTCATTGAGTGAATGTGTGCAGTTAGTTTCATTGGATCAATGGTTTGAACTCGTGGCAATGCATGTATGTGAGAAGGTCGACTCATTGAATAAGTGAGTTAAGCTTGACACATTATATGAATGGCAAAAGCTTTACTCATTGAATTAACACGTGCAGTGTGTTTTATTGAAAGAATTGACTGAAGGAATGAATTCAGTTTGATTCAATGAAATTTTAAATGACTGAATGCCTTTTTGCAGTAAATCAATGAGTGCAGTTTGTTTAATGTATGAATGAGTCAAGTTTGTTTCACTGATTGAAAGAAAACGTTTGATTCATTGAATGTAGGATTGAATGAATGAATACACTTTGATACTTTGAATGAATGAGTTCAGCCCGAAGCATTGCATGAATTAGAGAAGACGAACTCATTGACATAACACGCGCAGTTTGTTTCATTGATTGACTGAGTGCAGTTTGAATCATTGAATGGACTATTCTTATTGGATTCATTAAATCTTGTGTTGTTTGTTTCAGTGAATCAATGAACAATGTTTGATTGAAGCTTGATTCAGTGAATGAATGTGTTAACCTGGAGAAATTGAATTCAAAGAAACAATCGGTGTGGATTAATTCAATGAGTAAATTTTTTCTTATACATTCAATGCATGGAGCTTAAGTTCTTATTTCAAAGAATCAAAGTGCATTATTTCATTCCATGAATCCTACTTCAAAGACACATTCAATAAATCAAAAGTTATTTCTTGTTTCAATGAAGCAAACATAACTCAAATATTTAAGAGATCAAAGCGCACTCATGAGTTCACTTAACAATCTGCATACATACATTTAGTTATTGTATCAAACTCAACTCAATGCAACAAACTCTACGTGTTAATTCAATGAGAAGAGCTTATCTCGTGAAGTCATGTTCCCGAGATTGACGTATTCATTCAATGAAACAACTGCATTCGTTCATTCATTGATTCAAGCATCAATCGCACATTGAATCAGACGTTTTTCTTTGATTCAATGGAAGAAACATAACACATTCATTTAATGAATCCAAATGCATCGAATCATTCAATGCATCAAACTTCATTAAATCATTCGTATATTCAATGATTCAAAAGTTATTTATTGATTTAATGCAACAAACGCAACTCATACACTTTAATGAATCGAAGAGCACTCATTTGTATACTGAAACAAATTGCATTCTTTCTCTTATTCAGTGACTCACACTGAATTCATTCATTCCCTGAAATAAGCTGAACGTTTTTTTTCAATGCCTAGCGCTATTCTCATGAATACAATAGCATAACATATTCATTTCTGAAGGAAACTGCATTCACTCATTCATTGAATCATAGACTCAATTGTACTTTCAATGAATTAAACGTTTTATTGACTCAATGAAGCAAACTTACCCCATGCATTTAACTAAACAATTGAATTCACTAAATGAATGATTTAAGTTCATTTCTTTAAATCAATTAATAACGTTTCATTCATTGAATCAATGATTGAAGAATGTATTGATTAATTGAATTAATGCACATTGAATGATTGAATGGAGGCGTTATGATAGACACATTGCATACATGAGAGAAGCTATACTCATTGACTTAACACAAGCAGTCTGTTTCATTGAATGAGTGATTGCAGTTTATTGAATGTATCAAACTGCACTCCACGTGTGAATGATAGGAGTAGAGATTCTGCCATTCATGCAATGTGTGAAGAAGGTTAACTCATTCATTCAATGAAACAAACTGCACCGTGCTAATCAATGAGTCGACCTTCTCTCATAAATGCAGTGCCAAGAGTTCAACGCATTGATTGAATGAATGAATGAAACTGAACACTTCGATTCATTGAACCTCTCTGCACGTGTTAACCCAATGAGTCGAGCTTCTCTCATTCATTCAGTGTGTGAAGCTTAACCTATTCACTCAATTGAAACAAAATGCTCAAGTTAATTCAATGAGTACAACTTCTCTCAGTCATTCAATGCCACGAGTTTTACGCATTGAATTAATGTAAGAAACTGCACTCACTCATTCAATGAGGAGATCTTCACTCATTTATTCAATGTCTCGAGTGTAACGCTTGCAGTCATTCACTAATGAAGCAGACTGCATGGTTTCATTCAATGGCAAGAGCTTCTCTCATGTAATGAATACCACTACTATAACGATTTCATTCAATCAAACAAACCACATTAATTAAATCATTGATACAATCTTCTATCGTTTGATTCAATGAAGCAAACGTTATTAATTGATTCAATGCAACACACTTAGCACATTTATGCCATCAATCAAGCTGTACCCATTCATTCAATGAAACACACTTTATATGATAATTGAACGATTAGTGCTTCTGCGATTCATTCAATATACCAATCCTCACGCATTCACTCAATAAAACAAACTGCACGTGATAATGAATGAGTCGAGCTTCTCTCATACATACAGTGCCACGAGATCAACTTATTGATTCATCGACACACATTCATTCAATGAAACTGCACGCGTAAACCCAATGAGTAGAGTTTTTTCATTCAATCAATGTGTGAAGCTTAACTCATACATTCAATGGAACAAACAGCATTCAGTCATCTATTGCATCAAGCTAGAATAATTAATTCAAGGAAACAAACTTAACTCATTTATTTAGTTAATCAAACCGTACTCGTTAATTCAATGAAAGAGACTGCACGTCCAACGAAAGAGACTGCACGAGACTCTTTCATTCATTCAGTGTCTCGTTTTTATCGCATTGGATCATTGGATTCACGATTTCTTTAAATGAATTATAAATTTAAATAAATAAACAAATAAAATAATTAATACCGTGTATTTCATTGAAGATTGTTTCAATAATTGAAAGAATGCAATTTGCTTGATTGAATGGAAGCATTATAGAAGAGGCATTGAATACATGAGCGAAACTCTACTCTTTGAATTAACTTGGTTTCATTGAATGAATGGGTGCAGTTTGTTGCATTGAATCGATGTGGTAAACGCCTGGGACTGAATGGATGAGAGAAGTTGTACCCATTGAATTAACACGAGCAGATTGTTTCATTGTGTGAATGAAATAAGCTTGAAACATTGAATGAATGAGAGATGCTCTACTTATTGGGTTAACACGAGTAGTGTGATTCATTGAGTGAATGTGTGCAGTTAGTTTCATTGGATCAATGGTTTGAACTCGTGGCAATGCATGTATGTGAGAAGGTCGACTCATTGAATAAGTGAGTTAAGCTTGACACATTATATGAATGGCAAAAGCTTTACTCATTGAATTAACACGTGCAGTGTGTTTTATTGAAAGAATTGACTGAAGGAATGAATTCAGTTTGATTCAATGAAATTTTAAATGACTGAATGCCTTTTTGCAGTAAATCAATGAGTGCAGTTTGTTTAATGTATGAATGAGTCAAGTTTGTTTCACTGATTGAAAGAAAACGTTTGATTCATTGAATGTAGGATTGAATGAATGAATACACTTTGATACTTTGAATGAATGAGTTCAGCCCGAAGCATTGCATGAATTAGAGAAGACGAACTCATTGACATAACACGCGCAGTTTGTTTTTTTTGATTGACTGAGTGCAGTTTGAATCATTGAATGGACTATTCTTATTGGATTCATTAAATCTTGTGTTGTTTGTTTCAGTGAATCAATGAACAATGTTTGATTGAAGCTTGATTCAGTGAATGAATGTGTTAACCTGGAGAAATTGAATTCAAAGAAACAATCGGTGTGGATTAATTCAATGAGTAAATTTTTTCTTATACATTCAATGCATGGAGCTTAAGTTCTTATTTCAAAGAATCAAAGTGCATTATTTCATTCCATGAATCCTACTTCAAAGACACATTCAATAAATCAAAAGTTATTTCTTGTTTCAATGAAGCAAACATAACTCAAATATTTAAGAGATCAAAGCGCACTCATGAGTTCACTTAACAATCTGCATACATACATTTAGTTATTGTATCAAACTCAACTCAATGCAACAAACTCTACGTGTTAATTCAATGAGAAGAGCTTATCTCGTGAAGTCATGTTCCCGAGATTGACGTATTCATTCAATGAAACAACTGCATTCGTTCATTCATTGATTCAAGCATCAATCGCACATTGAATCAGACGTTTTTCTTTGATTCAATGGAAGAAACATAACACATTCATTTAATGAATCCAAATGCATCGAATCATTCAATGCATCAAACTTCATTAAATCATTCGTATATTCAATGATTCAAAAGTTATTTATTCATTTAATGCAACAAACGCAACTCATACACTTTAATGAATCGAAGAGCACTCATTTGTATACTGAAACAAATTGCATTCTTTCTCTTATTCAGTGACTCACACTGAATTCATTCATTCCCTGAAATAAGCTGAACGTTTTTTTTCAATGCCTAGCGCTATTCTCATGAATACAATAGCATAACATATTCATTTCTGAAGGAAACTGCATTCACTCATTCATTGAATCATAGACTCAATTGTACTTTCAATGAATTAAACGTTTTATTGACTCAATGAAGCAAACTTACCCCATGCATTTAACTAAACAATTGAATTCACTAAATGAATGATTTAAGTTCATTTCTTTAAATCAATTAATAACGTTTCATTCATTGAATCAATGATTGAAGAATGTATTGATTAATTGAATTAATGCACATTGAATGATTGAATGGAGGCGTTATGATAGACACATTGCATACATGAGAGAAGCTATACTCATTGACTTAACACAAGCAGTCTGTTTCATTGAATGAGTGATTGCAGTTTATTGAATGTATCAAACTGCACTCCACGTGTGAATGATAGGAGTAGAGATTCTGCCATTCATGCAATGTGTGAAGAAGGTTAACTCATTCATTCAATGAAACAAACTGCACCGTGCTAATCAATGAGTCGACCTTCTCTCATAAATGCAGTGCCAAGAGTTCAACGCATTGATTGAATGAATGAATGAAACTGAACACTTCGATTCATTGAACCTCTCTGCACGTGTTAACCCAATGAGTCGAGCTTCTCTCATTCATTCAGTGTGTGAAGCTTAACCTATTCACTCAATTGAAACAAAATGCTCAAGTTAATTCAATGAGTACAACTTCTCTCAGTCATTCAATGCCACGAGTTTTACGCATTGAATTAATGTAAGAAACTGCACTCACTCATTCAATGAGGAGATCTTCACTCATTTATTCAATGTCTCGAGTGTAACGCTTGCAGTCATTCACTAATGAAGCAGACTGCATGGTTTCATTCAATGGCAAGAGCTTCTCTCATGTAATGAATACCACTACTATAACGATTTCATTCAATCAAACAAACCACATTAATTAAATCATTGATACAATCTTCTATCGTTTGATTCAATGAAGCAAACGTTATTAATTGATTCAATGCAACACACTTAGCACATTTATGCCATCAATCAAGCTGTACCCATTCATTCAATGAAACACACTTTATATGATAATTGAACGATTAGTGCTTCTGCGATTCATTCAATATACCAATCCTCACGCATTCACTCAATAAAACAAACTGCACGTGATAATGAATGAGTCGAGCTTCTCTCATACATACAGTGCCACGAGATCAACTTATTGATTCATCGACACACATTCATTCAATGAAACTGCACGCGTAAACCCAATGAGTAGAGTTTTTTCATTCAATCAATGTGTGAAGCTTAACTCATACATTCAATGGAACAAACAGCATTCAGTCATCTATTGCATCAAGCTAGAATAATTAATTCAAGGAAACAAACTTAACTCATTTATTTAGTTAATCAAACCGTACTCGTTAATTCAATGAAAGAGACTGCACGTCCAACGAAAGAGACTGCACGAGACTCTTTCATTCATTCAGTGTCTCGTTTTTATCGCATTGGATCATTGGATTCACGATTTCTTTAAATGAATTATAAATTTAAATAAATAAACAAATAAAATAATTAATACCGTGTATTTCATTGAAGATTGTTTCAATAATTGAAAGAATGCAATTTGCTTGATTGAATGGAAGCATTATAGAAGAGGCATTGAATACATGAGCGAAACTCTACTCTTTGAATTAACTTGGTTTCATTGAATGAATGGGTGCAGTTTGTTGCATTGAATCGATGTGGTAAACGCCTGGGACTGAATGGATGAGAGAAGTTGTACCCATTGAATTAACACGAGCAGATTGTTTCATTGTGTGAATGAAATAAGCTTGAAACATTGAATGAATGAGAGATGCTCTACTTATTGGGTTAACACGAGTAGTGTGATTCATTGAGTGAATGTGTGCAGTTAGTTTCATTGGATCAATGGTTTGAACTCGTGGCAATGCATGTATGTGAGAAGGTCGACTCATTGAATAAGTGAGTTAAGCTTGACACATTATATGAATGGCAAAAGCTTTACTCATTGAATTAACACGTGCAGTGTGTTTTATTGAAAGAATTGACTGAAGGAATGAATTCAGTTTGATTCAATGAAATTTTAAATGACTGAATGCCTTTTTGCAGTAAATCAATGAGTGCAGTTTGTTTAATGTATGAATGAGTCAAGTTTGTTTCACTGATTGAAAGAAAACGTTTGATTCATTGAATGTAGGATTGAATGAATGAATACACTTTGATACTTTGAATGAATGAGTTCAGCCCGAAGCATTGCATGAATTAGAGAAGACGAACTCATTGACATAACACGCGCAGTTTGTTTTTTTTGATTGACTGAGTGCAGTTTGAATCATTGAATGGACTATTCTTATTGGATTCATTAAATCTTGTGTTGTTTGTTTCAGTGAATCAATGAACAATGTTTGATTGAAGCTTGATTCAGTGAATGAATGTGTTAACCTGGAGACATTGAATTCAAAGAAACAATCGGTGTGGATTAATTCAATGAGTAAATTTTTTCTTATACATTCAATGCATGGAGCTTAACTTCTTATTTCAAAGAATCAAAGTGCATTCTTTCATTCAATGAATCCTACTTCAAAGACACATTCAATAAATCAAAAGTTATTTCTTGTTTCAATGAAGCAAACATAACTCAAATATTTAAGAGATCAAAGCGCACTCATGAGTTCACTTAACAATCTGCATACATACATTTAGTTATTGTATCAAACTCAACTCAATGCAACAAACTCTACGTGTTAATTCAATGAGAAGAGCTTATCTCGTGAAGTCATGTTCCCGAGCTTGACGTATTCATTCAATGAAACAACTGCATTCGTTCATTCATTGATTCAAGCATCAATCGCACATTGAATCAGACGTTTTTCTTTGATTCAATGGAAGAAACAAAACACATTCATTTAATGAATCCAAATGCATCGAATCATTCAATGCATCAAACTTCATTATATCATTCGTATATTCAATGATTCAAAAGTTATTTATTCATTTAATGCAACAAACGCAACTCATACACTTTAATGAATCGAAGAGCACTCATTTGTATACTGAAACAAATTGCATTCTTTCTCTTATTCAGTGACTCACACTGAATTCATTCATTCCCTGAAATAAGCTGAACGTTTTTTTTCAATGCCTAGCGCTATTCTCATGAATACAATAGCATAACATATTCATTTCTGAAGGAAACTGCATTCACTCATTCATTGAATCATAGACTCAATTGTACTTTCAATGAATTAAACGTTTTATTGATTCAATGAAGCAAACTTACCCCATGCATTTAACTAAACAATTGAATTCACTAAATGAATGATTTAAGTTCATTTCTTTAAATCAATTAATAACGTTTCATTCATTGAATCAATGATTGAAGAATGTATTGATTAATTGAATTAATGCACATTGAATGATTGAATGGAGGCGTTATGATAGACACATTGCATACATGAGAGAAGCTATACTCATTGACTTAACACAAGCAGTCTGTTTCATTGAATGAGTGATTGCAGTTTATTGAATGTATCAAACTGCACTCCACGTGTGAATTATAGGAGTAGAGATTCTGCCATTCATGCAATGTGTGAAGAAGGTTAACTCATTCATTCAATGAAACAAACTGCACCGTGCTAATCAATGAGTCGACCTTCTCTCATAAATGCAGTGCCAAGAGTTCAACGCATTGATTGAATGAATGAATGAAACTGAACACTTCGATTCATTGAACCTCTCTGCACGTGTTAACCCAATGAGTCGAGCTTCTCTCATTCATTCAGTGTGTGAAGCTTAACCTATTCACTCAATTGAAACAAAATGCTCAAGTTAATTCAATGAGTACAACTTCTCTCAGTCATTCAATGCCACGAGTTTTACGCATTGAATTAATGTAAGAAACTGCACTCACTCATTCAATGAGGAGATCTTCACTCATTTATTCAATGTCTCGAGTGTAACGCTTGCAGTCATTCACTAATGAAGCAGACTGCATGGTTTCATTCAATGGCAAGAGCTTCTCTCATGTAATGAATACCACTACTATAACGATTTCATTCAATCAAACAAACCACATTAATTAAATCATTGATACAATCTTCTATCGTTTGATTCAATGAAGCAAACGTTATTAATTGATTCAATGCAACACACTTAGCACATTTATGCCATCAATCAAGCTGTACCCATTCATTCAATGAAACACACTTTATATGATAATTGAACGATTAGTGCTTCTGCGATTCATTCAATATACCAATCCTCACGCATTCACTCAATAAAACAAACTGCACGTGATAATGAATGAGTCGAGCCTCTCTCATACATACAGTGCCACGAGATCAACTTATTGATTCATCGACACACATTCATTCAATGAAACTGCACGCGTAAACCCAATGAGTAGAGTTTTTTCATTCAATCAATGTGTGAAGCTTAACTCATACATTCAATGGAACAAACAGCATTCAGTCATCTATTGCATCAAGCTAGAATAATTAATTCAAGGAAACAAACTTAACTCATTTATTTAGTTAATCAAACCGTACTCGTTAATTCAATGAAAGAGACTGCACGTCCAACGAAAGAGACTGCACGAGACTCTTTCATTCATTCAGTGTCTCGTTTTTATCGCATTGGATCATTGGATTCACGATTTCTTTAAATGAATTATAAATTTAAATAAATAAACAAATAAAATAATTAATACCGTGTATTTCATTGAAGATTGTTTCAATAATTGAAAGAATGCAATTTGCTTGATTGAATGGAAGCATTATAGAAGAGGCATTGAATACATGAGCGAAACTCTACTCTTTGAATTAACTTGGTTTCATTGAATGAATGGGTGCAGTTTGTTGCATTGAATCGATGTGGTAAACGCCTGGGACTGAATGGATGAGAGAAGTTGTACCCATTGAATTAACACGAGCAGATTGTTTCATTGTGTGAATGAAATAAGCTTGAAACATTGAATGAATGAGAGATGCTCTACTTCTTAGGTTAACACGAGTAGTGTGATTCATTGAGTGAATGTGTGCAGTTAGTTTCATTGGATCAATGGTTTGAACTCGTGGCAATGCATGTATGTGAGAAGGTCGACTCATTGAATAAGTGAGTTAAGCTTGACACATTATATGAATGGCAAAAGCTTTACTCATTGAATTAACACGTGCAGTGTGTTTTATTGAAAGAATTGACTGAAGGAATGAATTCAGTTTGATTCAATGAAATTTTAAATGACTGAATGCCTTTTTGCAGTAAATCAATGAGTGCAGTTTGTTTAATGTATGAATGAGTCAAGTTTGTTTCACTGATTGAAAGAAAACGTTTGATTCATTGAATGTAGGATTGAATGAATGAATACACTTTGATACTTTGAATGAATGAGTTCAGCCAGAAGCATTGCATGAATTAGAGAAGACGAACTCATTGACATAACACGCGCAGTTTGTTTTTTTTGATTGACTGAGTGCAGTTTGAATCATTGAATGGACTATTCTTATTGGATTCATTAAATCTTGTGTTGTTTGTTTCAGTGAATCAATGAACAATGTTTGATTGAAGCTTGATTCAGTGAATGAATGTGTTAACCTGGAGACATTGAATTCAAAGAAACAATCGGTGTGGATTAATTCAATGAGTAAATTTTTTCTTATACATTCAATGCATGGAGCTTAACTTCTTATTTCAAAGAATCAAAGTGCATTCTTTCATTCAATGAATCCTACTTCAAAGACACATTCAATAAATCAAAAGTTATTTCTTGTTTCAATGAAGCAAACATAACTCAAATATTTAACAGATCAAAGCGCACTCATGAGTTCACTTAACAATCTGCATACATACATTTAGTTATTGTATCAAACTCAACTCAATGCAACAAACTCTACGTGTTAATTCAATGAGAAGAGCTTATCTCGTGAAGTCATGTTCCCGAGCTTGACGTATTCATTCAATGAAACAACTGCATTCGTTCATTCATTGATTCAAGCATCAATCGCACATTGAATCAGACGTTTTTCTTTGATTCAATGGAAGAAACATAACACATTCATTTAATGAATCCAAATGCATCGAATCATTCAATGCATCAAACTTCATTAAATCATTCGTATATTCAATGATTCAAAAGTTATTTATTCATTTAATGCAACAAACGCAACTCATACACTTTAATGAATCGAAGAGCACTCATTTGTATACTGAAACAAATTGCATTCTTTCTCTTATTCAGTGACTCACACTGAATTCATTCATTCCCTGAAATAAGCTGAACGTTTTTTTTCAATGCCTAGCGCTATTCTCATGAATACAATAGCATAACATATTCATTTCTGAAGGAAACTGCATTCACTCATTCATTGAATCATAGACTCAATTGTACTTTCAATGAATTAAACGTTTTATTGACTCAATGAAGCAAACTTACCCCATGCATTTAACTAAACAATTGAATTCACTAAATGAATGATTTAAGTTCATTTCTTTAAATCAATTAATAACGTTTCATTCATTGAATCAATGATTGAAGAATGTATTGATTAATTGAATTAATGCACATTGAATGATTGAATGGAGGCGTTATGATAGACACATTGCATACATGAGAGAAGCTATACTCATTGACTTAACACAAGCAGTCTGTTTCATTGAATGAGTGATTGCAGTTTATTGAATGTATCAAACTGCACTCCACGTGTGAATTATAGGAGTAGAGATTCTGCCATTCATGCAATGTGTGAAGAAGGTTAACTCATTCATTCAATGAAACAAACTGCACCGTGCTAATCAATGAGTCGACCTTCTCTCATAAATGCAGTGCCAAGAGTTCAACGCATTGATTGAATGAATGAATGAAACTGAACACTTCGATTCATTGAACCTCTCTGCACGTGTTAACCCAATGAGTCGAGCTTCTCTCATTCATTCAGTGTGTGAAGCTTAACCTATTCACTCAATTGAAACAAAATGCTCAAGTTAATTCAATGAGTACAACTTCTCTCAGTCATTCAATGCCACGAGTTTTACGCATTGAATTAATGTAAGAAACTGCACTCACTCATTCAATGAGGAGATCTTCACTCATTTATTCAATGTCTCGAGTGTAACGCTTGCAGTCATTCACTAATGAAGCAGACTGCATGGTTTCATTCAATGGCAAGAGCTTCTCTCATGTAATGAATACCACTACTATAACGATTTCATTCAATCAAACAAACCACATTAATTAAATCATTGATACAATCTTCTATCGTTTGATTCAATGAAGCAAACGTTATTAATTGATTCAATGCAACACACTTAGCACATTTATGCCATCAATCAAGCTGTACCCATTCATTCAATGAAACACACTTTATATGATAATTGAACGATTAGTGCTTCTGCGATTCATTCAATATACCAATCCTCACGCATTCACTCAATAAAACAAACTGCACGTGATAATGAATGAGTCGAGCCTCTCTCATACATACAGTGCCACGAGATCAACTTATTGATTCATCGACACACATTCATTCAATGAAACTGCACGCGTAAACCCAATGAGTAGAGTTTTTTCATTCAATCAATGTGTGAAGCTTAACTCATACATTCAATGGAACAAACAGCATTCAGTCATCTATTGCATCAAGCTAGAATAATTAATTCAAGGAAACAAACTTAACTCATTTATTTAGTTAATCAAACCGTACTCGTTAATTCAATGAAAGAGACTGCACGTCCAACGAAAGAGACTGCACGAGACTCTTTCATTCATTCAGTGTCTCGTTTTTATCGCATTGGATCATTGGATTCACGATTTCTTTAAATGAATTATAAATTTAAATAAATAAACAAATAAAATAATTAATACCGTGTATTTCATTGAAGATTGTTTCAATAATTGAAAGAATGCAATTTGCTTGATTGAATGGAAGCATTATAGAAGAGGCATTGAATACATGAGCGAAACTCTACTCTTTGAATTAACTTGGTTTCATTGAATGAATGGGTGCAGTTTGTTGCATTGAATCGATGTGGTAAACGCCTGGGACTGAATGGATGAGAGAAGTTGTACCCATTGAATTAACACGAGCAGATTGTTTCATTGTGTGAATGAAATAAGCTTGAAACATTGAATGAATGAGAGATGCTCTACTTCTTAGGTTAACACGAGTAGTGTGATTCATTGAGTGAATGTGTGCAGTTAGTTTCATTGGATCAATGGTTTGAACTCGTGGCAATGCATGTATGTGAGAAGGTCGACTCATTGAATAAGTGAGTTAAGCTTGACACATTATATGAATGGCAAAAGCTTTACTCATTGAATTAACACGTGCAGTGTGTTTTATTGAAAGAATTGACTGAAGGAATGAATTCAGTTTGATTCAATGAAATTTTAAATGACTGAATGCCTTTTTGCAGTAAATCAATGAGTGCAGTTTGTTTAATGTATGAATGAGTCAAGTTTGTTTCACTGATTGAAAGAAAACGTTTGATTCATTGAATGTAGGATTGAATGAATGAATACACTTTGATACTTTGAATGAATGAGTTCAGCCAGAAGCATTGCATGAATTAGAGAAGACGAACTCATTGACATAACACGCGCAGTTTGTTTTTTTTGATTGACTGAGTGCAGTTTGAATCATTGAATGGACTATTCTTATTGGATTCATTAAATCTTGTGTTGTTTGTTTCAGTGAATCAATGAACAATGTTTGATTGAAGCTTGATTCAGTGAATGAATGTGTTAACCTGGAGACATTGAATTCAAAGAAACAATCGGTGTGGATTAATTCAATGAGTAAATTTTTTCTTATACATTCAATGCATGGAGCTTAACTTCTTATTTCAAAGAATCAAAGTGCATTCTTTCATTCAATGAATCCTACTTCAAAGACACATTCAATAAATCAAAAGTTATTTCTTGTTTCAATGAAGCAAACATAACTCAAATATTTAACAGATCAAAGCGCACTCATGAGTTCACTTCACAATCTGCATACATACATTTAGTTATTGTATCAAACTCAACTCAATGCAACAAACTCTACGTGTTAATTCAATGAGAAGAGCTTATCTCGTGAAGTCATGTTCCCGAGCTTGACGTATTCATTCAATGAAACAACTGCATTCGTTCATTCATTGATTCAAGCATCAATCGCACATTGAATCAGACGTTTTTCTTTGATTCAATGGAAGAAACATAACACATTCATTTAATGAATCCAAATGCATCGAATCATTCAATGCATCAAACTTCATTAAATCATTCGTATATTCAATGATTCAAAAGTTATTTATTCATTTAATGCAACAAACGCAACTCATACACTTTAATGAATCGAAGAGCACTCATTTGTATACTGAAACAAATTGCATTCTTTCTCTTATTCAGTGACTCACACTGAATTCATTCATTCCCTGAAATAAGCTGAACGTTTTTTTTCAATGCCTAGCGCTATTCTCATGAATACAATAGCATAACATATTCATTTCTGAAGGAAACTGCATTCACTCATTCATTGAATCATAGACTCAATTGTACTTTCAATGAATTAAACGTTTTATTGATTCAATGAAGCAAACTTACCCCATGCATTTAACTAAACAATTGAATTCACTAAATGAATGATTTAAGTTCATTTCTTTAAATCAATTAATAACGTTTCATTCATTGAATCAATGATTGAAGAATGTATTGATTAATTGAATTAATGCACATTGAATGATTGAATGGAGGCGTTATGATAGACACATTGCATACATGAGAGAAGCTATACTCATTGACTTAACACAAGCAGTCTGTTTCATTGAATGAGTGATTGCAGTTTATTGAATGTATCAAACTGCACTCCACGTGTGAATTATAGGAGTAGAGATTCTGCCATTCATGCAATGTGTGAAGAAGGTTAACTCATTCATTCAATGAAACAAACTGCACCGTGCTAATCAATGAGTCGACCTTCTCTCATAAATGCAGTGCCAAGAGTTCAACGCATTGATTGAATGAATGAATGAAACTGAACACTTCGATTCATTGAACCTCTCTGCACGTGTTAACCCAATGAGTCGAGCTTCTCTCATTCATTCAGTGTGTGAAGCTTAACCTATTCACTCAATTGAAACAAAATGCTCAAGTTAATTCAATGAGTACAACTTCTCTCAGTCATTCAATGCCACGAGTTTTACGCATTGAATTAATGTAAGAAACTGCACTCACTCATTCAATGAGGAGATCTTCACTCATTTATTCAATGTCTCGAGTGTAACGCTTGCAGTCATTCACTAATGAAGCAGACTGCATGGTTTCATTCAATGGCAAGAGCTTCTCTCATGTAATGAATACCACTACTATAACGATTTCATTCAATCAAACAAACCACATTAATTATATCATTGATACAATCTTCTATCGTTTGATTCAATGAAGCAAACGTTATTAATTGATTCAATGCAACACACTTAGCACATTTTTGCCATCAATCAAGCTGCACCCATTCATTCAATGAAACACACTTTATATGATAATTGAACGATTAGTGCTTCTGCGATTCATTCAATATACCAATCCTCACGCATTCACTCAATAAAACAAACTGCACGTGATAATGAATGAGTCGAGCTTCTCTCATACATACAGTGCCACGAGATCAACTTATTGATTCATCGACACACATTCATTCAATGAAACTGCACGCGTAAACCCAATGAGTAGAGTTTTTTCATTCAATCAATGTGTGAAGCTTAACTCATACATTCAATGGAACAAACAGCATTCAGTCATCTATTGCATCAAGCTAGAATAATTAATTCAAGGAAACAAACTTAACTCATTTATTTAGTTAATCAAACCGTACTCGTTAATTCAATGAAAGAGACTGCACGTCCAACGAAAGAGACTGCACGAGACTCTTTCATTCATTCAGTGTCTCGTTTTTATCGCATTGGATCATTGGATTCACGATTTCTTTAAATGAATTATAAATTTAAATAAATAAACAAATAAAATAATTAATACCGTGTATTTCATTGAAGATTGTTTCAATAATTGAAAGAATGCAATTTGCTTGATTGAATGGAAGCATTATAGAAGAGGCATTGAATACATGAGCGAAACTCTACTCTTTGAATTAACTTGGTTTCATTGAATGAATGGGTGCAGTTTGTTGCATTGAATCGATGTGGTAAACGCCTGGGACTGAATGGATGAGAGAAGTTGTACCCATTGAATTAACACGAGCAGATTGTTTCATTGTGTGAATGAAATAAGCTTGAAACATTGAATGAATGAGAGATGCTCTACTTATTGGGTTAACACGAGTAGTGTGATTCATTGAGTGAATGTGTGCAGTTAGTTTCATTGGATCAATGGTTTGAACTCGTGGCAATGCATGTATGTGAGAAGGTCGACTCATTGAATAAGTGAGTTAAGCTTGACACATTATATGAATGGCAAAAGCTTTACTCATTGAATTAACACGTGCAGTGTGTTTTATTGAAAGAATTGACTGAAGGAATGAATTCAGTTTGATTCAATGAAATTTTAAATGACTGAATGCCTTTTTGCAGTAAATCAATGAGTGCAGTTTGTTTAATGTATGAATGAGTCAAGTTTGTTTCACTGATTGAAAGAAAACGTTTGATTCATTGAATGTAGGATTGAATGAATGAATACACTTTGATACTTTGAATGAATGAGTTCAGCCAGAAGCATTGCATGAATTAGAGAAGACGAACTCATTGACATAACACGCGCAGTTTGTTTTTTTTGATTGACTGAGTGCAGTTTGAATCATTGAATGGACTATTCTTATTGGATTCATTAAATCTTGTGTTGTTTGTTTCAGTGAATCAATGAACAATGTTTGATTGAAGCTTGATTCAGTGAATGAATGTGTTAACCTGGAGACATTGAATTCAAAGAAACAATCGGTGTGGATTAATTCAATGAGTAAATTTTTTCTTATACATTCAATGCATGGAGCTTAACTTCTTATTTCAAAGAATCAAAGTGCATTCTTTCATTCAATGAATCCTACTTCAAAGACACATTCAATAAATCAAAAGTTATTTCTTGTTTCAATGAAGCAAACATAACTCAAATATTTAACAGATCAAAGCGCACTCATGAGTTCACTTAACAATCTGCATACATACATTTAGTTATTGTATCAAACTCAACTCAATGCAACAAACTCTACGTGTTAATTCAATGAGAAGAGCTTATCTCGTGAAGTCATGTTCCCGAGCTTGACGTATTCATTCAATGAAACAACTGCATTCGTTCATTCATTGATTCAAGCATCAATCGCACATTGAATCAGACGTTTTTCTTTGATTCAATGGAAGAAACATAACACATTCATTTAATGAATCCAAATGCATCGAATCATTCAATGCATCAAACTTCATTAAATCATTCGTATATTCAATGATTCAAAAGTTATTTATTCATTTAATGCAACAAACGCAACTCATACACTTTAATGAATCGAAGAGCACTCATTTGTATACTGAAACAAATTGCATTCTTTCTCTTATTCAGTGACTCACACTGAATTCATTCATTCCCTGAAATAAGCTGAACTTTTTTTTCAATGCCTAGCGCTATTCTCATGAATACAATAGCATAACATATTCATTTCTGAAGGAAACTGCATTCACTCATTCATTGAATCATAGACTCAATTGTACTTTCAATGAATTAAACGTTTTATTGACTCAATGAAGCAAACTTACCCCATGCATTTAACTAAACAATTGAATTCACTAAATGAATGATTTAAGTTCATTTCTTTAAATCAATTAATAACGTTTCATTCATTGAATCAATGATTGAAGAATGTATTGATTAATTGAATTAATGCACATTGAATGATTGAATGGAGGCGTTATGATAGACACATTGCATACATGAGAGAAGCTATACTCATTGACTTAACACAAGCAGTCTGTTTCATTGAATGAGTGATTGCAGTTTATTGAATGTATCAAACTGCACTCCACGTGTGAATGATAGGAGTAGAGATTCTGCCATTCATGCAATGTGTGAAGAAGGTTAACTCATTCATTCAATGAAACAAACTGCACCGTGCTAATCAATGAGTCGACCTTCTCTCATAAATGCAGTGCCAAGAGTTCAACGCATTGATTGAATGAATGAATGAAACTGCACACTTCGATTCATTGAACCTCTCTGCACGTGTTAACCCAATGAGTAGAGCTTCTCTCATTCATTCAGTGTGTGAAGCTTAACCTATTCACTCAATTGAAACAAAATGCTCAAGTTAATTCAATGAGTACAACTTCTCTCAGTCATTCAATGCCACGAGTTTTACGCATTGAATTAATGTAAGAAACTGCACTCACTCATTCAATGAAACAGACGGGATGTGTTAATTCAACGAGGAGATCTTCACTCATTTATTCAATGTCTCGAGTGTAACGCTTGCAGTCATTCACTAATGAAGCAGACTGCATGGTTTCATTCAATGGCAAGAGCTTCTCTCATGTAATGAATACCACTACTATAACGATTTCATTCAATCAAACAAACCACATTAATTAAATCATTGATACAATCTTCTATCGTTTGATTCAATGAAGCAAACGTTATTAATTGATTCAATGCAACACACTTAGCACATTTATGCCATCAATCAAGCTGCACCCATTCATTCAATGAAACACACTTTATATGATAATTGAACGATTAGTGCTTCTGCGATTCATTCAATATACCAATCCTCACGCATTCACTCAATAAAACAAACTGCACGTGATAATCAATGAGTCGAGCTTCTCTCATACATACAGTGCCACGAGATCAACTTATTGATTCATCGACACACATTCATTCAATGAAACTGCACGCGTAAACCCAATGAGTAGAGTTTTTTCATTCAATCAATGTGTGAAGCTTAACTCATACATTCAATGGAACAAACAGCATTCAGTCATCTATTGCATCAAGCTAGAATAATTAATTCAAGGAAACAAACTTAACTCATTTATTTAGTTAATCAAACCGTACTCGTTAATTCAATGAAAGAGACTGCACGTCCAACGAAAGAGACTGCACGAGACTCTTTCATTCATTCAGTGTCTCGTTTTTATCGCATTGGATCATTGGATTCACGATTTCTTTAAATGAATTATAAATTTAAATAAATAAACAAATAAAATAATTAATACCGTGTATTTCATTGAAGATTGTTTCAATAATTGAAAGAATGCAATTTGCTTGATTGAATGGAAGCATTATAGAAGAGGCATTGAATACATGAGCGAAACTCTACTCTTTGAATTAACTTGGTTTCATTGAATGAATGGGTGCAGTTTGTTGCATTGAATCGATGTGGTAAACGCCTGGGACTGAATGGATGAGAGAAGTTGTACCCATTGAATTAACACGAGCAGATTGTTTCATTGTGTGAATGAAATAAGCTTGAAACATTGAATGAATGAGAGATGCTCTACTTATTGGGTTAACACGAGTAGTGTGATTCATTGAGTGAATGTGTGCAGTTAGTTTCATTGGATCAATGGTTTGAACTCGTGGCAATGCATGTATGTGAGAAGGTCGACTCATTGAATAAGTGAGTTAAGCTTGACACATTATATGAATGGCAAAAGCTTTACTCATTGAATTAACACGTGCAGTGTGTTTTATTGAAAGAATTGACTGAAGGAATGAATTCAGTTTGATTCAATGAAATTTTAAATGACTGAATGCCTTTTTGCAGTAAATCAATGAGTGCAGTTTGTTTAATGTATGAATGAGTCAAGTTTGTTTCACTGATTGAAAGAAAACGTTTGATTCATTGAATGTAGGATTGAATGAATGAATACACTTTGATACTTTGAATGAATGAGTTCAGCCCGAAGCATTGCATGAATTAGAGAAGACGAACTCATTGACATAACACGCGCAGTTTGTTTTTTTTGATTGACTGAGTGCAGTTTGAATCATTGAATGGACTATTCTTATTGGATTCATTAAATCTTGTGTTGTTTGTTTCAGTGAATCAATGAACAATGTTTGATTGAAGCTTGATTCAGTGAATGAATGTGTTAACCTGGAGACATTGAATTCAAAGAAACAATCGGTGTGGATTAATTCAATGAGTAAATTTTTTCTTATACATTCAATGCATGGAGCTTAACTTCTTATTTCAAAGAATCAAAGTGCATTCTTTCATTCAATGAATCCTACTTCAAAGACACATTCAATAAATCAAAAGTTATTTCTTGTTTCAATGAAGCAAACATAACTCAAATATTTAACAGATCAAAGCGCACTCATGAGTTCACTTCACAATCTGCATACATACATTTAGTTATTGTATCAAACTCAACTCAATGCAACAAACTCTACGTGTTAATTCAATGAGAAGAGCTTATCTCGTGAAGTCATGTTCCCGAGCTTGACGTATTCATTCAATGAAACAACTGCATTCGTTCATTCATTGATTCAAGCATCAATCGCACATTGAATCAGACGTTTTTCTTTGATTCAATGGAAGAAACATAACACATTCATTTAATGAATCCAAATGCATCGAATCATTCAATGCATCAAACTTCATTAAATCATTCGTATATTCAATGATTCAAAAGTTATTTATTCATTTAATGCAACAAACGCAACTCATACACTTTAATGAATCGAAGAGCACTCATTTGTATACTGAAACAAATTGCATTCTTTCTCTTATTCAGTGACTCACACTGAATTCATTCATTCCCTGAAATAAGCTGAACGTTTTTTTTCAATGCCTAGCGCTATTCTCATGAATACAATAGCATAACATATTCATTTCTGAAGGAAACTGCATTCACTCATTCATTGAATCATAGACTCAATTGTACTTTCAATGAATTAAACGTTTTATTGATTCAATGAAGCAAACTTACCCCATGCATTTAACTAAACAATTGAATTCACTAAATGAATGATTTAAGTTCATTTCTTTAAATCAATTAATAAGGTTTCATTCATTGAATCAATGATTGAAGAATGTATTGATTAATTGAATTAATGCACATTGAATGATTGAATGGAGGCGTTATGATAGACACATTGCATACATTGAGAGAAGCTATACTCATTGACTTAACACAAGCAGTCTGTTTCATTGAATGAGTGATTGCAGTTTATTGAATGTATCAAACTGCACTCCACGTGTGAATTATAGGAGTAGAGATTCTGCCATTCATGCAATGTGTGAAGAAGGTTAACTCATTCATTCAATGAAACAGACTGCACCGTGCTAATCAATGAGTCGACCTTCTCTCATAAATGCAGTGCCAAGAGTTCAACGCATTGATTGAATGAATGAATGAAACTGCACACTTCGATTCATTGAACCTCTCTGCACGTGTTAACCCAATGAGTAGAGCTTCTCTCATTCATTCAGTGTGTGAAGCTTAACCTATTCACTCAATTGAAACAAAATGCTCAAGTTAATTCAATGAGTACAACTTCTCTCAGTCATTCAATGCCACGAGTTTTACGCATTGAATTAATGTAAGAAACTGCACTCACTCATTCAATGAAACAGACGGGATGTGTTAATTCAACGAGGAGATCTTCACTCATTTATTCAATGTCTCGAGTGTAACGCTTGCAGTCATTCACTAATGAAGCAGACTGCATGGTTTCATTCAATGGCAAGAGCTTCTCTCATGTAATGAATACCACTACTATAACGATTTCATTCAATCAAACAAACCACATTAATTAAATCATTGATACAATCTTCTATCGTTTGATTCAATGAAGCAAACGTTATTAATTGATTCAATGCAACACACTTAGCACATTTATGCCATCAATCAAGCTGTACCCATTCATTCAATGAAACACACTTTATATGATAATTGAACGATTAGTGCTTCTGCGATTCATTCAATATACCAATCCTCACGCATTCACTCAATAAAACAAACTGCACGTGATAATCAATGAGTCGAGCTTCTCTCATACATACAGTGCCACGAGATCAACTTATTGATTCATCGACACACATTCATTCAATGAAACTGCACGCGTAAACCCAATGAGTAGAGTTTTTTCATTCAATCAATGTGTGAAGCTTAACTCATACATTCAATGGAACAAACAGCATTCAGTCATCTATTGCATCAAGCTAGAATAATTAATTCAAGGAAACAAACTTAACTCATTTATTTAGTTAATCAAACCGTACTCGTTAATTCAATGAAAGAGACTGCACGTCCAACGAAAGAGACTGCACGAGACTCTTTCATTCATTCAGTGTCTCGTTTTTATCGCATTGGATCATTGGATTCACGATTTCTTTAAATGAATTATAAATTTAAATAAATAAACAAATAAAATAATTAATACCGTGTATTTCATTGAAGATTGTTTCAATAATTGAAAGAATGCAATTTGCTTGATTGAATGGAAGCATTATAGAAGAGGCATTGAATACATGAGCGAAACTCTACTCTTTGAACTAACTTGGTTTCATTGAATGAATGGGTGCAGTTTGTTGCATTGAATCGATGTGGTAAACGCCTGGGACTGAATGGATGAGAGAAGTTGTACCCATTGAATTAACACGAGCAGATTGTTTCATTGTGTGAATGAAATAAGCTTGAAACATTGAATGAATGAGAGATGCTCTACTTATTGGGTTAACACGAGTAGTGTGATTCATTGAGTGAATGTGTGCAGTTAGTTTCATTGGATCAATGGTTTGAACTCGTGGCAATGCATGTATGTGAGAAGGTCGACTCATTGAATAAGTGAGTTAAGCTTGACACATTATATGAATGGCAAAAGCTTTACTCATTGAATTAACACGTGCAGTGTGTTTTATTGAAAGAATTGACTGAAGGAATGAATTCAGTTTGATTCAATGAAATTTTAAATGACTGAATGCCTTTTTGCAGTAAATCAATGAGTGCAGTTTGTTTAATGTATGAATGAGTCAAGTTTGTTTCACTGATTGAAAGAAAACGTTTGATTCATTGAATGTAGGATTGAATGAATGAATACACTTTGATACTTTGAATGAATGAGTTCAGCCCGAAGCATTGCATGAATTAGAGAAGACGAACTCATTGACATAACACGCGCAGTTTGTTTTTTTTGATTGACTGAGTGCAGTTTGAATCATTGAATGGACTATTCTTATTGGATTAATTAAATCTTGTGTTGTTTGTTTCAGTGAATCAATGAACAATGTTTGATTGAAGCTTGATTCAGTGAATGAATGTGTTAACCTGGAGACATTGAATTCAAAGAAACAATCGGTGTGGATTAATTCAATGAGTAAATTTTTTCTTATACATTCAATGCATGGAGCTTAACTTCTTATTTCAAAGAATCAAAGTGCATTCTTTCATTCAATGAATCCTACTTCAAAGACACATTCAATAAATCAAAAGTTATTTCTTGTTTCAATGAAGCAAACATAACTCAAATATTTAACAGATCAAAGCGCACTCATGAGTTCACTTAACAATCTGCATACATACATTTAGTTATTGTATCAAACTCAACTCAATGCAACAAACTCTACGTGTTAATTCAATGAGAAGAGCTTATCTCGTGAAGTCATGTTCCCGAGCTTGACGTATTCATTCAATGAAACAACTGCATTCGTTCATTCATTGATTCAAGCATCAATCGCACATTGAATCAGACGTTTTTCTTTGATTCAATGGAAGAAACATAACACATTCATTTAATGAATCCAAATGCATCGAATCATTCAATGCATCAAACTTCATTAAATCATTCGTATATTCAATGATTCAAAAGTTATTTATTCATTTAATGCAACAAACGCAACTCATACACTTTAATGAATCGAAGAGCCCTCATTTGTATACTGAAACAAATTGCATTCTTTCTCTTATTCAGTGACTCACACTGAATTCATTCATTCCCTGAAATAAGCTGAACTTTTTTTTCAATGCCTAGCGCTATTCTCATGAATACAATAGCATAACATATTCATTTCTGAAGGAAACTGCATTCACTCATTCATTGAATCATAGACTCAATTGTACTTTCAATGAATTAAACGTTTTATTGACTCAATGAAGCAAACTTACCCCATGCATTTAACTAAACAATTGAATTCACTAAATGAATGATTTAAGTTCATTTCTTTAAATCAATTAATAACGTTTCATTCATTGAATCAATGATTGAAGAATGTATTGATTAATTGAATTAATGCACATTGAATGATTGAATGGAGGCGTTATGATAGACACATTGCATACATGAGAGAAGCTATACTCATTGACTTAACACAAGCAGTCTGTTTCATTGAATGAGTGATTGCAGTTTATTGAATGTATCAAACTGCACTCCACGTGTGAATGATAGGAGTAGAGATTCTGCCATTCATGCAATGTGTGAAGAAGGTTAACTCATTCATTCAATGAAACAAACTGCACCGTGCTAATCAATGAGTCGACCTTCTCTCATAAATGCAGTGCCAAGAGTTCAACGCATTGATTGAATGAATGAATGAAACTGCACACTTCGATTCATTGAACCTCTCTGCACGTGTTAACCCAATGAGTAGAGCTTCTCTCATTCATTCAGTGTGTGAAGCTTAACCTATTCACTCAATTGAAACAAAATGCTCAAGTTAATTCAATGAGTACAACTTCTCTCAGTCATTCAATGCCACGAGTTTTACGCATTGAATTAATGTAAGAAACTGCACTCACTCATTCAATGAAACAGACGGGATGTGTTAATTCAACGAGGAGATCTTCACTCATTTATTCAATGTCTCGAGTGTAACGCTTGCAGTCATTCACTAATGAAGCAGACTGCATGGTTTCATTCAATGGCAAGAGCTTCTCTCATGTAATGAATACCACTACTATAACGATTTCATTCAATCAAACAAACCACATTAATTAAATCATTGATACAATCTTCTATCGTTTGATTCAATGAAGCAAACGTTATTAATTGATTCAATGCAACACACTTAGCACATTTATGCCATCAATCAAGCTGCACCCATTCATTCAATGAAACACACTTTATATGATAATTGAACGATTAGTGCTTCTGCGATTCATTCAATATACCAATCCTCACGCATTCACTCAATAAAACAAACTGCACGTGATAATGAATGAGTCGAGCTTCTCTCATACATACAGTGCCACGAGATCAACTTATTGATTCATCGACACACATTCATTCAATGAAACTGCACGCGTAAACCCAATGAGTAGAGTTTTTTCATTCAATCAATGTGTGAAGCTTAACTCATACATTCAATGGAACAAACAGCATTCAGTCATCTATTGCATCAAGCTAGAATAATTAATTCAAGGAAACAAACTTAACTCATTTATTTAGTTAATCAAACCGTACTCGTTAATTCAATGAAAGAGACTGCACGTCCAACGAAAGAGACTGCACGAGACTCTTTCATTCATTCAGTGTCTCGTTTTTATCGCATTGGATCATTGGATTCACGATTTCTTTAAATGAATTATAAATTTAAATAAATAAACAAATAAAATAATTAATACCGTGTAT
Organism: Chiloscyllium punctatum; assembly: GCF_047496795.1. NCBI lineage: Eukaryota > Metazoa > Chordata > Chondrichthyes > Orectolobiformes > Hemiscylliidae > Chiloscyllium > Chiloscyllium punctatum. The sequence goes on from NC_092773.1 coordinate 25,560,661, forward strand.
TTCATTGAAGATTGTTTCAATAATTGAAAGAATGCAATTTGCTTGATTGAATGGAAGCATTATAGAAGAGGCATTGAATACATGAGCGAAACTCTACTCTTTGAATTAACTTGGTTTCATTGAATGAATGGGTGCAGTTTGTTGCATTGAATCGATGTGGTAAACGCCTGGGACTGAATGGATGAGAGAAGTTGTACCCATTGAATTAACACGAGCAGATTGTTTCATTGTGTGAATGAAATAAGCTTGAAACATTGAATGAATGAGAGATGCTCTACTTATTGGGTTAACACGAGTAGTGTGATTCATTGAGTGAATGTGTGCAGTTAGTTTCATTGGATCAATGGTTTGAACTCGTGGCAATGCATGTATGTGAGAAGGTCGACTCATTGAATAAGTGAGTTAAGCTTGACACATTATATGAATGGCAAAAGCTTTACTCATTGAATTAACACGTGCAGTGTGTTTTATTGAAAGAATTGACTGAAGGAATGAATTCAGTTTGATTCAATGAAATTTTAAATGACTGAATGCCTTTTTGCAGTAAATCAATGAGTGCAGTTTGTTTAATGTATGAATGAGTCAAGTTTGTTTCACTGATTGAAAGAAAACGTTTGATTCATTGAATGTAGGATTGAATGAATGAATACACTTTGATACTTTGAATGAATGAGTTCAGCCCGAAGCATTGCATGAATTAGAGAAGACGAACTCATTGACATAACACGCGCAGTTTGTTTTTTTTGATTGACTGAGTGCAGTTTGAATCATTGAATGGACTATTCTTATTGGATTCATTAAATCTTGTGTTGTTTGTTTCAGTGAATCAATGAACAATGTTTGATTGAAGCTTGATTCAGTGAATGAATGTGTTAACCTGGAGACATTGAATTCAAAGAAACAATCGGTGTGGATTAATTCAATGAGTAAATTTTTTCTTATACATTCAATGCATGGAGCTTAACTTCTTATTTCAAAGAATCAAAGTGCATTCTTTCATTCAATGAATCCTACTTCAAAGACACATTCAATAAATCAAAAGTTATTTCTTGTTTCAATGAAGCAAACATAACTCAAATATTTAACAGATCAAAGCGCACTCATGAGTTCACTTCACAATCTGCATACATACATTTAGTTATTGTATCAAACTCAACTCAATGCAACAAACTCTACGTGTTAATTCAATGAGAAGAGCTTATCTCGTGAAGTCATGTTCCCGAGCTTGACGTATTCATTCAATGAAACAACTGCATTCGTTCATTCATTGATTCAAGCATCAATCGCACATTGAATCAGACGTTTTTCTTTGATTCAATGGAAGAAACATAACACATTCATTTAATGAATCCAAATGCATCGAATCATTCAATGCATCAAACTTCATTAAATCATTCGTATATTCAATGATTCAAAAGTTATTTATTCATTTAATGCAACAAACGCAACTCATACACTTTAATGAATCGAAGAGCACTCATTTGTATACTGAAACAAATTGCATTCTTTCTCTTATTCAGTGACTCACACTGAATTCATTCATTCCCTGAAATAAGCTGAACGTTTTTTTTCAATGCCTAGCGCTATTCTCATGAATACAATAGCATAACATATTCATTTCTGAAGGAAACTGCATTCACTCATTCATTGAATCATAGACTCAATTGTACTTTCAATGAATTAAACGTTTTATTGATTCAATGAAGCAAACTTACCCCATGCATTTAACTAAACAATTGAATTCACTAAATGAATGATTTAAGTTCATTTCTTTAAATCAATTAATAAGGTTTCATTCATTGAATCAATGATTGAAGAATGTATTGATTAATTGAATTAATGCACATTGAATGATTGAATGGAGGCGTTATGATAGACACATTGCATACATTGAGAGAAGCTATACTCATTGACTTAACACAAGCAGTCTGTTTCATTGAATGAGTGATTGCAGTTTATTGAATGTATCAAACTGCACTCCACGTGTGAATTATAGGAGTAGAGATTCTGCCATTCATGCAATGTGTGAAGAAGGTTAACTCATTCATTCAATGAAACAGACTGCACCGTGCTAATCAATGAGTCGACCTTCTCTCATAAATGCAGTGCCAAGAGTTCAACGCATTGATTGAATGAATGAATGAAACTGCACACTTCGATTCATTGAACCTCTCTGCACGTGTTAACCCAATGAGTAGAGCTTCTCTCATTCATTCAGTGTGTGAAGCTTAACCTATTCACTCAATTGAAACAAAATGCTCAAGTTAATTCAATGAGTACAACTTCTCTCAGTCATTCAATGCCACGAGTTTTACGCATTGAATTAATGTAAGAAACTGCACTCACTCATTCAATGAAACAGACGGGATGTGTTAATTCAACGAGGAGATCTTCACTCATTTATTCAATGTCTCGAGTGTAACGCTTGCAGTCATTCACTAATGAAGCAGACTGCATGGTTTCATTCAATGGCAAGAGCTTCTCTCATGTAATGAATACCACTACTATAACGATTTCATTCAATCAAACAAACCACATTAATTAAATCATTGATACAATCTTCTATCGTTTGATTCAATGAAGCAAACGTTATTAATTGATTCAATGCAACACACTTAGCACATTTATGCCATCAATCAAGCTGTACCCATTCATTCAATGAAACACACTTTATATGATAATTGAACGATTAGTGCTTCTGCGATTCATTCAATATACCAATCCTCACGCATTCACTCAATAAAACAAACTGCACGTGATAATCAATGAGTCGAGCTTCTCTCATACATACAGTGCCACGAGATCAACTTATTGATTCATCGACACACATTCATTCAATGAAACTGCACGCGTAAACCCAATGAGTAGAGTTTTTTCATTCAATCAATGTGTGAAGCTTAACTCATACATTCAATGGAACAAACAGCATTCAGTCATCTATTGCATCAAGCTAGAATAATTAATTCAAGGAAACAAACTTAACTCATTTATTTAGTTAATCAAACCGTACTCGTTAATTCAATGAAAGAGACTGCACGTCCAACGAAAGAGACTGCACGAGACTCTTTCATTCATTCAGTGTCTCGTTTTTATCGCATTGGATCATTGGATTCACGATTTCTTGAAATGAATTATAAATTTAAATAAATAAACAAATAAAATAATTAATACCGTGTATTTCATTGAAGATTGTTTCAATAATTGAAAGAATGCAATTTGCTTGATTGAATGGAAGCATTATAGAAGAGGCATTGAATACATGAGCGAAACTCTACTCTTTGAATTAACTTGGTTTCATTGAATGAATGGGTGCAGTTTGTTGCATTGAATCGATGTGGTAAACGCCTGGGACTGAATGGATGAGAGAAGTTGTACCCATTGAATTAACACGAGCAGATTGTTTCATTGTGTGAATGAAATAAGCTTGAAACATTGAATGAATGAGAGATGCTCTACTTATTGGGTTAACACGAGTAGTGTGATTCATTGAGTGAATGTGTGCAGTTAGTTTCATTGGATCAATGGTTTGAACTCGTGGCAATGCATGTATGTGAGAAGGTCGACTCATTGAATAAGTGAGTTAAGCTTGACACATTATATGAATGGCAAAAGCTTTACTCATTGAATTAACACGTGCAGTGTGTTTTATTGAAAGAATTGACTGAAGGAATGAATTCAGTTTGATTCAATGAAATTTTAAATGACTGAATGCCTTTTTGCAGTAAATCAATGAGTGCAGTTTGTTTAATGTATGAATGAGTCAAGTTTGTTTCACTGATTGAAAGAAAACGTTTGATTCATTGAATGTAGGATTGAATGAATGAATACACTTTGATACTTTGAATGAATGAGTTCAGCCCGAAGCATTGCATGAATTAGAGAAGACGAACTCATTGACATAACACGCGCAGTTTGTTTCATTGATTGACTGAGTGCAGTTTGAATCATTGAATGGACTATTCTTATTGGATTCATTAAATCTTGTGTTGTTTGTTTCAGTGAATCAATGAACAATGTTTGATTGAAGCTTGATTCAGTGAATGAATGTGTTAACCTGGAGAAATTGAATTCAAAGAAACAATCGGTGTGGATTAATTCAATGAGTAAATTTTTTCTTATACATTCAATGCATGGAGCTTAAGTTCTTATTTCAAAGAATCAAAGTGCATTATTTCATTCCATGAATCCTACTTCAAAGACACATTCAATAAATCAAAAGTTATTTCTTGTTTCAATGAAGCAAACATAACTCAAATATTTAACAGATCAAAGCGCACTCATGAGTTCACTTAACAATCTGCATACATACATTTAGTTGTTGTATCAAACTCAACTCAATGCAACAAACACTACGTATTAATTCAATGAGAAGAGCTTATCTCGTGAAGTCATGTTCCCGAGCTTGACGTATTCATTCAATGAAACAACTGCATTCGTTCATTCATTGATTCAAGCATCAATCGCACATTGAATCAGACGTTTTTCTTTGATTCAATGGAAGAAACATAACACATTCATTTAATGAATCCAAATGCATCGAATCATTCAATGCATCAAACTTCATTAAATCATTCGTATATTCAATGATTCAAAAGTTATTTATTGATTTAATGCAACAAACGCAACTCATACACTTTAATGAATCGAAGAGCACTCATTTGTATACTGAAACAAATTGCATTCTTTCTCTTATTCAGTGACTCACACTGAATTCATTCATTCCCTGAAATAAGCTGAACGTTTTTTTTCAATGCCTAGCGCTATTCTCATGAATACAATAGCATAACATATTCATTTCTGAAGGAAACTGCATTCACTCATTCATTGAATCATAGACTCAATTGTACTTTCAATGAATTAAACGTTTTATTGACTCAATGAAGCAAACTTACCCCATGCATTTAACTAAACAATTGAATTCACTAAATGAATGATTTAAGTTCATTTCTTTAAATCAATTAATAACGTTTCATTCATTGAATCAATGATTGAAGAATGTATTGATTAATTGAATTAATGCACATTGAATGATTGAATGGAGGCGTTATGATAGACACATTGCATACAAGAGAGAAGCTATACTCATTGACTTAACACAAGCAGTCTGTTTCATTGAATGAGTGATTGCAGTTTATTGAATGTATCAAACTGCACTCCACGTGTGAATTATAGGAGTAGAGATTCTGCCATTCATGCAATGTGTGAAGAAGGTTAACTCATTCATTCAATGAAACAAACTGCACCGTGCTAATCAATGAGTCGACCTTCTCTCATAAATGCAGTGCCAAGAGTTCAACGCATTGATTGAATGAATGAATGAAACTGCACACTTCGATTCATTGAACCTCTCTGCACGTGTTAACCCAATGAGTAGAGCTTCTCTCATTCATTCAGTGTGTGAAGCTTAACCTATTCACTCAATTGAAACAAAATGCTCAAGTTAATTCAATGAGTACAACTTCTCTCAGTCATTCAATGCCACGAGTTTTACGCATTGAATTAATGTAAGAAACTGCACTCACTCATTCAATGAAACAGACGGGATGTGTTAATTCAACGAGGAGATCTTCACTCATTTATTCAATGTCTCGAGTGTAACGCTTGCAGTCATTCACTAATGAAGCAGACTGCATGGTTTCATTCAATGGCAAGAGCTTCTCTCATGTAATGAATACCACTACTATAACGATTTCATTCAATCAAACAAACCACATTAATTAAATCATTGATACAATCTTCTATCGTTTGATTCAATGAAGCAAACGTTATTAATTGATTCAATGCAACACACTTAGCACATTTATGCCATCAATCAAGCTGTACCCATTCATTCAATGAAACACACTTTATATGATAATTGAACGATTAGTGCTTCTGCGATTCATTCAATATACCAATCCTCACGCATTCACTCAATAAAACAAACTGCACGTGATAATCAATGAGTCGAGCTTCTCTCATACATACAGTGCCACGAGATCAACTTATTGATTCATCGACACACATTCATTCAATGAAACTGCACGCGTAAACCCAATGAGTAGAGTTTTTTCATTCAATCAATGTGTGAAGCTTAACTCATACATTCAATGGAACAAACAGCATTCAGTCATCTATTGCATCAAGCTAGAATAATTAATTCAAGGAAACAAACTTAACTCATTTATTTAGTTAATCAAACCGTACTCGTTAATTCAATGAAAGAGACTGCACGTCCAACGAAAGAGACTGCACGAGACTCTTTCATTCATTCAGTGTCTCGTTTTTATCGCATTGGATCATTGGATTCACGATTTCTTGAAATGAATTATAAATTTAAATAAATAAACAAATAAAATAATTAATACCGTGTATTTCATTGAAGATTGTTTCAATAATTGAAAGAATGCAATTTGCTTGATTGAATGGAAGCATTATAGAAGAGGCATTGAATACATGAGCGAAACTCTACTCTTTGAATTAACTTGGTTTCATTGAATGAATGGGTGCAGTTTGTTGCATTGAATCGATGTGGTAAACGCCTGGGACTGAATGGATGAGAGAAGTTGTACCCATTGAATTAACACGAGCAGATTGTTTCATTGTGTGAATGAAATAAGCTTGAAACATTGAATGAATGAGAGATGCTCTACTTATTGGGTTAACACGAGTAGTGTGATTCATTGAGTGAATGTGTGCAGTTAGTTTCATTGGATCAATGGTTTGAACTCGTGGCAATGCATGTATGTGAGAAGGTCGACTCATTGAATAAGTGAGTTAAGCTTGACACATTATATGAATGGCAAAAGCTTTACTCATTGAATTAACACGTGCAGTGTGTTTTATTGAAAGAATTGACTGAAGGAATGAATTCAGTTTGATTCAATGAAATTTTAAATGACTGAATGCCTTTTTGCAGTAAATCAATGAGTGCAGTTTGTTTAATGTATGAATGAGTCAAGTTTGTTTCACTGATTGAAAGAAAACGTTTGATTCATTGAATGTAGGATTGAATGAATGAATACACTTTGATACTTTGAATGAATGAGTTCAGCCCGAAGCATTGCATGAATTAGAGAAGACGAACTCATTGACATAACACGCGCAGTTTGTTTCATTGATTGACTGAGTGCAGTTTGAATCATTGAATGGACTATTCTTATTGGATTCATTAAATCTTGTGTTGTTTGTTTCAGTGAATCAATGAACAATGTTTGATTGAAGCTTGATTCAGTGAATGAATGTGTTAACCTGGAGAAATTGAATTCAAAGAAACAATCGGTGTGGATTAATTCAATGAGTAAATTTTTTCTTATACATTCAATGCATGGAGCTTAAGTTCTTATTTCAAAGAATCAAAGTGCATTCTTTCATTCCATGAATCCTACTTCAAAGACACATTCAATAAATCAAAAGTTATTTCTTGTTTCAATGAAGCAAACATAACTCAAATATTTAACAGATCAAAGCGCACTCATGAGTTCACTTAACAATCTGCATACATACATTTAGTTATTGTATCAAACTCAACTCAATGCAACAAACTCTACGTGTTAATTCAATGAGAAGAGCTTATCTCGTGAAGTCATGTTCCCGAGCTTGACGTATTCATTCAATGAAACAACTGCATTCGTTCATTCATTGATTCAAGCATCAATCGCACATTGAATCAGACGTTTTTCTTTGATTCAATGGAAGAAACATAACACATTCATTTAATGAATCCAAATGCATCGAATCATTCAATGCATCAAACTTCATTAAATCATTCGTATATTCAATGATTCAAAAGTTATTTATTGATTTAATGCAACAAACGCAACTCATACACTTTAATGAATCGAAGAGCACTCATTTGTATACTGAAACAAATTGCATTCTTTCTCTTATTCAGTGACTCACACTGAATTCATTCATTCCCTGAAATAAGCTGAACGTTTTTTTTCAATGCCTAGCGCTATTCTCATGAATACAATAGCATAACATATTCATTTCTGAAGGAAACTGCATTCACTCATTCATTGAATCATAGACTCAATTGTACTTTCAATGAATTAAACGTTTTATTGACTCAATGAAGCAAACTTACCCCATGCATTTAACTAAACAATTGAATTCACTAAATGAATGATTTAAGTTCATTTCTTTAAATCAATTAATAACGTTTCATTCATTGAATCAATGATTGAAGAATGTATTGATTAATTGAATTAATGCACATTGAATGATTGAATGGAGGCGTTATGATAGACACATTGCATACATGAGAGAAGCTATACTCATTGACTTAACACAAGCAGTCTGTTTCATTGAATGAGTGATTGCAGTTTATTGAATGTATCAAACTGCACTCCACGTGTGAATTATAGGAGTAGAGATTCTGCCATTCATGCAATGTGTGAAGAAGGTTAACTCATTCATTCAATGAAACAAACTGCACCGTGCTAATCAATGAGTCGACCTTCTCTCATAAATGCAGTGCCAAGAGTTCAACGCATTGATTGAATGAATGAATGAAACTGCACACTTCGATTCATTGAACCTCTCTGCACGTGTTAACCCAATGAGTAGAGCTTCTCTCATTCATTCAGTGTGTGAAGCTTAACCTATTCACTCAATTGAAACAAAATGCTCAAGTTAATTCAATGAGTACAACTTCTCTCAGTCATTCAATGCCACGAGTTTTACGCATTGAATTAATGTAAGAAACTGCACTCACTCATTCAATGAGGAGATCTTCACTCATTTATTCAATGTCTCGAGTGTAACGCTTGCAGTCATTCACTAATGAAGCAGACTGCATGGTTTCATTCAATGGCAAGAGCTTCTCTCATGTAATGAATACCACTACTATAACGATTTCATTCAATCAAACAAACCACATTAATTAAATCATTGATACAATCTTCTATCGTTTGATTCAATGAAGCAAACGTTATTAATTGATTCAATGCAACACACTTAGCACATTTATGCCATCAATCAAGCTGTACCCATTCATTCAATGAAACACACTTTATATGATAATTGAACGATTAGTGCTTCTGCGATTCATTCAATATACCAATCCTCACGCATTCACTCAATAAAACAAACTGCACGTGATAATGAATGAGTCGAGCTTCTCTCATACATACAGTGCCACGAGATCAACTTATTGATTCATCGACACACATTCATTCAATGAAACTGCACGCGTAAACCCAATGAGTAGAGTTTTTTCATTCAATCAATGTGTGAAGCTTAACTCATACATTCAATGGAACAAACAGCATTCAGTCATCTATTGCATCAAGCTAGAATAATTAATTCAAGGAAACAAACTTAACTCATTTATTTAGTTAATCAAACCGTACTCGTTAATTCAATGAAAGAGACTGCACGTCCAACGAAAGAGACTGCACGAGACTCTTTCATTCATTCAGTGTCTCGTTTTTATCGCATTGGATCATTGGATTCACGATTTCTTTAAATGAATTATAAATTTAAATAAATAAACAAATAAAATAATTAATACCGTGTATTTCATTGAAGATTGTTTCAATAATTGAAAGAATGCAATTTGCTTGATTGAATGGAAGCATTATAGAAGAGGCATTGAATACATGAGCGAAACTCTACTCTTTGAATTAACTTGGTTTCATTGAATGAATGGGTGCAGTTTGTTGCATTGAATCGATGTGGTAAACGCCTGGGACTGAATGGATGAGAGAAGTTGTACCCATTGAATTAACACGAGCAGATTGTTTCATTGTGTGAATGAAATAAGCTTGAAACATTGAATGAATGAGAGATGCTCTACTTATTGGGTTAACACGAGTAGTGTGATTCATTGAGTGAATGTGTGCAGTTAGTTTCATTGGATCAATGGTTTGAACTCGTGGCAATGCATGTATGTGAGAAGGTCGACTCATTGAATAAGTGAGTTAAGCTTGACACATTATATGAATGGCAAAAGCTTTACTCATTGAATTAACACGTGCAGTGTGTTTTATTGAAAGAATTGACTGAAGGAATGAATTCAGTTTGATTCAATGAAATTTTAAATGACTGAATGCCTTTTTGCAGTAAATCAATGAGTGCAGTTTGTTTAATGTATGAATGAGTCAAGTTTGTTTCACTGATTGAAAGAAAACGTTTGATTCATTGAATGTAGGATTGAATGAATGAATACACTTTGATACTTTGAATGAATGAGTTCAGCCCGAAGCATTGCATGAATTAGAGAAGACGAACTCATTGACATAACACGCGCAGTTTGTTTCATTGATTGACTGAGTGCAGTTTGAATCATTGAATGGACTATTCTTATTGGATTCATTAAATCTTGTGTTGTTTGTTTCAGTGAATCAATGAACAATGTTTGATTGAAGCTTGATTCAGTGAATGAATGTGTTAACCTGGAGAAATTGAATTCAAAGAAACAATCGGTGTGGATTAATTCAATGAGTAAATTTTTTCTTATACATTCAATGCATGGAGCTTAAGTTCTTATTTCAAAGAATCAAAGTGCATTATTTCATTCCATGAATCCTACTTCAAAGACACATTCAATAAATCAAAAGTTATTTCTTGTTTCAATGAAGCAAACATAACTCAAATATTTAAGAGATCAAAGCGCACTCATGAGTTCACTTAACAATCTGCATACATACATTTAGTTATTGTATCAAACTCAACTCAATGCAACAAACTCTACGTGTTAATTCAATGAGAAGAGCTTATCTCGTGAAGTCATGTTCCCGAGATTGACGTATTCATTCAATGAAACAACTGCATTCGTTCATTCATTGATTCAAGCATCAATCGCACATTGAATCAGACGTTTTTCTTTGATTCAATGGAAGAAACATAACACATTCATTTAATGAATCCAAATGCATCGAATCATTCAATGCATCAAACTTCATCAAATCATTCGTATATTCAATGATTCAAAAGTTATTTATTGATTTAATGCAACAAACGCAACTCATACACTTTAATGAATCGAAGAGCACTCATTTGTATACTGAAACAAATTGCATTCTTTCTCTTATTCAGTGACTCACACTGAATTCATTCATTCCCTGAAATAAGCTGAACGTTTTTTTTCAATGCCTAGCGCTATTCTCATGAATACAATAGCATAACATATTCATTTCTGAAGGAAACTGCATTCACTCATTCATTGAATCATAGACTCAATTGTACTTTCAATGAATTAAACGTTTTATTGACTCAATGAAGCAAACTTACCCCATGCATTTAACTAAACAATTGAATTCACTAAATGAATGATTTAAGTTCATTTCTTTAAATCAATTAATAACGTTTCATTCATTGAATCAATGATTGAAGAATGTATTGATTAATTGAATTAATGCACATTGAATGATTGAATGGAGGCGTTATGATAGACACATTGCATACATGAGAGAAGCTATACTCATTGACTTAACACAAGCAGTCTGTTTCATTGAATGAGTGATTGCAGTTTATTGAATGTATCAAACTGCACTCCACGTGTGAATGATAGGAGTAGAGATTCTGCCATTCATGCAATGTGTGAAGAAGGTTAACTCATTCATTCAATGAAACAAACTGCACCGTGCTAATCAATGAGTCGACCTTCTCTCATAAATGCAGTGCCAAGAGTTCAACGCATTGATTGAATGAATGAATGAAACTGCACACTTCGATTCATTGAACCTCTCTGCACGTGTTAACCCAATGAGTAGAGCTTCTCTCATTCATTCAGTGTGTGAAGCTTAACCTATTCACTCAATTGAAACAAAATGCTCAAGTTAATTCAATGAGTACAACTTCTCTCAGTCATTCAATGCCACGAGTTTTACGCATTGAATTAATGTAAGAAACTGCACTCACTCATTCAATGAGGAGATCTTCACTCATTTATTCAATGTCTCGAGTGTAACGCTTGCAGTCATTCACTAATGAAGCAGACTGCATGGTTTCATTCAATGGCAAGAGCTTCTCTCATGTAATGAATACCACTACTATAACGATTTCATTCAATCAAACAAACCACATTAATTAAATCATTGATACAATCTTCTATCGTTTGATTCAATGAAGCAAACGTTATTAATTGATTCAATGCAACACACTTAGCACATTTATGCCATCAATCAAGCTGTACCCATTCATTCAATGAAACACACTTTATATGATAATTGAACGATTAGTGCTTCTGCGATTCATTCAATATACCAATCCTCACGCATTCACTCAATAAAACAAACTGCACGTGATAATGAATGAGTCGAGCTTCTCTCATACATACAGTGCCACGAGATCAACTTATTGATTCATCGACACACATTCATTCAATGAAACTGCACGCGTAAACCCAATGAGTAGAGTTTTTTCATTCAATCAATGTGTGAAGCTTAACTCATACATTCAATGGAACAAACAGCATTCAGTCATCTATTGCATCAAGCTAGAATAATTAATTCAAGGAAACAAACTTAACTCATTTATTTAGTTAATCAAACCGTACTCGTTAATTCAATGAAAGAGACTGCACGTCCAACGAAAGAGACTGCACGAGACTCTTTCATTCATTCAGTGTCTCGTTTTTATCGCATTGGATCATTGGATTCACGATTTCTTGAAATGAATTATAAATTTAAATAAATAAACAAATAAAATAATTAATACCGTGTATTTCATTGAAGATTGTTTCAATAATTGAAAGAATGCAATTTGCTTGATTGAATGGAAGCATTATAGAAGAGGCATTGAATACATGAGCGAAACTCTACTCTTTGAATTAACTTGGTTTCATTGAATGAATGGGTGCAGTTTGTTGCATTGAATCGATGTGGTAAACGCCTGGGACTGAATGGATGAGAGAAGTTGTACCCATTGAATTAACACGAGCAGATTGTTTCATTGTGTGAATGAAATAAGCTTGAAACATTGAATGAATGAGAGATGCTCTACTTATTGGGTTAACACGAGTAGTGTGATTCATTGAGTGAATGTGTGCAGTTAGTTTCATTGGATCAATGGTTTGAACTCGTGGCAATGCATGTATGTGAGAAGGTCGACTCATTGAATAAGTGAGTTAAGCTTGACACATTATATGAATGGCAAAAGCTTTACTCATTGAATTAACACGTGCAGTGTGTTTTATTGAAAGAATTGACTGAAGGAATGAATTCAGTTTGATTCAATGAAATTTTAAATGACTGAATGCCTTTTTGCAGTAAATCAATGAGTGCAGTTTGTTTAATGTATGAATGAGTCAAGTTTGTTTCACTGATTGAAAGAAAACGTTTGATTCATTGAATGTAGGATTGAATGAATGAATACACTTTGATACTTTGAATGAATGAGTTCAGCCCGAAGCATTGCATGAATTAGAGAAGACGAACTCATTGACATAACACGCGCAGTTTGTTTCATTGATTGACTGAGTGCAGTTTGAATCATTGAATGGACTATTCTTATTGGATTCATTAAATCTTGTGTTGTTTGTTTCAGTGAATCAATGAACAATGTTTGATTGAAGCTTGATTCAGTGAATGAATGTGTTAACCTGGAGAAATTGAATTCAAAGAAACAATCGGTGTGGATTAATTCAATGAGTAAATTTTTTCTTATACATTCAATGCATGGAGCTTAAGTTCTTATTTCAAAGAATCAAAGTGCATTATTTCATTCCATGAATCCTACTTCAAAGACACATTCAATAAATCAAAAGTTATTTCTTGTTTCAATGAAGCAAACATAACTCAAATATTTAAGAGATCAAAGCGCACTCATGAGTTCACTTAACAATCTGCATACATACATTTAGTTATTGTATCAAACTCAACTCAATGCAACAAACTCTACGTGTTAATTCAATGAGAAGAGCTTATCTCGTGAAGTCATATTCCCGAGATTGACGTATTCATTCAATGAAACAACTGCATTCGTTCATTCATTGATTCAAGCATCAATCGCACATTGAATCAGACGTTTTTCTTTGATTCAATGGAAGAAACATAACACATTCATTTAATGAATCCAAATGCATCGAATCATTCAATGCATCAAACTTCATTAAATCATTCGTATATTCAATGATTCAAAAGTTATTTATTCATTTAATGCAACAAACGCAACTCATACACTTTAATGAATCGAAGAGCACTCATTTGTATACTGAAACAAATTGCATTCTTTCTCTTATTCAGTGACTCACACTGAATTCATTCATTCCCTGAAATAAGCTGAACGTTTTTTTTCAATGCCTAGCGCTATTCTCATGAATACAATAGCATAACATATTCATTTCTGAAGGAAACTGCATTCACTCATTCATTGAATCATAGACTCAATTGTACTTTCAATGAATTAAACGTTTTATTGACTCAATGAAGCAAACTTACCCCATGCATTTAACTAAACAATTGAATTCACTAAATGAATGATTTAAGTTCATTTCTTTAAATCAATTAATAACGTTTCATTCATTGAATCAATGATTGAAGAATGTATTGATTAATTGAATTAATGCACATTGAATGATTGAATGGAGGCGTTATGATAGACACATTGCATACATGAGAGAAGCTATACTCATTGACTTAACACAAGCAGTCTGTTTCATTGAATGAGTGATTGCAGTTTATTGAATGTATCAAACTGCACTCCACGTGTGAATGATAGGAGTAGAGATTCTGCCATTCATGCAATGTGTGAAGAAGGTTAACTCATTCATTCAATGAAACAAACTGCACCGTGCTAATCAATGAGTCGACCTTCTCTCATAAATGCAGTGCCAAGAGTTCAACGCATTGATTGAATGAATGAATGAAACTGAACACTTCGATTCATTGAACCTCTCTGCACGTGTTAACCCAATGAGTCGAGCTTCTCTCATTCATTCAGTGTGTGAAGCTTAACCTATTCACTCAATTGAAACAAAATGCTCAAGTTAATTCAATGAGTACAACTTCTCTCAGTCATTCAATGCCACGAGTTTTACGCATTGAATTAATGTAAGAAACTGCACTCACTCATTCAATGAGGAGATCTTCACTCATTTATTCAATGTCTCGAGTGTAACGCTTGCAGTCATTCACTAATGAAGCAGACTGCATGGTTTCATTCAATGGCAAGAGCTTCTCTCATGTAATGAATACCACTACTATAACGATTTCATTCAATCAAACAAACCACATTAATTAAATCATTGATACAATCTTCTATCGTTTGATTCAATGAAGCAAACGTTATTAATTGATTCAATGCAACACACTTAGCACATTTATGCCATCAATCAAGCTGTACCCATTCATTCAATGAAACACACTTTATATGATAATTGAACGATTAGTGCTTCTGCGATTCATTCAATATACCAATCCTCACGCATTCACTCAATAAAACAAACTGCACGTGATAATGAATGAGTCGAGCTTCTCTCATACATACAGTGCCACGAGATCAACTTATTGATTCATCGACACACATTCATTCAATGAAACTGCACGCGTAAACCCAATGAGTAGAGTTTTTTCATTCAATCAATGTGTGAAGCTTAACTCATACATTCAATGGAACAAACAGCATTCAGTCATCTATTGCATCAAGCTAGAATAATTAATTCAAGGAAACAAACTTAACTCATTTATTTAGTTAATCAAACCGTACTCGTTAATTCAATGAAAGAGACTGCACGTCCAACGAAAGAGACTGCACGAGACTCTTTCATTCATTCAGTGTCTCGTTTTTATCGCATTGGATCATTGGATTCACGATTTCTTTAAATGAATTATAAATTTAAATAAATAAACAAATAAAATAATTAATACCGTGTATTTCATTGAAGATTGTTTCAATAATTGAAAGAATGCAATTTGCTTGATTGAATGGAAGCATTATAGAAGAGGCATTGAATACATGAGCGAAACTCTACTCTTTGAATTAACTTGGTTTCATTGAATGAATGGGTGCAGTTTGTTGCATTGAATCGATGTGGTAAACGCCTGGGACTGAATGGATGAGAGAAGTTGTACCCATTGAATTAACACGAGCAGATTGTTTCATTGTGTGAATGAAATAAGCTTGAAACATTGAATGAATGAGAGATGCTCTACTTATTGGGTTAACACGAGTAGTGTGATTCATTGAGTGAATGTGTGCAGTTAGTTTCATTGGATCAATGGTTTGAACTCGTGGCAATGCATGTATGTGAGAAGGTCGACTCATTGAATAAGTGAGTTAAGCTTGACACATTATATGAATGGCAAAAGCTTTACTCATTGAATTAACACGTGCAGTGTGTTTTATTGAAAGAATTGACTGAAGGAATGAATTCAGTTTGATTCAATGAAATTTTAAATGACTGAATGCCTTTTTGCAGTAAATCAATGAGTGCAGTTTGTTTAATGTATGAATGAGTCAAGTTTGTTTCACTGATTGAAAGAAAACGTTTGATTCATTGAATGTAGGATTGAATGAATGAATACACTTTGATACTTTGAATGAATGAGTTCAGCCCGAAGCATTGCATGAATTAGAGAAGACGAACTCATTGACATAACACGCGCAGTTTGTTTTTTTTGATTGACTGAGTGCAGTTTGAATCATTGAATGGACTATTCTTATTGGATTCATTAAATCTTGTGTTGTTTGTTTCAGTGAATCAATGAACAATGTTTGATTGAAGCTTGATTCAGTGAATGAATGTGTTAACCTGGAGACATTGAATTCAAAGAAACAATCGGTGTGGATTAATTCAATGAGTAAATTTTTTCTTATACATTCAATGCATGGAGCTTAAGTTCTTATTTCAAAGAATCAAAGTGCATTATTTCATTCCATGAATCCTACTTCAAAGACACATTCAATAAATCAAAAGTTATTTCTTGTTTCAATGAAGCAAACATAACTCAAATATTTAAGAGATCAAAGCGCACTCATGAGTTCACTTAACAATCTGCATACATACATTTAGTTATTGTATCAAACTCAACTCAATGCAACAAACTCTACGTGTTAATTCAATGAGAAGAGCTTATCTCGTGAAGTCATGTTCCCGAGATTGACGTATTCATTCAATGAAACAACTGCATTCGTTCATTCATTGATTCAAGCATCAATCGCACATTGAATCAGACGTTTTTCTTTGATTCAATGGAAGAAACATAACACATTCATTTAATGAATCCAAATGCATCGAATCATTCAATGCATCAAACTTCATTAAATCATTCGTATATTCAATGATTCAAAAGTTATTTATTCATTTAATGCAACAAACGCAACTCATACACTTTAATGAATCGAAGAGCACTCATTTGTATACTGAAACAAATTGCATTCTTTCTCTTATTCAGTGACTCACACTGAATTCATTCATTCCCTGAAATAAGCTGAACGTTTTTTTTCAATGCCTAGCGCTATTCTCATGAATACAATAGCATAACATATTCATTTCTGAAGGAAACTGCATTCACTCATTCATTGAATCATAGACTCAATTGTACTTTCAATGAATTAAACGTTTTATTGACTCAATGAAGCAAACTTACCCCATGCATTTAACTAAACAATTGAATTCACTAAATGAATGATTTAAGTTCATTTCTTTAAATCAATTAATAACGTTTCATTCATTGAATCAATGATTGAAGAATGTATTGATTAATTGAATTAATGCACATTGAATGATTGAATGGAGGCGTTATGATAGACACATTGCATACATGAGAGAAGCTATACTCATTGACTTAACACAAGCAGTCTGTTTCATTGAATGAGTGATTGCAGTTTATTGAATGTATCAAACTGCACTCCACGTGTGAATGATAGGAGTAGAGATTCTGCCATTCATGCAATGTGTGAAGAAGGTTAACTCATTCATTCAATGAAACAAACTGCACCGTGCTAATCAATGAGTCGACCTTCTCTCATAAATGCAGTGCCAAGAGTTCAACGCATTGATTGAATGAATGAATGAAACTGAACACTTCGATTCATTGAACCTCTCTGCACGTGTTAACCCAATGAGTCGAGCTTCTCTCATTCATTCAGTGTGTGAAGCTTAACCTATTCACTCAATTGAAACAAAATGCTCAAGTTAATTCAATGAGTACAACTTCTCTCAGTCATTCAATGCCACGAGTTTTACGCATTGAATTAATGTAAGAAACTGCACTCACTCATTCAATGAGGAGATCTTCACTCATTTATTCAATGTCTCGAGTGTAACGCTTGCAGTCATTCACTAATGAAGCAGACTGCATGGTTTCATTCAATGGCAAGAGCTTCTCTCATGTAATGAATACCACTACTATAACGATTTCATTCAATCAAACAAACCACATTAATTAAATCATTGATACAATCTTCTATCGTTTGATTCAATGAAGCAAACGTTATTAATTGATTCAATGCAACACACTTAGCACATTTATGCCATCAATCAAGCTGTACCCATTCATTCAATGAAACACACTTTATATGATAATTGAACGATTAGTGCTTCTGCGATTCATTCAATATACCAATCCTCACGCATTCACTCAATAAAACAAACTGCACGTGATAATGAATGAGTCGAGCTTCTCTCATACATACAGTGCCACGAGATCAACTTATTGATTCATCGACACACATTCATTCAATGAAACTGCACGCGTAAACCCAATGAGTAGAGTTTTTTCATTCAATCAATGTGTGAAGCTTAACTCATACATTCAATGGAACAAACAGCATTCAGTCATCTATTGCATCAAGCTAGAATAATTAATTCAAGGAAACAAACTTAACTCATTTATTTAGTTAATCAAACCGTACTCGTTAATTCAATGAAAGAGACTGCACGTCCAACGAAAGAGACTGCACGAGACTCTTTCATTCATTCAGTGTCTCGTTTTTATCGCATTGGATCATTGGATTCACGATTTCTTTAAATGAATTATAAATTTAAATAAATAAACAAATAAAATAATTAATACCGTGTATTTCATTGAAGATTGTTTCAATAATTGAAAGAATGCAATTTGCTTGATTGAATGGAAGCATTATAGAAGAGGCATTGAATACATGAGCGAAACTCTACTCTTTGAATTAACTTGGTTTCATTGAATGAATGGGTGCAGTTTGTTGCATTGAATCGATGTGGTAAACGCCTGGGACTGAATGGATGAGAGAAGTTGTACCCATTGAATTAACACGAGCAGATTGTTTCATTGTGTGAATGAAATAAGCTTGAAACATTGAATGAATGAGAGATGCTCTACTTATTGGGTTAACACGAGTAGTGTGATTCATTGAGTGAATGTGTGCAGTTAGTTTCATTGGATCAATGGTTTGAACTCGTGGCAATGCATGTATGTGAGAAGGTCGACTCATTGAATAAGTGAGTTAAGCTTGACACATTATATGAATGGCAAAAGCTTTACTCATTGAATTAACACGTGCAGTGTGTTTTATTGAAAGAATTGACTGAAGGAATGAATTCAGTTTGATTCAATGAAATTTTAAATGACTGAATGCCTTTTTGCAGTAAATCAATGAGTGCAGTTTGTTTAATGTATGAATGAGTCAAGTTTGTTTCACTGATTGAAAGAAAACGTTTGATTCATTGAATGTAGGATTGAATGAATGAATACACTTTGATACTTTGAATGAATGAGTTCAGCCCGAAGCATTGCATGAATTAGAGAAGACGAACTCATTGACATAACACGCGCAGTTTGTTTTTTTTGATTGACTGAGTGCAGTTTGAATCATTGAATGGACTATTCTTATTGGATTCATTAAATCTTGTGTTGTTTGTTTCAGTGAATCAATGAACAATGTTTGATTGAAGCTTGATTCAGTGAATGAATGTGTTAACCTGGAGACATTGAATTCAAAGAAACAATCGGTGTGGATTAATTCAATGAGTAAATTTTTTCTTATACATTCAATGCATGGAGCTTAACTTCTTATTTCAAAGAATCAAAGTGCATTCTTTCATTCAATGAATCCTACTTCAAAGACACATTCAATAAATCAAAAGTTATTTCTTGTTTCAATGAAGCAAACATAACTCAAATATTTAAGAGATCAAAGCGCACTCATGAGTTCACTTAACAATCTGCATACATACATTTAGTTATTGTATCAAACTCAACTCAATGCAACAAACTCTACGTGTTAATTCAATGAGAAGAGCTTATCTCGTGAAGTCATGTTCCCGAGCTTGACGTATTCATTCAATGAAACAACTGCATTCGTTCATTCATTGATTCAAGCATCAATCGCACATTGAATCAGACGTTTTTCTTTGATTCAATGGAAGAAACAAAACACATTCATTTAATGAATCCAAATGCATCGAATCATTCAATGCATCAAACTTCATTATATCATTCGTATATTCAATGATTCAAAAGTTATTTATTCATTTAATGCAACAAACGCAACTCATACACTTTAATGAATCGAAGAGCACTCATTTGTATACTGAAACAAATTGCATTCTTTCTCTTATTCAGTGACTCACACTGAATTCATTCATTCCCTGAAATAAGCTGAACGTTTTTTTTCAATGCCTAGCGCTATTCTCATGAATACAATAGCATAACATATTCATTTCTGAAGGAAACTGCATTCACTCATTCATTGAATCATAGACTCAATTGTACTTTCAATGAATTAAACGTTTTATTGATTCAATGAAGCAAACTTACCCCATGCATTTAACTAAACAATTGAATTCACTAAATGAATGATTTAAGTTCATTTCTTTAAATCAATTAATAACGTTTCATTCATTGAATCAATGATTGAAGAATGTATTGATTAATTGAATTAATGCACATTGAATGATTGAATGGAGGCGTTATGATAGACACATTGCATACATGAGAGAAGCTATACTCATTGACTTAACACAAGCAGTCTGTTTCATTGAATGAGTGATTGCAGTTTATTGAATGTATCAAACTGCACTCCACGTGTGAATGATAGGAGTAGAGATTCTGCCATTCATGCAATGTGTGAAGAAGGTTAACTCATTCATTCAATGAAACAAACTGCACCGTGCTAATCAATGAGTCGACCTTCTCTCATAAATGCAGTGCCAAGAGTTCAACGCATTGATTGAATGAATGAATGAAACTGAACACTTCGATTCATTGAACCTCTCTGCACGTGTTAACCCAATGAGTCGAGCTTCTCTCATTCATTCAGTGTGTGAAGCTTAACCTATTCACTCAATTGAAACAAAATGCTCAAGTTAATTCAATGAGTACAACTTCTCTCAGTCATTCAATGCCACGAGTTTTACGCATTGAATTAATGTAAGAAACTGCACTCACTCATTCAATGAGGAGATCTTCACTCATTTATTCAATGTCTCGAGTGTAACGCTTGCAGTCATTCACTAATGAAGCAGACTGCATGGTTTCATTCAATGGCAAGAGCTTCTCTCATGTAA
Source organism: Chiloscyllium punctatum (assembly GCF_047496795.1). NCBI lineage: Eukaryota > Metazoa > Chordata > Chondrichthyes > Orectolobiformes > Hemiscylliidae > Chiloscyllium > Chiloscyllium punctatum. Next base: position 25,582,076 of record NC_092773.1, read on the forward strand.
TGAATACCACTACTATAACGATTTCATTCAATCAAACAAACCACATTAATTAAATCATTGATACAATCTTCTATCGTTTGATTCAATGAAGCAAACGTTATTAATTGATTCAATGCAACACACTTAGCACATTTATGCCATCAATCAAGCTGTACCCATTCATTCAATGAAACACACTTTATATGATAATTGAACGATTAGTGCTTCTGCGATTCATTCAATATACCAATCCTCACGCATTCACTCAATAAAACAAACTGCACGTGATAATGAATGAGTCGAGCTTCTCTCATACATACAGTGCCACGAGATCAACGTATTGATTCATCGACACACATTCATTCAATGAAACTGCACGCGTAAACCCAATGAGTAGAGTTTTTTCATTCAATCAATGTGTGAAGCTTAACTCATACATTCAATGGAACAAACAGCATTCAGTCATCTATTGCATCAAGCTAGAATAATTAATTCAAGGAAACAAACTTAACTCATTTATTTAGTTAATCAAACCGTACTCGTTAATTCAATGAAAGAGACTGCACGTCCAACGAAAGAGACTGCACGAGACTCTTTCATTCATTCAGTGTCTCGTTTTTATCGCATTGGATCATTGGATTCACGATTTCTTTAAATGAATTATAAATTTAAATAAATAAACAAATAAAATAATTAATACCGTGTATTTCATTGAAGATTGTTTCAATAATTGAAAGAATGCAATTTGCTTGATTGAATGGAAGCATTATAGAAGAGGCATTGAATACATGAGCGAAACTCTACTCTTTGAATTAACTTGGTTTCATTGAATGAATGGGTGCAGTTTGTTGCATTGAATCGATGTGGTAAACGCCTGGGACTGAATGGATGAGAGAAGTTGTACCCATTGAATTAACACGAGCAGATTGTTTCATTGTGTGAATGAAATAAGCTTGAAACATTGAATGAATGAGAGATGCTCTACTTATTAGGTTAACACGAGTAGTGTGATTCATTGAGTGAATGTGTGCAGTTAGTTTCATTGGATCAATGGTTTGAACTCGTGGCAATGCATGTATGTGAGAAGGTCGACTCATTGAATAAGTGAGTTAAGCTTGACACATTATATGAATGGCAAAAGCTTTACTCATTGAATTAACACGTGCAGTGTGTTTTATTGAAAGAATTGACTGAAGGAATGAATTCAGTTTGATTCAATGAAATTTTAAATGACTGAATGCCTTTTTGCAGTAAATCAATGAGTGCAGTTTGTTTAATGTATGAATGAGTCAAGTTTGTTTCACTGATTGAAAGAAAACGTTTGATTCATTGAATGTAGGATTGAATGAATGAATACACTTTGATACTTTGAATGAATGAGTTCAGCCCGAAGCATTGCATGAATTAGAGAAGACGAACTCATTGACATAACACGCGCAGTTTGTTTTTTTTGATTGACTGAGTGCAGTTTGAATCATTGAATGGACTATTCTTATTGGATTCATTAAATCTTGTGTTGTTTGTTTCAGTGAATCAATGAACAATGTTTGATTGAAGCTTGATTCAGTGAATGAATGTGTTAACCTGGAGACATTGAATTCAAAGAAACAATCGGTGTGGATTAATTCAATGAGTAAATTTTTTCTTATACATTCAATGCATGGAGCTTAACTTCTTATTTCAAAGAATCAAAGTGCATTCTTTCATTCAATGAATCCTACTTCAAAGACACATTCAATAAATCAAAAGTTATTTCTTGTTTCAATGAAGCAAACATAACTCAAATATTTAAGAGATCAAAGCGCACTCATGAGTTCACTTAACAATCTGCATACATACATTTAGTTATTGTATCAAACTCAACTCAATGCAACAAACTCTACGTGTTAATTCAATGAGAAGAGCTTATCTCGTGAAGTCATGTTCCCGAGCTTGACGTATTCATTCAATGAAACAACTGCATTCGTTCATTCATTGATTCAAGCATCAATCGCACATTGAATCAGACGTTTTTCTTTGATTCAATGGAAGAAACATAACACATTCATTTAATGAATCCAAATGCATCGAATCATTCAATGCATCAAACTTCATTAAATCATTCGTATATTCAATGATTCAAAAGTTATTTATTCATTTAATGCAACAAACGCAACTCATACACTTTAATGAATCGAAGAGCACTCATTTGTATACTGAAACAAATTGCATTCTTTCTCTTATTCAGTGACTCACACTGAATTCATTCATTCCCTGAAATAAGCTGAACGTTTTTTTTCAATGCCTAGCGCTATTCTCATGAATACAATAGCATAACATATTCATTTCTGAAGGAAACTGCATTCACTCATTCATTGAATCATAGACTCAATTGTACTTTCAATGAATTAAACGTTTTATTGATTCAATGAAGCAAACTTACCCCATGCATTTAACTAAACAATTGAATTCACTAAATGAATGATTTAAGTTCATTTCTTTAAATCAATTAATAACGTTTCATTCATTGAATCAATGATTGAAGAATGTATTGATTAATTGAATTAATGCACATTGAATGATTGAATGGAGGCGTTATGATAGACACATTGCATACATGAGAGAAGCTATACTCATTGACTTAACACAAGCAGTCTGTTTCATTGAATGAGTGATTGCAGTTTATTGAATGTATCAAACTGCACTCCACGTGTGAATTATAGGAGTAGAGATTCTGCCATTCATGCAATGTGTGAAGAAGGTTAACTCATTCATTCAATGAAACAAACTGCACCGTGCTAATCAATGAGTCGACCTTCTCTCATAAATGCAGTGCCAAGAGTTCAACGCATTGATTGAATGAATGAATGAAACTGAACACTTCGATTCATTGAACCTCTCTGCACGTGTTAACCCAATGAGTCGAGCTTCTCTCATTCATTCAGTGTGTGAAGCTTAACCTATTCACTCAATTGAAACAAAATGCTCAAGTTAATTCAATGAGTACAACTTCTCTCAGTCATTCAATGCCACGAGTTTTACGCATTGAATTAATGTAAGAAACTGCACTCACTCATTCAATGAGGAGATCTTCACTCATTTATTCAATGTCTCGAGTGTAACGCTTGCAGTCATTCACTAATGAAGCAGACTGCATGGTTTCATTCAATGGCAAGAGCTTCTCTCATGTAATGAATACCACTACTATAACGATTTCATTCAATCAAACAAACCACATTAATTAAATCATTGATACAATCTTCTATCGTTTGATTCAATGAAGCAAACGTTATTAATTGATTCAATGCAACACACTTAGCACATTTATGCCATCAATCAAGCTGTACCCATTCATTCAATGAAACACACTTTATATGATAATTGAACGATTAGTGCTTCTGCGATTCATTCAATATACCAATCCTCACGCATTCACTCAATAAAACAAACTGCACGTGATAATGAATGAGTCGAGCTTCTCTCATACATACAGTGCCACGAGATCAACTTATTGATTCATCGACACACATTCATTCAATGAAACTGCACGCGTAAACCCAATGAGTAGAGTTTTTTCATTCAATCAATGTGTGAAGCTTAACTCATACATTCAATGGAACAAACAGCATTCAGTCATCTATTGCATCAAGCTAGAATAATTAATTCAAGGAAACAAACTTAACTCATTTATTTAGTTAATCAAACCGTACTCGTTAATTCAATGAAAGAGACTGCACGTCCAACGAAAGAGACTGCACGAGACTCTTTCATTCATTCAGTGTCTCGTTTTTATCGCATTGGATCATTGGATTCACGATTTCTTTAAATGAATTATAAATTTAAATAAATAAACAAATAAAATAATTAATACCGTGTATTTCATTGAAGATTGTTTCAATAATTGAAAGAATGCAATTTGCTTGATTGAATGGAAGCATTATAGAAGAGGCATTGAATACATGAGCGAAACTCTACTCTTTGAATTAACTTGGTTTCATTGAATGAATGGGTGCAGTTTGTTGCATTGAATCGATGTGGTAAACGCCTGGGACTGAATGGATGAGAGAAGTTGTACCCATTGAATTAACACGAGCAGATTGTTTCATTGTGTGAATGAAATAAGCTTGAAACATTGAATGAATGAGAGATGCTCTACTTCTTAGGTTAACACGAGTAGTGTGATTCATTGAGTGAATGTGTGCAGTTAGTTTCATTGGATCAATGGTTTGAACTCGTGGCAATGCATGTATGTGAGAAGGTCGACTCATTGAATAAGTGAGTTAAGCTTGACACATTATATGAATGGCAAAAGCTTTACTCATTGAATTAACACGTGCAGTGTGTTTTATTGAAAGAATTGACTGAAGGAATGAATTCAGTTTGATTCAATGAAATTTTAAATGACTGAATGCCTTTTTGCAGTAAATCAATGAGTGCAGTTTGTTGAATGTATGAATGAGTCAAGTTTGTTTCACTGATTGAAAGAAAACGTTTGATTCATTGAATGTAGGATTGAATGAATGAATACACTTTGATACTTTGAATGAATGAGTTCAGCCCGAAGCATTGCATGAATTAGAGAAGACGAACTCATTGACATAACACGCGCAGTTTGTTTTTTTTGATTGACTGAGTGCAGTTTGAATCATTGAATGGACTATTCTTATTGGATTCATTAAATCTTGTGTTGTTTGTTTCAGTGAATCAATGAACAATGTTTGATTGAAGCTTGATTCAGTGAATGAATGTGTTAACCTGGAGACATTGAATTCAAAGAAACAATCGGTGTGGATTAATTCAATGAGTAAATTTTTTCTTATACATTCAATGCATGGAGCTTAACTTCTTATTTCAAAGAATCAAAGTGCATTCTTTCATTCAATGAATCCTACTTCAAAGACACATTCAATAAATCAAAAGTTATTTCTTGTTTCAATGAAGCAAACATAACTCAAATATTTAACAGATCAAAGCGCACTCATGAGTTCACTTAACAATCTGCATACATACATTTAGTTATTGTATCAAACTCAACTCAATGCAACAAACTCTACGTGTTAATTCAATGAGAAGAGCTTATCTCGTGAAGTCATGTTCCCGAGCTTGACGTATTCATTCAATGAAACAACTGCATTCGTTCATTCATTGATTCAAGCATCAATCGCACATTGAATCAGACGTTTTTCTTTGATTCAATGGAAGAAACATAACACATTCATTTAATGAATCCAAATGCATCGAATCATTCAATGCATCAAACTTCATTAAATCATTCGTATATTCAATGATTCAAAAGTTATTTATTCATTTAATGCAACAAACGCAACTCATACACTTTAATGAATCGAAGAGCACTCATTTGTATACTGAAACAAATTGCATTCTTTCTCTTATTCAGTGACTCACACTGAATTCATTCATTCCCTGAAATAAGCTGAACGTTTTTTTTCAATGCCTAGCGCTATTCTCATGAATACAATAGCATAACATATTCATTTCTGAAGGAAACTGCATTCACTCATTCATTGAATCATAGACTCAATTGTACTTTCAATGAATTAAACGTTTTATTGACTCAATGAAGCAAACTTACCCCATGCATTTAACTAAACAATTGAATTCACTAAATGAATGATTTAAGTTCATTTCTTTAAATCAATTAATAACGTTTCATTCATTGAATCAATGATTGAAGAATGTATTGATTAATTGAATTAATGCACATTGAATGATTGAATGGAGGCGTTATGATAGACACATTGCATACATGAGAGAAGCTATACTCATTGACTTAACACAAGCAGTCTGTTTCATTGAATGAGTGATTGCAGTTTATTGAATGTATCAAACTGCACTCCACGTGTGAATTATAGGAGTAGAGATTCTGCCATTCATGCAATGTGTGAAGAAGGTTAACTCATTCATTCAATGAAACAAACTGCACCGTGCTAATCAATGAGTCGACCTTCTCTCATAAATGCAGTGCCAAGAGTTCAACGCATTGATTGAATGAATGAATGAAACTGAACACTTCGATTCATTGAACCTCTCTGCACGTGTTAACCCAATGAGTCGAGCTTCTCTCATTCATTCAGTGTGTGAAGCTTAACCTATTCACTCAATTGAAACAAAATGCTCAAGTTAATTCAATGAGTACAACTTCTCTCAGTCATTCAATGCCACGAGTTTTACGCATTGAATTAATGTAAGAAACTGCACTCACTCATTCAATGAGGAGATCTTCACTCATTTATTCAATGTCTCGAGTGTAACGCTTGCAGTCATTCACTAATGAAGCAGACTGCATGGTTTCATTCAATGGCAAGAGCTTCTCTCATGTAATGAATACCACTACTATAACGATTTCATTCAATCAAACAAACCACATTAATTAAATCATTGATACAATCTTCTATCGTTTGATTCAATGAAGCAAACGTTATTAATTGATTCAATGCAACACACTTAGCACATTTATGCCATCAATCAAGCTGTACCCATTCATTCAATGAAACACACTTTATATGATAATTGAACGATTAGTGCTTCTGCGATTCATTCAATATACCAATCCTCACGCATTCACTCAATAAAACAAACTGCACGTGATAATGAATGAGTCGAGCCTCTCTCATACATACAGTGCCACGAGATCAACTTATTGATTCATCGACACACATTCATTCAATGAAACTGCACGCGTAAACCCAATGAGTAGAGTTTTTTCATTCAATCAATGTGTGAAGCTTAACTCATACATTCAATGGAACAAACAGCATTCAGTCATCTATTGCATCAAGCTAGAATAATTAATTCAAGGAAACAAACTTAACTCATTTATTTAGTTAATCAAACCGTACTCGTTAATTCAATGAAAGAGACTGCACGTCCAACGAAAGAGACTGCACGAGACTCTTTCATTCATTCAGTGTCTCGTTTTTATCGCATTGGATCATTGGATTCACGATTTCTTTAAATGAATTATAAATTTAAATAAATAAACAAATAAAATAATTAATACCGTGTATTTCATTGAAGATTGTTTCAATAATTGAAAGAATGCAATTTGCTTGATTGAATGGAAGCATTATAGAAGAGGCATTGAATACATGAGCGAAACTCTACTCTTTGAATTAACTTGGTTTCATTGAATGAATGGGTGCAGTTTGTTGCATTGAATCGATGTGGTAAACGCCTGGGACTGAATGGATGAGAGAAGTTGTACCCATTGAATTAACACGAGCAGATTGTTTCATTGTGTGAATGAAATAAGCTTGAAACATTGAATGAATGAGAGATGCTCTACTTCTTAGGTTAACACGAGTAGTGTGATTCATTGAGTGAATGTGTGCAGTTAGTTTCATTGGATCAATGGTTTGAACTCGTGGCAATGCATGTATGTGAGAAGGTCGACTCATTGAATAAGTGAGTTAAGCTTGACACATTATATGAATGGCAAAAGCTTTACTCATTGAATTAACACGTGCAGTGTGTTTTATTGAAAGAATTGACTGAAGGAATGAATTCAGTTTGATTCAATGAAATTTTAAATGACTGAATGCCTTTTTGCAGTAAATCAATGAGTGCAGTTTGTTTAATGTATGAATGAGTCAAGTTTGTTTCACTGATTGAAAGAAAACGTTTGATTCATTGAATGTAGGATTGAATGAATGAATACACTTTGATACTTTGAATGAATGAGTTCAGCCAGAAGCATTGCATGAATTAGAGAAGACGAACTCATTGACATAACACGCGCAGTTTGTTTTTTTTGATTGACTGAGTGCAGTTTGAATCATTGAATGGACTATTCTTATTGGATTCATTAAATCTTGTGTTGTTTGTTTCAGTGAATCAATGAACAATGTTTGATTGAAGCTTGATTCAGTGAATGAATGTGTTAACCTGGAGACATTGAATTCAAAGAAACAATCGGTGTGGATTAATTCAATGAGTAAATTTTTTCTTATACATTCAATGCATGGAGCTTAACTTCTTATTTCAAAGAATCAAAGTGCATTCTTTCATTCAATGAATCCTACTTCAAAGACACATTCAATAAATCAAAAGTTATTTCTTGTTTCAATGAAGCAAACATAACTCAAATATTTAACAGATCAAAGCGCACTCATGAGTTCACTTCACAATCTGCATACATACATTTAGTTATTGTATCAAACTCAACTCAATGCAACAAACTCTACGTGTTAATTCAATGAGAAGAGCTTATCTCGTGAAGTCATGTTCCCGAGCTTGACGTATTCATTCAATGAAACAACTGCATTCGTTCATTCATTGATTCAAGCATCAATCGCACATTGAATCAGACGTTTTTCTTTGATTCAATGGAAGAAACATAACACATTCATTTAATGAATCCAAATGCATCGAATCATTCAATGCATCAAACTTCATTAAATCATTCGTATATTCAATGATTCAAAAGTTATTTATTCATTTAATGCAACAAACGCAACTCATACACTTTAATGAATCGAAGAGCACTCATTTGTATACTGAAACAAATTGCATTCTTTCTCTTATTCAGTGACTCACACTGAATTCATTCATTCCCTGAAATAAGCTGAACGTTTTTTTTCAATGCCTAGCGCTATTCTCATGAATACAATAGCATAACATATTCATTTCTGAAGGAAACTGCATTCACTCATTCATTGAATCATAGACTCAATTGTACTTTCAATGAATTAAACGTTTTATTGATTCAATGAAGCAAACTTACCCCATGCATTTAACTAAACAATTGAATTCACTAAATGAATGATTTAAGTTCATTTCTTTAAATCAATTAATAACGTTTCATTCATTGAATCAATGATTGAAGAATGTATTGATTAATTGAATTAATGCACATTGAATGATTGAATGGAGGCGTTATGATAGACACATTGCATACATGAGAGAAGCTATACTCATTGACTTAACACAAGCAGTCTGTTTCATTGAATGAGTGATTGCAGTTTATTGAATGTATCAAACTGCACTCCACGTGTGAATTATAGGAGTAGAGATTCTGCCATTCATGCAATGTGTGAAGAAGGTTAACTCATTCATTCAATGAAACAAACTGCACCGTGCTAATCAATGAGTCGACCTTCTCTCATAAATGCAGTGCCAAGAGTTCAACGCATTGATTGAATGAATGAATGAAACTGAACACTTCGATTCATTGAACCTCTCTGCACGTGTTAACCCAATGAGTCGAGCTTCTCTCATTCATTCAGTGTGTGAAGCTTAACCTATTCACTCAATTGAAACAAAATGCTCAAGTTAATTCAATGAGTACAACTTCTCTCAGTCATTCAATGCCACGAGTTTTACGCATTGAATTAATGTAAGAAACTGCACTCACTCATTCAATGAGGAGATCTTCACTCATTTATTCAATGTCTCGAGTGTAACGCTTGCAGTCATTCACTAATGAAGCAGACTGCATGGTTTCATTCAATGGCAAGAGCTTCTCTCATGTAATGAATACCACTACTATAACGATTTCATTCAATCAAACAAACCACATTAATTAAATCATTGATACAATCTTCTATCGTTTGATTCAATGAAGCAAACGTTATTAATTGATTCAATGCAACACACTTAGCACATTTTTGCCATCAATCAAGCTGTACCCATTCATTCAATGAAACACACTTTATATGATAATTGAACGATTAGTGCTTCTGCGATTCATTCAATATACCAATCCTCACGCATTCACTCAATAAAACAAACTGCACGTGATAATGAATGAGTCGAGCTTCTCTCATACATACAGTGCCACGAGATCAACTTATTGATTCATCGACACACATTCATTCAATGAAACTGCACGCGTAAACCCAATGAGTAGAGTTTTTTCATTCAATCAATGTGTGAAGCTTAACTCATACATTCAATGGAACAAACAGCATTCAGTCATCTATTGCATCAAGCTAGAATAATTAATTCAAGGAAACAAACTTAACTCATTTATTTAGTTAATCAAACCGTACTCGTTAATTCAATGAAAGAGACTGCACGTCCAACGAAAGAGACTGCACGAGACTCTTTCATTCATTCAGTGTCTCGTTTTTATCGCATTGGATCATTGGATTCACGATTTCTTTAAATGAATTATAAATTTAAATAAATAAACAAATAAAATAATTAATACCGTGTATTTCATTGAAGATTGTTTCAATAATTGAAAGAATGCAATTTGCTTGATTGAATGGAAGCATTATAGAAGAGGCATTGAATACATGAGCGAAACTCTACTCTTTGAATTAACTTGGTTTCATTGAATGAATGGGTGCAGTTTGTTGCATTGAATCGATGTGGTAAACGCCTGGGACTGAATGGATGAGAGAAGTTGTACCCATTGAATTAACACGAGCAGATTGTTTCATTGTGTGAATGAAATAAGCTTGAAACATTGAATGAATGAGAGATGCTCTACTTATTGGGTTAACACGAGTAGTGTGATTCATTGAGTGAATGTGTGCAGTTAGTTTCATTGGATCAATGGTTTGAACTCGTGGCAATGCATGTATGTGAGAAGGTCGACTCATTGAATAAGTGAGTTAAGCTTGACACATTATATGAATGGCAAAAGCTTTACTCATTGAATTAACACGTGCAGTGTGTTTTATTGAAAGAATTGACTGAAGGAATGAATTCAGTTTGATTCAATGAAATTTTAAATGACTGAATGCCTTTTTGCAGTAAATCAATGAGTGCAGTTTGTTTAATGTATGAATGAGTCAAGTTTGTTTCACTGATTGAAAGAAAACGTTTGATTCATTGAATGTAGGATTGAATGAATGAATACACTTTGATACTTTGAATGAATGAGTTCAGCCAGAAGCATTGCATGAATTAGAGAAGACGAACTCATTGACATAACACGCGCAGTTTGTTTTTTTTGATTGACTGAGTGCAGTTTGAATCATTGAATGGACTATTCTTATTGGATTCATTAAATCTTGTGTTGTTTGTTTCAGTGAATCAATGAACAATGTTTGATTGAAGCTTGATTCAGTGAATGAATGTGTTAACCTGGAGACATTGAATTCAAAGAAACAATCGGTGTGGATTAATTCAATGAGTAAATTTTTTCTTATACATTCAATGCATGGAGCTTAACTTCTTATTTCAAAGAATCAAAGTGCATTCTTTCATTCAATGAATCCTACTTCAAAGACACATTCAATAAATCAAAAGTTATTTCTTGTTTCAATGAAGCAAACATAACTCAAATATTTAACAGATCAAAGCGCACTCATGAGTTCACTTAACAATCTGCATACATACATTTAGTTATTGTATCAAACTCAACTCAATGCAACAAACTCTACGTGTTAATTCAATGAGAAGAGCTTATCTCGTGAAGTCATGTTCCCGAGCTTGACGTATTCATTCAATGAAACAACTGCATTCGTTCATTCATTGATTCAAGCATCAATCGCACATTGAATCAGACGTTTTTCTTTGATTCAATGGAAGAAACATAACACATTCATTTAATGAATCCAAATGCATCGAATCATTCAATGCATCAAACTTCATTAAATCATTCGTATATTCAATGATTCAAAAGTTATTTATTCATTTAATGCAACAAACGCAACTCATACACTTTAATGAATCGAAGAGCACTCATTTGTATACTGAAACAAATTGCATTCTTTCTCTTATTCAGTGACTCACACTGAATTCATTCATTCCCTGAAATAAGCTGAACGTTTTTTTTCAATGCCTAGCGCTATTCTCATGAATACAATAGCATAACATATTCATTTCTGAAGGAAACTGCATTCACTCATTCATTGAATCATAGACTCAATTGTACTTTCAATGAATTAAACGTTTTATTGACTCAATGAAGCAAACTTACCCCATGCATTTAACTAAACAATTGAATTCACTAAATGAATGATTTAAGTTCATTTCTTTAAATCAATTAATAACGTTTCATTCATTGAATCAATGATTGAAGAATGTATTGATTAATTGAATTAATGCACATTGAATGATTGAATGGAGGCGTTATGATAGACACATTGCATACATGAGAGAAGCTATACTCATTGACTTAACACAAGCAGTCTGTTTCATTGAATGAGTGATTGCAGTTTATTGAATGTATCAAACTGCACTCCACGTGTGAATTATAGGAGTAGAGATTCTGCCATTCATGCAATGTGTGAAGAAGGTTAACTCATTCATTCAATGAAACAAACTGCACCGTGCTAATCAATGAGTCGACCTTCTCTCATAAATGCAGTGCCAAGAGTTCAACGCATTGATTGAATGAATGAATGAAACTGAACACTTCGATTCATTGAACCTCTCTGCACGTGTTAACCCAATGAGTCGAGCTTCTCTCATTCATTCAGTGTGTGAAGCTTAACCTATTCACTCAATTGAAACAAAATGCTCAAGTTAATTCAATGAGTACAACTTCTCTCAGTCATTCAATGCCACGAGTTTTACGCATTGAATTAATGTAAGAAACTGCACTCACTCATTCAATGAGGAGATCTTCACTCATTTATTCAATGTCTCGAGTGTAACGCTTGCAGTCATTCACTAATGAAGCAGACTGCATGGTTTCATTCAATGGCAAGAGCTTCTCTCATGTAATGAATACCACTACTATAACGATTTCATTCAATCAAACAAACCACATTAATTAAATCATTGATACAATCTTCTATCGTTTGATTCAATGAAGCAAACGTTATTAATTGATTCAATGCAACACACTTAGCACATTTATGCCATCAATCAAGCTGTACCCATTCATTCAATGAAACACACTTTATATGATAATTGAACGATTAGTGCTTCTGCGATTCATTCAATATACCAATCCTCACGCATTCACTCAATAAAACAAACTGCACGTGATAATGAATGAGTCGAGCCTCTCTCATACATACAGTGCCACGAGATCAACTTATTGATTCATCGACACACATTCATTCAATGAAACTGCACGCGTAAACCCAATGAGTAGAGTTTTTTCATTCAATCAATGTGTGAAGCTTAACTCATACATTCAATGGAACAAACAGCATTCAGTCATCTATTGCATCAAGCTAGAATAATTAATTCAAGGAAACAAACTTAACTCATTTATTTAGTTAATCAAACCGTACTCGTTAATTCAATGAAAGAGACTGCACGTCCAACGAAAGAGACTGCACGAGACTCTTTCATTCATTCAGTGTCTCGTTTTTATCGCATTGGATCATTGGATTCACGATTTCTTTAAATGAATTATAAATTTAAATAAATAAACAAATAAAATAATTAATACCGTGTATTTCATTGAAGATTGTTTCAATAATTGAAAGAATGCAATTTGCTTGATTGAATGGAAGCATTATAGAAGAGGCATTGAATACATGAGCGAAACTCTACTCTTTGAATTAACTTGGTTTCATTGAATGAATGGGTGCAGTTTGTTGCATTGAATCGATGTGGTAAACGCCTGGGACTGAATGGATGAGAGAAGTTGTACCCATTGAATTAACACGAGCAGATTGTTTCATTGTGTGAATGAAATAAGCTTGAAACATTGAATGAATGAGAGATGCTCTACTTCTTAGGTTAACACGAGTAGTGTGATTCATTGAGTGAATGTGTGCAGTTAGTTTCATTGGATCAATGGTTTGAACTCGTGGCAATGCATGTATGTGAGAAGGTCGACTCATTGAATAAGTGAGTTAAGCTTGACACATTATATGAATGGCAAAAGCTTTACTCATTGAATTAACACGTGCAGTGTGTTTTATTGAAAGAATTGACTGAAGGAATGAATTCAGTTTGATTCAATGAAATTTTAAATGACTGAATGCCTTTTTGCAGTAAATCAATGAGTGCAGTTTGTTGAATGTATGAATGAGTCAAGTTTGTTTCACTGATTGAAAGAAAACGTTTGATTCATTGAATGTAGGATTGAATGAATGAATACACTTTGATACTTTGAATGAATGAGTTCAGCCCGAAGCATTGCATGAATTAGAGAAGACGAACTCATTGACATAACACGCGCAGTTTGTTTTTTTTGATTGACTGAGTGCAGTTTGAATCATTGAATGGACTATTCTTATTGGATTCATTAAATCTTGTGTTGTTTGTTTCAGTGAATCAATGAACAATGTTTGATTGAAGCTTGATTCAGTGAATGAATGTGTTAACCTGGAGACATTGAATTCAAAGAAACAATCGGTGTGGATTAATTCAATGAGTAAATTTTTTCTTATACATTCAATGCATGGAGCTTAACTTCTTATTTCAAAGAATCAAAGTGCATTCTTTCATTCAATGAATCCTACTTCAAAGACACATTCAATAAATCAAAAGTTATTTCTTGTTTCAATGAAGCAAACATAACTCAAATATTTAACAGATCAAAGCGCACTCATGAGTTCACTTAACAATCTGCATACATACATTTAGTTATTGTATCAAACTCAACTCAATGCAACAAACTCTACGTGTTAATTCAATGAGAAGAGCTTATCTCGTGAAGTCATGTTCCCGAGCTTGACGTATTCATTCAATGAAACAACTGCATTCGTTCATTCATTGATTCAAGCATCAATCGCACATTGAATCAGACGTTTTTCTTTGATTCAATGGAAGAAACATAACACATTCATTTAATGAATCCAAATGCATCGAATCATTCAATGCATCAAACTTCATTAAATCATTCGTATATTCAATGATTCAAAAGTTATTTATTCATTTAATGCAACAAACGCAACTCATACACTTTAATGAATCGAAGAGCACTCATTTGTATACTGAAACAAATTGCATTCTTTCTCTTATTCAGTGACTCACACTGAATTCATTCATTCCCTGAAATAAGCTGAACGTTTTTTTTCAATGCCTAGCGCTATTCTCATGAATACAATAGCATAACATATTCATTTCTGAAGGAAACTGCATTCACTCATTCATTGAATCATAGACTCAATTGTACTTTCAATGAATTAAACGTTTTATTGACTCAATGAAGCAAACTTACCCCATGCATTTAACTAAACAATTGAATTCACTAAATGAATGATTTAAGTTCATTTCTTTAAATCAATTAATAACGTTTCATTCATTGAATCAATGATTGAAGAATGTATTGATTAATTGAATTAATGCACATTGAATGATTGAATGGAGGCGTTATGATAGACACATTGCATACATGAGAGAAGCTATACTCATTGACTTAACACAAGCAGTCTGTTTCATTGAATGAGTGATTGCAGTTTATTGAATGTATCAAACTGCACTCCACGTGTGAATTATAGGAGTAGAGATTCTGCCATTCATGCAATGTGTGAAGAAGGTTAACTCATTCATTCAATGAAACAAACTGCACCGTGCTAATCAATGAGTCGACCTTCTCTCATAAATGCAGTGCCAAGAGTTCAACGCATTGATTGAATGAATGAATGAAACTGAACACTTCGATTCATTGAACCTCTCTGCACGTGTTAACCCAATGAGTCGAGCTTCTCTCATTCATTCAGTGTGTGAAGCTTAACCTATTCACTCAATTGAAACAAAATGCTCAAGTTAATTCAATGAGTACAACTTCTCTCAGTCATTCAATGCCACGAGTTTTACGCATTGAATTAATGTAAGAAACTGCACTCACTCATTCAATGAGGAGATCTTCACTCATTTATTCAATGTCTCGAGTGTAACGCTTGCAGTCATTCACTAATGAAGCAGACTGCATGGTTTCATTCAATGGCAAGAGCTTCTCTCATGTAATGAATACCACTACTATAACGATTTCATTCAATCAAACAAACCACATTAATTAAATCATTGATACAATCTTCTATCGTTTGATTCAATGAAGCAAACGTTATTAATTGATTCAATGCAACACACTTAGCACATTTATGCCATCAATCAAGCTGTACCCATTCATTCAATGAAACACACTTTATATGATAATTGAACGATTAGTGCTTCTGCGATTCATTCAATATACCAATCCTCACGCATTCACTCAATAAAACAAACTGCACGTGATAATGAATGAGTCGAGCCTCTCTCATACATACAGTGCCACGAGATCAACTTATTGATTCATCGACACACATTCATTCAATGAAACTGCACGCGTAAACCCAATGAGTAGAGTTTTTTCATTCAATCAATGTGTGAAGCTTAACTCATACATTCAATGGAACAAACAGCATTCAGTCATCTATTGCATCAAGCTAGAATAATTAATTCAAGGAAACAAACTTAACTCATTTATTTAGTTAATCAAACCGTACTCGTTAATTCAATGAAAGAGACTGCACGTCCAACGAAAGAGACTGCACGAGACTCTTTCATTCATTCAGTGTCTCGTTTTTATCGCATTGGATCATTGGATTCACGATTTCTTTAAATGAATTATAAATTTAAATAAATAAACAAATAAAATAATTAATACCGTGTATTTCATTGAAGATTGTTTCAATAATTGAAAGAATGCAATTTGCTTGATTGAATGGAAGCATTATAGAAGAGGCATTGAATACATGAGCGAAACTCTACTCTTTGAATTAACTTGGTTTCATTGAATGAATGGGTGCAGTTTGTTGCATTGAATCGATGTGGTAAACGCCTGGGACTGAATGGATGAGAGAAGTTGTACCCATTGAATTAACACGAGCAGATTGTTTCATTGTGTGAATGAAATAAGCTTGAAACATTGAATGAATGAGAGATGCTCTACTTCTTAGGTTAACACGAGTAGTGTGATTCATTGAGTGAATGTGTGCAGTTAGTTTCATTGGATCAATGGTTTGAACTCGTGGCAATGCATGTATGTGAGAAGGTCGACTCATTGAATAAGTGAGTTAAGCTTGACACATTATATGAATGGCAAAAGCTTTACTCATTGAATTAACACGTGCAGTGTGTTTTATTGAAAGAATTGACTGAAGGAATGAATTCAGTTTGATTCAATGAAATTTTAAATGACTGAATGCCTTTTTGCAGTAAATCAATGAGTGCAGTTTGTTTAATGTATGAATGAGTCAAGTTTGTTTCACTGATTGAAAGAAAACGTTTGATTCATTGAATGTAGGATTGAATGAATGAATACACTTTGATACTTTGAATGAATGAGTTCAGCCAGAAGCATTGCATGAATTAGAGAAGACGAACTCATTGACATAACACGCGCAGTTTGTTTTTTTTGATTGACTGAGTGCAGTTTGAATCATTGAATGGACTATTCTTATTGGATTCATTAAATCTTGTGTTGTTTGTTTCAGTGAATCAATGAACAATGTTTGATTGAAGCTTGATTCAGTGAATGAATGTGTTAACCTGGAGACATTGAATTCAAAGAAACAATCGGTGTGGATTAATTCAATGAGTAAATTTTTTCTTATACATTCAATGCATGGAGCTTAACTTCTTATTTCAAAGAATCAAAGTGCATTCTTTCATTCAATGAATCCTACTTCAAAGACACATTCAATAAATCAAAAGTTATTTCTTGTTTCAATGAAGCAAACATAACTCAAATATTTAACAGATCAAAGCGCACTCATGAGTTCACTTCACAATCTGCATACATACATTTAGTTATTGTATCAAACTCAACTCAATGCAACAAACTCTACGTGTTAATTCAATGAGAAGAGCTTATCTCGTGAAGTCATGTTCCCGAGCTTGACGTATTCATTCAATGAAACAACTGCATTCGTTCATTCATTGATTCAAGCATCAATCGCACATTGAATCAGACGTTTTTCTTTGATTCAATGGAAGAAACATAACACATTCATTTAATGAATCCAAATGCATCGAATCATTCAATGCATCAAACTTCATTAAATCATTCGTATATTCAATGATTCAAAAGTTATTTATTCATTTAATGCAACAAACGCAACTCATACACTTTAATGAATCGAAGAGCACTCATTTGTATACTGAAACAAATTGCATTCTTTCTCTTATTCAGTGACTCACACTGAATTCATTCATTCCCTGAAATAAGCTGAACGTTTTTTTTCAATGCCTAGCGCTATTCTCATGAATACAATAGCATAACATATTCATTTCTGAAGGAAACTGCATTCACTCATTCATTGAATCATAGACTCAATTGTACTTTCAATGAATTAAACGTTTTATTGATTCAATGAAGCAAACTTACCCCATGCATTTAACTAAACAATTGAATTCACTAAATGAATGATTTAAGTTCATTTCTTTAAATCAATTAATAACGTTTCATTCATTGAATCAATGATTGAAGAATGTATTGATTAATTGAATTAATGCACATTGAATGATTGAATGGAGGCGTTATGATAGACACATTGCATACATGAGAGAAGCTATACTCATTGACTTAACACAAGCAGTCTGTTTCATTGAATGAGTGATTGCAGTTTATTGAATGTATCAAACTGCACTCCACGTGTGAATTATAGGAGTAGAGATTCTGCCATTCATGCAATGTGTGAAGAAGGTTAACTCATTCATTCAATGAAACAAACTGCACCGTGCTAATCAATGAGTCGACCTTCTCTCATAAATGCAGTGCCAAGAGTTCAACGCATTGATTGAATGAATGAATGAAACTGAACACTTCGATTCATTGAACCTCTCTGCACGTGTTAACCCAATGAGTCGAGCTTCTCTCATTCATTCAGTGTGTGAAGCTTAACCTATTCACTCAATTGAAACAAAATGCTCAAGTTAATTCAATGAGTACAACTTCTCTCAGTCATTCAATGCCACGAGTTTTACGCATTGAATTAATGTAAGAAACTGCACTCACTCATTCAATGAGGAGATCTTCACTCATTTATTCAATGTCTCGAGTGTAACGCTTGCAGTCATTCACTAATGAAGCAGACTGCATGGTTTCATTCAATGGCAAGAGCTTCTCTCATGTAATGAATACCACTACTATAACGATTTCATTCAATCAAACAAACCACATTAATTAAATCATTGATACAATCTTCTATCGTTTGATTCAATGAAGCAAACGTTATTAATTGATTCAATGCAACACACTTAGCACATTTTTGCCATCAATCAAGCTGTACCCATTCATTCAATGAAACACACTTTATATGATAATTGAACGATTAGTGCTTCTGCGATTCATTCAATATACCAATCCTCACGCATTCACTCAATAAAACAAACTGCACGTGATAATGAATGAGTCGAGCTTCTCTCATACATACAGTGCCACGAGATCAACTTATTGATTCATCGACACACATTCATTCAATGAAACTGCACGCGTAAACCCAATGAGTAGAGTTTTTTCATTCAATCAATGTGTGAAGCTTAACTCATACATTCAATGGAACAAACAGCATTCAGTCATCTATTGCATCAAGCTAGAATAATTAATTCAAGGAAACAAACTTAACTCATTTATTTAGTTAATCAAACCGTACTCGTTAATTCAATGAAAGAGACTGCACGTCCAACGAAAGAGACTGCACGAGACTCTTTCATTCATTCAGTGTCTCGTTTTTATCGCATTGGATCATTGGATTCACGATTTCTTTAAATGAATTATAAATTTAAATAAATAAACAAATAAAATAATTAATACCGTGTATTTCATTGAAGATTGTTTCAATAATTGAAAGAATGCAATTTGCTTGATTGAATGGAAGCATTATAGAAGAGGCATTGAATACATGAGCGAAACTCTACTCTTTGAATTAACTTGGTTTCATTGAATGAATGGGTGCAGTTTGTTGCATTGAATCGATGTGGTAAACGCCTGGGACTGAATGGATGAGAGAAGTTGTACCCATTGAATTAACACGAGCAGATTGTTTCATTGTGTGAATGAAATAAGCTTGAAACATTGAATGAATGAGAGATGCTCTACTTATTGGGTTAACACGAGTAGTGTGATTCATTGAGTGAATGTGTGCAGTTAGTTTCATTGGATCAATGGTTTGAACTCGTGGCAATGCATGTATGTGAGAAGGTCGACTCATTGAATAAGTGAGTTAAGCTTGACACATTATATGAATGGCAAAAGCTTTACTCATTGAATTAACACGTGCAGTGTGTTTTATTGAAAGAATTGACTGAAGGAATGAATTCAGTTTGATTCAATGAAATTTTAAATGACTGAATGCCTTTTTGCAGTAAATCAATGAGTGCAGTTTGTTTAATGTATGAATGAGTCAAGTTTGTTTCACTGATTGAAAGAAAACGTTTGATTCATTGAATGTAGGATTGAATGAATGAATACACTTTGATACTTTGAATGAATGAGTTCAGCCAGAAGCATTGCATGAATTAGAGAAGACGAACTCATTGACATAACACGCGCAGTTTGTTTTTTTTGATTGACTGAGTGCAGTTTGAATCATTGAATGGACTATTCTTATTGGATTCATTAAATCTTGTGTTGTTTGTTTCAGTGAATCAATGAACAATGTTTGATTGAAGCTTGATTCAGTGAATGAATGTGTTAACCTGGAGACATTGAATTCAAAGAAACAATCGGTGTGGATTAATTCAATGAGTAAATTTTTTCTTATACATTCAATGCATGGAGCTTAACTTCTTATTTCAAAGAATCAAAGTGCATTCTTTCATTCAATGAATCCTACTTCAAAGACACATTCAATAAATCAAAAGTTATTTCTTGTTTCAATGAAGCAAACATAACTCAAATATTTAAGAGATCAAAGCGCACTCATGAGTTCACTTAACAATCTGCATACATACATTTAGTTATTGTATCAAACTCAACTCAATGCAACAAACTCTACGTGTTAATTCAATGAGAAGAGCTTATCTCGTGAAGTCATGTTCCCGAGCTTGACGTATTCATTCAATGAAACAACTGCATTCGTTCATTCATTGATTCAAGCATCAATCGCACATTGAATCAGACGTTTTTCTTTGATTCAATGGAAGAAACATAACACATTCATTTAATGAATCCAAATGCATCGAATCATTCAATGCATCAAACTTCATTAAATCATTCGTATATTCAATGATTCAAAAGTTATTTATTCATTTAATGCAACAAACGCAACTCATACACTTTAATGAATCGAAGAGCACTCATTTGTATACTGAAACAAATTGCATTCTTTCTCTTATTCAGTGACTCACACTGAATTCATTCATTCCCTGAAATAAGCTGAACGTTTTTTTTCAATGCCTAGCGCTATTCTCATGAATACAATAGCATAACATATTCATTTCTGAAGGAAACTGCATTCACTCATTCATTGAATCATAGACTCAATTGTACTTTCAATGAATTAAACGTTTTATTGACTCAATGAAGCAAACTTACCCCATGCATTTAACTAAACAATTGAATTCACTAAATGAATGATTTAAGTTCATTTCTTTAAATCAATTAATAACGTTTCATTCATTGAATCAATGATTGAAGAATGTATTGATTAATTGAATTAATGCACATTGAATGATTGAATGGAGGCGTTATGATAGACACATTGCATACATGAGAGAAGCTATACTCATTGACTTAACACAAGCAGTCTGTTTCATTGAATGAGTGATTGCAGTTTATTGAATGTATCAAACTGCACTCCACGTGTGAATTATAGGAGTAGAGATTCTGCCATTCATGCAATGTGTGAAGAAGGTTAACTCATTCATTCAATGAAACAAACTGCACCGTGCTAATCAATGAGTCGACCTTCTCTCATAAATGCAGTGCCAAGAGTTCAACGCATTGATTGAATGAATGAATGAAACTGAACACTTCGATTCATTGAACCTCTCTGCACGTGTTAACCCAATGAGTCGAGCTTCTCTCATTCATTCAGTGTGTGAAGCTTAACCTATTCACTCAATTGAAACAAAATGCTCAAGTTAATTCAATGAGTACAACTTCTCTCAGTCATTCAATGCCACGAGTTTTACGCATTGAATTAATGTAAGAAACTGCACTCACTCATTCAATGAGGAGATCTTCACTCATTTATTCAATGTCTCGAGTGTAACGCTTGCAGTCATTCACTAATGAAGCAGACTGCATGGTTTCATTCAATGGCAAGAGCTTCTCTCATGTAATGAATACCACTACTATAACGATTTCATTCAATCAAACAAACCACATTAATTAAATCATTGATACAATCTTCTATCGTTTGATTCAATGAAGCAAACGTTATTAATTGATTCAATGCAACACACTTAGCACATTTATGCCATCAATCAAGCTGTACCCATTCATTCAATGAAACACACTTTATATGATAATTGAACGATTAGTGCTTCTGCGATTCATTCAATATACCAATCCTCACGCATTCACTCAATAAAACAAACTGCACGTGATAATGAATGTTTCGAGCCTCTCTCATACATACAGTGCCACGAGATCAACTTATTGATTCATCGACACACATTCATTCAATGAAACTGCACGCGTAAACCCAATGAGTAGAGTTTTTTCATTCAATCAATGTGTGAAGCTTAACTCATACATTCAATGGAACAAACAGCATTCAGTCATCTATTGCATCAAGCTAGAATAATTAATTCAAGGAAACAAACTTAACTCATTTATTTAGTTAATCAAACCGTACTCGTTAATTCAATGAAAGAGACTGCACGTCCAACGAAAGAGACTGCACGAGACTCTTTCATTCATTCAGTGTCTCGTTTTTATCGCATTGGATCATTGGATTCACGATTTCTTTAAATGAATTATAAATTTAAATAAATAAACAAATAAAATAATTAATACCGTGTATTTCATTGAAGATTGTTTCAATAATTGAAAGAATGCAATTTGCTTGATTGAATGGAAGCATTATAGAAGAGGCATTGAATACATGAGCGAAACTCTACTCTTTGAATTAACTTGGTTTCATTGAATGAATGGGTGCAGTTTGTTGCATTGAATCGATGTGGTAAACGCCTGGGACTGAATGGATGAGAGAAGTTGTACCCATTGAATTAACACGAGCAGATTGTTTCATTGTGTGAATGAAATAAGCTTGAAACATTGAATGAATGAGAGATGCTCTACTTATTGGGTTAACACGAGTAGTGTGATTCATTGAGTGAATGTGTGCAGTTAGTTTCATTGGATCAATGGTTTGAACTCGTGGCAATGCATGTATGTGAGAAGGTCGACTCATTGAATAAGTGAGTTAAGCTTGACACATTATATGAATGGCAAAAGCTTTACTCATTGAATTAACACGTGCAGTGTGTTTTATTGAAAGAATTGACTGAAGGAATGAATTCAGTTTGATTCAATGAAATTTTAAATGACTGAATGCCTTTTTGCAGTAAATCAATGAGTGCAGTTTGTTTAATGTATGAATGAGTCAAGTTTGTTTCACTGATTGAAAGAAAACGTTTGATTCATTGAATGTAGGATTGAATGAATGAATACACTTTGATACTTTGAATGAATGAGTTCAGCCAGAAGCATTGCATGAATTAGAGAAGACGAACTCATTGACATAACACGCGCAGTTTGTTTTTTTTGATTGACTGAGTGCAGTTTGAATCATTGAATGGACTATTCTTATTGGATTCATTAAATCTTGTGTTGTTTGTTTCAGTGAATCAATGAACAATGTTTGATTGAAGCTTGATTCAGTGAATGAATGTGTTAACCTGGAGACATTGAATTCAAAGAAACAATCGGTGTGGATTAATTCAATGAGTAAATTTTTTCTTATACATTCAATGCATGGAGCTTAACTTCTTATTTCAAAGAATCAAAGTGCATTCTTTCATTCAATGAATCCTACTTCAAAGACACATTCAATAAATCAAAAGTTATTTCTTGTTTCAATGAAGCAAACATAACTCAAATATTTAACAGATCAAAGCGCACTCATGAGTTCACTTAACAATCTGCATACATACATTTAGTTATTGTATCAAACTCAACTCAATGCAACAAACTCTACGTGTTAATTCAATGAGAAGAGCTTATCTCGTGAAGTCATGTTCCCGAGCTTGACGTATTCATTCAATGAAACAACTGCATTCGTTCATTCATTGATTCAAGCATCAATCGCACATTGAATCAGACGTTTTTCTTTGATTCAATGGAAGAAACATAACACATTCATTTAATGAATCCAAATGCATCGAATCATTCAATGCATCAAACTTCATTAAATCATTCGTATATTCAATGATTCAAAAGTTATTTATTCATTTAATGCAACAAACGCAACTCATACACTTTAATGAATCGAAGAGCACTCATTTGTATACTGAAACAAATTGCATTCTTTCTCTTATTCAGTGACTCACACTGAATTCATTCATTCCCTGAAATAAGCTGAACGTTTTTTTTCAATGCCTAGCGCTATTCTCATGAATACAATAGCATAACATATTCATTTCTGAAGGAAACTGCATTCACTCATTCATTGAATCATAGACTCAATTGTACTTTCAATGAATTAAACGTTTTATTGACTCAATGAAGCAAACTTACCCCATGCATTTAACTAAACAATTGAATTCACTAAATGAATGATTTAAGTTCATTTCTTTAAATCAATTAATAACGTTTCATTCATTGAATCAATGATTGAAGAATGTATTGATTAATTGAATTAATGCACATTGAATGATTGAATGGAGGCGTTATGATAGACACATTGCATACATGAGAGAAGCTATACTCATTGACTTAACACAAGCAGTCTGTTTCATTGAATGAGTGATTGCAGTTTATTGAATGTATCAAACTGCACTCCACGTGTGAATTATAGGAGTAGAGATTCTGCCATTCATGCAATGTGTGAAGAAGGTTAACTCATTCATTCAATGAAACAAACTGCACCGTGCTAATCAATGAGTCGACCTTCTCTCATAAATGCAGTGCCAAGAGTTCAACGCATTGATTGAATGAATGAATGAAACTGAACACTTCGATTCATTGAACCTCTCTGCACGTGTTAACCCAATGAGTCGAGCTTCTCTCATTCATTCAGTGTGTGAAGCTTAACCTATTCACTCAATTGAAACAAAATGCTCAAGTTAATTCAATGAGTACAACTTCTCTCAGTCATTCAATGCCACGAGTTTTACGCATTGAATTAATGTAAGAAACTGCACTCACTCATTCAATGAGGAGATCTTCACTCATTTATTCAATGTCTCGAGTGTAACGCTTGCAGTCATTCACTAATGAAGCAGACTGCATGGTTTCATTCAATGGCAAGAGCTTCTCTCATGTAATGAATACCACTACTATAACGATTTCATTCAATCAAACAAACCACATTAATTAAATCATTGATACAATCTTCTATCGTTTGATTCAATGAAGCAAACGTTATTAATTGATTCAATGCAACACACTTAGCACATTTATGCCATCAATCAAGCTGTACCCATTCATTCAATGAAACACACTTTATATGATAATTGAACGATTAGTGCTTCTGCGATTCATTCAATATACCAATCCTCACGCATTCACTCAATAAAACAAACTGCACGTGATAATGAATGAGTCGAGCCTCTCTCATACATACAGTGCCACGAGATCAACTTATTGATTCATCGACACACATTCATTCAATGAAACTGCACGCGTAAACCCAATGAGTAGAGTTTTTTCATTCAATCAATGTGTGAAGCTTAACTCATACATTCAATGGAACAAACAGCATTCAGTCATCTATTGCATCAAGCTAGAATAATTAATTCAAGGAAACAAACTTAACTCATTTATTTAGTTAATCAAACCGTACTCGTTAATTCAATGAAAGAGACTGCACGTCCAACGAAAGAGACTGCACGAGACTCTTTCATTCATTCAGTGTCTCGTTTTTATCGCATTGGATCATTGGATTCACGATTTCTTTAAATGAATTATAAATTTAAATAAATAAACAAATAAAATAATTAATACCGTGTATTTCATTGAAGATTGTTTCAATAATTGAAAGAATGCAATTTGCTTGATTGAATGGAAGCATTATAGAAGAGGCATTGAATACATGAGCGAAACTCTACTCTTTGAATTAACTTGGTTTCATTGAATGAATGGGTGCAGTTTGTTGCATTGAATCGATGTGGTAAACGCCTGGGACTGAATGGATGAGAGAAGTTGTACCCATTGAATTAACACGAGCAGATTGTTTCATTGTGTGAATGAAATAAGCTTGAAACATTGAATGAATGAGAGATGCTCTACTTCTTAGGTTAACACGAGTAGTGTGATTCATTGAGTGAATGTGTGCAGTTAGTTTCATTGGATCAATGGTTTGAACTCGTGGCAATGCATGTATGTGAGAAGGTCGACTCATTGAATAAGTGAGTTAAGCTTGACACATTATATGAATGGCAAAAGCTTTACTCATTGAATTAACACGTGCAGTGTGTTTTATTGAAAGAATTGACTGAAGGAATGAATTCAGTTTGATTCAATGAAATTTTAAATGACTGAATGCCTTTTTGCAGTAAATCAATGAGTGCAGTTTGTTTAATGTATGAATGAGTCAAGTTTGTTTCACTGATTGAAAGAAAACGTTTGATTCATTGAATGTAGGATTGAATGAATGAATACACTTTGATACTTTGAATGAATGAGTTCAGCCAGAAGCATTGCATGAATTAGAGAAGACGAACTCATTGACATAACACGCGCAGTTTGTTTTTTTTGATTGACTGAGTGCAGTTTGAATCATTGAATGGACTATTCTTATTGGATTCATTAAATCTTGTGTTGTTTGTTTCAGTGAATCAATGAACAATGTTTGATTGAAGCTTGATTCAGTGAATGAATGTGTTAACCTGGAGACATTGAATTCAAAGAAACAATCGGTGTGGATTAATTCAATGAGTAAATTTTTTCTTATACATTCAATGCATGGAGCTTAACTTCTTATTTCAAAGAATCAAAGTGCATTCTTTCATTCAATGAATCCTACTTCAAAGACACATTCAATAAATCAAAAGTTATTTCTTGTTTCAATGAAGCAAACATAACTCAAATATTTAACAGATCAAAGCGCACTCATGAGTTCACTTAACAATCTGCATACATACATTTAGTTATTGTATCAAACTCAACTCAATGCAACAAACTCTACGTGTTAATTCAATGAGAAGAGCTTATCTCGTGAAGTCATGTTCCCGAGCTTGACGTATTCATTCAATGAAACAACTGCATTCGTTCATTCATTGATTCAAGCATCAATCGCACATTGAATCAGACGTTTTTCTTTGATTCAATGGAAGAAACATAACACATTCATTTAATGAATCCAAATGCATCGAATCATTCAATGCATCAAACTTCATTAAATCATTCGTATATTCAATGATTCAAAAGTTATTTATTCATTTAATGCAACAAACGCAACTCATACACTTTAATGAATCGAAGAGCACTCATTTGTATACTGAAACAAATTGCATTCTTTCTCTTATTCAGTGACTCACACTGAATTCATTCATTCCCTGAAATAAGCTGAACGTTTTTTTTCAATGCCTAGCGCTATTCTCATGAATACAATAGCATAACATATTCATTTCTGAAGGAAACTGCATTCACTCATTCATTGAATCATAGACTCAATTGTACTTTCAATGAATTAAACGTTTTATTGATTCAATGAAGCAAACTTACCCCATGCATTTAACTAAACAATTGAATTCACTAAATGAATGATTTAAGTTCATTTCTTTAAATCAATTAATAACGTTTCATTCATTGAATCAATGATTGAAGAATGTATTGATTAATTGAATTAATGCACATTGAATGATTGAATGGAGGCGTTATGATAGACACATTGCATACATGAGAGAAGCTATACTCATTGACTTAACACAAGCAGTCTGTTTCATTGAATGAGTGATTGCAGTTTATTGAATGTATCAAACTGCACTCCACGTGTGAATTATAGGAGTAGAGATTCTGCCATTCATGCAATGTGTGAAGAAGGTTAACTCATTCATTCAATGAAACAAACTGCACCGTGCTAATCAATGAGTCGACCTTCTCTCATAAATGCAGTGCCAAGAGTTCAACGCATTGATTGAATGAATGAATGAAACTGAACACTTCGATTCATTGAACCTCTCTGCACGTGTTAACCCAATGAGTCGAGCTTCTCTCATTCATTCAGTGTGTGAAGCTTAACCTATTCACTCAATTGAAACAAAATGCTCAAGTTAATTCAATGAGTACAACTTCTCTCAGTCATTCAATGCCACGAGTTTTACGCATTGAATTAATGTAAGAAACTGCACTCACTCATTCAATGAGGAGATCTTCACTCATTTATTCAATGTCTCGAGTGTAACGCTTGCAGTCATTCACTAATGAAGCAGACTGCATGGTTTCATTCAATGGCAAGAGCTTCTCTCATGTAATGAATACCACTACTATAACGATTTCATTCAATCAAACAAACCACATTAATTAAATCATTGATACAATCTTCTATCGTTTGATTCAATGAAGCAAACGTTATTAATTGATTCAATGCAACACACTTAGCACATTTTTGCCATCAATCAAGCTGTACCCATTCATTCAATGAAACACACTTTATATGATAATTGAACGATTAGTGCTTCTGCGATTCATTCAATATACCAATCCTCACGCATTCACTCAATAAAACAAACTGCACGTGATAATGAATGAGTCGAGCTTCTCTCATACATACAGTGCCACGAGATCAACTTATTGATTCATCGACACACATTCATTCAATGAAACTGCACGCGTAAACCCAATGAGTAGAGTTTTTTCATTCAATCAATGTGTGAAGCTTAACTCATACATTCAATGGAACAAACAGCATTCAGTCATCTATTGCATCAAGCTAGAATAATTAATTCAAGGAAACAAACTTAACTCATTTATTTAGTTAATCAAACCGTACTCGTTAATTCAATGAAAGAGACTGCACGTCCAACGAAAGAGACTGCACGAGACTCTTTCATTCATTCAGTGTCTCGTTTTTATCGCATTGGATCATTGGATTCACGATTTCTTTAAATGAATTATAAATTTAAATAAATAAACAAATAAAATAATTAATACCGTGTATTTCATTGAAGATTGTTTCAATAATTGAAAGAATGCAATTTGCTTGATTGAATGGAAGCATTATAGAAGAGGCATTGAATACATGAGCGAAACTCTACTCTTTGAATTAACTTGGTTTCATTGAATGAATGGGTGCAGTTTGTTGCATTGAATCGATGTGGTAAACGCCTGGGACTGAATGGATGAGAGAAGTTGTACCCATTGAATTAACACGAGCAGATTGTTTCATTGTGTGAATGAAATAAGCTTGAAACATTGAATGAATGAGAGATGCTCTACTTATTGGGTTAACACGAGTAGTGTGATTCATTGAGTGAATGTGTGCAGTTAGTTTCATTGGATCAATGGTTTGAACTCGTGGCAATGCATGTATGTGAGAAGGTCGACTCATTGAATAAGTGAGTTAAGCTTGACACATTATATGAATGGCAAAAGCTTTACTCATTGAATTAACACGTGCAGTGTGTTTTATTGAAAGAATTGACTGAAGGAATGAATTCAGTTTGATTCAATGAAATTTTAAATGACTGAATGCCTTTTTGCAGTAAATCAATGAGTGCAGTTTGTTGAATGTATGAATGAGTCAAGTTTGTTTCACTGATTGAAAGAAAACGTTTGATTCATTGAATATAGGATTGAATGAATGAATACACTTTGATACTTTGAATGAATGAGTTCAGCCCGAAGCATTGCATGAATTAGAGAAGACGAACTCATTGACATAACACGCGCAGTTTGTTTCATTGATTGACTGAGTGCAGTTTGAATCATTGAATGGACTATTCTTATTGGATTCATTAAATCTTGTGTTGTTTGTTTCAGTGAATCAATGAACAATGTTTGATTGAAGATTGATTCAGTGAATGAATGTGTTAACCTGGAGACATTGAATTCAAAGAAACAATCGGTGTGGATTAATTCAATGAGTAAATTTTTTCTTATACATTCAATGCATGGAGCTTAACTTCTTATTTCAAAGAATCAAAGTGCATTCTTTCATTCAATGAATCCTACTTCAAAGACACATTCAATAAATCAAAAGTTATTTCTTGTTTCAATGAAGCAAACATAACTCAAATATTTAAGAGATCAAAGCGCACTCATGAGTTCACTTAACAATCTGCATACATACATTTAGTTATTGTATCAAACTCAACTCAATGCAACAAACTCTACGTGTTAATTCAATGAGAAGAGCTTATCTCGTGAAGTCATGTTCCCGAGCTTGACGTATTCATTCAATGAAACAACTGCATTCGTTCATTCATTGATTCAAGCATCAATCGCACATTGAATCAGACGTTTTTCTTTGATTCAATGGAAGAAACATAACACATTCATTTAATGAATCCAAATGCATCGAATCATTCAATGCATCAAACTTCATTAAATCATTCGTATATTCAATGATTCAAAAGTTATTTATTCATTTAATGCAACAAACGCAACTCATACACTTTAATGAATCGAAGAGCACTCATTTGTATACTGAAACAAATTGCATTCTTTCTCTTATTCAGTGACTCACACTGAATTCATTCATTCCCTGAAATAAGCTGAACGTTTTTTTTCAATGCCTAGCGCTATTCTCATGAATACAATAGCATAACATATTCATTTCTGAAGGAAACTGCATTCACTCATTCATTGAATCATAGACTCAATTGTACTTTCAATGAATTAAACGTTTTATTGATTCAATGAAGCAAACTTACCCCATGCATTTAACTAAACAATTGAATTCACTAAATGAATGATTTAAGTTCATTTCTTTAAATCAATTAATAACGTTTCATTCATTGAATCAATGATTGAAGAATGTATTGATTAATTGAATTAATGCACATTGAATGATTGAATGGAGGCGTTATGATAGACACATTGCATACATGAGAGAAGCTATACTCATTGACTTAACACAAGCAGTCTGTTTCATTGAATGAGTGATTGCAGTTTATTGAATGTATCAAACTGCACTCCACGTGTGAATGATAGGAGTAGAGATTCTGCCATTCATGCAATGTGTGAAGAAGGTTAACTCATTCATTCAATGAAACAAACTGCACCGTGCTAATCAATGAGTCGACCTTCTCTCATAAATGCAGTGCCAAGAGTTCAACGCATTGATTGAATGAATGAATGAAACTGAACACTTCGATTCATTGAACCTCTCTGCACGTGTTAACCCAATGAGTAGAGCTTCTCTCATTCATTCAGTGTGTGAAGCTTAACCTATTCACTCAATTGAAACAAAATGCTCAAGTTAATTCAATGAGTACAACTTCTCTCAGTCATTCAATGCCACGAGTTTTACGCATTGAATTAATGTAAGAAACTGCACTCACTCATTCAATGAAACAGACGGGATGTGTTAATTCAACGAGGAGATCTTCACTCATTTATTCAATGTCTCGAGTGTAACGCTTGCAGTCATTCACTAATGAAGCAGACTGCATGGTTTCATTCAATGGCAAGAGCTTCTCTCATGTAATGAATACCACTACTATAACGATTTCATTCAATCAAACAAACCACATTAATTAAATCATTGATACAATCTTCTATCGTTTGATTCAATGAAGCAAACGTTATTAATTGATTCAATGCAACACATTTAGCACATTTATGCCATCAATCAAGCTGTACCCATTCATTCAATGAAACACACTTTATATGATAATTGAACGATTAGTGCTTCTGCGATTCATTCAATATACCAATCCTCACGCATTCACTCAATAAAACAAACTGCACGTGATAATCAATGAGTCGAGCTTCTCTCATACATACAGTGCCACGAGATCAACTTATTGATTCATCGACACACATTCATTCAATGAAACTGCACGCGTAAACCCAATGAGTAGAGTTTTTTCATTCAATCAATGTGTGAAGCTTAACTCATACATTCAATGGAACAAACAGCATTCAGTCATCTATTGCATCAAGCTAGAATAATTAATTCAAGGAAACAAACTTAACTCATTTATTTAGTTAATCAAACCGTACTCGTTAATTCAATGAAAGAGACTGCACGTCCAACGAAAGAGACTGCACGAGACTCTTTCATTCATTCAGTGTCTCGTTTTTATCGCATTGGATCATTGGATTCACGATTTCTTTAAATGAATTATAAATTTAAATAAATAAACAAATAAAATAATTAATACCGTGTATTTCATTGAAGATTGTTTCAATAATTGAAAGAATGCAATTTGCTTGATTGAATGGAAGCATTATAGAAGAGGCATTGAATACATGAGCGAAACTCTACTCTTTGAATTAACTTGGTTTCATTGAATGAATGGGTGCAGTTTGTTGCATTGAATCGATGTGGTAAACGCCTGGGACTGAATGGATGAGAGAAGTTGTACCCATTGAATTAACACGAGCAGATTGTTTCATTGTGTGAATGAAATAAGCTTGAAACATTGAATGAATGAGAGATGCTCTACTTATTGGGTTAACACGAGTAGTGTGATTCATTGAGTGAATGTGTGCAGTTAGTTTCATTGGATCAATGGTTTGAACTCGTGGCAATGCATGTATGTGAGAAGGTCGACTCATTGAATAAGTGAGTTAAGCTTGACACATTATATGAATGGCAAAAGCTTTACTCATTGAATTAACACGTGCAGTGTGTTTTATTGAAAGAATTGACTGAAGGAATGAATTCAGTTTGATTCAATGAAATTTTAAATGACTGAATGCCTTTTTGCAGTAAATCAATGAGTGCAGTTTGTTGAATGTATGAATGAGTCAAGTTTGTTTCACTGATTGAAAGAAAACGTTTGATTCATTGAATATAGGATTGAATGAATGAATACACTTTGATACTTTGAATGAATGAGTTCAGCCCGAAGCATTGCATGAATTAGAGAAGACGAACTCATTGACATAACACGCGCAGTTTGTTTCATTGATTGACTGAGTGCAGTTTGAATCATTGAATGGACTATTCTTATTGGATTCATTAAATCTTGTGTTGTTTGTTTCAGTGAATCAATGAACAATGTTTGATTGAAGCTTGATTCAGTGAATGAATGTGTTAACCTGGAGACATTGAATTCAAAGAAACAATCGGTGTGGATTAATTCAATGAGTAAATTTTTTCTTATACATTCAATGCATGGAGCTTAACTTCTTATTTCAAAGAATCAAAGTGCATTCTTTCATTCAATGAATCCTACTTCAAAGACACATTCAATAAATCAAAAGTTATTTCTTGTTTCAATGAAGCAAACATAACTCAAATATTTAACAGATCAAAGCGCACTCATGAGTTCACTTAACAATCTGCATACATACATTTAGTTATTGTATCAAACTCAACTCAATGCAACAAACTCTACGTGTTAATTCAATGAGAAGAGCTTATCTCGTGAAGTCATGTTCCCGAGCTTGACGTATTCATTCAATGAAACAACTGCATTCGTTCATTCATTGATTCAAGCATCAATCGCACATTGAATCAGACGTTTTTCTTTGATTCAATGGAAGAAACATAACACATTCATTTAATGAATCCAAATGCATCGAATCATTCAATGCATCAAACTTCATTAAATCATTCGTATATTCAATGATTCAAAAGTTATTTATTCATTTAATGCAACAAACGCAACTCATACACTTTAATGAATCGAAGAGCACTCATTTGTATACTGAAACAAATTGCATTCTTTCTCTTATTCAGTGACTCACACTGAATTCATTCATTCCCTGAAATAAGCTGAACGTTTTTTTCAATGCCTAGCGCTAGTCTCATGAATACAATAGTATAACATATTCATTTCTGAAGGAAACTGCATTCACTCATTCATTGAATCATAGACTCAATTGTACTTTCAATGAATTAAACGTTTTATTGATTCAATGAAGCAAACTTACCCCATGCATTTAACTAAACAATTGAATTCACTAAATGAATGATTTAAGTTCATTTCTTTAAATCAATTAATAACGTTTCATTCATTGAATCAATGATTGAAGAATGTATTGATTAATTGAATTAATGCACATTGAATGATTGAATGGAGGCGTTATGATAGACACATTGCATACATGAGAGAAGCTATACTCATTGACTTAACACAAGCAGTCTGTTTCATTGAATGAGTGATTGCAGTTTATTGAATGTATCAAACTGCACTCCACGTGTGAATTATAGGAGTAGAGATTCTGCCATTCATGCAATGTGTGAAGAAGGTTAACTCATTCATTCAATGAAACAAACTGCACCGTGCTAATCAATGAGTCGACCTTCTCTCATAAATGCAGTGCCAAGAGTTCAACGCATTGATTGAATGAATGAATGAAACTGAACACTTCGATTCATTGAACCTCTCTGCACGTGTTAACCCAATGAGTCGAGCTTCTCTCATTCATTCAGTGTGTGAAGCTTAACCTATTCACTCAATTGAAACAAAATGCTCAAGTTAATTCAATGAGTACAACTTCTCTCAGTCATTCAATGCCACGAGTTTTACGCATTGAATTAATGTAAGAAACTGCACTCACTCATTCAATGAAACAGACGGGATGTGTTAATTCAACGAGGAGATCTTCACTCATTTATTCAATGTCTCGAGTGTAACGCTTGCAGTCATTCACTAATGAAGCAGACTGCATGGTTTCATTCAATGGCAAGAGCTTCTCTCATGTAATGAATACCACTACTATAACGATTTCATTCAATCAAACAAACCACATTAATTAAATCATTGATACAATCTTCTATCGTTTGATTCAATGAAGCAAACGTTATTAATTGATTCAATGCAACACACTTAGCACATTTATGCCATCAATCAAGCTGTACCCATTCATTCAATGAAACACACTTTATATGATAATTGAACGATTAGTGCTTCTGCGATTCATTCAATATACCAATCCTCACGCATTCACTCAATAAAACAAACTGCACGTGATAATGAATGAGTCGAGCTTCTCTCATACATACAGTGCCACGAGATCAACTTATTGATTCATCGACACACATTCATTCAATGAAACTGCACGCGTAAACCCAATGAGTAGAGTTTTTTCATTCAATCAATGTGTGAAGCTTAACTCATACATTCAATGGAACAAACAGCATTCAGTCATCTATTGCATCAAGCTAGAATAATTAATTCAAGGAAACAAACTTAACTCATTTATTTAGTTAATCAAACCGTACTCGTTAATTCAATGAAAGAGACTGCACGTCCAACGAAAGAGACTGCACGAGACTCTTTCATTCATTCAGTGTCTCGTTTTTATCGCATTGGATCATTGGATTCACGATTTCTTTAAATGAATTATAAATTTAAATAAATAAACAAATAAAATAATTAATACCGTGTATTTCATTGAAGATTGTTTCAATAATTGAAAGAATGCAATTTGCTTGATTGAATGGAAGCATTATAGAAGAGGCATTGAATACATGAGCGAAACTCTACTCTTTGAATTAACTTGGTTTCATTGAATGAATGGGTGCAGTTTGTTGCATTGAATCGATGTGGTAAACGCCTGGGACTGAATGGATGAGAGAAGTTGTACCCATTGAATTAACACGAGCAGATTGTTTCATTGTGTGAATGAAATAAGCTTGAAACATTGAATGAATGAGAGATGCTCTACTTATTGGGTTAACACGAGTAGTGTGATTCATTGAGTGAATGTGTGCAGTTAGTTTCATTGGATCAATGGTTTGAACTCGTGGCAATGCATGTATGTGAGAAGGTCGACTCATTGAATAAGTGAGTTAAGCTTGACACATTATATGAATGGCAAAAGCTTTACTCATTGAATTAACACGTGCAGTGTGTTTTATTGAAAGAATTGACTGAAGGAATGAATTCAGTTTGATTCAATGAAATTTTAAATGACTGAATGCCTTTTTGCAGTAAATCAATGAGTGCAGTTTGTTGAATGTATGAATGAGTCAAGTTTGTTTCACTGATTGAAAGAAAACGTTTGATTCATTGAATATAGGATTGAATGAATGAATACACTTTGATACTTTGAATGAATGAGTTCAGCCCGAAGCATTGCATGAATTAGAGAAGACGAACTCATTGACATAACACGCGCAGTTTGTTTCATTGATTGACTGAGTGCAGTTTGAATCATTGAATGGACTATTCTTATTGGATTCATTAAATCTTGTGTTGTTTGTTTCAGTGAATCAATGAACAATGTTTGATTGAAGCTTGATTCAGTGAATGAATGTGTTAACCTGGAGACATTGAATTCAAAGAAACAATCGGTGTGGATTAATTCAATGAGTAAATTTTTTCTTATACATTCAATGCATGGAGCTTAACTTCTTATTTCAAAGAATCAAAGTGCATTCTTTCATTCAATGAATCCTACTTCAAAGACACATTCAATAAATCAAAAGTTATTTCTTGTTTCAATGAAGCAAACATAACTCAAATATTTAACAGATCAAAGCGCACTCATGAGTTCACTTAACAATCTGCATACATACATTTAGTTATTGTATCAAACTCAACTCAATGCAACAAACTCTACGTGTTAATTCAATGAGAAGAGCTTATCTCGTGAAGTCATGTTCCCGAGCTTGACGTATTCATTCAATGAAACAACTGCATTCGTTCATTCATTGATTCAAGCATCAATCGCACATTGAATCAGACGTTTTTCTTTGATTCAATGGAAGAAACATAACACATTCATTTAATGAATCCAAATGCATCGAATCATTCAATGCATCAAACTTCATTAAATCATTCGTATATTCAATGATTCAAAAGTTATTTATTCATTTAATGCAACAAACGCAACTCATACACTTTAATGAATCGAAGAGCACTCATTTGTATACTGAAACAAATTGCATTCTTTCTCTTATTCAGTGACTCACACTGAATTCATTCATTCCCTGAAATAAGCTGAACGTTTTTTTCAATGCCTAGCGCTATTCTCATGAATACAATAGCATAACATATTCATTTCTGAAGGAAACTGCATTCACTCATTCATTGAATCATAGACTCAATTGTACTTTCAATGAATTAAACGTTTTATTGATTCAATGAAGCAAACTTACCCCATGCATTTAACTAAACAATTGAATTCACTAAATGAATGATTTAAGTTCATTTCTTTAAATCAATTAATAACGTTTCATTCATTGAATCAATGATTGAAGAATGTATTGATTAATTGAATTAATGCACATTGAATGATTGAATGGAGGCGTTATGATAGACACATTGCATACATGAGAGAAGCTATACTCATTGACTTAACACAAGCAGTCTGTTTCATTGAATGAGTGATTGCAGTTTATTGAATGTATCAAACTGCACTCCACGTGTGAATTATAGGAGTAGAGATTCTGCCATTCATGCAATGTGTGAAGAAGGTTAACTCATTCATTCAATGAAACAAACTGCACCGTGCTAATCAATGAGTCGACCTTCTCTCATAAATGCAGTGCCAAGAGTTCAACGCATTGATTGAATGAATGAATGAAACTGAACACTTCGATTCATTGAACCTCTCTGCACGTGTTAACCCAATGAGTAGAGCTTCTCTCATTCATTCAGTGTGTGAAGCTTAACCTATTCACTCAATTGAAACAAAATGCTCAAGTTAATTCAATGAGTACAACTTCTCTCAGTCATTCAATGCCACGAGTTTTACGCATTGAATTAATGTAAGAAACTGCACTCACTCATTCAATGAAACAGACGGGATGTGTTAATTCAACGAGGAGATCTTCACTCATTTATTCAATGTCTCGAGTGTAACGCTTGCAGTCATTCACTAATGAAGCAGACTGCATGGTTTCATTCAATGGCAAGAGCTTCTCTCATGTAATGAATACCACTACTATAACGATTTCATTCAATCAAACAAACCACATTAATTAAATCATTGATACAATCTTCTATCGTTTGATTCAATGAAGCAAACGTTATTAATTGATTCAATGCAACACATTTAGCACATTTATGCCATCAATCAAGCTGTACCCATTCATTCAATGAAACACACTTTATATGATAATTGAACGATTAGTGCTTCTGCGATTCATTCAATATACCAATCCTCACGCATTCACTCAATAAAACAAACTGCACGTGATAATCAATGAGTCGAGCTTCTCTCATACATACAGTGCCACGAGATCAACTTATTGATTCATCGACACACATTCATTCAATGAAACTGCACGCGTAAACCCAATGAGTAGAGTTTTTTCATTCAATCAATGTGTGAAGCTTAACTCATACATTCAATGGAACAAACAGCATTCAGTCATCTATTGCATCAAGCTAGAATAATTAATTCAAGGAAACAAACTTAACTCATTTATTTAGTTAATCAAACCGTACTCGTTAATTCAATGAAAGAGACTGCACGTCCAACGAAAGAGACTGCACGAGACTCTTTCATTCATTCAGTGTCTCGTTTTTATCGCATTGGATCATTGGATTCACGATTTCTTTAAATGAATTATAAATTTAAATAAATAAACAAATAAAATAATTAATACCGTGTATTTCATTGAAGATTGTTTCAATAATTGAAAGAATGCAATTTGCTTGATTGAATGGAAGCATTATAGAAGAGGCATTGAATACATGAGCGAAACTCTACTCTTTGAATTAACTTGGTTTCATTGAATGAATGGGTGCAGTTTGTTGCATTGAATCGATGTGGTAAACGCCTGGGACTGAATGGATGAGAGAAGTTGTACCCATTGAATTAACACGAGCAGATTGTTTCATTGTGTGAATGAAATAAGCTTGAAACATTGAATGAATGAGAGATGCTCTACTTATTGGGTTAACACGAGTAGTGTGATTCATTGAGTGAATGTGTGCAGTTAGTTTCATTGGATCAATGGTTTGAACTCGTGGCAATGCATGTATGTGAGAAGGTCGACTCATTGAATAAGTGAGTTAAGCTTGACACATTATATGAATGGCAAAAGCTTTACTCATTGAATTAACACGTGCAGTGTGTTTTATTGAAAGAATTGACTGAAGGAATGAATTCAGTTTGATTCAATGAAATTTTAAATGACTGAATGCCTTTTTGCAGTAAATCAATGAGTGCAGTTTGTTGAATGTATGAATGAGTCAAGTTTGTTTCACTGATTGAAAGAAAACGTTTGATTCATTGAATATAGGATTGAATGAATGAATACACTTTGATACTTTGAATGAATGAGTTCAGCCCGAAGCATTGCATGAATTAGAGAAGACGAACTCATTGACATAACACGCGCAGTTTGTTTCATTGATTGACTGAGTGCAGTTTGAATCATTGAATGGACTATTCTTATTGGATTCATTAAATCTTGTGTTGTTTGTTTCAGTGAATCAATGAACAATGTTTGATTGAAGCTTGATTCAGTGAATGAATGTGTTAACCTGGAGACATTGAATTCAAAGAAACAATCGGTGTGGATTAATTCAATGAGTAAATTTTTTCTTATACATTCAATGCATGGAGCTTAACTTCTTATTTCAAAGAATCAAAGTGCATTCTTTCATTCAATGAATCCTACTTCAAAGACACATTCAATAAATCAAAAGTTATTTCTTGTTTCAATGAAGCAAACATAACTCAAATATTTAACAGATCAAAGCGCACTCATGAGTTCACTTAACAATCTGCATACATACATTTAGTTATTGTATCAAACTCAACTCAATGCAACAAACTCTACGTGTTAATTCAATGAGAACAGCTTATCTCGTGAAGTCATGTTCCCGAGCTTGACGTATTCATTCAATGAAACAACTGCATTCGTTCATTCATTGATTCAAGCATCAATCGCACATTGAATCAGACGTTTTTCTTTGATTCAATGGAAGAAACATAACACATTCATTTAATGAATCCAAATGCATCGAATCATTCAATGCATCAAACTTCATTAAATCATTCGTATATTCAATGATTCAAAAGTTATTTATTCATTTAATGCAACAAACGCAACTCATACACTTTAATGAATCGAAGAGCACTCATTTGTATACTGAAACAAATTGCATTCTTTCTCTTATTCAGTGACTCACACTGAATTCATTCATTCCCTGAAATAAGCTGAACGTTTTTTTCAATGCCTAGCGCTAGTCTCATGAATACAATAGTATAACATATTCATTTCTGAAGGAAACTGCATTCACTCATTCATTGAATCATAGACTCAATTGTACTTTCAATGAATTAAACGTTTTATTGATTCAATGAAGCAAACTTACCCCATGCATTTAACTAAACAATTGAATTCACTAAATGAATGATTTAAGTTCATTTCTTTAAATCAATTAATAACGTTTCATTCATTGAATCAATGATTGAAGAATGTATTGATTAATTGAATTAATGCACATTGAATGATTGAATGGAGGCGTTATGATAGACACATTGCATACATGAGAGAAGCTATACTCATTGACTTAACACAAGCAGTCTGTTTCATTGAATGAGTGATTGCAGTTTATTGAATGTATCAAACTGCACTCCACGTGTGAATGATAGGAGTAGAGATTCTGCCATTCATGCAATGTGTGAAGAAGGTTAACTCATTCATTCAATGAAACAAACTGCACCGTGCTAATCAATGAGTCGACCTTCTCTCATAAATGCAGTGCCAAGAGTTCAACGCATTGATTGAATGAATGAATGAAACTGAACACTTCGATTCATTGAACCTCTCTGCACGTGTTAACCCAATGAGTCGAGCTTCTCTCATTCATTCAGTGTGTGAAGCTTAACCTATTCACTCAATTGAAACAAAATGCTCAAGTTAATTCAATGAGTACAACTTCTCTCAGTCATTCAATGCCACGAGTTTTACGCATTGAATTAATGTAAGAAACTGCACTCACTCATTCAATGAAACAGACGGGATGTGTTAATTCAACGAGGAGATCTTCACTCATTTATTCAATGTCTCGAGTGTAACGCTTGCAGTCATTCACTAATGAAGCAGACTGCATGGTTTCATTCAATGGCAAGAGCTTCTCTCATGTAATGAATACCACTACTATAACGATTTCATTCAATCAAACAAACCACATTAATTAAATCATTGATACAATCTTCTATCGTTTGATTCAATGAAGCAAACGTTATTAATTGATTCAATGCAACACACTTAGCACATTTATGCCATCAATCAAGCTGTACCCATTCATTCAATGAAACACACTTTATATGATAATTGAACGATTAGTGCTTCTGCGATTCATTCAATATACCAATCCTCACGCATTCACTCAATAAAACAAACTGCACGTGATAATCAATGAGTCGAGCTTCTCTCATACATACAGTGCCACGAGATCAACTTATTGATTCATCGACACACATTCATTCAATGAAACTGCACGCGTAAACCCAATGAGTAGAGTTTTTTCATTCAATCAATGTGTGAAGCTTAACTCATACATTCAATGGAACAAACAGCATTCAGTCATCTATTGCATCAAGCTAGAATAATTAATTCAAGGAAACAAACTTAACTCATTTATTTAGTTAATCAAACCGTACTCGTTAATTCAATGAAAGAGACTGCACGTCCAACGAAAGAGACTGCACGAGACTCTTTCATTCATTCAGTGTCTCGTTTTTATCGCATTGGATCATTGGATTCACGATTTCTTTAAATGAATTATAAATTTAAATAAATAAACAAATAAAATAATTAATACCGTGTATTTCATTGAAGATTGTTTCAATAATTGAAAGAATGCAATTTGCTTGATTGAATGGAAGCATTATAGAAGAGGCATTGAATACATGAGCGAAACTCTACTCTTTGAATTAACTTGGTTTCATTGAATGAATGCGTGCAGTTTGTTGCATTGAATCGATGTGGTAAACGCCTGGGACTGAATGGATGAGAGAAGTTGTACCCATTGAATTAACACGAGCAGATTGTTTCATTGTGTGAATGAAATAAGCTTGAAACATTGAATGAATGAGAGATGCTCTACTTATTGGGTTAACACGAGTAGTGTGATTCATTGAGTGAATGTGTGCAGTTAGTTTCATTGGATCAATGGGTTGAACTCGTGGCAATGCATGTATGTGAGAAGGTCGACTCATTGAATAAGTGAGTTAAGCTTGACACATTATATGAATGGCAAAAGCTTTACTCATTGAATTAACACGTGCAGTGTGTTTTATTGAAAGAATTGACTGAAGGAATGAATTCAGTTTGATTCAATGAAATTTTAAATGACTGAATGCCTTTTTGCAGTAAATCAATGAGTGCAGTTTGTTGAATGTATGAATGAGTCAAGTTTGTTTCACTGATTGAAAGAAAACGTTTGATTCATTGAATATAGGATTGAATGAATGAATACACTTTGATACTTTGAATGAATGAGTTCAGCCCGAAGCATTGCATGAATTAGAGAAGACGAACTCATTGACATAACACGCGCAGTTTGTTTCATTGATTGACTGAGTGCAGTTTGAATCATTGAATGGACTATTCTTATTGGATTCATTAAATCTTGTGTTGTTTGTTTCAGTGAATCAATGAACAATGTTTGATTGAAGCTTGATTCAGTGAATGAATGTGTTAACCTGGAGACATTGAATTCAAAGAAACAATCGGTGTGGATTAATTCAATGAGTAAATTTTTTCTTATACATTCAATGCATGGAGCTTAACTTCTTATTTCAAAGAATCAAAGTGCATTCTTTCATTCAATGAATCCTACTTCAAAGACACATTCAATAAATCAAAAGTTATTTCTTGTTTCAATGAAGCAAACATAACTCAAATATTTAACAGATCAAAGCGCACTCATGAGTTCACTTAACAATCTGCATACATACATTTAGTTATTGTATCAAACTCAACTCAATGCAACAAACTCTACGTGTTAATTCAATGAGAAGAGCTTATCTCGTGAAGTCATGTTCCCGAGCTTGACGTATTCATTCAATGAAACAACTGCATTCGTTCATTCATTGATTCAAGCATCAATCGCACATTGAATCAGACGTTTTTCTTTGATTCAATGGAAGAAACATAACACATTCATTTAATGAATCCAAATGCATCGAATCATTCAATGCATCAAACTTCATTAAATCATTCGTATATTCAATGATTCAAAAGTTATTTATTCATTTAATGCAACAAACGCAACTCATACACTTTAATGAATCGAAGAGCACTCATTTGTATACTGAAACAAATTGCATTCTTTCTCTTATTCAGTGACTCACACTGAATTCATTCATTCCCTGAAATAAGCTGAACGTTTTTTTTCAATGCCTAGCGCTATTCTCATGAATACAATAGCATAACATATTCATTTCTGAAGGAAACTGCATTCACTCATTCATTGAATCATAGACTCAATTGTACTT
This sequence comes from Chiloscyllium punctatum, assembly GCF_047496795.1. Taxonomy (NCBI): domain Eukaryota; kingdom Metazoa; phylum Chordata; class Chondrichthyes; order Orectolobiformes; family Hemiscylliidae; genus Chiloscyllium; species Chiloscyllium punctatum. The sequence goes on from NC_092773.1 coordinate 25,625,484, forward strand.
TCAATGAATTAAACGTTTTATTGATTCAATGAAGCAAACTTACCCCATGCATTTAACTAAACAATTGAATTCACTAAATGAATGATTTAAGTTCATTTCTTTAAATCAATTAATAACGTTTCATTCATTGAATCAATGATTGAAGAATGTATTGATTAATTGAATTAATGCACATTGAATGATTGAATGGAGGCGTTATGATAGACACATTGCATACATGAGAGAAGCTATACTCATTGACTTAACACAAGCAGTCTGTTTCATTGAATGAGTGATTGCAGTTTATTGAATGTATCAAACTGCACTCCACGTGTGAATTATAGGAGTAGAGATTCTGCCATTCATGCAATGTGTGAAGAAGGTTAACTCATTCATTCAATGAAACAAACTGCACCGTGCTAATCAATGAGTCGACCTTCTCTCATAAATGCAGTGCCAAGAGTTCAACGCATTGATTGAATGAATGAATGAAACTGAACACTTCGATTCATTGAACCTCTCTGCACGTGTTAACCCAATGAGTAGAGCTTCTCTCATTCATTCAGTGTGTGAAGCTTAACCTATTCACTCAATTGAAACAAAATGCTCAAGTTAATTCAATGAGTACAACTTCTCTCAGTCATTCAATGCCACGAGTTTTACGCATTGAATTAATGTAAGAAACTGCACTCACTCATTCAATGAAACAGACGGGATGTGTTAATTCAACGAGTAGATCTTCACTCATTTATTCAATGTCTCGAGTGTAACGCTTGCAGTCATTCACTAATGAAGCAGACTGCATGGTTTCATTCAATGGCAAGAGCTTCTCTCATGTAATGAATACCACTACTATAACGATTTCATTCAATCAAACAAACCACATTAATTAAATCATTGATACAATCTTCTATCGTTTGATTCAATGAAGCAAACGTTATTAATTGATTCAATGCAACACACTTAGCACATTTATGCCATCAATCAAGCTGTACCCATTCATTCAATGAAACACACTTTATATGAAAATTGAACGATTAGTGCTTCTGCGATTCATTCAATATACCAATCCTCACGCATTCACTCAATAAAACAAACTGCACGTGATAATGAATGAGTCGAGCTTCTCTCATACATACAGTGCCACGAGATCAACTTATTGATTCATCGACACACATTCATTCAATGAAACTGCACGCGTAAACCCAATGAGTAGAGTTTTTTCATTCAATCAATGTGTGAAGCTTAACTCATACATTCAATGGAACAAACAGCATTCAGTCATCTATTGCATCAAGCTAGAATAATTAATTCAAGGAAACAAACTTAACTCATTTATTTAGTTAATCAAACCGTACTCGTTAATTCAATGAAAGAGACTGCACGTCCAACGAAAGAGACTGCACGAGACTCTTTCATTCATTCAGTGTCTCGTTTTTATCGCATTGGATCATTGGATTCACGATTTCTTTAAATGAATTATAAATTTAAATAAATAAACAAATAAAATAATTAATACCGTGTATTTCATTGAAGATTGTTTCAATAATTGAAAGAATGCAATTTGCTTGATTGAATGGAAGCATTATAGAAGAGGCATTGAATACATGAGCGAAACTCTACTCTTTGAATTAACTTGGTTTCATTGAATGAATGGGTGCAGTTTGTTGCATTGAATCGATGTGGTAAACGCCTGGGACTGAATGGATGAGAGAAGTTGTACCCATTGAATTAACACGAGCAGATTGTTTCATTGTGTGAATGAAATAAGCTTGAAACATTGAATGAATGAGAGATGCTCTACTTATTGGGTTAACACGAGTAGTGTGATTCATTGAGTGAATGTGTGCAGTTAGTTTCATTGGATCAATGGTTTGAACTCGTGGCACTGCATGTATGTGAGAAGGTCGACTCATTGAATAAGTGAGTTAAGCTTGACACATTATATGAATGGCAAAAGCTTTACTCATTGAATTAACACCTGCAGTGTGTTTTATTGAAAGAATTGACTGAAGGAATGAATTCAGTTTGATTCAATGAAATTTTAAATGACTGAATGCCTTTTTGCAGTAAATCAATGAGTGCAGTTTGTTGAATGTATGAATGAGTCAAGTTTGTTTCACTGATTGAAAGAAAACGTTTGATTCATTGAATGTAGGATTGAATGAATGAATACACTTTGATACTTTGAATGAATGAGTTCAGCCCGAAGCATTGCATGAATTAGAGAAGACGAACTCATTGACATAACACGCGCAGTTTGTTTCATTGATTGACTGAGTGCAGTTTGAATCATTGAATGGACTATTCTTATTGGATTCATTAAATCTTGTGTTGTTTGTTTCAGTGAATCAATGAACAATGTTTGATTGAAGATTGATTCAGTGAATGAATGTGTTAACCTGGAGACATTGAATTCAAAGAAACAATCGGTGTGGATTAATTCAATGAGTAAATTTTTTCTTATACATTCAATGCATGGAGCTTAACTTCTTATTTCAAAGAATCAAAGTGCATTCTTTCATTCAATGAATCCTACTTCAAAGACACATTCAATAAATCAAAAGTTATTTCTTGTTTCAATGAAGCAAACATAACTCAAATATTTAACAGATCAAAGCGCACTCATGAGTTCACTTAACAATCTGCATACATACATTTAGTTATTGTATCAAACTCAACTCAATGCAACAAACTCTACGTGTTAATTCAATGAGAAGAGCTTATCTCGTGAAGTCATGTTCCCGAGCTTGACGTATTCATTCAATGAAACAACTGCATTCGTTCATTCATTGATTCAAGCATCAATCGCACATTGAATCAGACGTTTTTCTTTGATTCAATGGAAGAAACATAACACATTCATTTAATGAATCCAAATGCATCGAATCATTCAATGCATCAAACTTCATTAAATCATTCGTATATTCAATGATTCAAAAGTTATTTATTGATTTAATGCAACAAACGCAACTCATACACTTTAATGAATCGAAGAGCACTCATTTGTATACTGAAACAAATTGCATTCTTTCTCTTATTCAGTGACTCACACTGAATTCATTCATTCCCTGAAATAAGCTGAACGTTTTTTTTCAATGCCTAGCGCTATTCTCATGAATACAATAGCATAACATATTCATTTCTGAAGGAAACTGCATTCACTCATTCATTGAATCATAGACTCAATTGTACTTTCAATGAATTAAACGTTTTATTGATTCAATGAAGCAAACTTACCCCATGCATTTAACTAAACAATTGAATTCACTAAATGAATGATTTAAGTTCATTTCTTTAAATCAATTAATAACGTTTCATTCATTGAATCAATGATTGAAGAATGTATTGATTAATTGAATTAATGCACATTGAATGATTGAATGGAGGCGTTATGATAGACACATTGCATACATGAGAGAAGCTATACTCATTGACTTAACACAAGCAGTCTGTTTCATTGAATGAGTGATTGCAGTTTATTGAATGTATCAAACTGCACTCCACGTGTGAATTATAGGAGTAGAGATTCTGCCATTCATGCAATGTGTGAAGAAGGTTAACTCATTCATTCAATGAAACAAACTGCACCGTGCTAATCAATGAGTCGACCTTCTCTCATAAATGCAGTGCCAAGAGTTCAACGCATTGATTGAATGAATGAATGAAACTGAACACTTCGATTCATTGAACCTCTCTGCACGTGTTAACCCAATGAGTAGAGCTTCTCTCATTCATTCAGTGTGTGAAGCTTAACCTATTCACTCAATTGAAACAAAATGCTCAAGTTAATTCAATGAGTACAACTTCTCTCAGTCATTCAATGCCACGAGTTTTACGCATTGAATTAATGTAAGAAACTGCACTCACTCATTCAATGAAACAGACGGGATGTGTTAATTCAACGAGGAGATCTTCACTCATTTATTCAATGTCTCGAGTGTAACGCTTGCAGTCATTCACTAATGAAGCAGACTGCATGGTTTCATTCAATGGCAAGAGCTTCTCTCATGTAATGAATACCACTACTATAACGATTTCATTCAATCAAACAAACCACATTAATTAAATCATTGATACAATCTTCTATCGTTTGATTCAATGAAGCAAACGTTATTAATTGATTCAATGCAACACACTTAGCACATTTATGCCATCAATCAAGCTGTACCCATTCATTCAATGAAACACACTTTATATGATAATTGAACGATTAGTGCTTCTGCGATTCATTCAATATACCAATCCTCACGCATTCACTCAATAAAACAAACTGCACGTGATAATCAATGAGTCGAGCTTCTCTCATACATACAGTGCCACGAGATCAACTTATTGATTCATCGACACACATTCATTCAATGAAACTGCACGCGTAAACCCAATGAGTAGAGTTTTTTCATTCAATCAATGTGTGAAGCTTAACTCATACATTCAATGGAACAAACAGCATTCAGTCATCTATTGCATCAAGCTAGAATAATTAATTCAAGGAAACAAACTTAACTCATTTATTTAGTTAATCAAACCGTACTCGTTAATTCAATGAAAGAGACTGCACGTCCAACGAAAGAGACTGCACGAGACTCTTTCATTCATTCAGTGTCTCGTTTTTATCGCATTGGATCATTGGATTCACGATTTCTTTAAATGAATTATAAATTTAAATAAATAAACAAATAAAATAATTAATACCGTGTATTTCATTGAAGATTGTTTCAATAATTGAAAGAATGCAATTTGCTTGATTGAATGGAAGCATTATAGAAGAGGCATTGAATACATGAGCGAAACTCTACTCTTTGAATTAACTTGGTTTCATTGAATGAATGGGTGCAGTTTGTTGCATTGAATCGATGTGGTAAACGCCTGGGACTGAATGGATGAGAGAAGTTGTACCCATTGAATTAACACGAGCAGATTGTTTCATTGTGTGAATGAAATAAGCTTGAAACATTGAATGAATGAGAGAAGCTCTACTTATTGGGTTAACACGAGTAGTGTGATTCATTGAGTGAATGTGTGCAGTTAGTTTCATTGGATCAATGGTTTGAACTCGTGGCAATGCATGTATGTGAGAAGGTCGACTCATTGAATAAGTGAGTTAAGCTTGACACATTATATGAATGGCAAAAGCTTTACTCATTGAATTAACACGTGCAGTGTGTTTTATTGAAAGAATTGACTGAAGGAATGAATTCAGTTTGATTCAATGAAATTTTAAATGACTGAATGCCTTTTTGCAGTAAATCAATGAGTGCAGTTTGTTTAATGTATGAATGAGTCAAGTTTGTTTAACTGATTGAAAGAAAACGTTTGATTCATTGAATGTAGGATTGAATGAATGAATACACTTTGATACTTTGAATGAATGAGTTCAGCCCGAAGCATTGCATGAATTAGAGAAGACGAACTCATTGACATAACACGCGCAGTTTGTTTCATTGATTGACTGAGTGCAGTTTGAATCATTGAATGGACTATTCTTATTGGATTCATTAAATCTTGTGTTGTTTGTTTCAGTGAATCAATGAACAATGTTTGATTGAAGCTTGATTCAGTGAATGAATGTGTTAACCTGGAGACATTGAATTCAAAGAAACAATCGGTGTGGATTAATTCAATGAGTAAATTTTTTCTTATACATTCAATGCATGGAGCTTAACTTCTTATTTCAAAGAATCAAAGTGCATTCTTTCATTCAATGAATCCTACTTCAAAGACACATTCAATAAATCAAAAGTTATTTCTTGTTTCAATGAAGCAAACATAACTCAAATATTTAACAGATCAAAGCGCACTCATGAGTTCACTTAACAATCTGCATACATACATTTAGTTATTGTATCAAACTCAACTCAATGCAACAAACTCTACGTGTTAATTCAATGAGAAGAGCTTATCTCGTGAAGTCATGTTCCCGAGCTTGACGTATTCATTCAATGAAACAACTGCATTCGTTCATTCATTGATTCAAGCATCAATCGCACATTGAATCAGACGTTTTTCTTTGATTCAATGGAAGAAACATAACACATTCATTTAATGAATCCAAATGCATCGAATCATTCAATGCATCAAACTTCATTAAATCATTCGTATATTCAATGATTCAAAAGTTATTTATTCATTTAATGCAACAAACGCAACTCATACACTTTAATGAATCGAAGAGCACTCATTTGTATACTGAAACAAATTGCATTCTTTCTCTTATTCAGTGACTCACACTGAATTCATTCATTCCCTGAAATAAGCTGAACGTTTTTTTTCAATGCCTAGCGCTATTCTCATGAATACAATAGCATAACATATTCATTTCTGAAGGAAACTGCATTCACTCATTCATTGAATCATAGACTCAATTGTACTTTCAATGAATTAAACGTTTTATTGATTCAATGAAGCAAACTTACCCCATGCATTTAACTAAACAATTGAATTCACTAAATGAATGATTTAAGTTCATTTCTTTAAATCAATTAATAACGTTTCATTCATTGAATCAATGATTGAAGAATGTATTGATTAATTGAATTAATGCACATTGAATGATTGAATGGAGGCGTTATGATAGACACATTGCATACATGAGAGAAGCTATACTCATTGACTTAACACAAGCAGTCTGTTTCATTGAATGAGTGATTGCAGTTTATTGAATGTATCAAACTGCACTCCACGTGTGAATTATAGGAGTAGAGATTCTGCCATTCATGCAATGTGTGAAGAAGGTTAACTCATTCATTCAATGAAACAAACTGCACCGTGCTAATCAATGAGTCGACCTTCTCTCATAAATGCAGTGCCAAGAGTTCAACGCATTGATTGAATGAATGAATGAAACTGCACACTTCGATTCATTGAACCTCTCTGCACGTGTTAACCCAATGAGTAGAGCTTCTCTCATTCATTCAGTGTGTGAAGCTTAACCTATTCACTCAATTGAAACAAAATGCTCAAGTTAATTCAATGAGTACAACTTCTCTCAGTCATTCAATGCCACGAGTTTTACGCATTGAATTAATGTAAGAAACTGCACTCACTCATTCAATGAAACAGACGGGATGTGTTAATTCAACGAGGAGATCTTCACTCATTTATTCAATGTCTCGAGTGTAACGCTTGCAGTCATTCACTAATGAAGCAGACTGCATGGTTTCATTCAATGGCAAGAGCTTCTCTCATGTAATGAATACCACTACTATAACGATTTCATTCAATCAAACAAACCACATTAATTAAATCATTGATACAATCTTCTATCGTTTGATTCAATGAAGCAAACGTTATTAATTGATTCAATGCAACACACTTAGCACATTTATGCCATCAATCAAGCTGTACCCATTCATTCAATGAAACACACTTTATATGATAATTGAACGATTAGTGCTTCTGCGATTCATTCAATATACCAATCCTCACGCATTCACTCAATAAAACAAACTGCACGTGATAATCAATGAGTCGAGCCTCTCTCATACATACAGTGCCACGAGATCAACTTATTGATTCATCGACACACATTCATTCAATGAAACTGCACGCGTAAACCCAATGAGTAGAGTTTTTTCATTCAATCAATGTGTGAAGCTTAACTCATACATTCAATGGAACAAACAGCATTCAGTCATCTATTGCATCAAGCTAGAATAATTAATTCAAGGAAACAAACTTAACTCATTTATTTAGTTAATCAAACCGTACTCGTTAATTCAATGAAAGAGACTGCACGTCCAACGAAAGAGACTGCACGAGACTCTTTCATTCATTCAGTGTCTCGTTTTTATCGCATTGGATCATTGGATTCACGATTTCTTTAAATGAATTATAAATTTAAATAAATAAACAAATAAAATAATTAATACCGTGTATTTCATTGAAGATTGTTTCAATAATTGAAAGAATGCAATTTGCTTGATTGAATGGAAGCATTATAGAAGAGGCATTGAATACATGAGCGAAACTCTACTCTTTGAATTAACTTGGTTTCATTGAATGAATGGGTGCAGTTTGTTGCATTGAATCGATGTGGTAAACGCCTGGGACTGAATGGATGAGAGAAGTTGTACCCATTGAATTAACACGAGCAGATTGTTTCATTGTGTGAATGAAATAAGCTTGAAACATTGAATGAATGAGAGATGCTCTACTTATTGGGTTAACACGAGTAGTGTGATTCATTGAGTGAATGTGTGCAGTTAGTTTCATTGGATCAATGGTTTGAACTCGTGGCACTGCATGTATGTGAGAAGGTCGACTCATTGAATAAGTGAGTTAAGCTTGACACATTATATGAATGGCAAAAGCTTTACTCATTGAATTAACACCTGCAGTGTGTTTTATTGAAAGAATTGACTGAAGGAATGAATTCAGTTTGATTCAATGAAATTTTAAATGACTGAATGCCTTTTTGCAGTAAATCAATGAGTGCAGTTTGTTTAATGTATGAATGAGTCAAGTTTGTTTCACTGATTGAAAGAAAACGTTTGATTCATTGAATGTAGGATTGAATGAATGAATACACTTTGATACTTTGAATGAATGAGTTCAGCCCGAAGCATTGCATGAATTAGAGAAGACGAACTCATTGACATAACACGCGCAGTTTGTTTCATTGATTGACTGAGTGCAGTTTGAATCATTGAATGGACTATTCTTATTGGATTCATTAAATCTTGTGTTGTTTGTTTCAGTGAATCAATGAACAATGTTTGATTGAAGCTTGATTCAGTGAATGAATGTGTTAACCTGGAGACATTGAATTCAAAGAAACAATCGGTGTGGATTAATTCAATGAGTAAATTTTTTCTTATACATTCAATGCATGGAGCTCAACTTCTTATTTCAAAGAATCAAAGTGCATTCTTTCATTCAATGAATCCTACATCAAAGACACATTCAATAAATCAAAAGTTATTTCTTGTTTCAATGAAGCAAACATAACTCAAATATTTAACAGATCAAAGCGCACTCATGAGTTCACTTAACAATCTGCATACATACATTTAGTTATTGTATCAAACTCAACTCAATGCAACAAACTCTACGTGTTAATTCAATGAGAAGAGCTTATCTCGTGAAGTCATGTTCCCGAGCTTGACGTATTCATTCAATGAAACAACTGCATTCGTTCATTGATTCAAGCATCAATCGCACATTGAATCAGACGTTTTTCTTTGATTCAATGGAAGAAACAAAACACATTCATTTAATGAATCCAAATGCATCGAATCATTCAATGCATCAAACTTCATTAAATCATTCGTATATTCAATGATTCAAAAGTTATTTATTGATTTAATGCAACAAACGCAACTCATACACTTTAATGAATCGAAGAGCACTCATTTGTATACTGAAACAAATTGCATTCTTTCTCTTATTCAGTGACTCACACTGAATTCATTCATTCCCTGAAATAAGCTGAACGTTTTTTTTCAATGCCTAGCGCTAGTCTCATGAATACAATAGCATAACATATTCATTTCTGAAGGAAACTGCATTCACTCATTCATTGAATCATAGACTCAATTGTACTTTCAATGAATTAAACGTTTTATTGATTCAATGAAGCAAACTTACCCCATGCATTTAACTAAACAATTGAATTCACTAAATGAATGATTTAAGTTCATTTCGTTAAATCAATTAATAACGTTTCATTCATTGAATCAATGATTGAAGAATGTATTAATTAATTGAATTAATGCACATTGAATGATTGAATGGAGGCGTTATGATAGACACATTGCATACATGAGAGAAGCTATACTCATTGACTTAACACAAGCAGTCTGTTTCATTGAATGAGTGATTGCAGTTTATTGAATGTATCAAACTGCACTCCACGTGTGAATTATAGGAGTAGAGATTCTGCCATTCATGCAATGTGTGAAGAAGGTTAACTCATTCATTCAATGAAACAAACTGCACCGTGCTAATCAATGAGTCGACCTTCTCTCATAAATGCAGTGCCAAGAGTTCAACGCATTGATTGAATGAATGAATGAAACTGCACACTTCGATTCATTGAACCTCTCTGCACGTGTTAACCCAATGAGTAGAGCTTCTCTCATTCATTCAGTGTGTGAAGCTTAACCTATTCACTCAATTGAAACAAAATGCTCAAGTTAATTCAATGAGTACAACTTCTCTCAGTCATTCAATGCCACGAGTTTTACGCATTGAATTAATGTAAGAAACTGCACTCACTCATTCAATGAAACAGACGGGATGTGTTAATTCAACGAGGAGATCTTCACTCATTTATTCAATGTCTCGAGTGTAACGCTTGCAGTCATTCACTAATGAAGCAGACTGCATGGTTTCATTCAATGGCAAGAGCTTCTCTCATGTAATGAATACCACTACTATAACGATTTCATTCAATCAAACAAACCACATTAATTAAATCATTGATACAATCTTCTATCGTTTGATTCAATGAAGCAAACGTTATTAATTGATTCAATGCAACACACTTAGCACATTTATGCCATCAATCAAGCTGTACCCATTCATTCAATGAAACACACTTTATATGATAATTGAACGATTAGTGCTTCTGCGATTCATTCAATATACCAATCCTCACGCATTCACTCAATAAAACAAACTGCACGTGATAATGAATGAGTCGAGCTTCTCTCATACATACAGTGCCACGAGATCAACTTATTGATTCATCGACACACATTCATTCAATGAAACTGCACGCGTAAACCCAATGAGTAGAGTTTTTTCATTCAATCAATGTGTGAAGCTTAACTCATACATTCAATGGAACAAACAGCATTCAGTCATCTATTGCATCAAGCTAGAATAATTAATTCAAGGAAACAAACTTAACTCATTTATTTAGTTAATCAAACCGTACTCGTTAATTCAATGAAAGAGACTGCACGTCCAACGAAAGAGACTGCACGAGACTCTTTCATTCATTCAGTGTCTCGTTTTTATCGCATTGGATCATTGGATTCACGATTTCTTTAAATGAATTATAAATTTAAATAAATAAACAAATAAAATAATTAATACCGTGTATTTCATTGAAGATTGTTTCAATAATTGAAAGAATGCAATTTGCTTGATTGAATGGAAGCATTATAGAAGAGGCATTGAATACATGAGCGAAACTCTACTCTTTGAATTAACTTGGTTTCATTGAATGAATGGGTGCAGTTTGTTGCATTGAATCGATGTGGTAAACGCCTGGGACTGAATGGATGAGAGAAGTTGTACCCATTGAATTAACACGAGCAGATTGTTTCATTGTGTGAATGAAAATAGCTTGAAACATTGAATGAATGAGAGATGCTCTACTTATTGGGTTAACACGAGTAGTGTGATTCATTGAGTGAATGTGTGCAGTTAGTTTCATTGGATCAATGGTTTGAACTCGTGGCAATGCATGTATGTGAGAAGGTCGACTCATTGAATAAGTGAGTTAAGCTTGACACATTATATGAATGGCAAAAGCTTTACTCATTGAATTAACACGTGCAGTGTGTTTTATTGAAAGAATTGACTGAAGGAATGAATTCAGTTTGATTCAATGAAATTTTAAATGACTGAATGCCTTTTTGCAGTAAATCAATGAGTGCAGTTTGTTTAATGTATGAATGAGTCAAGTTTGTTTCACTGATTGAAAGAAAACGTTTGATTCATTGAATGTAGGATAGAATGAATGAATACACTTTGATACTTTGAATGAATGAGTTCAGCCCGAAGCATTGCATGAATTAGAGAAGACGAACTCATTGACATAACACGCGCAGTTTGTTTCATTGATTGACTGAGTGCAGTTTGAATCATTGAATGGACTATTCTTATTGGATTCATTAAATCTTGTGTTGTTTGTTTCAGTGAATCAATGAACAATGTTTGATTGAAGCTTGATTCAGTGAATGAATGTGTTAACCTGGAGACATTGAATTCAAAGAAACAATCGGTGTGGATTAATTCAATGAGTAAATTTTTTCTTATACATTCAATGCATGGAGCTTAACTTCTTATTTCAAAGAATCAAAGTGCATTCTTTCATTCAATGAATCCTACTTCAAAGACACATTCAATAAATCAAAAGTTATTTCTTGTTTCAATGAAGCAAACATAACTCAAATATTTAACAGATCAAAGCGCACTCATGAGTTCACTTAACAATCTGCATACATACATTTAGTTATTGTATCAAACTCAACTCAATGCAACAAACTCTACGTGTTAATTCAATGAGAAGAGCTTATCTCGTGAAGTCATGTTCCCGAGCTTGACGTATTCATTCAATGAAACAACTGCATTCGTTCATTCATTGATTCAAGCATCAATCGCACATTGAATCAGACGTTTTTCTTTGATTCAATGGAAGAAACATAACACATTCATTTAATGAATCCAAATGCATCGAATCATTCAATGCATCAAACTTCATTAAATCATTCGTATATTCAATGATTCAAAAGTTATTTATTCATTTAATGCAACAAACGCAACTCATACACTTTAATGAATCGAAGAGCACTCATTTGTATACTGAAACAAATTGCATTCTTTCTCTTATTCAGTGACTCACACTGAATTCATTCATTCCCTGAAATAAGCTGAACGTTTTTTTTCAATGCCTAGCGCTATTCTCATGAATACAATAGCATAACATATTCATTTCTGAAGGAAACTGCATTCACTCATTCATTGAATCATAGACTCAATTGTACTTTCAATGAATTAAACGTTTTATTGATTCAATGAAGCAAACTTACCCCATGCATTTAACTAAACAATTGAATTCACTAAATGAATGATTTAAGTTCATTTCTTTAAATCAATTAATAACGTTTCATTCATTGAATCAATGATTGAAGAATGTATTGATTAATTGAATTAATGCACATTGAATGATTGAATGGAGGCGTTATGATAGACACATTGCATACATGAGAGAAGCTATACTCATTGACTTAACACAAGCAGTCTGTTTCATTGAATGAGTGATTGCAGTTTATTGAATGTATCAAACTGCACTCCACGTGTGAATTATAGGAGTAGAGATTCTGCCATTCATGCAATGTGTGAAGAAGGTTAACTCATTCATTCAATGAAACAAACTGCACCGTGCTAATCAATGAGTCGACCTTCTCTCATAAATGCAGTGCCAAGAGTTCAACGCATTGATTGAATGAATGAATGAAACTGCACACTTCGATTCATTGAACCTCTCTGCACGTGTTAACCCAATGAGTAGAGCTTCTCTCATTCATTCAGTGTGTGAAGCTTAACCTATTCACTCAATTGAAACAAAATGCTCAAGTTAATTCAATGAGTACAACTTCTCTCAGTCATTCAATGCCACGAGTTTTACGCATTGAATTAATGTAAGAAACTGCACTCACTCATTCAATGAAACAGACGGGATGTGTTAATTCAACGAGGAGATCTTCACTCATTTATTCAATGTCTCGAGTGTAACGCTTGCAGTCATTCACTAATGAAGCAGACTGCATGGTTTCATTCAATGGCAAGAGCTTCTCTCATGTAATGAATACCACTACTATAACGATTTCATTCAATCAAACAAACCACATTAATTAAATCATTGATACAATCTTCTATCGTTTGATTCAATGAAGCAAACGTTATTAATTGATTCAATGCAACACACTTAGCACATTTATGCCATCAATCAAGCTGTACCCATTCATTCAATGAAACACACTTTATATGATAATTGAACGATTAGTGCTTCTGCGATTCATTCAATATACCAATCCTCACGCATTCACTCAATAAAACAAACTGCACGTGATAATCAATGAGTCGAGCCTCTCTCATACATACAGTGCCACGAGATCAACTTATTGATTCATCGACACACATTCATTCAATGAAACTGCACGCGTAAACCCAATGAGTAGAGTTTTTTCATTCAATCAATGTGTGAAGCTTAACTCATACATTCAATGGAACAAACAGCATTCAGTCATCTATTGCATCAAGCTAGAATAATTAATTCAAGGAAACAAACTTAACTCATTTATTTAGTTAATCAAACCGTACTCGTTAATTCAATGAAAGAGACTGCACGTCCAACGAAAGAGACTGCACGAGACTCTTTCATTCATTCAGTGTCTCGTTTTTATCGCATTGGATCATTGGATTCACGATTTCTTTAAATGAATTATAAATTTAAATAAATAAACAAATAAAATAATTAATACCGTGTATTTCATTGAAGATTGTTTCAATAATTGAAAGAATGCAATTTGCTTGATTGAATGGAAGCATTATAGAAGAGGCATTGAATACATGAGCGAAACTCTACTCTTTGAATTAACTTGGTTTCATTGAATGAATGGGTGCAGTTTGTTGCATTGAATCGATGTGGTAAACGCCTGGGACTGAATGGATGAGAGAAGTTGTACCCATTGAATTAACACGAGCAGATTGTTTCATTGTGTGAATGAAATAAGCTTGAAACATTGAATGAATGAGAGATGCTCTACTTATTGGGTTAACACGAGTAGTGTGATTCATTGAGTGAATGTGTGCAGTTAGTTTCATTGGATCAATGGTTTGAACTCGTGGCAATGCATGTATGTGAGAAGGTCGACTCATTGAATAAGTGAGTTAAGCTTGACACATTATATGAATGGCAAAAGCTTTACTCATTGAATTAACACCTGCAGTGTGTTTTATTGAAAGAATTGACTGAAGGAATGAATTCAGTTTGATTCAATGAAATTTTAAATGACTGAATGCCTTTTTGCAGTAAATCAATGAGTGCAGTTTGTTTAATGTATGAATGAGTCAAGTTTGTTTCACTGATTGAAAGAAAACGTTTGATTCATTGAATGTAGGATTGAATGAATGAATACACTTTGATACTTTGAATGAATGAGTTCAGCCCGAAGCATTGCATGAATTAGAGAAGACGAACTCATTGACATAACACGCGCAGTTTGTTTCATTGATTGACTGAGTGCAGTTTGAATCATTGAATGTACTATTCTTATTGGATTCATTAAATCTTGTGTTGTTTGTTTCAGTGAATCAATGAACAATGTTTGATTGAAGCTTGATTCAGTGAATGAATGTGTTAACCTGGAGACATTGAATTCAAAGAAACAATCGGTGTGGATTAATTCAATGAGTAAATTTTTTCTTATACATTCAATGCATGGAGCTTAACTTCTTATTTCAAAGAATCAAAGTGCATTATTTCATTCAATGAATCCTACATCAAAGACACATTCAATAAATCAAAAGTTATTTCTTGTTTCAATGAAGCAAACATAACTCAAATATTTAACAGATCAAAGCGCACTCATGAGTTCACTTAACAATCTGCATACATACATTTAGTTATTGTATCAAACTCAACTCAATGCAACAAACGCTACGTGTTAATTCAATGAGAAGAGCTTATCTCGTGAAGTCATGTTCCCGAGCTTGACGTATTCATTCAATGAAACAACTGCATTCGTTCATTCATTGATTCAAGCATCAATCGCACATTGAATCAGACGTTTTTCTTTGATTCAATGGAAGAAACAAAACACATTCATTTAATGAATGCAAATGCATCGAATCATTCAATGCATCAAACTTCATTAAATCATTCGTATATTCAATGATTCAAAAGTTATTTATTGATTTAATGCAACAAACGCAACTCATACACTTTAATGAATCGAAGAGCACTCATTTGTATACTGAAACAAATTGCATTCTTTCTCTTATTCAGTGACTCACACTGAATTCATTCATTCCCTGAAATAAGCTGAACGTTTTTTTTCAATGCCTAGCGCTAGTCTCATGAATACAATAGCATAACATATTCATTTCTGAAGGAAACTGCATTCACTCATTCATTGAATCATAGACTCAATTGTACTTTCAATGAATTAAACGTTTTATTGATTCAATGAAGCAAACTTACCCCATGCATTTAACTAAACAATTGAATTCACTAAATGAATGATTTAAGTTCATTTCGTTAAATCAATTAATAACGTTTCATTCATTGAATCAATGATTGAAGAATGTATTGATTAATTGAATTAATGCACATTGAATGATTGAATGGAGGCGTTATGATAGACACATTGCATACATGAGAGAAGCTATACTCATTGACTTAACACAAGCAGTCTGTTTCATTGAATGAGTGATTGCAGTTTATTGAATGTATCAAACTGCACTCCACGTGTGAATTATAGGAGTAGAGATTCTGCCATTCATGCAATGTGTGAAGAAGGTTAACTCATTCATTCAATGAAACAAACTGCACCGTGCTAATCAATGAGTCGACCTTCTCTCATAAATGCAGTGCCAAGAGTTCAACGCATTGATTGAATGAATGAATGAAACTGCACACTTCGATTCATTGAACCTCTCTGCACGTGTTAACCCAATGAGTAGGGCTTCTCTCATTCATTCAGTGTGTGAAGCTTAACCTATTCACTCAATTGAAACAAAATGCTCAAGTTAATTCAATGAGTACAACTTCTCTCAGTCATTCAATGCCACGAGTTTTACGCATTGAATTAATGTAAGAAACTGCACTCACTCATTCAATGAAACAGACGGGATGTGTTAATTCAACGAGGAGATCTTCACTCATTTATTCAATGTCTCGAGTGTAACGCTTGCAGTCATTCACTAATGAAGCAGACTGCATGGTTTCATTCAATGGCAAGAGCTTCTCTCATGTAATGAATACCACTACTATAACGATTTCATTCAATCAAACAAACCACATTAATTAAATCATTGATACAATCTTCTATCGTTTGATTCAATGAAGCAAACGTTATTAATTGATTCAATGCAACACACTTAGCACATTTATGCCATCAATCAAGCTGTACCCATTCATTCAATGAAACACACTTTATATGATAATTGAACGATTAGTGCTTCTGCGATTCATTCAATATACCAATCCTCACGCATTCACTCAATAAAACAAACTGCACGTGATAATCAATGAGTCGAGCCTCTCTCATACATACAGTGCCACGAGATCAACTTATTGATTCATCGACACACATTCATTCAATGAAACTGCACGCGTAAACCCAATGAGTAGAGTTTTTTCATTCAATCAATGTGTGAAGCTTAACTCATACATTCAATGGAACAAACAGCATTCAGTCATCTATTGCATCAAGCTAGAATAATTAATTCAAGGAAACAAACTTAACTCATTTATTTAGTTAATCAAACCGTACTCGTTAATTCAATGAAAGAGACTGCACGTCCAACGAAAGAGACTGCACGAGACTCTTTCATTCATTCAGTGTCTCGTTTTTATCGCATTGGATCATTGGATTCACGATTTCTTTAAATGAATTATAAATTTAAATAAATAAACAAATAAAATAATTAATACCGTGTATTTCATTGAAGATTGTTTCAATAATTGAAAGAATGCAATTTGCTTGATTGAATGGAAGCATTATAGAAGAGGCATTGAATACATGAGCGAAACTCTACTCTTTGAATTAACTTGGTTTCATTGAATGAATGGGTGCAGTTTGTTGCATTGAATCGATGTGGTAAACGCCTGGGACTGAATGGATGAGAGAAGTTGTACCCATTGAATTAACACGAGCAGATTGTTTCATTGTGTGAATGAAATAAGCTTGAAACATTGAATGAATGAGAGATGCTCTACTTATTGGGTTAACACGAGTAGTGTGATTCATTGAGTGAATGTGTGCAGTTAGTTTCATTGGATCAATGGTTTGAACTCGTGGCAATGCATGTATGTGAGAAGGTCGACTCATTGAATAAGTGAGTTAAGCTTGACACATTATATGAATGGCAAAAGCTTTACTCATTGAATTAACACCTGCAGTGTGTTTTATTGAAAGAATTGACTGAAGGAATGAATTCAGTTTGATTCAATGAAATTTTAAATGACTGAATGCCTTTTTGCAGTAAATCAATGAGTGCAGTTTGTTTAATGTATGAATGAGTCAAGTTTGTTTCACTGATTGAAAGAAAACGTTTGATTCATTGAATGTAGGATTGAATGAATGAATACACTTTGATACTTTGAATGAATGAGTTCAGCCCGAAGCATTGCATGAATTAGAGAAGACGAACTCATTGACATAACACGCGCAGTTTGTTTCATTGATTGACTGAGTGCAGTTTGAATCATTGAATGGACTATTCTTATTGGATTCATTAAATCTTGTGTTGTTTGTTTCAGTGAATCAATGAACAATGTTTGATTGAAGCTTGATTCAGTGAATGAATGTGTTAACCTGGAGACATTGAATTCAAAGAAACAATCGGTGTGGATTAATTCAATGAGTAAATTTTTTCTTATACATTCAATGCATGGAGCTTAACTTCTTATTTCAAAGAATCAAAGTGCATTCTTTCATTCAATGAATCCTACATCAAAGACACATTCAATAAATCAAAAGTTATTTCTTGTTTCAATGAAGCAAACATAACTCAAATATTTAACAGATCAAAGCGCACTCATGAGTTCACTTAACAATCTGCATACATACATTTAGTTATTGTATCAAACTCAACTCAATGCAACAAACGCTACGTGTTAATTCAATGAGAAGAGCTTATCTCGTGAAGTCATGTTCCCGAGCTTGACGTATTCATTCAATGAAACAACTGCATTCGTTCATTCATTGATTCAAGCATCAATCGCACATTGAATCAGACGTTTTTCTTTGATTCAATGGAAGAAACAAAACACATTCATTTAATGAATGCAAATGCATCGAATCATTCAATGCATCAAACTTCATTAAATCATTCGTATATTCAATGATTCAAAAGTTATTTATTGATTTAATGCAACAAACGCAACTCATACACTTTAATGAATCGAAGAGCACTCATTTGTATACTGAAACAAATTGCATTCTTTCTCTTATTCAGTGACTCACACTGAATTCATTCATTCCCTGAAATAAGCTGAACGTTTTTTTTCAATGCCTAGCGCTAGTCTCATGAATACAATAGCATAACATATTCATTTCTGAAGGAAACTGCATTCACTCATTCATTGAATCATAGACTCAATTGTACTTTCAATGAATTAAACGTTTTATTGATTCAATGAAGCAAACTTACCCCATGCATTTAACTAAACAATTGAATTCACTAAATGAATGATTTAAGTTCATTTCGTTAAATCAATTAATAACGTTTCATTCATTGAATCAATGATTGAAGAATGTATTGATTAATTGAATTAATGCACATTGAATGATTGAATGGAGGCGTTATGATAGACACATTGCATACATGAGAGAAGCTATACTCATTGACTTAACACAAGCAGTCTGTTTCATTGAATGAGTGATTGCAGTTTATTGAATGTATCAAACTGCACTCCACGTGTGAATTATAGGAGTAGAGATTCTGCCATTCATGCAATGTGTGAAGAAGGTTAACTCATTCATTCAATGAAACAAACTGCACCGTGCTAATCAATGAGTCGACCTTCTCTCATAAATGCAGTGCCAAGAGTTCAACGCATTGATTGAATGAATGAATGAAACTGCACACTTCGATTCATTGAACCTCTCTGCACGTGTTAACCCAATGAGTAGGGCTTCTCTCATTCATTCAGTGTGTGAAGCTTAACCTATTCACTCAATTGAAACAAAATGCTCAAGTTAATTCAATGAGTACAACTTCTCTCAGTCATTCAATGCCACGAGTTTTACGCATTGAATTAATGTAAGAAACTGCACTCACTCATTCAATGAAACAGACGGGATGTGTTAATTCAACGAGGAGATCTTCACTCATTTATTCAATGTCTCGAGTGTAACGCTTGCAGTCATTCACTAATGAAGCAGACTGCATGGTTTCATTCAATGGCAAGAGCTTCTCTCATGTAATGAATACCACTACTATAACGATTTCATTCAATCAAACAAACCACATTAATTAAATCATTGATACAATCTTCTATCGTTTGATTCAATGAAGCAAACGTTATTAATTGATTCAATGCAACACACTTAGCACATTTATGCCATCAATCAAGCTGTACCCATTCATTCAATGAAACACACTTTATATGATAATTGAACGATTAGTGCTTCTGCGATTCATTCAATATACCAATCCTCACGCATTCACTCAATAAAACAAACTGCACGTGATAATCAATGAGTCGAGCTTCTCTCATACATACAGTGCCACGAGATCAACTTATTGATTCATCGACACACATTCATTCAATGAAACTGCACGCGTAAACCCAATGAGTAGAGTTTTTTCATTCAATCAATGTGTGAAGCTTAACTCATACATTCAATGGAACAAACAGCATTCAGTCATCTATTGCATCAAACTAGAAAAATTAATTCAAGGAAACAAACTTAACTCATTTATTTAGTTAATCAAACCGTACTCGTTAATTCAATGAAAGAGACTGCACGTCCAACGAAAGAGACTGCACGAGACTCTTTCATTCATTCAGTGTCTCGTTTTTATCGCATTGGATCATTGGATTCACGATTTCTTTAAATGAATTATAAATTTAAATAAATAAACAAATAAAATAATTAATACCGTGTATTTCATTGAAGATTGTTTCAATAATTGAAAGAATGCAATTTGCTTGATTGAATGGAAGCATTATAGAAGAGGCATTGAATACATGAGCGAAACTCTACACTTTGAATTAACTTGGTTTCATTGAATGAATGGGTGCAGTTTGTTGCATTGAATCGATGTGGTAAACGCCTGGGACTGAATGGATGAGAGAAGTTGTACCCATTGAATTAACACGAGCAGATTGTTTCATTGTGTGAATGAAATAAGCTTGAAACATTGAATGAATGAGAGATGCTCTACTTATTGGGTTAACACGAGTAGTGTGATTCATTGAGTGAATGTGTGCAGTTAGTTTCATTGGATCAATGGTTTGAACTCGTGGCACTGCATGTATGTGAGAAGGTCGACTCATTGAATAAGTGAGTTAAGCTTGACACATTATATGAATGGCAAAAGCTTTACTCATTGAATTAACACGTGCAGTGTGTTTTATTGAAAGAATTGACTGAAGGAATGAATTCAGTTTGATTCAATGAAATTTTAAATGACTGAATGCCTTTTTGCAGTAAATCAATGAGTGCAGTTTGTTTTATGTATGAATGAGTCAAGTTTGTTTCACTGATTGAAAGAAAACGTTTGATTCATTGAATGTAGGATTGAATGAATGAATACACTTTGATACTTTGAATGAATGAGTTCAGCCCGAAGCATTGCATGAATTAGAGAAGACGAACTCATTGACATAACACGCGCAGTTTGTTTCATTGATTGACTGAGTGCAGTTTGAATCATTGAATGGACTATTCTTATTGGATTCATTAAATCTTGTGTTGTTTGTTTCAGTGAATCAATGAACAATGTTTGATTGAAGCTTGATTCAGTGAATGAATGTGTTAACCTGGAGACATTGAATTCAAAGAAACAATCGGTGTGGATTAATTCAATGAGTAAATTTTTTCTTATACATTCAATGCATGGAGCTTAACTTCTTATTTCAAAGAATCAAAGTGCATTCTTTCATTCAATGAATCCTACTTCAAAGACACATTCAATAAATCAAAAGTTATTTCTTGTTTCAATGAAGCAAACATAACTCAAATATTTAACAGATCAAAGCGCACTCATGAGTTCACTTAACAATCTGCATACATACATTTAGTTATTGTATCAAACTCAACTCAATGCAACAAACTCTACGTGTTAATTCAATGAGAAGAGCTTATCTCGTGAAGTCATGTTCCCGAGCTTGACGTATTCATTCAATGAAACAACTGCATTCGTTCATTCATTGATTCAAGCATCAATCGCACATTGAATCAGACGTTTTTCTTTGATTCAATGGAAGAAACATAACACATTCATTTAATGAATCCAAATGCATCGAATCATTCAATGCATCAAACTTCATTAAATCATTCGTATATTCAATGATTCAAAAGTTATTTATTCATTTAATGCAACAAACGCAACTCATACACTTTAATGAATCGAAGAGCACTCATTTGTATACTGAAACAAATTGCATTCTTTCTCTTATTCAGTGACTCACACTGAATTCATTCATTCCCTGAAATAAGCTGAACGTTTTTTTTCAATGCCTAGCGCTATTCTCATGAATACAATAGCATAACATATTCATTTCTGAAGGAAACTGCATTCACTCATTCATTGAATCATAGACTCAATTGTACTTTCAATGAATTAAACGTTTTATTGATTCAATGAAGCAAACTTACCCCATGCATTTAACTAAACAATTGAATTCACTAAATGAATGATTTAAGTTCATTTCTTTAAATCAATTAATAACGTTTCATTCATTGAATCAATGATTGAAGAATGTATTGATTAATTGAATTAATGCACATTGAATGATTGAATGGAGGCGTTATGATAGACACATTGCATACATGAGAGAAGCTATACTCATTGACTTAACACAAGCAGTCTGTTTCATTGAATGAGTGATTGCAGTTTATTGAATGTATCAAACTGCACTCCACGTGTGAATTATAGGAGTAGAGATTCTGCCATTCATGCAATGTGTGAAGAAGGTTAACTCATTCATTCAATGAAACAAACTGCACCGTGCTAATCAATGAGTCGACCTTCTCTCATAAATGCAGTGCCAAGAGTTCAACGCATTGATTGAATGAATGAATGAAACTGAACACTTCGATTCATTGAACCTCTCTGCACGTGTTAACCCAATGAGTAGGGCTTCTCTCATTCATTCAGTGTGTGAAGCTTAACCTATTCACTCAATTGAAACAAAATGCTCAAGTTAATTCAATGAGTACAACTTCTCTCAGTCATTCAATGCCACGAGTTTTACGCATTGAATTAATGTAAGAAACTGCACTCACTCATTCAATGAAACAGACGGGATGTGTTAATTCAACGAGGAGATCTTCACTCATTTATTCAATGTCTCGAGTGTAACGCTTGCAGTCATTCACTAATGAAGCAGACTGCATGGTTTCATTCAATGGCAAGAGCTTCTCTCATGTAATGAATACCACTACTATAACGATTTCATTCAATCAAACAAACCACATTAATTAAATCATTGATACAATCTTCTATCGTTTGATTCAATGAAGCAAACGTTATTAATTGATTCAATGCAACACACTTAGCACATTTATGCCATCAATCAAGCTGTACCCATTCATTCAATGAAACACACTTTATATGATAATTGAACGATTAGTGCTTCTGCGATTCATTCAATATACCAATCCTCACGCATTCACTCAATAAAACAAACTGCACGTGATAATCAATGAGTCGAGCCTCTCTCATACATACAGTGCCACGAGATCAACTTATTGATTCATCGACACACATTCATTCAATGAAACTGCACGCGTAAACCCAATGAGTAGAGTTTTTTCATTCAATCAATGTGTGAAGCTTAACTCATACATTCAATGGAACAAACAGCATTCAGTCATCTATTGCATCAAGCTAGAATAATTAATTCAAGGAAACAAACTTAACTCATTTATTTAGTTAATCAAACCGTACTCGTTAATTCAATGAAAGAGACTGCACGTCCAACGAAAGAGACTGCACGAGACTCTTTCATTCATTCAGTGTCTCGTTTTTATCGCATTGGATCATTGGATTCACGATTTCTTTAAATGAATTATAAATTTAAATAAATAAACAAATAAAATAATTAATACCGTGTATTTCATTGAAGATTGTTTCAATAATTGAAAGAATGCAATTTGCTTGATTGAATGGAAGCATTATAGAAGAGGCATTGAATACATGAGCGAAACTCTACTCTTTGAATTAACTTGGTTTCATTGAATGAATGGGTGCAGTTTGTTGCATTGAATCGATGTGGTAAACGCCTGGGACTGAATGGATGAGAGAAGTTGTACCCATTGAATTAACACGAGCAGATTGTTTCATTGTGTGAATGAAATAAGCTTGAAACATTGAATGAATGAGAGATGCTCTACTTATTGGGTTAACACGAGTAGTGTGATTCATTGAGTGAATGTGTGCAGTTAGTTTCATTGGATCAATGGTTTGAACTCGTGGCAATGCATGTATGTGAGAAGGTCGACTCATTGAATAAGTGAGTTAAGCTTGACACATTATATGAATGGCAAAAGCTTTACTCATTGAATTAACACCTGCAGTGTGTTTTATTGAAAGAATTGACTGAAGGAATGAATTCAGTTTGATTCAATGAAATTTTAAATGACTGAATGCCTTTTTGCAGTAAATCAATGAGTGCAGTTTGTTTAATGTATGAATGAGTCAAGTTTGTTTCACTGATTGAAAGAAAACGTTTGATTCATTGAATGTAGGATTGAATGAATGAATACACTTTGATACTTTGAATGAATGAGTTCAGCCCGAAGCATTGCATGAATTAGAGAAGACGAACTCATTGACATAACACGCGCAGTTTGTTTCATTGATTGACTGAGTGCAGTTTGAATCATTGAATGGACTATTCTTATTGGATTCATTAAATCTTGTGTTGTTTGTTTCAGTGAATCAATGAACAATGTTTGATTGAAGCTTGATTCAGTGAATGAATGTGTTAACCTGGAGACATTGAATTCAAAGAAACAATCGGTGTGGATTAATTCAATGAGTAAATTTTTTCTTATACATTCAATGCATGGAGCTTAACTTCTTATTTCAAAGAATCAAAGTGCATTCTTTCATTCAATGAATCCTACATCAAAGACACATTCAATAAATCAAAAGTTATTTCTTGTTTCAATGAAGCAAACATAACTCAAATATTTAACAGATCAAAGCGCACTCATGAGTTCACTTAACAATCTGCATACATACATTTAGTTATTGTATCAAACTCAACTCAATGCAACAAACGCTACGTGTTAATTCAATGAGAAGAGCTTATCTCGTGAAGTCATGTTCCCGAGCTTGACGTATTCATTCAATGAAACAACTGCATTCGTTCATTCATTGATTCAAGCATCAATCGCACATTGAATCAGACGTTTTTCTTTGATTCAATGGAAGAAACAAAACACATTCATTTAATGAATCCAAATGCATCGAATCATTCAATGCATCAAACTTCATTAAATCATTCGTATATTCAATGATTCAAAAGTTATTTATTCATTTAATGCAACAAACGCAACTCATACACTTTAATGAATCGAAGAGCACTCATTTGTATACTGAAACAAATTGCATTCTTTCTCTTATTCAGTGACTCACACTGAATTCATTCATTCCCTGAAATAAGCTGAACGTTTTTTTTCAATGCCTAGCGCTATTCTCATGAATACAATAGCATAACATATTCATTTCTGAAGGAAACTGCATTCACTCATTCATTGAATCATAGACTCAATTGTACTTTCAATGAATTAAACGTTTTATTGATTCAATGAAGCAAACTTACCCCATGCATTTAACTAAACAATTGAATTCACTAAATGAATGATTTAAGTTCATTTCTTTAAATCAATTAATAACGTTTCATTCATTGAATCAATGATTGAAGAATGTATTGATTAATTGAATTAATGCACATTGAATGATTGAATGGAGGCGTTATGATAGACACATTGCATACATGAGAGAAGCTATACTCATTGACTTAACACAAGCAGTCTGTTTCATTGAATGAGTGATTGCAGTTTATTGAATGTATCAAACTGCACTCCACGTGTGAATTATAGGAGTAGAGATTCTGCCATTCATGCAATGTGTGAAGAAGGTTAACTCATTCATTCAATGAAACAAACTGCACCGTGCTAATCAATGAGTCGACCTTCTCTCATAAATGCAGTGACAAGAGTTCAACGCATTGATTGAATGAATGAATGAAACTGAACACTTCGATTCATTGAACCTCTCTGCACGTGTTAACCCAATGAGTCGAGCTTCTCTCATTCATTCAGTGTGTGAAGCTTAACCTATTCACTCAATTGAAACAAAATGCTCAAGTTAATTCAATGAGTACAACTTCTCTCAGTCATTCAATGCCACGAGTTTTACGCATTGAATTAATGTAAGAAACTGCACTCACTCATTCAATGAAACAGACGGGATGTGTTAATTCAACGAGGAGATCTTCACTCATTTATTCAATGTCTCGAGTGTAACGCTTGCAGTCATTCACTAATGAAGCAGACTGCATGGTTTCATTCAATGGCAAGAGCTTCTCTCATGTAATGAATACCACTACTATAACGATTTCATTCAATCAAACAAACCACATTAATTAAATCATTGATACAATCTTCTATCGTTTGATTCAATGAAGCAAACGTTATTAATTGATTCAATGCAACACACTTAGCACATTTATGCCATCAATCAAGCTGTACCCATTCATTCAATGAAACACACTTTATATGATAATTGAACGAGTAGTGCTTCTGCGATTCATTCAATATACCAATCCTCACGCATTCACTCAATAAAACAAACTGCACGTGATAATGAATGAGTCGAGCTTCTCTCATACATACAGTGCCACGAGATCAACTTATTGATTCATCGACACACATTCATACAATGAAACTGCACGCGTAAACCCAATGAGTAGAGTTTTTTCATTCAATCAATGTGTGAAGCTTAACTCATACATTCAATGGAACAAACAGCATTCAGTCATCTATTGCATCAAGCTAGAATAATTAATTCAAGGAAACAAACTTAACTCATTTATTTAGTTAATCAAACCGTACTCGTTAATTCAATGAAAGAGACTGCACGTCCAACGAAAGAGACTGCACGAGACTCTTTCATTCATTCAGTGTCTCGTTTTTATCGCATTGGATCATTGGATTCACGATTTCTTTAAATGAATTATAAATTTAAATAAATAAACAAATAAAATAATTAATACCGTGTATTTCATTGAAGATTGTTTCAATAATTGAAAGAATGCAATTTGCTTGATTGAATGGAAGCATTATAGAAGAGGCATTGAATACATGAGCGAAACTCTACTCTTTGAATTAACTTGGTTTCATTGAATGAATGCGTGCAGTTTGTTGCATTGAATCGATGTGGTAAACGCCTGGGACTGAATGGATGAGAGAAGTTGTACCCATTGAATTAACACGAGCAGATTGTTTCATTGTGTGAATGAAATAAGCTTGAAACATTGAATGAATGAGAGATGCTCTACTTATTGGGTTAACACGAGTAGTGTGATTCATTGAGTGAATGTGTGCAGTTAGTTTCATTGGATCAATGGGTTGAACTCGTGGCAATGCATGTATGTGAGAAGGTCGACTCATTGAATAAGTGAGTTAAGCTTGACAAATGATATGAATGGCAAAAGCTTTACTCATTGAATTAACACGTGCAGTGTGTTTTATTGAAAGAATTGACTGAAGGAATGAATTCAGTTTGATTCAATGAAATTTTAAATGACTGAATGCCTTTTTGCAGTAAATCAATGAGTGCAGTTTGTTGAATGTATGAATGAGTCAAGTTTGTTTCACTGATTGAAAGAAAACGTTTGATTCATTGAATATAGGATTGAATGAATGAATACACTTTGATACTTTGAATGAATGAGTTCAGCCCGAAGCATTGCATGAATTAGAGAAGACGAACTCATTGACATAACACGCGCAGTTTGTTTCATTGATTGACTGAGTGCAGTTTGAATCATTGAATGGACTATTCTTATTGGATTCATTAAATCTTGTGTTGTTTGTTTCAGTGAATCAATGAACAATGTTTGATTGAAGCTTGATTCAGTGAATGAATGTGTTAACCTGGAGACATTGAATTCAAAGAAACAATCGGTGTGGATTAATTCAATGAGTAAATTTTTTCTTATACATTCAATGCATGGAGCTTAACTTCTTATTTCAAAGAATCAAAGTGCATTCTTTCATTCAATGAATCCTACTTCAAAGACACATTCAATAAATCAAAAGTTATTTCTTGTTTCAATGAAGCAAACATAACTCAAATATTTAACAGATCAAAGCGCACTCATGAGTTCACTTAACAATCTGCATACATACATTTAGTTATTGTATCAAACTCAACTCAATGCAACAAACTCTACGTGTTAATTCAATGAGAAGAGCTTATCTCGTGAAGTCATGTTCCCGAGCTTGACGTATTCATTCAATGAAACAACTGCATTCGTTCATTCATTGATTCAAGCATCAATCGCACATTGAATCAGACGTTTTTCTTTGATTCAATGGAAGAAACATAACACATTCATTTAATGAATCCAAATGCATCGAATCATTCAATGCATCAAACTTCATTAAATCATTCGTATATTCAATGATTCAAAAGTTATTTATTCATTTAATGCAACAAACGCAACTCATACACTTTAATGAATCGAAGAGCACTCATTTGTATACTGAAACAAATTGCATTCTTTCTCTTATTCAGTGACTCACACTGAATTCATTCATTCCCTGAAATAAGCTGAACGTTTTTTTTCAATGCCTAGCGCTATTCTCATGAATACAATAGCATAACATATTCATTTCTGAAGGAAACTGCATTCACTCATTCATTGAATCATAGACTCAATTGTACTTTCAATGAATTAAACGTTTTATTGATTCAATGAAGCAAACTTACCCCATGCATTTAACTAAACAATTGAATTCACTAAATGAATGATTTAAGTTCATTTCTTTAAATCAATTAATAACGTTTCATTCATTGAATCAATGATTGAAGAATGTATTGATTAATTGAATTAATGCACATTGAATGATTGAATGGAGGCGTTATGATAGACACATTGCATACATGAGAGAAGCTATACTCATTGACTTAACACAAGCAGTCTGTTTCATTGAATGAGTGATTGCAGTTTATTGAATGTATCAAACTGCACTCCACGTGTGAATTATAGGAGTAGAGATTCTGCCATTCATGCAATGTGTGAAGAAGGTTAACTCATTCATTCAATGAAACAAACTGCACCGTGCTAATCAATGAGTCGACCTTCTCTCATAAATGCAGTGCCAAGAGTTCAACGCATTGATTGAATGAATGAATGAAACTGAACACTTCGATTCATTGAACCTCTCTGCACGTGTTAACCCAATGAGTAGAGCTTCTCTCATTCATTCAGTGTGTGAAGCTTAACCTATTCACTCAATTGAAACAAAATGCTCAAGTTAATTCAATAAGTACAACTTCTCTCAGTCATTCAATGCCACGAGTTTTACGCATTGAATTAATGTAAGAAACTGCACTCACTCATTCAATGAAACAGACGGGATGTGTTAATTCAACGAGGAGATCTTCACTCATTTATTCAATGTCTCGAGTGTAACGCTTGCAGTCATTCACTAATGAAGCAGACTGCATGGTTTCATTCAATGGCAAGAGCTTCTCTCATGTAATGAATACCACTACTATAACGATTTCATTCAATCAAACAAACCACATTAATTAAATCATTGATACAATCTTCTATCGTTTGATTCAATGAAGCAAACGTTATTAATTGATTCAATGCAACACACTTAGCACATTTATGCCATCAATCAAGCTGTACCCATTCATTCAATGAAACACACTTTATATGATAATTGAACGATTAGTGCTTCTGCGATTCATTCAATATACCAATCCTCACGCATTCACTCAATAAAACAAACTGCACGTGATAATGAATGAGTCGAGCTTCTCTCATACATACAGTGCCACGAGATCAACTTATTGATTCATCGACACACATTCATACAATGAAACTGCACGCGTAAACCCAATGAGTAGAGTTTTTTCATTCAATCAATGTGTGAAGCTTAACTCATACATTCAATGGAACAAACAGCATTCAGTCATCTATTGCATCAAGCTAGAATAATTAATTCAAGGAAACAAACTTAACTCATTTATTTAGTTAATCAAACCGTACTCGTTAATTCAATGAAAGAGACTGCACGTCCAACGAAAGAGACTGCACGAGACTCTTTCATTCATTCAGTGTCTCGTTTTTATCGCATTGGATCATTGGATTCACGATTTCTTTAAATGAATTATAAATTTAAATAAATAAACAAATAAAATAATTAATACCGTGTATTTCATTGAAGATTGTTTCAATAATTGAAAGAATGCAATTTGCTTGATTGAATGGAAGCATTATAGAAGAGGCATTGAATACATGAGCGAAACTCTACTCTTTGAATTAACTTGGTTTCATTGAATGAATGCGTGCAGTTTGTTGCATTGAATCGATGTGGTAAACGCCTGGGACTGAATGGATGAGAGAAGTTGTACCCATTGAATTAACACGAGCAGATTGTTTCATTGTGTGAATGAAATAAGCTTGAAACATTGAATGAATGAGAGATGCTCTACTTATTGGGTTAACACGAGTAGTGTGATTCATTGAGTGAATGTGTGCAGTTAGTTTCATTGGATCAATGGGTTGAACTCGTGGCAATGCATGTATGTGAGAAGGTCGACTCATTGAATAAGTGAGTTAAGCTTGACAAATGATATGAATGGCAAAAGCTTTACTCATTGAATTAACACGTGCAGTGTGTTTTATTGAAAGAATTGACTGAAGGAATGAATTCAGTTTGATTCAATGAAATTTTAAATGACTGAATGCCTTTTTGCAGTAAATCAATGAGTGCAGTTTGTTGAATGTATGAATGAGTCAAGTTTGTTTCACTGATTGAAAGAAAACGTTTGATTCATTGAATATAGGATTGAATGAATGAATACACTTTGATACTTTGAATGAATGAGTTCAGCCCGAAGCATTGCATGAATTAGAGAAGACGAACTCATTGACATAACACGCGCAGTTTGTTTCATTGATTGACTGAGTGCAGTTTGAATCATTGAATGGACTATTCTTATTGGATTCATTAAATCTTGTGTTGTTTGTTTCAGTGAATCAATGAACAATGTTTGATTGAAGCTTGATTCAGTGAATGAATGTGTTAACCTGGAGACATTGAATTCAAAGAAACAATCGGTGTGGATTAATTCAATGAGTAAATTTTTTCTTATACATTCAATGCATGGAGCTTAACTTCTTATTTCAAAGAATCAAAGTGCATTCTTTCATTCAATGAATCCTACTTCAAAGACACATTCAATAAATCAAAAGTTATTTCTTGTTTCAATGAAGCAAACATAACTCAAATATTTAACAGATCAAAGCGCACTCATGAGTTCACTTAACAATCTGCATACATACATTTAGTTATTGTATCAAACTCAACTCAATGCAACAAACTCTACGTGTTAATTCAATGAGAAGAGCTTATCTCGTGAAGTCATGTTCCCGAGCTTGACGTATTCATTCAATGAAACAACTGCATTCGTTCATTCATTGATTCAAGCATCAATCGCACATTGAATCAGACGTTTTTCTTTGATTCAATGGAAGAAACATAACACATTCATTTAATGAATCCAAATGCATCGAATCATTCAATGCATCAAACTTCATTAAATCATTCGTATATTCAATGATTCAAAAGTTATTTATTCATTTAATGCAACAAACGCAACTCATACACTTTAATGAATCGAAGAGCACTCATTTGTATACTGAAACAAATTGCATTCTTTCTCTTATTCAGTGACTCACACTGAATTCATTCATTCCCTGAAATAAGCTGAACGTTTTTTTTCAATGCCTAGCGCTATTCTCATGAATACAATAGCATAACATATTCATTTCTGAAGGAAACTGCATTCACTCATTCATTGAATCATAGACTCAATTGTACTTTCAATGAATTAAACGTTTTATTGATTCAATGAAGCAAACTTACCCCATGCATTTAACTAAACAATTGAATTCACTAAATGAATGATTTAAGTTCATTTCTTTAAATCAATTAATAACGTTTCATTCATTGAATCAATGATTGAAGAATGTATTGATTAATTGAATTAATGCACATTGAATGATTGAATGGAGGCGTTATGATAGACACATTGCATACATGAGAGAAGCTATACTCATTGACTTAACACAAGCAGTCTGTTTCATTGAATGAGTGATTGCAGTTTATTGAATGTATCAAACTGCACTCCACGTGTGAATTATAGGAGTAGAGATTCTGCCATTCATGCAATGTGTGAAGAAGGTTAACTCATTCATTCAATGAAACAAACTGCACCGTGCTAATCAATGAGTCGACCTTCTCTCATAAATGCAGTGCCAAGAGTTCAACGCATTGATTGAATGAATGAATGAAACTGAACACTTCGATTCATTGAACCTCTCTGCACGTGTTAACCCAATGAGTAGAGCTTCTCTCATTCATTCAGTGTGTGAAGCTTAACCTATTCACTCAATTGAAACAAAATGCTCAAGTTAATTCAATGAGTACAACTTCTCTCAGTCATTCAATGCCACGAGTTTTACGCATTGAATTAATGTAAGAAACTGCACTCACTCATTCAATGAAACAGACGGGATGTGTTAATTCAACGAGGAGATCTTCACTCATTTATTCAATGTCTCGAGTGTAACGCTTGCAGTCATTCACTAATGAAGCAGACTGCATGGTTTCATTCAATGGCAAGAGCTTCTCTCATGTAATGAATACCACTACTATAACGATTTCATTCAATCAAACAAACCACATTAATTAAATCATTGATACAATCTTCTATCGTTTGATTCAATGAAGCAAACGTTATTAATTGATTCAATGCAACACACTTAGCACATTTATGCCATCAATCAAGCTGTACCCATTCATTCAATGAAACACACTTTATATGATAATTGAACGATTAGTGCTTCTGCGATTCATTCAATATACCAATCCTCACGCATTCACTCAATAAAACAAACTGCACGTGATAATGAATGAGTCGAGCTTCTCTCATACATACAGTGCCACGAGATCAACTTATTGATTCATCGACACACATTCATTCAATGAAACTGCACGCGTAAACCCAATGAGTAGAGTTTTTTCATTCAATCAATGTGTGAAGCTTAACTCATACATTCAATGGAACAAACAGCATTCAGTCATCTATTGCATCAAGCTAGAATAATTAATTCAAGGAAACAAACTTAACTCATTTATTTAGTTAATCAAACCGTACTCGTTAATTCAATGAAAGAGACTGCACGTCCAACGAAAGAGACTGCACGAGACTCTTTCATTCATTCAGTGTCTCGTTTTTATCGCATTGGATCATTGGATTCACGATTTCTTTAAATGAATTATAAATTTAAATAAATAAACAAATAAAATAATTAATACCGTGTATTTCATTGAAGATTGTTTCAATAATTGAAAGAATGCAATTTGCTTGATTGAATGGAAGCATTATAGAAGAGGCATTGAATACATGAGCGAAACTCTACTCTTTGAATTAACTTGGTTTCATTGAATGAATGCGTGCAGTTTGTTGCATTGAATCGATGTGGTAAACGCCTGGGACTGAATGGATGAGAGAAGTTGTACCCATTGAATTAACACGAGCAGATTGTTTCATTGTGTGAATGAAATAAGCTTGAAACATTGAATGAATGAGAGATGCTCTACTTATTGGGTTAACACGAGTAGTGTGATTCATTGAGTGAATGTGTGCAGTTAGTTTCATTGGATCAATGGGTTGAACTCGTGGCAATGCATGTATGTGAGAAGGTCGACTCATTGAATAAGTGAGTTAAGCTTGACAAATGATATGAATGGCAAAAGCTTTACTCATTGAATTAACACGTGCAGTGTGTTTTATTGAAAGAATTGACTGAAGGAATGAATTCAGTTTGATTCAATGAAATTTTAAATGACTGAATGCCTTTTTGCAGTAAATCAATGAGTGCAGTTTGTTGAATGTATGAATGAGTCAAGTTTGTTTCACTGATTGAAAGAAAACGTTTGATTCATTGAATATAGGATTGAATGAATGAATACACTTTGATACTTTGAATGAATGAGTTCAGCCCGAAGCATTGCATGAATTAGAGAAGACGAACTCATTGACATAACACGCGCAGTTTGTTTCATTGATTGACTGAGTGCAGTTTGAATCATTGAATGGACTATTCTTATTGGATTCATTAAATCTTGTGTTGTTTGTTTCAGTGAATCAATGAACAATGTTTGATTGAAGCTTGATTCAGTGAATGA
This sequence comes from Chiloscyllium punctatum, assembly GCF_047496795.1. NCBI lineage: Eukaryota > Metazoa > Chordata > Chondrichthyes > Orectolobiformes > Hemiscylliidae > Chiloscyllium > Chiloscyllium punctatum. The sequence goes on from NC_092773.1 coordinate 25,659,611, forward strand.
ATGTGTTAACCTGGAGACATTGAATTCAAAGAAACAATCGGTGTGGATTAATTCAATGAGTAAATTTTTTCTTATACATTCAATGCATGGAGCTTAACTTCTTATTTCAAAGAATCAAAGTGCATTCTTTCATTCAATGAATCCTACTTCAAAGACACATTCAATAAATCAAAAGTTATTTCTTGTTTCAATGAAGCAAACATAACTCAAATATTTAACAGATCAAAGCGCACTCATGAGTTCACTTAACAATCTGCATACATACATTTAGTTATTGTATCAAACTCAACTCAATGCAACAAACTCTACGTGTTAATTCAATGAGAAGAGCTTATCTCGTGAAGTCATGTTCCCGAGCTTGACGTATTCATTCAATGAAACAACTGCATTCGTTCATTCATTGATTCAAGCATCAATCGCACATTGAATCAGACGTTTTTCTTTGATTCAATGGAAGAAACATAACACATTCATTTAATGAATCCAAATGCATCGAATCATTCAATGCATCAAACTTCATTAAATCATTCGTATATTCAATGATTCAAAAGTTATTTATTCATTTAATGCAACAAACGCAACTCATACACTTTAATGAATCGAAGAGCACTCATTTGTATACTGAAACAAATTGCATTCTTTCTCTTATTCAGTGACTCACACTGAATTCATTCATTCCCTGAAATAAGCTGAACGTTTTTTTTCAATGCCTAGCGCTATTCTCATGAATACAATAGCATAACATATTCATTTCTGAAGGAAACTGCATTCACTCATTCATTGAATCATAGACTCAATTGTACTTTCAATGAATTAAACGTTTTATTGATTCAATGAAGCAAACTTACCCCATGCATTTAACTAAACAATTGAATTCACTAAATGAATGATTTAAGTTCATTTCTTTAAATCAATTAATAACGTTTCATTCATTGAATCAATGATTGAAGAATGTATTGATTAATTGAATTAATGCACATTGAATGATTGAATGGAGGCGTTATGATAGACACATTGCATACATGAGAGAAGCTATACTCATTGACTTAACACAAGCAGTCTGTTTCATTGAATGAGTGATTGCAGTTTATTGAATGTATCAAACTGCACTCCACGTGTGAATTATAGGAGTAGAGATTCTGCCATTCATGCAATGTGTGAAGAAGGTTAACTCATTCATTCAATGAAACAAACTGCACCGTGCTAATCAATGAGTCGACCTTCTCTCATAAATGCAGTGCCAAGAGTTCAACGCATTGATTGAATGAATGAATGAAACTGAACACTTCGATTCATTGAACCTCTCTGCACGTGTTAACCCAATGAGTAGAGCTTCTCTCATTCATTCAGTGTGTGAAGCTTAACCTATTCACTCAATTGAAACAAAATGCTCAAGTTAATTCAATGAGTACAACTTCTCTCAGTCATTCAATGCCACGAGTTTTACGCATTGAATTAATGTAAGAAACTGCACTCACTCATTCAATGAAACAGACGGGATGTGTTAATTCAACGAGGAGATCTTCACTCATTTATTCAATGTCTCGAGTGTAACGCTTGCAGTCATTCACTAATGAAGCAGACTGCATGGTTTCATTCAATGGCAAGAGCTTCTCTCATGTAATGAATACCACTACTATAACGATTTCATTCAATCAAACAAACCACATTAATTAAATCATTGATACAATCTTCTATCGTTTGATTCAATGAAGCAAACGTTATTAATTGATTCAATGCAACACACTTAGCACATTTATGCCATCAATCAAGCTGCACCCATTCATTCAATGAAACACACTTTATATGATAATTGAACGATTAGTGCTTCTGCGATTCATTCAATATACCAATCCTCACGCATTCACTCAATAAAACAAACTGCACGTGATAATGAATGAGTCGAGCTTCTCTCATACATACAGTGCCACGAGATCAACTTATTGATTCATCGACACACATTCATACAATGAAACTGCACGCGTAAACCCAATGAGTAGAGTTTTTTCATTCAATCAATGTGTGAAGCTTAACTCATACATTCAATGGAACAAACAGCATTCAGTCATCTATTGCATCAAGCTAGAATAATTAATTCAAGGAAACAAACTTAACTCATTTATTTAGTTAATCAAACCGTACTCGTTAATTCAATGAAAGAGACTGCACGTCCAACGAAAGAGACTGCACGAGACTCTTTCATTCATTCAGTGTCTCGTTTTTATCGCATTGGATCATTGGATTCACGATTTCTTTAAATGAATTATAAATTTAAATAAATAAACAAATAAAATAATTAATACCGTGTATTTCATTGAAGATTGTTTCAATAATTGAAAGAATGCAATTTGCTTGATTGAATGGAAGCATTATAGAAGAGGCATTGAATACATGAGCGAAACTCTACTCTTTGAATTAACTTGGTTTCATTGAATGAATGCGTGCAGTTTGTTGCATTGAATCGATGTGGTAAACGCCTGGGACTGAATGGATGAGAGAAGTTGTACCCATTGAATTAACACGAGCAGATTGTTTCATTGTGTGAATGAAATAAGCTTGAAACATTGAATGAATGAGAGATGCTCTACTTATTGGGTTAACACGAGTAGTGTGATTCATTGAGTGAATGTGTGCAGTTAGTTTCATTGGATCAATGGGTTGAACTCGTGGCAATGCATGTATGTGAGAAGGTCGACTCATTGAATAAGTGAGTTAAGCTTGACAAATGATATGAATGGCAAAAGCTTTACTCATTGAATTAACACGTGCAGTGTGTTTTATTGAAAGAATTGACTGAAGGAATGAATTCAGTTTGATTCAATGAAATTTTAAATGACTGAATGCCTTTTTGCAGTAAATCAATGAGTGCAGTTTGTTGAATGTATGAATGAGTCAAGTTTGTTTCACTGATTGAAAGAAAACGTTTGATTCATTGAATATAGGATTGAATGAATGAATACACTTTGATACTTTGAATGAATGAGTTCAGCCCGAAGCATTGCATGAATTAGAGAAGACGAACTCATTGACATAACACGCGCAGTTTGTTTCATTGATTGACTGAGTGCAGTTTGAATCATTGAATGGACTATTCTTATTGGATTCATTAAATCTTGTGTTGTTTGTTTCAGTGAATCAATGAACAATGTTTGATTGAAGCTTGATTCAGTGAATGAATGTGTTAACCTGGAGACATTGAATTCAAAGAAACAATCGGTGTGGATTAATTCAATGAGTAAATTTTTTCTTATACATTCAATGCATGGAGCTTAACTTCTTATTTCAAAGAATCAAAGTGCATTCTTTCATTCAATGAATCCTACTTCAAAGACACATTCAATAAATCAAAAGTTATTTCTTGTTTCAATGAAGCAAACATAACTCAAATATTTAACAGATCAAAGCGCACTCATGAGTTCACTTAACAATCTGCATACATACATTTAGTTATTGTATCAAACTCAACTCAATGCAACAAACTCTACGTGTTAATTCAATGAGAAGAGCTTATCTCGTGAAGTCATGTTCCCGAGCTTGACGTATTCATTCAATGAAACAACTGCATTCGTTCATTCATTGATTCAAGCATCAATCGCACATTGAATCAGACGTTTTTCTTTGATTCAATGGAAGAAACATAACACATTCATTTAATGAATCCAAATGCATCGAATCATTCAATGCATCAAACTTCATTAAATCATTCGTATATTCAATGATTCAAAAGTTATTTATTCATTTAATGCAACAAACGCAACTCATACACTTTAATGAATCGAAGAGCACTCATTTGTATACTGAAACAAATTGCATTCTTTCTCTTATTCAGTGACTCACACTGAATTCATTCATTCCCTGAAATAAGCTGAACGTTTTTTTTCAATGCCTAGCGCTATTCTCATGAATACAATAGCATAACATATTCATTTCTGAAGGAAACTGCATTCACTCATTCATTGAATCATAGACTCAATTGTACTTTCAATGAATTAAACGTTTTATTGATTCAATGAAGCAAACTTACCCCATGCATTTAACTAAACAATTGAATTCACTAAATGAATGATTTAAGTTCATTTCTTTAAATCAATTAATAACGTTTCATTCATTGAATCAATGATTGAAGAATGTATTGATTAATTGAATTAATGCACATTGAATGATTGAATGGAGGCGTTATGATAGACTCATTGCATACATGAGAGAAGCTATACTCATTGACTTAACACAAGCAGTCTGTTTCATTGAATGAGTGATTGCAGTTTATTGAATGTATCAAACTGCACTCCACGTGTGAATTATAGGAGTAGAGATTCTGCCATTCATGCAATGTGTGAAGAAGGTTAACTCATTCATTCAATGAAACAAACTGCACCGTGCTAATCAATGAGTCGACCTTCTCTCATAAATGCAGTGCCAAGAGTTCAACGCATTGATTGAATGAATGAATGAAACTGAACACTTCGATTCATTGAACCTCTCTGCACGTGTTAACCCAATGAGTAGAGCTTCTCTCATTCATTCAGTGTGTGAAGCTTAACCTATTCACTCAATTGAAACAAAATGCTCAAGTTAATTCAATAAGTACAACTTCTCTCAGTCATTCAATGCCACGAGTTTTACGCATTGAATTAATGTAAGAAACTGCACTCACTCATTCAATGAAACAGACGGGATGTGTTAATTCAACGAGTAGATCTTCACTCATTTATTCAATGTCTCGAGTGTAACGCTTGCAGTCATTCACTAATGAAGCAGACTGCATGGTTTCATTCAATGGCAAGAGCTTCTCTCATGTAATGAATACCACTACTATAACGATTTCATTCAATCAAACAAACCACATTAATTAAATCATTGATACAATCTTCTATCGTTTGATTCAATGAAGCAAACGTTATTAATTGATTCAATGCAACACACTTAGCACATTTATGCCATCAATCAAGCTGTACCCATTCATTCAATGAAACACACTTTATATGATAATTGAACGATTAGTGCTTCTGCGATTCATTCAATATACCAATCCTCACGCATTCACTCAATAAAACAAACTGCACGTGATAATGAATGAGTCGAGCTTCTCTCATACATACAGTGCCACGAGATCAACTTATTGATTCATCGACACACATTCATTCAATGAAACTGCACGCGTAAACCCAATGAGTAGAGTTTTTTCATTCAATCAATGTGTGAAGCTTAACTCATACATTCAATGGAACAAACAGCATTCAGTCATCTATTGCATCAAGCTAGAATAATTAATTCAAGGAAACAAACTTAACTCATTTATTTAGTTAATCAAACCGTACTCGTTAATTCAATGAAAGAGACTGCACGTCCAACGAAAGAGACTGCACGAGACTCTTTCATTCATTCAGTGTCTCGTTTTTATCGCATTGGATCATTGGATTCACGATTTCTTTAAATGAATTATAAATTTAAATAAATAAACAAATAAAATAATTAATACCGTGTATTTCATTGAAGATTGTTTCAATAATTGAAAGAATGCAATTTGCTTGATTGAATGGAAGCATTATAGAAGAGGCATTGAATACATGAGCGAAACTCTACTCTTTGAATTAACTTGGTTTCATTGAATGAATGCGTGCAGTTTGTTGCATTGAATCGATGTGGTAAACGCCTGGGACTGAATGGATGAGAGAAGTTGTACCCATTGAATTAACACGAGCAGATTGTTTCATTGTGTGAATGAAATAAGCTTGAAACATTGAATGAATGAGAGATGCTCTACTTATTGGGTTAACACGAGTAGTGTGATTCATTGAGTGAATGTGTGCAGTTAGTTTCATTGGATCAATGGGTTGAACTCGTGGCAATGCATGTATGTGAGAAGGTCGACTCATTGAATAAGTGAGTTAAGCTTGACACATTATATGAATGGCAAAAGCTTTACTCATTGAATTAACACGTGCAGTGTGTTTTATTGAAAGAATTGACTGAAGGAATGAATTCAGTTTGATTCAATGAAATTTTAAATGACTGAATGCCTTTTTGCAGTAAATCAATGAGTGCAGTTTGTTGAATGTATGAATGAGTCAAGTTTGTTTCACTGATTGAAAGAAAACGTTTGATTCATTGAATATAGGATTGAATGAATGAATACACTTTGATACTTTGAATGAATGAGTTCAGCCCGAAGCATTGCATGAATTAGAGAAGACGAACTCATTGACATAACACGCGCAGTTTGTTTCATTGATTGACTGAGTGCAGTTTGAATCATTGAATGGACTATTCTTATTGGATTCATTAAATCTTGTGTTGTTTGTTTCAGTGAATCAATGAACAATGTTTGATTGAAGCTTGATTCAGTGAATGAATGTGTTAACCTGGAGACATTGAATTCAAAGAAACAATCGGTGTGGATTAATTCAATGAGTAAATTTTTTCTTATACATTCAATGCATGGAGCTTAACTTCTTATTTCAAAGAATCAAAGTGCATTCTTTCATTCAATGAATCCTACTTCAAAGACACATTCAATAAATCAAAAGTTATTTCTTGTTTCAATGAAGCAAACATAACTCAAATATTTAACAGATCAAAGCGCACTCATGAGTTCACTTAACAATCTGCATACATACATTTAGTTATTGTATCAAACTCAACTCAATGCAACAAACTCTACGTGTTAATTCAATGAGAAGAGCTTATCTCGTGAAGTCATGTTCCCGAGCTTGACGTATTCATTCAATGAAACAACTGCATTCGTTCATTCATTGATTCAAGCATCAATCGCACATTGAATCAGACGTTTTTCTTTGATTCAATGGAAGAAACATAACACATTCATTTAATGAATCCAAATGCATCGAATCATTCAATGCATCAAACTTCATTAAATCATTCGTATATTCAATGATTCAAAAGTTATTTATTCATTTAATGCAACAAACGCAACTCATACACTTTAATGAATCGAAGAGCACTCATTTGTATACTGAAACAAATTGCATTCTTTCTCTTATTCAGTGACTCACACTGAATTCATTCATTCCCTGAAATAAGCTGAACGTTTTTTTTCAATGCCTAGCGCTATTCTCATGAATACAATAGCATAACATATTCATTTCTGAAGGAAACTGCATTCACTCATTCATTGAATCATAGACTCAATTGTACTTTCAATGAATTAAACGTTTTATTGATTCAATGAAGCAAACTTACCCCATGCATTTAACTAAACAATTGAATTCACTAAATGAATGATTTAAGTTCATTTCTTTAAATCAATTAATAACGTTTCATTCATTGAATCAATGATTGAAGAATGTATTGATTAATTGAATTAATGCACATTGAATGATTGAATGGAGGCGTTATGATAGACACATTGCATACATGAGAGAAGCTATACTCATTGACTTAACACAAGCAGTCTGTTTCATTGAATGAGTGATTGCAGTTTATTGAATGTATCAAACTGCACTCCACGTGTGAATTATAGGAGTAGAGATTCTGCCATTCATGCAATGTGTGAAGAAGGTTAACTCATTCATTCAATGAAACAAACTGCACCGTGCTAATCAATGAGTCGACCTTCTCTCATAAATGCAGTGCCAAGAGTTCAACGCATTGATTGAATGAATGAATGAAACTGAACACTTCGATTCATTGAACCTCTCTGCACGTGTTAACCCAATGAGTAGAGCTTCTCTCATTCATTCAGTGTGTGAAGCTTAACCTATTCACTCAATTGAAACAAAATGCTCAAGTTAATTCAATAAGTACAACTTCTCTCAGTCATTCAATGCCACGAGTTTTACGCATTGAATTAATGTAAGAAACTGCACTCACTCATTCAATGAAACAGACGGGATGTGTTAATTCAACGAGTAGATCTTCACTCATTTATTCAATGTCTCGAGTGTAACGCTTGCAGTCATTCACTAATGAAGCAGACTGCATGGTTTCATTCAATGGCAAGAGCTTCTCTCATGTAATGAATACCACTACTATAACGATTTCATTCAATCAAACAAACCACATTAATTAAATCATTGATACAATCTTCTATCGTTTGATTCAATGAAGCAAACGTTATTAATTGATTCAATGCAACACACTTAGCACATTTATGCCATCAATCAAGCTGTACCCATTCATTCAATGAAACACACTTTATATGATAATTGAACGATTAGTGCTTCTGCGATTCATTCAATATACCAATCCTCACGCATTCACTCAATAAAACAAACTGCACGTGATAATGAATGAGTCGAGCTTCTCTCATACATACAGTGCCACGAGATCAACTTATTGATTCATCGACACACATTCATTCAATGAAACTGCACGCGTAAACCCAATGAGTAGAGTTTTTTCATTCAATCAATGTGTGAAGCTTAACTCATACATTCAATGGAACAAACAGCATTCAGTCATCTATTGCATCAAGCTAGAATAATTAATTCAAGGAAACAAACTTAACTCATTTATTTAGTTAATCAAACCGTACTCGTTAATTCAATGAAAGAGACTGCACGTCCAACGAAAGAGACTGCACGAGACTCTTTCATTCATTCAGTGTCTCGTTTTTATCGCATTGGATCATTGGATTCACGATTTCTTTAAATGAATTATAAATTTAAATAAATAAACAAATAAAATAATTAATACCGTGTATTTCATTGAAGATTGTTTCAATAATTGAAAGAATGCAATTTGCTTGATTGAATGGAAGCATTATAGAAGAGGCATTGAATACATGAGCGAAACTCTACTCTTTGAATTAACTTGGTTTCATTGAATGAATGGGTGCAGTTTGTTGCATTGAATCGATGTGGTAAACGCCTGGGACTGAATGGATGAGAGAAGTTGTACCCATTGAATTAACACGAGCAGATTGTTTCATTGTGTGAATGAAATAAGCTTGAAACATTGAATGAATGAGAGATGCTCTACTTATTGGGTTAACACGAGTAGTGTGATTCATTGAGTGAATGTGTGCAGTTAGTTTCATTGGATCAATGGTTTGAACTCGTGGCACTGCATGTATGTGAGAAGGTCGACTCATTGAATAAGTGAGTTAAGCTTGACACATTATATGAATGGCAAAAGCTTTACTCATTGAATTAACACCTGCAGTGTGTTTTATTGAAAGAATTGACTGAAGGAATGAATTCAGTTTGATTCAATGAAATTTTAAATGACTGAATGCCTTTTTGCAGTAAATCAATGAGTGCAGTTTGTTGAATGTATGAATGAGTCAAGTTTGTTTCACTGATTGAAAGAAAACGTTTGATTCATTGAATGTAGGATTGAATGAATGAATACACTTTGATACTTTGAATGAATGAGTTCAGCCCGAAGCATTGCATGAATTAGAGAAGACGAACTCATTGACATAACACGCGCAGTTTGTTTCATTGATTGACTGAGTGCAGTTTGAATCATTGAATGGACTATTCTTATTGGATTCATTAAATCTTGTGTTGTTTGTTTCAGTGAATCAATGAACAATGTTTGATTGAAGATTGATTCAGTGAATGAATGTGTTAACCTGGAGACATTGAATTCAAAGAAACAATCGGTGTGGATTAATTCAATGAGTAAATTTTTTCTTATACATTCAATGCATGGAGCTTAACTTCTTATTTCAAAGAATCAAAGTGCATTCTTTCATTCAATGAATCCTACTTCAAAGACACATTCAATAAATCAAAAGTTATTTCTTGTTTCAATGAAGCAAACATAACTCAAATATTTAACAGATCAAAGCGCACTCATGAGTTCACTTAACAATCTGCATACATACATTTAGTTATTGTATCAAACTCAACTCAATGCAACAAACTCTACGTGTTAATTCAATGAGAAGAGCTTATCTCGTGAAGTCATGTTCCCGAGCTTGACGTATTCATTCAATGAAACAACTGCATTCGTTCATTCATTGATTCAAGCATCAATCGCACATTGAATCAGACGTTTTTCTTTGATTCAATGGAAGAAACATAACACATTCATTTAATGAATCCAAATGCATCGAATCATTCAATGCATCAAACTTCATTAAATCATTCGTATATTCAATGATTCAAAAGTTATTTATTCATTTAATGCAACAAACGCAACTCATACACTTTAATGAATCGAAGAGCACTCATTTGTATACTGAAACAAATTGCATTCTTTCTCTTATTCAGTGACTCACACTGAATTCATTCATTCCCTGAAATAAGCTGAACGTTTTTTTTCAATGCCTAGCGCTATTCTCATGAATACAATAGCATAACATATTCATTTCTGAAGGAAACTGCATTCACTCATTCATTGAATCATAGACTCAATTGTACTTTCAATGAATTAAACGTTTTATTGATTCAATGAAGCAAACTTACCCCATGCATTTAACTAAACAATTGAATTCACTAAATGAATGATTTAAGTTCATTTCTTTAAATCAATTAATAACGTTTCATTCATTGAATCAATGATTGAAGAATGTATTGATTAATTGAATTAATGCACATTGAATGATTGAATGGAGGCGTTATGATAGACACATTGCATACATGAGAGAAGCTATACTCATTGACTTAACACAAGCAGTCTGTTTCATTGAATGAGTGATTGCAGTTTATTGAATGTATCAAACTGCACTCCACGTGTGAATGATAGGAGTAGAGATTCTGCCATTCATGCAATGTGTGAAGAAGGTTAACTCATTCATTCAATGAAACAAACTGCACCGTGCTAATCAATGAGTCGACCTTCTCTCATAAATGCAGTGCCAAGAGTTCAACGCATTGATTGAATGAATGAATGAAACTGCACACTTCGATTCATTGAACCTCTCTGCACGTGTTAACCCAATGAGTAGAGCTTCTCTCATTCATTCAGTGTGTGAAGCTTAACCTATTCACTCAATTGAAACAAAATGCTCAAGTTAATTCAATGAGTACAACTTCTCTCAGTCATTCAATGCCACGAGTTTTACGCATTGAATTAATGTAAGAAACTGCACTCACTCATTCAATGAAACAGACGGGATGTGTTAATTCAACGAGGAGATCTTCACTCATTTATTCAATGTCTCGAGTGTAACGCTTGCAGTCATTCACTAATGAAGCAGACTGCATGGTTTCATTCAATGGCAAGAGCTTCTCTCATGTAATGAATACCACTACTATAACGATTTCATTCAATCAAACAAACCACATTAATTAAATCATTGATACAATCTTCTATCGTTTGATTCAATGAAGCAAACGTTATTAATTGATTCAATGCAACACACTTAGCACATTTATGCCATCAATCAAGCTGTACCCATTCATTCAATGAAACACACTTTATATGATAATTGAACGATTAGTGCTTCTGCGATTCATTCAATATACCAATCCTCACGCATTCACTCAATAAAACAAACTGCACGTGATAATGAATGAGTCGAGCTTCTCTCATACATACAGTGCCACGAGATCAACTTATTGATTCATCGACACACATTCATTCAATGAAACTGCACGCGTAAACCCAATGAGTAGAGTTTTTTCATTCAATCAATGTGTGAAGCTTAACTCATACATTCAATGGAACAAACAGCATTCAGTCATCTATTGCATAAACTAGAATAATTAATTCAAGGAAACAAACTTAACTCATTTATTTAGTTAATCAAACCGTACTCGTTAATTCAATGAAAGAGACTGCACGTCCAACGAAAGAGACTGCACGAGACTCTTTCATTCATTCAGTGTCTCGTTTTTATCGCATTGGATCATTGGATTCACGATTTCTTTAAATGAATTATAAATTTAAATAAATAAACAAATAAAATAATTAATACCGTGTATTTCATTGAAGATTGTTTCAATAATTGAAAGAATGCAATTTGCTTGATTGAATGGAAGCATTATAGAAGAGGCATTGAATACATGAGCGAAAATCTACTCTTTGAATTAACTTGGTTTCATTGAATGAATGGGTGCAGTTTGTTGCATTGAATCGATGTGGTAAACGCCTGGGACTGAATGGATGAGAGAAGTTGTACCCATTGAATTAACACGAGCAGATTGTTTCATTGTGTGAATGAAAATAGCTTGAAACATTGAATGAATGAGAGATGCTCTACTTATTGGGTTAACACGAGTAGTGTGATTCATTGAGTGAATGTGTGCAGTTAGTTTCATTGGATCAATGGTTTGAACTCGTGGCAATGCATGTATGTGAGAAGGTCGACTCATTGAATAAGTGAGTTAAGCTTGACACATTATATGAATGGCAAAAGCTTTACTCATTGAATTAACACGTGCAGTGTGTTTTATTGAAAGAATTGACTGAAGGAATGAATTCAGTTTGATTCAATGAAATTTTAAATGACTGAATGCCTTTTTGCAGTAAATCAATGAGTGCAGTTTGTTTAATGTATGAATGAGTCAAGTTTGTTTCACTGATTGAAAGAAAACGTTTGATTCATTGAATGTAGGATTGAATGAATGAATACACTTTGATACTTTGAATGAATGAGTTCAGCCCGAAGCATTGCATGAATTAGAGAAGACGAACTCATTGACATAACACGCGCAGTTTGTTTCATTGATTGACTGAGTGCAGTTTGAATCATTGAATGGACTATTCTTATTGGATTCATTAAATCTTGTGTTGTTTGTTTCAGTGAATCAATGAACAATGTTTGATTGAAGCTTGATTCAGTGAATGAATGTGTTAACCTGGAGACATTGAATTCAAAGAAACAATCGGTGTGGATTAATTCAATGAGTAAATTTTTTCTTATACATTCAATGCATGGAGCTTAACTTCTTATTTCAAAGAATCAAAGTGCATTCTTTCATTCAATGAATCCTACTTCAAAGACACATTCAATAAATCAAAAGTTATTTCTTGTTTCAATGAAGCAAACATAACTCAAATATTTAACAGATCAAAGCGCACTCATGAGTTCACTTAACAATCTGCATACATACATTTAGTTATTGTATCAAACTCAACTCAATGCAACAAACTCTACGTGTTAATTCAATGAGAAGAGCTTATCTCGTGAAGTCATGTTCCCGAGCTTGACGTATTCATTCAATGAAACAACTGCATTCGTTCATTCATTGATTCAAGCATCAATCGCACATTGAATCAGACGTTTTTCTTTGATTCAATGGAAGAAACATAACACATTCATTTAATGAATCCAAATGCATCGAATCATTCAATGCATCAAACTTCATTAAATCATTCGTATATTCAATGATTCAAAAGTTATTTATTCATTTAATGCAACAAACGCAACTCATACACTTTAATGAATCGAAGAGCACTCATTTGTATACTGAAACAAATTGCATTCTTTCTCTTATTCAGTGACTCACACTGAATTCATTCATTCCCTGAAATAAGCTGAACGTTTTTTTTCAATGCCTAGCGCTATTCTCATGAATACAATAGCATAACATATTCATTTCTGAAGGAAACTGCATTCACTCATTCATTGAATCATAGACTCAATTGTACTTTCAATGAATTAAACGTTTTATTGATTCAATGAAGCAAACTTACCCCATGCATTTAACTAAACAATTGAATTCACTAAATGAATGATTTAAGTTCATTTCTTTAAATCAATTAATAACGTTTCATTCATTGAATCAATGATTGAAGAATGTATTGATTAATTGAATTAATGCACATTGAATGATTGAATGGAGGCGTTATGATAGACACATTGCATACATGAGAGAAGCTATACTCATTGACTTAACACAAGCAGTCTGTTTCATTGAATGAGTGATTGCAGTTTATTGAATGTATCAAACTGCACTCCACGTGTGAATTATAGGAGTAGAGATTCTGCCATTCATGCAATGTGTGAAGAAGGTTAACTCATTCATTCAATGAAACAAACTGCACCGTGCTAATCAATGAGTCGACCTTCTCTCATAAATGCAGTGCCAAGAGTTCAACGCATTGATTGAATGAATGAATGAAACTGCACACTTCGATTCATTGAACCTCTCTGCACGTGTTAACCCAATGAGTAGGGCTTCTCTCATTCATTCAGTGTGTGAAGCTTAACCTATTCACTCAATTGAAACAAAATGCTCAAGTTAATTCAATGAATACAACTTCTCTCAGTCATTCAATGCCACGAGTTTTACGCATTGAATTAATGTAAGAAACTGCACTCACTCATTCAATGAAACAGACGGGATGTGTTAATTCAACGAGGAGATCTTCACTCATTTATTCAATGTCTCGAGTGTAACGCTTGCAGTCATTCACTAATGAAGCAGACTGCATGGTTTCATTCAATGGCAAGAGCTTCTCTCATGTAATGAATACCACTACTATAACGATTTCATTCAATCAAACAAACCACATTAATTAAATCATTGATACAATCTTCTATCGTTTGATTCAATGAAGCAAACGTTATTAATTGATTCAATGCAACACACTTAGCACATTTATGCCATCAATCAAGCTGTACCCATTCATTCAATGAAACACACTTTATATGATAATTGAACGATTAGTGCTTCTGCGATTCATTCAATATACCAATCCTCACGCATTCACTCAATAAAACAAACTGCACGTGATAATGAATGAGTCGAGCTTCTCTCATACATACAGTGCCACGAGATCAACTTATTGATTCATCGACACACATTCATTCAATGAAACTGCACGCGTAAACCCAATGAGTAGAGTTTTTTCATTCAATCAATGTGTGAAGCTTAACTCATACATTCAATGGAACAAACAGCATTCAGTCATCTATTGCATAAACTAGAATAATTAATTCAAGGAAACAAACTTAACTCATTTATTTAGTTAATCAAACCGTACTCGTTAATTCAATGAAAGAGACTGCACGTCCAACGAAAGAGACTGCACGAGACTCTTTCATTCATTCAGTGTCTCGTTTTTATCGCATTGGATCATTGGATTCACGATTTCTTTAAATGAATTATAAATTTAAATAAATAAACAAATAAAATAATTAATACCGTGTATTTCATTGAAGATTGTTTCAATAATTGAAAGAATGCAATTTGCTTGATTGAATGGAAGCATTATAGAAGAGGCATTGAATACATGAGCGAAAATCTACTCTTTGAATTAACTTGGTTTCATTGAATGAATGGGTGCAGTTTGTTGCATTGAATCGATGTGGTAAACGCCTGGGACTGAATGGATGAGAGAAGTTGTACCCATTGAATTAACACGAGCAGATTGTTTCATTGTGTGAATGAAAATAGCTTGAAACATTGAATGAATGAGAGATGCTCTACTTATTGGGTTAACACGAGTAGTGTGATTCATTGAGTGAATGTGTGCAGTTAGTTTCATTGGATCAATGGTTTGAACTCGTGGCAATGCATGTATGTGAGAAGGTCGACTCATTGAATAAGTGAGTTAAGCTTGACACATTATATGAATGGCAAAAGCTTTACTCATTGAATTAACACGTGCAGTGTGTTTTATTGAAAGAATTGACTGAAGGAATGAATTCAGTTTGATTCAATGAAATTTTAAATGACTGAATGCCTTTTTGCAGTAAATCAATGAGTGCAGTTTGTTTAATGTATGAATGAGTCAAGTTTGTTTCACTGATTGAAAGAAAACGTTTGATTCATTGAATGTAGGATTGAATGAATGAATACACTTTGATACTTTGAATGAATGAGTTCAGCCCGAAGCATTGCATGAATTAGAGAAGACGAACTCATTGACATAACACGCGCAGTTTGTTTCATTGATTGACTGAGTGCAGTTTGAATCATTGAATGGACTATTCTTATTGGATTCATTAAATCTTGTGTTGTTTGTTTCAGTGAATCAATGAACAATGTTTGATTGAAGCTTGATTCAGTGAATGAATGTGTTAACCTGGAGACATTGAATTCAAAGAAACAATCGGTGTGGATTAATTCAATGAGTAAATTTTTTCTTATACATTCAATGCATGGAGCTTAACTTCTTATTTCAAAGAATCAAAGTGCATTCTTTCATTCAATGAATCCTACTTCAAAGACACATTCAATAAATCAAAAGTTATTTCTTGTTTCAATGAAGCAAACATAACTCAAATATTTAACAGATCAAAGCGCACTCATGAGTTCACTTAACAATCTGCATACATACATTTAGTTATTGTATCAAACTCAACTCAATGCAACAAACTCTACGTGTTAATTCAATGAGAAGAGCTTATCTCGTGAAGTCATGTTCCCGAGCTTGACGTATTCATTCAATGAAACAACTGCATTCGTTCATTCATTGATTCAAGCATCAATCGCACATTGAATCAGACGTTTTTCTTTGATTCAATGGAAGAAACATAACACATTCATTTAATGAATCCAAATGCATCGAATCATTCAATGCATCAAACTTCATTAAATCATTCGTATATTCAATGATTCAAAAGTTATTTATTCATTTAATGCAACAAACGCAACTCATACACTTTAATGAATCGAAGAGCACTCATTTGTATACTGAAACAAATTGCATTCTTTCTCTTATTCAGTGACTCACACTGAATTCATTCATTCCCTGAAATAAGCTGAACGTTTTTTTTCAATGCCTAGCGCTATTCTCATGAATACAATAGCATAACATATTCATTTCTGAAGGAAACTGCATTCACTCATTCATTGAATCATAGACTCAATTGTACTTTCAATGAATTAAACGTTTTATTGATTCAATGAAGCAAACTTACCCCATGCATTTAACTAAACAATTGAATTCACTAAATGAATGATTTAAGTTCATTTCTTTAAATCAATTAATAACGTTTCATTCATTGAATCAATGATTGAAGAATGTATTGATTAATTGAATTAATGCACATTGAATGATTGAATGGAGGCGTTATGATAGACACATTGCATACATGAGAGAAGCTATACTCATTGACTTAACACAAGCAGTCTGTTTCATTGAATGAGTGATTGCAGTTTATTGAATGTATCAAACTGCACTCCACGTGTGAATTATAGGAGTAGAGATTCTGCCATTCATGCAATGTGTGAAGAAGGTTAACTCATTCATTCAATGAAACAAACTGCACCGTGCTAATCAATGAGTCGACCTTCTCTCATAAATGCAGTGCCAAGAGTTCAACGCATTGATTGAATGAATGAATGAAACTGAACACTTCGATTCATTGAACCTCTCTGCACGTGTTAACCCAATGAGTAGAGCTTCTCTCATTCATTCAGTGTGTGAAGCTTAACCTATTCACTCAATTGAAACAAAATGCTCAAGTTAATTCAATAAGTACAACTTCTCTCAGTCATTCAATGCCACGAGTTTTACGCATTGAATTAATGTAAGAAACTGCACTCACTCATTCAATGAAACAGACGGGATGTGTTAATTCAACGAGTAGATCTTCACTCATTTATTCAATGTCTCGAGTGTAACGCTTGCAGTCATTCACTAATGAAGCAGACTGCATGGTTTCATTCAATGGCAAGAGCTTCTCTCATGTAATGAATACCACTACTATAACGATTTCATTCAATCAAACAAACCACATTAATTAAATCATTGATACAATCTTCTATCGTTTGATTCAATGAAGCAAACGTTATTAATTGATTCAATGCAACACACTTAGCACATTTATGCCATCAATCAAGCTGTACCCATTCATTCAATGAAACACACTTTATATGATAATTGAACGATTAGTGCTTCTGCGATTCATTCAATATACCAATCCTCACGCATTCACTCAATAAAACAAACTGCACGTGATAATGAATGAGTCGAGCTTCTCTCATACATACAGTGCCACGAGATCAACTTATTGATTCATCGACACACATTCATTCAATGAAACTGCACGCGTAAACCCAATGAGTAGAGTTTTTTCATTCAATCAATGTGTGAAGCTTAACTCATACATTCAATGGAACAAACAGCATTCAGTCATCTATTGCATCAAGCTAGAATAATTAATTCAAGGAAACAAACTTAACTCATTTATTTAGTTAATCAAACCGTACTCGTTAATTCAATGAAAGAGACTGCACGTCCAACGAAAGAGACTGCACGAGACTCTTTCATTCATTCAGTGTCTCGTTTTTATCGCATTGGATCATTGGATTCACGATTTCTTTAAATGAATTATAAATTTAAATAAATAAACAAATAAAATAATTAATACCGTGTATTTCATTGAAGATTGTTTCAATAATTGAAAGAATGCAATTTGCTTGATTGAATGGAAGCATTATAGAAGAGGCATTGAATACATGAGCGAAACTCTACTCTTTGAATTAACTTGGTTTCATTGAATGAATGGGTGCAGTTTGTTGCATTGAATCGATGTGGTAAACGCCTGGGACTGAATGGATGAGAGAAGTTGTACCCATTGAATTAACACGAGCAGATTGTTTCATTGTGTGAATGAATTAAGCTTGAAACATTGAATGAATGAGAGATGCTCTACTTATTGGGTTAACACGAGTAGTGTGATTCATTGAGTGAATGTGTGCAGTTAGTTTCATTGGATCAATGGTTTGAACTCGTGGCACTGCATGTATGTGAGAAGGTCGACTCATTGAATAAGTGAGTTAAGCTTGACACATTATATGAATGGCAAAAGCTTTACTCATTGAATTAACACCTGCAGTGTGTTTTATTGAAAGAATTGACTGAAGGAATGAATTCAGTTTGATTCAATGAAATTTTAAATGACTGAATGCCTTTTTGCAGTAAATCAATGAGTGCAGTTTGTTGAATGTATGAATGAGTCAAGTTTGTTTCACTGATTGAAAGAAAACGTTTGATTCATTGAATGTAGGATTGAATGAATGAATACACTTTGATACTTTGAATGAATGAGTTCAGCCCGAAGCATTGCATGAATTAGAGAAGACGAACTCATTGACATAACACGCGCAGTTTGTTTCATTGATTGACTGAGTGCAGTTTGAATCATTGAATGGACTATTCTTATTGGATTCATTAAATCTTGTGTTGTTTGTTTCAGTGAATCAATGAACAATGTTTGATTGAAGATTGATTCAGTGAATGAATGTGTTAACCTGGAGACATTGAATTCAAAGAAACAATCGGTGTGGATTAATTCAATGAGTAAATTTTTTCTTATACATTCAATGCATGGAGCTTAACTTCTTATTTCAAAGAATCAAAGTGCATTCTTTCATTCAATGAATCCTACTTCAAAGACACATTCAATAAATCAAAAGTTATTTCTTGTTTCAATGAAGCAAACATAACTCAAATATTTAACAGATCAAAGCGCACTCATGAGTTCACTTAACAATCTGCATACATACATTTAGTTATTGTATCAAACTCAACTCAATGCAACAAACTCTACGTGTTAATTCAATGAGAAGAGCTTATCTCGTGAAGTCATGTTCCCGAGCTTGACGTATTCATTCAATGAAACAACTGCATTCGTTCATTCATTGATTCAAGCATCAATCGCACATTGAATCAGACGTTTTTCTTTGATTCAATGGAAGAAACAAAACACATTCATTTAATGAATGCAAATGCATCGAATCATTCAATGCATCAAACTTCATTAAATCATTCGTATATTCAATGATTCAAAAGTTATTTATTGATTTAATGCAACAAACGCAACTCATACACTTTAATGAATCGAAGAGCACTCATTTGTATACTGAAACAAATTGCATTCTTTCTCTTATTCAGTGACTCACACTGAATTCATTCATTCCCTGAAATAAGCTGAACGTTTTTTTTCAATGCCTAGCGCTAGTCTCATGAATACAATAGCATAACATATTCATTTCTGAAGGAAACTGCATTCACTCATTCATTGAATCATAGACTCAATTGTACTTTCAATGAATTAAACGTTTTATTGATTCAATGAAGCAAACTTACCCCATGCATTTAACTAAACAATTGAATTCACTAAATGAATGATTTAAGTTCATTTCGTTAAATCAATTAATAACGTTTCATTCATTGAATCAATGATTGAAGAATGTATTAATTAATTGAATTAATGCACATTGAATGATTGAATGGAGGCGTTATGATAGACACATTGCATACATGAGAGAAGCTATACTCATTGACTTAACACAAGCAGTCTGTTTCATTGAATGAGTGATTGCAGTTTATTGAATGTATCAAACTGCACTCCACGTGTGAATTATAGGAGTAGAGATTCTGCCATTCATGCAATGTGTGAAGAAGGTTAACTCATTCATTCAATGAAACAAACTGCACCGTGCTAATCAATGAGTCGACCTTCTCTCATAAATGCAGTGCCAAGAGTTCAACGCATTGATTGAATGAATGAATGAAACTGCACACTTCGATTCATTGAACCTCTCTGCACGTGTTAACCCAATGAGTAGGGCTTCTCTCATTCATTCAGTGTGTGAAGCTTAACCTATTCACTCAATTGAAACAAAATGCTCAAGTTAATTCAATGAGTACAACTTCTCTCAGTCATTCAATGCCACGAGTTTTACGCATTGAATTAATGTAAGAAACTGCACTCACTCATTCAATGAAACAGACGGGATGTGTTAATTCAACGAGGAGATCTTCACTCATTTATTCAATGTCTCGAGTGTAACGCTTGCAGTCATTCACTAATGAAGCAGACTGCATGGTTTCATTCAATGGCAAGAGCTTCTCTCATGTAATGAATACCACTACTATAACGATTTCATTCAATCAAACAAACCACATTAATTAAATCATTGATACAATCTTCTATCGTTTGATTCAATGAAGCAAACGTTATTAATTGATTCAATGCAACACACTTAGCACATTTATGCCATCAATCAAGCTGTACCCATTCATTCAATGAAACACACTTTATATGATAATTGAACGATTAGTGCTTCTGCGATTCATTCAATATACCAATCCTCACGCATTCACTCAATAAAACAAACTGCACGTGATAATGAATGAGTCGAGCTTCTCTCATACATACAGTGCCACGAGATCAACTTATTGATTCATCGACACACATTCATTCAATGAAACTGCACGCGTAAACCCAATGAGTAGAGTTTTTTCATTCAATCAATGTGTGAAGCTTAACTCATACATTCAATGGAACAAACAGCATTCAGTCATCTATTGCATCAAGCTAGAATAATTAATTCAAGGAAACAAACTTAACTCATTTATTTAGTTAATCAAACCGTACTCGTTAATTCAATGAAAGAGACTGCACGTCCAACGAAAGAGACTGCACGAGACTCTTTCATTCATTCAGTGTCTCGTTTTTATCGCATTGGATCATTGGATTCACGATTTCTTTAAATGAATTATAAATTTAAATAAATAAACAAATAAAATAATTAATACCGTGTATTTCATTGAAGATTGTTTCAATAATTGAAAGAATGCAATTTGCTTGATTGAATGGAAGCATTATAGAAGAGGCATTGAATACATGAGCGAAACTCTACTCTTTGAATTAACTTGGTTTCATTGAATGAATGGGTGCAGTTTGTTGCATTGAATCGATGTGGTAAACGCCTGGGACTGAATGGATGAGAGAAGTTGTACCCATTGAATTAACACGAGCAGATTGTTTCATTGTGTGAATGAAATAAGCTTGAAACATTGAATGAATGAGAGATGCTCTACTTATTGGGTTAACACGAGTAGTGTGATTCATTGAGTGAATGTGTGCAGTTAGTTTCATTGGATCAATGGTTTGAACTCGTGGCAATGCATGTATGTGAGAAGGTCGACTCATTGAATAAGTGAGTTAAGCTTGACACATTATATGAATGGCAAAAGCTTTACTCATTGAATTAACACGTGCAGTGTGTTTTATTGAAAGAATTGACTGAAGGAATGAATTCAGTTTGATTCAATGAAATTTTAAATGACTGAATGCCTTTTTGCAGTAAATCAATGAGTGCAGTTTGTTTAATGTATGAATGAGTCAAGTTTGTTTCACTGATTGAAAGAAAACGTTTGATTCATTGAATGTAGGATTGAATGAATGAATACACTTTGATACTTTGAATGAATGAGTTCAGCCCGAAGCATTGCATGAATTAGAGAAGACGAACTCATTGACATAACACGCGCAGTTTGTTTCATTGATTGACTGAGTGCAGTTTGAATCATTGAATGGACTATTCTTATTGGATTCATTAAATCTTGTGTTGTTTGTTTCAGTGAATCAATGAACAATGTTTGATTGAAGCTTGATTCAGTGAATGAATGTGTTAACCTGGAGACATTGAATTCAAAGAAACAATCGGTGTGGATTAATTCAATGAGTAAATTTTTTCTTATACATTCAATGCATGGAGCTTAACTTCTTATTTCAAAGAATCAAAGTGCATTCTTTCATTCAATGAATCCTACATCAAAGACACATTCAATAAATCAAAAGTTATTTCTTGTTTCAATGAAGCAAACATAACTCAAATATTTAACAGATCAAAGCGCACTCATGAGTTCACTTAACAATCTGCATACATACATTTAGTTATTGTATCAAACTCAACTCAATGCAACAAACGCTACGTGTTAATTCAATGAGAAGAGCTTATCTCGTGAAGTCATGTTCCCGAGCTTGACGTATTCATTCAATGAAACAACTGCATTCGTTCATTCATTGATTCAAGCATCAATCGCACATTGAATCAGACGTTTTTCTTTGATTCAATGGAAGAAACAAAACACATTCATTTAATGAATGCAAATGCATCGAATCATTCAATGCATCAAACTTCATTAAATCATTCGTATATTCAATGATTCAAAAGTTATTTATTGATTTAATGCAACAAACGCAACTCATACACTTTAATGAATCGAAGAGCACTCATTTGTATACTGAAACAAATTGCATTCTTTCTCTTATTCAGTGACTCACACTGAATTCATTCATTCCCTGAAATAAGCTGAACGTTTTTTTTCAATGCCTAGCGCTAGTCTCATGAATACAATAGCATAACATATTCATTTCTGAAGGAAACTGCATTCACTCATTCATTGAATCATAGACTCAATTGTACTTTCAATGAATTAAACGTTTTATTGATTCAATGAAGCAAACTTACCCCATGCATTTAACTAAACAATTGAATTCACTAAATGAATGATTTAAGTTCATTTCGTTAAATCAATTAATAACGTTTCATTCATTGAATCAATGATTGAAGAATGTATTGATTAATTGAATTAATGCACATTGAATGATTGAATGGAGGCGTTATGATAGACACATTGCATACATGAGAGAAGCTATACTCATTGACTTAACACAAGCAGTCTGTTTCATTGAATGAGTGATTGCAGTTTATTGAATGTATCAAACTGCACTCCACGTGTGAATTATAGGAGTAGAGATTCTGCCATTCATGCAATGTGTGAAGAAGGTTAACTCATTCATTCAATGAAACAAACTGCACCGTGCTAATCAATGAGTCGACCTTCTCTCATAAATGCAGTGCCAAGAGTTCAACGCATTGATTGAATGAATGAATGAAACTGCACACTTCGATTCATTGAACCTCTCTGCACGTGTTAACCCAATGAGTAGGGCTTCTCTCATTCATTCAGTGTGTGAAGCTTAACCTATTCACTCAATTGAAACAAAATGCTCAAGTTAATTCAATGAGTACAACTTCTCTCAGTCATTCAATGCCACGAGTTTTACGCATTGAATTAATGTAAGAAACTGCACTCACTCATTCAATGAAACAGACGGGATGTGTTAATTCAACGAGGAGATCTTCACTCATTTATTCAATGTCTCGAGTGTAACGCTTGCAGTCATTCACTAATGAAGCAGACTGCATGGTTTCATTCAATGGCAAGAGCTTCTCTCATGTAATGAATACCACTACTATAACGATTTCATTCAATCAAACAAACCACATTAATTAAATCATTGATACAATCTTCTATCGTTTGATTCAATGAAGCAAACGTTATTAATTGATTCAATGCAACACACTTAGCACATTTATGCCATCAATCAAGCTGTACCCATTCATTCAATGAAACACACTTTATATGATAATTGAACGATTAGTGCTTCTGCGATTCATTCAATATACCAATCCTCACGCATTCACTCAATAAAACAAACTGCACGTGATAATCAATGAGTCGAGCTTCTCTCATACATACAGTGCCACGAGATCAACTTATTGATTCATCGACACACATTCATTCAATGAAACTGCACGCGTAAACCCAATGAGTAGAGTTTTTTCATTCAATCAATGTGTGAAGCTTAACTCATACATTCAATGGAACAAACAGCATTCAGTCATCTATTGCATCAAACTAGAAAAATTAATTCAAGGAAACAAACTTAACTCATTTATTTAGTTAATCAAACCGTACTCGTTAATTCAATGAAAGAGACTGCACGTCCAACGAAAGAGACTGCACGAGACTCTTTCATTCATTCAGTGTCTCGTTTTTATCGCATTGGATCATTGGATTCACGATTTCTTTAAATGAATTATAAATTTAAATAAATAAACAAATAAAATAATTAATACCGTGTATTTCATTGAAGATTGTTTCAATAATTGAAAGAATGCAATTTGCTTGATTGAATGGAAGCATTATAGAAGAGGCATTGAATACATGAGCGAAACTCTACACTTTGAATTAACTTGGTTTCATTGAATGAATGGGTGCAGTTTGTTGCATTGAATCGATGTGGTAAACGCCTGGGACTGAATGGATGAGAGAAGTTGTACCCATTGAATTAACACGAGCAGATTGTTTCATTGTGTGAATGAAATAAGCTTGAAACATTGAATGAATGAGAGATGCTCTACTTATTGGGTTAACACGAGTAGTGTGATTCATTGAGTGAATGTGTGCAGTTAGTTTCATTGGATCAATGGTTTGAACTCGTGGCACTGCATGTATGTGAGAAGGTCGACTCATTGAATAAGTGAGTTAAGCTTGACACATTATATGAATGGCAAAAGCTTTACTCATTGAATTAACACGTGCAGTGTGTTTTATTGAAAGAATTGACTGAAGGAATGAATTCAGTTTGATTCAATGAAATTTTAAATGACTGAATGCCTTTTTGCAGTAAATCAATGAGTGCAGTTTGTTTTATGTATGAATGAGTCAAGTTTGTTTCACTGATTGAAAGAAAACGTTTGATTCATTGAATGTAGGATTGAATGAATGAATACACTTTGATACTTTGAATGAATGAGTTCAGCCCGAAGCATTGCATGAATTAGAGAAGACGAACTCATTGACATAACACGCGCAGTTTGTTTCATTGATTGACTGAGTGCAGTTTGAATCATTGAATGGACTATTCTTATTGGATTCATTAAATCTTGTGTTGTTTGTTTCAGTGAATCAATGAACAATGTTTGATTGAAGCTTGATTCAGTGAATGAATGTGTTAACCTGGAGACATTGAATTCAAAGAAACAATCGGTGTGGATTAATTCAATGAGTAAATTTTTTCTTATACATTCAATGCATGGAGCTTAACTTCTTATTTCAAAGAATCAAAGTGCATTCTTTCATTCAATGAATCCTACTTCAAAGACACATTCAATAAATCAAAAGTTATTTCTTGTTTCAATGAAGCAAACATAACTCAAATATTTAACAGATCAAAGCGCACTCATGAGTTCACTTAACAATCTGCATACATACATTTAGTTATTGTATCAAACTCAACTCAATGCAACAAACTCTACGTGTTAATTCAATGAGAAGAGCTTATCTCGTGAAGTCATGTTCCCGAGCTTGACGTATTCATTCAATGAAACAACTGCATTCGTTCATTCATTGATTCAAGCATCAATCGCACATTGAATCAGACGTTTTTCTTTGATTCAATGGAAGAAACATAACACATTCATTTAATGAATCCAAATGCATCGAATCATTCAATGCATCAAACTTCATTAAATCATTCGTATATTCAATGATTCAAAAGTTATTTATTCATTTAATGCAACAAACGCAACTCATACACTTTAATGAATCGAAGAGCACTCATTTGTATACTGAAACAAATTGCATTCTTTCTCTTATTCAGTGACTCACACTGAATTCATTCATTCCCTGAAATAAGCTGAACGTTTTTTTTCAATGCCTAGCGCTATTCTCATGAATACAATAGCATAACATATTCATTTCTGAAGGAAACTGCATTCACTCATTCATTGAATCATAGACTCAATTGTACTTTCAATGAATTAAACGTTTTATTGATTCAATGAAGCAAACTTACCCCATGCATTTAACTAAACAATTGAATTCACTAAATGAATGATTTAAGTTCATTTCTTTAAATCAATTAATAACGTTTCATTCATTGAATCAATGATTGAAGAATGTATTGATTAATTGAATTAATGCACATTGAATGATTGAATGGAGGCGTTATGATAGACACATTGCATACATGAGAGAAGCTATACTCATTGACTTAACACAAGCAGTCTGTTTCATTGAATGAGTGATTGCAGTTTATTGAATGTATCAAACTGCACTCCACGTGTGAATTATAGGAGTAGAGATTCTGCCATTCATGCAATGTGTGAAGAAGGTTAACTCATTCATTCAATGAAACAAACTGCACCGTGCTAATCAATGAGTCGACCTTCTCTCATAAATGCAGTGCCAAGAGTTCAACGCATTGATTGAATGAATGAATGAAACTGCACACTTCGATTCATTGAACCTCTCTGCACGTGTTAACCCAATGAGTAGAGCTTCTCTCATTCATTCAGTGTGTGAAGCTTAACCTATTCACTCAATTGAAACAAAATGCTCAAGTTAATTCAATGAGTACAACTTCTCTCAGTCATTCAATGCCACGAGTTTTACGCATTGAATTAATGTAAGAAACTGCACTCACTCATTCAATGAAACAGACGGGATGTGTTAATTCAACGAGGAGATCTTCACTCATTTATTCAATGTCTCGAGTGTAACGCTTGCAGTCATTCACTAATGAAGCAGACTGCATGGTTTCATTCAATGGCAAGAGCTTCTCTCATGTAATGAATACCACTACTATAACGATTTCATTCAATCAAACAAACCACATTAATTAAATCATTGATACAATCTTCTATCGTTTGATTCAATGAAGCAAACGTTATTAATTGATTCAATGCAACACACTTAGCACATTTATGCCATCAATCAAGCTGTACCCATTCATTCAATGAAACACTCTTTATATGATAATTGAACGAGTAGTGCTTCTGTGATTCATTCGATATACCAATCCTCACGCATTCCCTCAATAAAACAAACTGCACGTGATAATGAATGAGTCGAGCTTCTCTCATACATGCAGTGCCACGAGATCAACTTATTGATTCATCGACACACATTCATTCAATGAAACTGCACGCGTAAACCCAATGAGTAGAGTTTTTTCATTCAATCAATGTGTGAAGCTTAACTCATACATTCAATGGAACAAACAGCATTCAGTCATCTATTGCATCAAACTAGAAAAATTAATTCAAGGAAACAAACTTAACTCATTTATTTAGTTAATCAAACCGTACTCGTTAATTCAATGAAAGAGACTGCACGTCCAACGAAAGAGACTGCACGAGACTCTTTCATTCATTCAGTGTCTCGTTTTTATCGCATTGGATCATTGGATTCACGATTTCTTTAAATGAATTATAAATTTAAATAAATAAACAAATAAAATAATTAATACCGTGTATTTCATTGAAGATTGTTTCAATAATTGAAAGAATGCAATTTGCTTGATTGAATGGAAGCATTATAGAAGAGGCATTGAATACATGAGCGAAACTCTACTCTTTGAATTAACTTGGTTTCATTGAATGAATGGGTGCAGTTTGTTGCATTGAATCGATGTGGTAAACGCCTGGGACTGAATGGATGAGAGAAGTTGTACCCATTGAATTAACACGAGCAGATTGTTTCATTGTGTGAATGAAATAAGCTTGAAACATTGAATGAATGAGAGATGCTCTACTTATTGGGTTAACACGAGTAGTGTGATTCATTGAGTGAATGTGCGCAGTTAGTTTCATTGGATCAATGGTTTGAACTCGTGGCACTGCATGTATGTGAGAAGGTCGACTCATTGAATAAGTGAGTTAAGCTTGACACATTATATGAATGGCAAAAGCTTTACTCATTGAATTAACACGTGCAGTGTGTTTTATTGAAAGAATTGACTGAAGGAATGAATTCAGTTTGATTCAATGAAATTTTAAATGACTGAATGCCTTTTTGCAGTAAATCAATGAGTGCAGTTTGTTTTATGTATGAATGAGTCAAGTTTGTTTCACTGATTGAAAGAAAACGTTTGATTCATTGAATGTAGGATTGAATGAATGAATACACTTTGATACTTTGAATGAATGAGTTCAGCCCGAAGCATTGCATGAATTAGAGAAGACGAACTCATTGACATAACACGCGCAGTTTGTTTCATTGATTAACTGAGTGCAGTTTGAATCATTGAATGGACTATTCTTATTGGATTCATTAAATCTTGTGTTGTTTGTTTCAGTGAATCAATGAACAATGTTTGATTGAAGCTTGATTCAGTGAATGAATGTGTTAACCTGGAGACATTGAATTCAAAGAAACAATCGGTGTGGATTAATTCAATGAGTAAATTTTTTCTTATACATTCAATGCATGGAGCTTAACTTCTTATTTCAAAGAATCAAAGTGCATTCTTTCATTCAATGAATCCTACTTCAAAGACACATTCAATAAATCAAAAGTTATTTCTTGTTTCAATGAAGCAAACATAACTCAAATATTTAACAGATCAAAGCGCACTCATGAGTTCACTTAACAATCTGCATACATACATTTAGTTATTGTATCAAACTCAACTCAATGCAACAAACTCTACGTGTTAATTCAATGAGAAGAGCTTATCTCGTGAAGTCATGTTCCCGAGCTTGACGTATTCATTCAATGAAACAACTGCATTCGTTCATTCATTGATTCAAGCATCAATCGCACATTGAATCAGACGTTTTTCTTTGATTCAATGGAAGAAACATAACACATTCATTTAATGAATCCAAATGCATCGAATCATTCAATGCATCAAACTTCATTAAATCATTCGTATATTCAATGATTCAAAAGTTATTTATTCATTTAATGCAACAAACGCAACTCATACACTTTAATGAATCGAAGAGCACTCATTTGTATACTGAAACAAATTGCATTCTTTCTCTTATTCAGTGACTCACACTGAATTCATTCATTCCCTGAAATAAGCTGAACGTTTTTTTTCAATGCCTAGCGCTATTCTCATGAATACAATAGCATAACATATTCATTTCTGAAGGAAACTGCATTCACTCATTCATTGAATCATAGACTCAATTGTACTTTCAATGAATTAAACGTTTTATTGATTCAATGAAGCAAACTTACCCCATGCATTTAACTAAACAATTGAATTCACTAAATGAATGATTTAAGTTCATTTCTTTAAATCAATTAATAACGTTTCATTCATTGAATCAATGATTGAAGAATGTATTGATTAATTGAATTAATGCACATTGAATGATTGAATGGAGGCGTTATGATAGACACATTGCATACATGAGAGAAGCTATACTCATTGACTTAACACAAGCAGTCTGTTTCATTGAATGAGTGATTGCAGTTTATTGAATGTATCAAACTGCACTCCACGTGTGAATTATAGGAGTAGAGATTCTGCCATTCATGCAATGTGTGAAGAAGGTTAACTCATTCATTCAATGAAACAAACTGCACCGTGCTAATCAATGAGTCGACCTTCTCTCATAAATGCAGTGCCAAGAGTTCAACGCATTGATTGAATGAATGAATGAAACTGCACACTTCGATTCATTGAACCTCTCTGCACGTGTTAACCCAATGAGTAGAGCTTCTCTCATTCATTCAGTGTGTGATGCTTAACCTATTCACTCAATTGAAACAAAATGCTCAAGTTAATTCAATGAGTACAACTTCTCTCAGTCATTCAATGCCACGAGTTTTACGCATTGAATTAATGTAAGAAACTGCACTCACTCATTCAATGAAACAGACGGGATGTGTTAATTCAACGAGGAGATCTTCACTCATTTATTCAATGTCTCGAGTGTAACGCTTGCAGTCATTCACTAATGAAGCAGACTGCATGGTTTCATTCAATGGCAAGAGCTTCTCTCATGTAATGAATACCACTACTATAACGATTTCATTCAATCAAACAAACCACATTAATTAAATCATTGATACAATCTTCTATCGTTTGATTCAATGAAGCAAACGTTATTAATTGATTCAATGCAACACACTTAGCACATTTATGCCATCGATCAAGCTGTACCCATTCATTCAATGAAACACACTTTATATGATAATTGAACGATTAGTGCTTCTGCGATTCATTCAATATACCAATCCTCACGCATTCACTCAATAAAACAAACTGCACGTGATAATGAATGAGTCGAGCTTCTCTCATACATGCAGTGCCACGAGATCAACTTATTGATTCATCGACACACATTCATTCAATGAAACTGCACGCGTAAACCCAATGAGTAGAGTTTTTTCATTCAATCAATGTGTGAAGCTTAACTCATACATTCAATGGAACAAACAGCATTCAGTCATCTATTGCATCAAACTAGAAAAATTAATTCAAGGAAACAAACTTAACTCATTTATTTAGTTAATCAAACCGTACTCGTTAATTCAATGAAAGAGACTGCACGTCCAACGAAAGAGACTGCACGAGACTCTTTCATTCATTCAGTGTCTCGTTTTTATCGCATTGGATCATTGGATTCACGATTTCTTTAAATGAATTATAAATTTAAATAAATAAACAAATAAAATAATTAATACCGTGTATTTCATTGAAGATTGTTTCAATAATTGAAAGAATGCAATTTGCTTGATTGAATGGAAGCATTATAGAAGAGGCATTGAATACATGAGCGAAACTCTACTCTTTGAATTAACTTGGTTTCATTGAATGAATGGGTGCAGTTTGTTGCATTGAATCGATGTGGTAAACGCCTGGGACTGAATGGATGAGAGAAGTTGTACCCATTGAATTAACACGAGCAGATTGTTTCATTGTGTGAATGAAATAAGCTTGAAACATTGAATGAATGAGAGATGCTCTACTTATTGGGTTAACACGAGTAGTGTGATTCATTGAGTGAATGTGTGCAGTTAGTTTCATTGGATCAATGGTTTGAACTCGTGGCACTGCATGTATGTGAGAAGGTCGACTCATTGAATAAGTGAGTTAAGCTTGACACATTATATGAATGGCAAAAGCTTTACTCATTGAATTAACACGTGCAGTGTGTTTTATTGAAAGAATTGACTGAAGGAATGAATTCAGTTTGATTCAATGAAATTTTAAATGACTGAATGCCTTTTTGCAGTAAATCAATGAGTGCAGTTTGTTTTATGTATGAATGAGTCAAGTTTGTTTCACTGATTGAAAGAAAACGTTTGATTCATTGAATGTAGGATTGAATGAATGAATACACTTTGATACTTTGAATGAATGAGTTCAGCCCGAAGCATTGCATGAATTAGAGAAGACGAACTCATTGACATAACACGCGCAGTTTGTTTCATTGATTGACTGAGTGCAGTTTGAATCATTGAATGGACTATTCTTATTGGATTCATTAAATCTTGTGTTGTTTGTTTCAGTGAATCAATGAACAATGTTTGATTGAAGCTTGATTCAGTGAATGAATGTGTTAACCTGGAGACATTGAATTCAAAGAAACAATCGGTGTGGATTAATTCAATGAGTAAATTTTTTCTTATACATTCAATGCATGGAGCTTAACTTCTTATTTCAAAGAATCAAAGTGCATTCTTTCATTCAATGAATCCTACTTCAAAGACACATTCAATAAATCAAAAGTTATTTCTTGTTTCAATGAAGCAAACATAACTCAAATATTTAACAGATCAAAGCGCACTCATGAGTTCACTTAACAATCTGCATACATACATTTAGTTATTGTATCAAACTCAACTCAATGCAACAAACTCTACGTGTTAATTCAATGAGAAGAGCTTATCTCGTGAAGTCATGTTCCCGAGCTTGACGTATTCATTCAATGAAACAACTGCATTCGTTCATTCATTGATTCAAGCATCAATCGCACATTGAATCAGACGTTTTTCTTTGATTCAATGGAAGAAACATAACACATTCATTTAATGAATCCAAATGCATCGAATCATTCAATGCATCAAACTTCATTAAATCATTCGTATATTCAATGATTCAAAAGTTATTTATTCATTTAATGCAACAAACGCAACTCATACACTTTAATGAATCGAAGAGCACTCATTTGTATACTGAAACAAATTGCATTCTTTCTCTTATTCAGTGACTCACACTGAATTCATTCATTCCCTGAAATAAGCTGAACGTTTTTTTTCAATGCCTAGCGCTATTCTCATGAATACAATAGCATAACATATTCATTTCTGAAGGAAACTGCATTCACTCATTCATTGAATCATAGACTCAATTGTACTTTCAATGAATTAAACGTTTTATTGATTCAATGAAGCAAACTTACCCCATGCATTTAACTAAACAATTGAATTCACTAAATGAATGATTTAAGTTCATTTCTTTAAATCAATTAATAACGTTTCATTCATTGAATCAATGATTGAAGAATGTATTGATTAATTGAATTAATGCACATTGAATGATTGAATGGAGGCGTTATGATAGACACATTGCATACATGAGAGAAGCTATACTCATTGACTTAACACAAGCAGTCTGTTTCATTGAATGAGTGATTGCAGTTTATTGAATGTATCAAACTGCACTCCACGTGTGAATTATAGGAGTAGAGATTCTGCCATTCATGCAATGTGTGAAGAAGGTTAACTCATTCATTCAATGAAACAAACTGCACCGTGCTAATCAATGAGTCGACCTTCTCTCATAAATGCAGTGCCAAGAGTTCAACGCATTGATTGAATGAATGAATGAAACTGCACACTTCGATTCATTGAACCTCTCTGCACGTGTTAACCCAATGAGTAGAGCTTCTCTCATTCATTCAGTGTGTGAAGCTTAACCTATTCACTCAATTGAAACAAAATGCTCAAGTTAATTCAGTGAGTACAACTTCTCTCAGTCATTCAATGCCACGAGTTTTACGCATTGAATTAATGTAAGAAACTGCACTCACTCATTCAATGAAACAGACGGGATGTGTTAATTCAACGAGTAGATCTTCACTCATTTATTCAATGTCTCGAGTGTAACGCTTGCAGTCATTCACTAATGAAGCAGACTGCATGGTTTCATTCAATGGCAAGAGCTTCTCTCATGTAATGAATACCACTACTATAACGATTTCATTCAATCAAACAAACCACATTAATTAAATCATTGATACAATCTTCTATCGTTTGATTCAATGAAGCAAACGTTATTAATTGATTCAATGCAACACACTTAGCACATTTATGCCATCAATCAAGCTGTACCCATTCATTCAATGAAACACTCTTTATATGATAATTGAACGAGTAGTGCTTCTGTGATTCATTCGATATACCAATCCTCACGCATTCCCTCAATAAAACAAACTGCACGTGATAATGAATGAGTCGAGCTTCTCTCATACATGCAGTGCCACGAGATCAACTTATTGATTCATCGACACACATTCATTCAATGAAACTGCACGCGTAAACCCAATGAGTAGAGTTTTTTCATTCAATCAATGTGTGAAGCTTAACTCATACATTCAATGGAACAAACAGCATTCTATTGCATCAAACTAGAAAAATTAATTCAAGGAAACAAACTTAACTCATTTATTTAGTTAATCAAACCGTACTCGTTAATTCAATGAAAGAGACTGCACGTCCAACGAAAGAGACTGCACGAGACTCTTTCATTCATTCAGTGTCTCGTTTTTATCGCATTGGATCATTGGATTCACGATTTCTTTAAATGAATTATAAATTTAAATAAATAAACAAATAAAATAATTAATACCGTGTATTTCATTGAAGATTGTTTCAATAATTGAAAGAATGCAATTTGCTTGATTGAATGGAAGCATTATAGAAGAGGCATTGAATACATGAGCGAAACTCTACTCTTTGAATTAACTTGGTTTCATTGAATGAATGGGTGCAGTTTGTTGCATTGAATCGATGTGGTAAACGCCTGGGACTGAATGGATGAGAGAAGTTGTACCCATTGAATTAACACGAGCAGATTGTTTCATTGTGTGAATGAAATAAGCTTGAAACATTGAATGAATGAGAGATGCTCTACTTATTGGGTTAACACGAGTAGTGTGATTCATTGAGTGAATGTGTGCAGTTAGTTTCATTGGATCAATGGTTTGAACTCGTGGCACTGCATGTATGTGAGAAGGTCGACTCATTGAATAAGTGAGTTAAGCTTGACACATTATATGAATGGCAAAAGCTTTACTCATTGAATTAACACGTGCAGTGTGTTTTATTGAAAGAATTGACTGAAGGAATGAATTCAGTTTGATTCAATGAAATTTTAAATGACTGAATGCCTTTTTGCAGTAAATCAATGAGTGCAGTTTGTTTTATGTATGAATGAGTCAAGTTTGTTTCACTGATTGAAAGAAAACGTTTGATTCATTGAATGTAGGATTGAATGAATGAATACACTTTGATACTTTGAATGAATGAGTTCAGCCCGAAGCATTGCATGAATTAGAGAAGACGAACTCATTGACATAACACGCGCAGTTTGTTTCATTGATTGACTGAGTGCAGTTTGAATCATTGAATGGACTATTCTTATTGGATTCATTAAATCTTGTGTTGTTTGTTTCAGTGAATCAATGAACAATGTTTGATTGAAGCTTGATTCAGTGAATGAATGTGTTAACCTGGAGACATTGAATTCAAAGAAACAATCGGTGTGGATTAATTCAATGAGTAAATTTTTTCTTATACATTCAATGCATGGAGCTTAACTTCTTATTTCAAAGAATCAAAGTGCATTCTTTCATTCAATGAATCCTACTTCAAAGACACATTCAATAAATCAAAAGTTATTTCTTGTTTCAATGAAGCAAACATAACTCAAATATTTAACAGATCAAAGCGCACTCATGAGTTCACTTAACAATCTGCATACATACATTTAGTTATTGTATCAAACTCAACTCAATGCAACAAACTCTACGTGTTAATTCAATGAGAAGAGCTTATCTCGTGAAGTCATGTTCCCGAGCTTGACGTATTCATTCAATGAAACAACTGCATTCGTTCATTCATTGATTCAAGCATCAATCGCACATTGAATCAGACGTTTTTCTTTGATTCAATGGAAGAAACATAACACATTCATTTAATGAATCCAAATGCATCGAATCATTCAATGCATCAAACTTCATTAAATCATTCGTATATTCAATGATTCAAAAGTTATTTATTCATTTAATGCAACAAACGCAACTCATACACTTTAATGAATCGAAGAGCACTCATTTGTATACTGAAACAAATTGCATTCTTTCTCTTATTCAGTGACTCACACTGAATTCATTCATTCCCTGAAATAAGCTGAACGTTTTTTTCAATGCCTAGCGCTATTCTCATGAATACAATAGCATAACATGTTCATTTCTGAAGGAAACTGCATTCACTCATTCATTGAATCATAGACTCAATTGTACTTTCAATGAATTAAACGTTTTATTGATTCAATGAAGCAAACTTACCCCATGCATTTAACTAAACAATTGAATTCACTAAATGAATGATTTAAGTTCATTTCTTTAAATCAATTAATAACGTTTCATTCATTGAATTAATGATTGAAGAATGTATTGATTAATTGAATTAATGCACATTGAATGATTGAATGGAGGCGTTATGATAGACACATTGCATACATGAGAGAAGCTATACTCATTGACTTGACACAAGCAGTCTGTTTCATTGAATGAGTGATTGCAGTTTATTGAATGTATCAAACTGCACTCCACGTGTGAATTATAGGAGTAGAGATTCTGCCATTCATGCAATGTGTGAAGAAGGTTAACTCATTCATTCAATGAAACAAACTGCACCGTGCTAATCAATGAGTCGACCTTCTCTCATAAATGCAGTGCCAAGAGTTCAACGCATTGATTGAATGAATGAATGAAACTGCACACTTCGATTCATTGAACCTCTATGCACGTGTTAACCCAATGAGTAGAGCTTCTCTCATTCATTCAGTGTGTGAAGCTTAACCTATTCACTCAATTGAAACAAAATGCTCAAGTTAATTCAATGAGTACAACTTCTCTCAGTCATTCAATGCCACGAGTTTTACGCATTGAATTAATGTAAGAAACTGCACTCACTCATTCAATGAAACAGACGGGATGTGTTAATTCAACGAGTAGATCTTCACTCATTTATTCAATGTCTCGAGTGTAACGCTTGCAGTCATTCACTAATGAAGCAGACTGCATGGTTTCATTCAATGGCAAGAGCTTCTCTCATGTAATGAATACCACTACTATAACGATTTCATTCAATCAAACAAACCACATTAATTAAATCATTGATACAATCTTCTATCGTTTGATTCAATGAAGCAAACGTTATTAATTGATTCAATGCAACACACTTAGCACATTTATGCCATCAATCAAGCTGTACCCATTCATTCAATGAAACACTCTTTATATGATAATTGAACGAGTAGTGCTTCTGTGATTCATTCGATATACCAATCCTCACGCATTCCCTCAATAAAACAAACTGCACGTGATAATGAATGAGTCGAGCTTCTCTCATACATGCAGTGCCACGAGATCAACTTATTGATTCATCGACACACATTCATTCAATGAAACTGCACGCGTAAACCCAATGAGTAGAGTTTTTTCATTCAATCAATGTGTGAAGCTTAACTCATACATTCAATGGAACAAACAGCATTCAGTCATCTATTGCATCAAACTAGAAAAATTAATTCAAGGAAACAAACTTAACTCATTTATTTAGTTAATCAAACCGTACTCGTTAATTCAATGAAAGAGACTGCACGTCCAACGAAAGAGACTGCACGAGACTCTTTCATTCATTCAGTGTCTCGTTTTTATCGCATTGGATCATTGGATTCACGATTTCTTTAAATGAATTATAAATTTAAATAAATAAACAAATAAAATAATTAATACCGTGTATTTCATTGAAGATTGTTTCAATAATTGAAAGAATGCAATTTGCTTGATTGAATGGAAGCATTATAGAAGAGGCATTGAATACATGAGCGAAACTCGACTCTTTGAATTAACTTGGTTTCATTGAATGAATGGGTGCAGTTTGTTGCATTGAATCGATGTGGTAAACGCCTGGGACTGAATGGATGAGAGAAGTTGTACCCATTGAATTAACACGAGCAGATTGTTTCATTGTGTGAATGAAATAAGCTTGAAACATTGAATGAATGAGAGATGCTCTACTTATTGGGTTAACACGAGTAGTGTGATTCATTGAGTGAATGTGTGCAGTTAGTTTCATTGGATCAATGGTTTGAACTCGTGGCACTGCATGTATGTGAGAAGGTCGACTCATTGAATAAGTGAGTTAAGCTTGACACATTATATGAATGGCAAAAGCTTTACTCATTGAATTAACACGTGCAGTGTGTTTTATTGAAAGAATTGACTGAAGGAATGAATTCAGTTTGATTCAATGAAATTTTAAATGACTGAATGCCTTTTTGCAGTAAATCAATGAGTGCAGTTTGTTTTATGTATGAATGAGTCAAGTTTGTTTCACTGATTGAAAGAAAACGTTTGATTCATTGAATGTAGGATTGAATGAATGAATACACTTTGATACTTTGAATGAATGAGTTCAGCCCGAAGCATTGCATGAATTAGAGAAGACGAACTCATTGACATAACACGCGCAGTTTGTTTCATTGATTGACTGAGTGCAGTTTGAATCATTGAATGGACTATTCTTATTGGATTCATTAAATCTTGTGTTGTTTGTTTCAGTGAATCAATGAACAATGTTTGATTGAAGCTTGATTCAGTGAATGAATGTGTTAACCTGGAGACATTGAATTCAAAGAAACAATCGGTGTGGATTAATTCAATGAGTAAATTTTTTCTTATACATTCAATGCATGGAGCTTAACTTCTTATTTCAAAGAATCAAAGTGCATTCTTTCATTCAATGAATCCTACTTCAAAGACACATTCAATAAATCAAAAGTTATTTCTTGTTTCAATGAAGCAAACATAACTCAAATATTTAACAGATCAAAGCGCACTCATGAGTTCACTTAACAATCTGCATACATACATTTAGTTATTGTATCAAACTCAACTCAATGCAACAAACTCTACGTGTTAATTCAATGAGAAGAGCTTATCTCGTGAAGTCATGTTCCCGAGATTGACGTATTCATTCAATGAAACAACTGCATTCGTTCATTCATTGATTCAAGCATCAATCGCACATTGAATCAGACGTTTTTCTTTGATTCAATGGAAGAAACATAACACATTCATTTAATGAATCCAAATGCATCGAATCATTCAATGCATCAAACTTCATTAAATCATTCGTATATTCAATGATTCAAAAGTTATTTATTCATTTAATGCAACAAACGCAACTCATACACTTTAATGAATCGAAGAGCACTCATTTGTATACTGAAACAAATTGCATTCTTTCTCTTATTCAGTGACTCACACTGAATTCATTCATTCCCTGAAATAAGCTGAACGTTTTTTTCAATGCCTAGCGCTATTCTCATGAATACAATAGCATAACATATTCATTTCTGAAGGAAACTGCATTCACTCATTCATTGAATCATAGACTCAATTGTACTTTCAATGAATTAAACGTTTTATTGATTCAATGAAGCAAACTTACCCCATGCATTTAACTAAACAATTGAATTCACTAAATGAATGATTTAAGTTCATTTCTTTAAATCAATTAATAACGTTTCATTCATTGAATCAATGATTGAAGAATGTATTGATTAATTGAATTAATGCACATTGAATGATTGAATGGAGGCGTTATGATAGACACATTGCATACATGAGAGAAGCTATACTCATTGACTTAACACAAGCAGTCTGTTTCATTGAATGAGTGATTGCAGTTTATTGAATGTATCAAACTGCACTCCACGTGTGAATTATAGGAGTAGAGATTCTGCCATTCATGCAATGTGTGAAGAAGGTTAACTCATTCATTCAATGAAACAAACTGCACCGTGCTAATCAATGAGTCGACCTTCTCTCATAAATGCAGTGCCAAGAGTTCAACGCATTGATTGAATCAATGAATGAAACTGCACACTTCGATTCATTGAACCTCTCTGCACGTGTTAACCCAATGAGTAGAGCTTCTCTCATTCATTCAGTGTGTGAAGCTTAACCTATTCACTCAATTGAAACAAAATGCTCAAGTTAATTCAATGAGTACAACTTCTCTCAGTCATTCAATGCCACG
Source organism: Chiloscyllium punctatum (assembly GCF_047496795.1). Taxonomy (NCBI): domain Eukaryota; kingdom Metazoa; phylum Chordata; class Chondrichthyes; order Orectolobiformes; family Hemiscylliidae; genus Chiloscyllium; species Chiloscyllium punctatum. Next base: position 25,699,151 of record NC_092773.1, read on the forward strand.
AGTTTTACGCATTGAATTAATGTAAGAAACTGCACTCACTCATTCAATGAAACAGACGGGATGTGTTAATTCAACGAGTAGATCTTCACTCATTTATTCAATGTCTCGAGTGTAACGCTTGCAGTCATTCACTAATGAAGCAGACTGCATGGTTTCATTCAATGGCAAGAGCTTCTCTCATGTAATGAATACCACTACTATAACGATTTCATTCAATCAAACAAACCACATTAATTAAATCATTGATACAATCTTCTATCGTTTGATTCAATGAAGCAAACGTTATTAATTGATTCAATGCAACACACTTAGCACATTTATGCCATCAATCAAGCTGTACCCATTCACTCAATGAAACACTCTTTATATGATAATTGAACGAGTAGTGCTTCTGTGATTCATTCAATATACCAATCCTCACGCATTCACTCAATAAAACAAACTGCACGTGATAATGAATGAGTCGAGCTTCTCTCATACATGCAGTGCCACGAGATCAACTTATTGATTCATCGACACACATTCATTCAATGAAACTGCACGCGTAAACCCAATAAGTAGAGTTTTTTCATTCAATCAATGTGTGAAGCTTAACTCATACATTCAATGGAACAAACAGCATTCAGTCATCTATTGCATCAAACTAGAAAAATTAATTCAAGGAAACAAACTTAACTCATTTATTTAGTTAATCAAACCGTACTCGTTAATTCAATGAAAGAGACTGCACGTCCAACGAAAGAGACTGCACGAGACTCTTTCATTCATTCAGTGTCTCGTTTTTATCGCATTGGATCATTGGATTCACGATTTCTTTAAATGAATTATAAATTTAAATAAATAAACAAATAAAATAATTAATACCGTGTATTTCAATGAAGATTGTTTCAATAATTGAAAGAATGCAATTTGCTTGATTGAATGGAAGCATTATAGAAGAGGCATTGAATACATGAGCGAAACTCTACTCTTTGAATTAACTTGGTTTCATTGAATGAATGGGTGCAGTTTGTTGCATTGAATCGATGTGGTAAACGCCTGGGACTGAATGGATGAGAGAAGTTGTACCCATTGAATTAACACGAGCAGATTGTTTCATTGTGTGAATGAAATAAGCTTGAAACATTGAATGAATGAGAGATGCTCTACTTATTGGGTTAACACGAGTAGTGTGATTCATTGAGTGAATGTGTGCAGTTAGTTTCATTGGATCAATGGTTTGGACTCGTGGCACTGCATGTATGTGAGAAGGTCGACTCATTGAATAAGTGAGTTAAGCTTGACACATTATATGAATGGCAAAAGCTTTACTCATTGAATTAACACGTGCAGTGTGTTTTATTGAAAGAATTGACTGAAGGAATGAATTCAGTTTGATTCAATGAAATTTTAAATGACTGAATGCCTTTTTGCAGTAAATCAATGAGTGCAGTTTGTTTTATGTATGAATGAGTCAAGTTTGTTTCACTGATTGAAAGAAAACGTTTGATTCATTGAATGTAGGATTGAATGAATGAATACACTTTGATACTTTGAATGAATGAGTTCAGCCCGAAGCATTGCATGAATTAGAGAAGACGAACTCATTGACATAACACGCGCAGTTTGTTTCATTGATTGACTGAGTGCAGTTTGAATCATTGAATGGACTATTCTTATTGGATTCATTAAATCTTGTGTTGTTTGTTTCAGTGAATCAATGAACAATGTTTGATTGAAGCTTGATTCAGTGAATGAATGTGTTAACCTGGAGACATTGAATTCAAAGAAACAATCGGTGTGGATTAATTCAATGAGTAAATTTTTTCTTATACATTCAATGCATGGAGCTTAACTTCTTATTTCAAAGAATCAAAGTGCATTCTTTCATTCAATGAATCCTACTTCAAAGACACATTCAATAAATCAAAAGTTATTTCTTGTTTCAATGAAGCAAACATAACTCAAATATTTAACAGATCAAAGCGCACTCATGAGTTCACTTAACAATCTGCATACATACATTTAGTTATTGTATCAAACTCAACTCAATGCAACAAACTCTACGTGTTAATTCAATGAGAAGAGCTTATCTCGTGAAGTCATGTTCCCGAGCTTGACGTATTCATTCAATGAAACAACTGCATTCGTTCATTCATTGATTCAAGCATCAATCGCACATTGAATCAGACGTTTTTCTTTGATTCAATGGAAGAAACATAACACATTCATTTAATGAATCCAAATGCATCGAATCATTCAATGCATCAAACTTCATTAAATCATTCGTATATTCAATGATTCAAAAGTTATTTATTCATTTAATGCAACAAACGCAACTCATACACTTTAATGAATCGAAGAGCACTCATTTGTATACTGAAACAAATTGCATTCTTTCTCTTATTCAGTGACTCACACTGAATTCATTCATTCCCTGAAATAAGCTGAACGTTTTTTTCAATGCCTAGCGCTATTCTCATGAATACAATAGCATAACATGTTCATTTCTGAAGGAAACTGCATTCACTCATTCATTGAATCATAGACTCAATTGTACTTTCAATGAATTAAACGTTTTATTGATTCAATGAAGCAAACTTACCCCATGCATTTAACTAAACAATTGAATTCACTAAATGAATGATTTAAGTTCATTTCTTTAAATCAATTAATAACGTTTCATTCATTGAATTAATGATTGAAGAATGTATTGATTAATTGAATTAATGCACATTGAATGATTGAATGGAGGCGTTATGATAGACACATTGCATACATGAGAGAAGCTATACTCATTGACTTGACACAAGCAGTCTGTTTCATTGAATGAGTGATTGCAGTTTATTGAATGTATCAAACTGCACTCCACGTGTGAATTATAGGAGTAGAGATTCTGCCATTCATGCAATGTGTGAAGAAGGTTAACTCATTCATTCAATGAAACAAACTGCACCGTGCTAATCAATGAGTCGACCTTCTCTCATAAATGCAGTGCCAAGAGTTCAACGCATTGATTGAATGAATGAATGAAACTGCACACTTCGATTCATTGAACCTCTATGCACGTGTTAACCCAATGAGTAGAGCTTCTCTCATTCATTCAGTGTGTGAAGCTTAACCTATTCACTCAATTGAAACAAAATGCTCAAGTTAATTCAATGAGTACAACTTCTCTCAGTCATTCAATGCCACGAGTTTTACGCATTGAATTAATGTAAGAAACTGCACTCACTCATTCAATGAAACAGACGGGATGTGTTAATTCAACGAGTAGATCTTCACTCATTTATTCAATGTCTCGAGTGTAACGCTTGCAGTCATTCACTAATGAAGCAGACTGCATGGTTTCATTCAATGGCAAGAGCTTCTCTCATGTAATGAATACCACTACTATAACGATTTCATTCAATCAAACAAACCACATTAATTAAATCATTGATACAATCTTCTATCGTTTGATTCAATGAAGCAAACGTTATTAATTGATTCAATGCAACACACTTAGCACATTTATGCCATCAATCAAGCTGTACCCATTCATTCAATGAAACACTCTTTATATGATAATTGAACGAGTAGTGCTTCTGTGATTCATTCGATATACCAATCCTCACGCATTCCCTCAATAAAACAAACTGCACGTGATAATGAATGAGTCGAGCTTCTCTCATACATGCAGTGCCACGAGATCAACTTATTGATTCATCGACACACATTCATTCAATGAAACTGCACGCGTAAACCCAATGAGTAGAGTTTTTTCATTCAATCAATGTGTGAAGCTTAACTCATACATTCAATGGAACAAACAGCATTCAGTCATCTATTGCATCAAACTAGAAAAATTAATTCAAGGAAACAAACTTAACTCATTTATTTAGTTAATCAAACCGTACTCGTTAATTCAATGAAAGAGACTGCACGTCCAACGAAAGAGACTGCACGAGACTCTTTCATTCATTCAGTGTCTCGTTTTTATCGCATTGGATCATTGGATTCACGATTTCTTTAAATGAATTATAAATTTAAATAAATAAACAAATAAAATAATTAATACCGTGTATTTCATTGAAGATTGTTTCAATAATTGAAAGAATGCAATTTGCTTGATTGAATGGAAGCATTATAGAAGAGGCATTGAATACATGAGCGAAACTCGACTCTTTGAATTAACTTGGTTTCATTGAATGAATGGGTGCAGTTTGTTGCATTGAATCGATGTGGTAAACGCCTGGGACTGAATGGATGAGAGAAGTTGTACCCATTGAATTAACACGAGCAGATTGTTTCATTGTGTGAATGAAATAAGCTTGAAACATTGAATGAATGAGAGATGCTCTACTTATTGGGTTAACACGAGTAGTGTGATTCATTGAGTGAATGTGTGCAGTTAGTTTCATTGGATCAATGGTTTGAACTCGTGGCACTGCATGTATGTGAGAAGGTCGACTCATTGAATAAGTGAGTTAAGCTTGACACATTATATGAATGGCAAAAGCTTTACTCATTGAATTAACACGTGCAGTGTGTTTTATTGAAAGAATTGACTGAAGGAATGAATTCAGTTTGATTCAATGAAATTTTAAATGACTGAATGCCTTTTTGCAGTAAATCAATGAGTGCAGTTTGTTTTATGTATGAATGAGTCAAGTTTGTTTCACTGATTGAAAGAAAACGTTTGATTCATTGAATGTAGGATTGAATGAATGAATACACTTTGATACTTTGAATGAATGAGTTCAGCCCGAAGCATTGCATGAATTAGAGAAGACGAACTCATTGACATAACACGCGCAGTTTGTTTCATTGATTGACTGAGTGCAGTTTGAATCATTGAATGGACTATTCTTATTGGATTCATTAAATCTTGTGTTGTTTGTTTCAGTGAATCAATGAACAATGTTTGATTGAAGCTTGATTCAGTGAATGAATGTGTTAACCTGGAGACATTGAATTCAAAGAAACAATCGGTGTGGATTAATTCAATGAGTAAATTTTTTCTTATACATTCAATGCATGGAGCTTAACTTCTTATTTCAAAGAATCAAAGTGCATTCTTTCATTCAATGAATCCTACTTCAAAGACACATTCAATAAATCAAAAGTTATTTCTTGTTTCAATGAAGCAAACATAACTCAAATATTTAACAGATCAAAGCGCACTCATGAGTTCACTTAACAATCTGCATACATACATTTAGTTATTGTATCAAACTCAACTCAATGCAACAAACTCTACGTGTTAATTCAATGAGAAGAGCTTATCTCGTGAAGTCATGTTCCCGAGATTGACGTATTCATTCAATGAAACAACTGCATTCGTTCATTCATTGATTCAAGCATCAATCGCACATTGAATCAGACGTTTTTCTTTGATTCAATGGAAGAAACATAACACATTCATTTAATGAATCCAAATGCATCGAATCATTCAATGCATCAAACTTCATTAAATCATTCGTATATTCAATGATTCAAAAGTTATTTATTCATTTAATGCAACAAACGCAACTCATACACTTTAATGAATCGAAGAGCACTCATTTGTATACTGAAACAAATTGCATTCTTTCTCTTATTCAGTGACTCACACTGAATTCATTCATTCCCTGAAATAAGCTGAACGTTTTTTTCAATGCCTAGCGCTATTCTCATGAATACAATAGCATAACATATTCATTTCTGAAGGAAACTGCATTCACTCATTCATTGAATCATAGACTCAATTGTACTTTCAATGAATTAAACGTTTTATTGATTCAATGAAGCAAACTTACCCCATGCATTTAACTAAACAATTGAATTCACTAAATGAATGATTTAAGTTCATTTCTTTAAATCAATTAATAACGTTTCATTCATTGAATCAATGATTGAAGAATGTATTGATTAATTGAATTAATGCACATTGAATGATTGAATGGAGGCGTTATGATAGACACATTGCATACATGAGAGAAGCTATACTCATTGACTTAACACAAGCAGTCTGTTTCATTGAATGAGTGATTGCAGTTTATTGAATGTATCAAACTGCACTCCACGTGTGAATTATAGGAGTAGAGATTCTGCCATTCATGCAATGTGTGAAGAAGGTTAACTCATTCATTCAATGAAACAAACTGCACCGTGCTAATCAATGAGTCGACCTTCTCTCATAAATGCAGTGCCAAGAGTTCAACGCATTGATTGAATCAATGAATGAAACTGCACACTTCGATTCATTGAACCTCTCTGCACGTGTTAACCCAATGAGTAGAGCTTCTCTCATTCATTCAGTGTGTGAAGCTTAACCTATTCACTCAATTGAAACAAAATGCTCAAGTTAATTCAATGAGTACAACTTCTCTCAGTCATTCAATGCCACGAGTTTTACGCATTGAATTAATGTAAGAAACTGCACTCACTCATTCAATGAAACAGACGGGATGTGTTAATTCAACGAGTAGATCTTCACTCATTTATTCAATGTCTCGAGTGTAACGCTTGCAGTCATTCACTAATGAAGCAGACTGCATGGTTTCATTCAATGGCAAGAGCTTCTCTCATGTAATGAATACCACTACTATAACGATTTCATTCAATCAAACAAACCACATTAATTAAATCATTGATACAATCTTCTATCGTTTGATTCAATGAAGCAAACGTTATTAATTGATTCAATGCAACACACTTAGCACATTTATGCCATCAATCAAGCTGTACCCATTCACTCAATGAAACACTCTTTATATGATAATTGAACGAGTAGTGCTTCTGTGATTCATTCAATATACCAATCCTCACGCATTCACTCAATAAAACAAACTGCACGTGATAATGAATGAGTCGAGCTTCTCTCATACATGCAGTGCCACGAGATCAACTTATTGATTCATCGACACACATTCATTCAATGAAACTGCACGCGTAAACCCAATAAGTAGAGTTTTTTCATTCAATCAATGTGTGAAGCTTAACTCATACATTCAATGGAACAAACAGCATTCAGTCATCTATTGCATCAAACTAGAAAAATTAATTCAAGGAAACAAACTTAACTCATTTATTTAGTTAATCAAACCGTACTCGTTAATTCAATGAAAGAGACTGCACGTCCAACGAAAGAGACTGCACGAGACTCTTTCATTCATTCAGTGTCTCGTTTTTATCGCATTGGATCATTGGATTCACGATTTCTTTAAATGAATTATAAATTTAAATAAATAAACAAATAAAATAATTAATACCGTGTATTTCAATGAAGATTGTTTCAATAATTGAAAGAATGCAATTTGCTTGATTGAATGGAAGCATTATAGAAGAGGCATTGAATACATGAGCGAAACTCTACTCTTTGAATTAACTTGGTTTCATTGAATGAATGGGTGCAGTTTGTTGCATTGAATCGATGTGGTAAACGCCTGGGACTGAATGGATGAGAGAAGTTGTACCCATTGAATTAACACGAGCAGATTGTTTCATTGTGTGAATGAAATAAGCTTGAAACATTGAATGAATGAGAGATGCTCTACTTATTGGGTTAACACGAGTAGTGTGATTCATTGAGTGAATGTGTGCAGTTAGTTTCATTGGATCAATGGTTTGGACTCGTGGCACTGCATGTATGTGAGAAGGTCGACTCATTGAATAAGTGAGTTAAGCTTGACACATTATATGAATGGCAAAAGCTTTACTCATTGAATTAACACGTGCAGTGTGTTTTATTGAAAGAATTGACTGAAGGAATGAATTCAGTTTGATTCAATGAAATTTTAAATGACTGAATGCCTTTTTGCAGTAAATCAATGAGTGCAGTTTGTTTTATGTATGAATGAGTCAAGTTTGTTTCACTGATTGAAAGAAAACGTTTGATTCATTGAATGTAGGATTGAATGAATGAATACACTTTGATACTTTGAATGAATGAGTTCAGCCCGAAGCATTGCATGAATTAGAGAAGACGAACTCATTGACATAACACGCGCAGTTTGTTTCATTGATTGACTGAGTGCAGTTTGAATCATTGAATGGACTATTCTTATTGGATTCATTAAATCTTGTGTTGTTTGTTTCAGTGAATCAATGAACAATGTTTGATTGAAGCTTGATTCAGTGAATGAATGTGTTAACCTGGAGACATTGAATTCAAAGAAACAATCGGTGTGGATTAATTCAATGAGTAAATTTTTTCTTATACATTCAATGCATGGAGCTTAACTTCTTATTTCAAAGAATCAAAGTGCATTCTTTCATTCAATGAATCCTACTTCAAAGACACATTCAATAAATCAAAAGTTATTTCTTGTTTCAATGAAGCAAACATAACTCAAATATTTAACAGATCAAAGCGCACTCATGAGTTCACTTAACAATCTGCATACATACATTTAGTTATTGTATCAAACTCAACTCAATGCAACAAACTCTACGTGTTAATTCAATGAGAAGAGCTTATCTCGTGAAGTCATGTTCCCGAGCTTGACGTATTCATTCAATGAAACAACTGCATTCGTTCATTCATTGATTCAAGCATCAATCGCACATTGAATCAGACGTTTTTCTTTGATTCAATGGAAGAAACATAACACATTCATTTAATGAATCCAAATGCATCGAATCATTCAATGCATCAAACTTCATTAAATCATTCGTATATTCAATGATTCAAAAGTTATTTATTCATTTAATGCAACAAACGCAACTCATACACTTTAATGAATCGAAGAGCACTCATTTGTATACTGAAACAAATTGCATTCTTTCTCTTATTCAGTGACTCACACTGAATTCATTCATTCCCTGAAATAAGCTGAACGTTTTTTTCAATGCCTAGCGCTATTCTCATGAATACAATAGCATAACATGTTCATTTCTGAAGGAAACTGCATTCACTCATTCATTGAATCATAGACTCAATTGTACTTTCAATGAATTAAACGTTTTATTGATTCAATGAAGCAAACTTACCCCATGCATTTAACTGAACAATTGAATTCACTAAATGAATGATTTAAGTTCATTTCTTTAAATCAATTAATAACGTTTCATTCATTGAATTAATGATTGAAGAATGTATTGATTAATTGAATTAATGCACATTGAATGATTGAATGGAGGCGTTATGATAGACACATTGCATACATGAGAGAAGCTATACTCATTGACTTGACACAAGCAGTCTGTTTCATTGAATGAGTGATTGCAGTTTATTGAATGTATCAAACTGCACTCCACGTGTGAATTATAGGAGTAGAGATTCTGCCATTCATGCAATGTGTGAAGAAGGTTAACTCATTCATTCAATGAAACAAACTGCACCGTGCTAATCAATGAGTCGACCTTCTCTCATAAATGCAGTGCCAAGAGTTCAACGCATTGATTGAATCAATGAATGAAACTGCACACTTCGATTCATTGAACCTCTATGCACGTGTTAACCCAATGAGTAGAGCTTCTCTCATTCATTCAGTGTGTGAAGCTTAACCTATTCACTCAATTGAAACAAAATGCTCAAGTTAATTCAATGAGTACAACTTCTCTCAGTCATTCAATGCCACGAGTTTTACGCATTGAATTAATGTAAGAAACTGCACTCACTCATTCAATGAAACAGACGGGATGTGTTAATTCAACGAGTAGATCTTCACTCATTTATTCAATGTCTCGAGTGTAACGCTTGCAGTCATTCACTAATGAAGCAGACTGCATGGTTTCATTCAATGGCAAGAGCTTCTCTCATGTAATGAATACCACTACTATAACGATTTCATTCAATCAAACAAACCACATTAATTAAATCATTGATACAATCTTCTATCGTTTGATTCAATGAAGCAAACGTTATTAATTGATTCAATGCAACACACTTAGCACATTTATGCCATCAATCAAGCTGTACCCATTCATTCAATGAAACACTCTTTATATGATAATTGAACGAGTAGTGCTTCTGTGATTCATTCGATATACCAATCCTCACGCATTCCCTCAATAAAACAAACTGCACGTGATAATGAATGAGTCGAGCTTCTCTCCTACATGCAGTGCCACGAGATCAACTTATTGATTCATCGACACACATTCATTCAATGAAACTGCACGCGTAAACCCAATGAGTAGAGTTTTTTCATTCAATCAATGTGTGAAGCTTAACTCATACATTCAATGGAACAAACAGCATTCAGTCATCTATTGCATCAAACTAGAAAAATTAATTCAAGGAAACAAACTTAACTCATTTATTTAGTTAATCAAACCGTACTCGTTAATTCAATGAAAGAGACTGCACGTCCAACGAAAGAGACTGCACGAGACTCTTTCATTCATTCAGTGTCTCGTTTTTATCGCATTGGATCATTGGATTCACGATTTCTTTAAATGAATTATAAATTTAAATAAATAAACAAATAAAATAATTAATACCGTGTATTTCATTGAAGATTGTTTCAATAATTGAAAGAATGCAATTTGCTTGATTGAATGGAAGCATTATAGAAGAGGCATTGAATACATGAGCGAAACTCGACTCTTTGAATTAACTTGGTTTCATTGAATGAATGGGTGCAGTTTGTTGCATTGAATCGATGTGGTAAACGCCTGGGACTGAATGGATGAGAGAAGTTGTACCCATTGAATTAACACGAGCAGATTGTTTCATTGTGTGAATGAAATAAGCTTGAAACATTGAATGAATGAGAGATGCTCTACTTATTGGGTTAACACGAGTAGTGTGATTCATTGAGTGAATGTGTGCAGTTAGTTTCATTGGATCAATGGTTTGAACTCGTGGCACTGCATGTATGTGAGAAGGTCGACTCATTGAATAAGTGAGTTAAGCTTGACACATTATATGAATGGCAAAAGCTTTACTCATTGAATTAACACGTGCAGTGTGTTTTATTGAAAGAATTGACTGAAGGAATGAATTCAGTTTGATTCAATGAAATTTTAAATGACTGAATGCCTTTTTGCAGTAAATCAATGAGTGCAGTTTGTTTTATGTATGAATGAGTCAAGTTTGTTTCACTGATTGAAAGAAAACGTTTGATTCATTGAATGTAGGATTGAATGAATGAATACACTTTGATACTTTGAATGAATGAGTTCAGCCCGAAGCATTGCATGAATTAGAGAAGACGAACTCATTGACATAACACGCGCAGTTTGTTTCATTGATTGACTGAGTGCAGTTTGAATCATTGAATGGACTATTCTTATTGGATTCATTAAATCTTGTGTTGTTTGTTTCAGTGAATCAATGAACAATGTTTGATTGAAGCTTGATTCAGTGAATGAATGTGTTAACCTGGAGACATTGAATTCAAAGAAACAATCGGTGTGGATTAATTCAATGAGTAAATTTTTTCTTATACATTCAATGCATGGAGCTTAACTTCTTATTTCAAAGAATCAAAGTGCATTCTTTCATTCAATGAATCCTACTTCAAAGACACATTCAATAAATCAAAAGTTATTTCTTGTTTCAATGAAGCAAACATAACTCAAATATTTAACAGATCAAAGCGCACTCATGAGTTCACTTAACAATCTGCATACATACATTTAGTTATTGTATCAAACTCAACTCAATGCAACAAACTCTACGTGTTAATTCAATGAGAAGAGCTTATCTCGTCAAGTCATGTTCCCGAGATTGACGTATTCATTCAATGAAACAACTGCATTCGTTCATTCATTGATTCAAGCATCAATCGCACATTGAATCAGACGTTTTTCTTTGATTCAATGGAAGAAACATAACACATTCATTTAATGAATCCAAATGCATCGAATCATTCAATGCATCAAACTTCATTAAATCATTCGTATATTCAATGATTCAAAAGTTATTTATTCATTTAATGCAACAAACGCAACTCATACACTTTAATGAATCGAAGAGCACTCATTTGTATACTGAAACAAATTGCATTCTTTCTCTTATTCAGTGACTCACACTGAATTCATTCATTCCCTGAAATAAGCTGAACGTTTTTTTCAATGCCTAGCGCTATTCTCATGAATAAAATAGCATAACATATTCATTTCTGAAGGAAACTGCATTCACTCATTCATTGAATCATAGACTCAATTGTACTTTCAATGAATTAAACGTTTTATTGATTCAATGAAGCAAACTTACCCCATGCATTTAACTAAACAATTGAATTCACTAAATGAATGATTTAAGTTCATTTCTTTAAATCAATTAATAACGTTTCATTCATTGAATCAATGATTGAAGAATGTATTGATTAATTGAATTAATGCACATTGAATGATTGAATGGAGGCGTTATGATAGACACATTGCATACATGAGAGAAGCTATACTCATTGACTTAACACAAGCAGTCTGTTTCATTGAATGAGTGATTGCAGTTTATTGAATGTATCAAACTGCACTCCACGTGTGAATTATAGGAGTAGAGATTCTGCCATTCATGCAATGTGTGAAGAAGGTTAACTCATTCATTCAATGAAACAAACTGCACCGTGCTAATCAATGAGTCGACCTTCTCTCATAAATGCAGTGCCAAGAGTTCAACGCATTGATTGAATCAATGAATGAAACTGCACACTTCGATTCATTGAACCTCTCTGCACGTGTTAACCCAATGAGTAGAGCTTCTCTCATTCATTCAGTGTGTGAAGCTTAACCTATTCACTCAATTGAAACAAAATGCTCAAGTTAATTCAATGAGTACAACTTCTCTCAGTCATTCAATGCCACGAGTTTTACGCATTGAATTAATGTAAGAAACTGCACTCACTCATTCAATGAAACAGACGGGATGTGTTAATTCAACGAGTAGATCTTCACTCATTTATTCAATGTCTCGAGTGTAACGCTTGCAGTCATTCACTAATGAAGCAGACTGCATGGTTTCATTCAATGGCAAGAGCTTCTCTCATGTAATGAATACCACTACTATAACGATTTCATTCAATCAAACAAACCACATTAATTAAATCATTGATACAATCTTCTATCGTTTGATTCAATGAAGCAAACGTTATTAATTGATTCAATGCAACACACTTAGCACATTTATGCCATCAATCAAGCTGTACCCATTCACTCAATGAAACACTCTTTATATGATAATTGAACGAGTAGTGCTTCTGTGATTCATTCAATATACCAATCCTCACGCATTCACTCAATAAAACAAACTGCACGTGATAATGAATGAGTCGAGCTTCTCTCATACATGCAGTGCCACGAGATCAACTTATTGATTCATCGACACACATTCATTCAATGAAACTGCACGCGTAAACCCAATAAGTAGAGTTTTTTCATTCAATCAATGTGTGAAGCTTAACTCATACATTCAATGGAACAAACAGCATTCAGTCATCTATTGCATCAAACTAGAAAAATTAATTCAAGGAAACAAACTTAACTCATTTATTTAGTTAATCAAACCGTACTCGTTAATTCAATGAAAGAGACTGCACGTCCAACGAAAGAGACTGCACGAGACTCTTTCATTCATTCAGTGTCTCGTTTTTATCGCATTGGATCATTGGATTCACGATTTCTTTAAATGAATTATAAATTTAAATAAATAAACAAATAAAATAATTAATACCGTGTATTTCATTGAAGATTGTTTCAATAATTGAAAGAATGCAATTTGCTTGATTGAATGGAAGCATTATAGAAGAGGCATTGAATACATGAGCGAAACTCTACTCTTTGAATTAACTTGGTTTCATTGAATGAATGGGTGCAGTTTGTTGCATTGAATCGATGTGGTAAACGCCTGGGACTGAATGGATGAGAGAAGTTGTACCCATTGAATTAACACGAGCAGATTGTTTCATTGTGTGAATGAAATAAGCTTGAAACATTGAATGAATGAGAGATGCTCTACTTATTGGGTTAACACGAGTAGTGTGATTCATTGAGTGAATGTGTGCAGTTAGTTTCATTGGATCAATGGTTTGGACTCGTGGCACTGCATGTATGTGAGAAGGTCGACTCATTGAATAAGTGAGTTAAGCTTGACACATTATATGAATGGCAAAAGCTTTACTCATTGAATTAACACGTGCAGTGTGTTTTATTGAAAGAATTGACTGAAGGAATGAATTCAGTTTGATTCAATGAAATTTTAAATGACTGAATGCCTTTTTGCAGTAAATCAATGAGTGCAGTTTGTTTTATGTATGAATGAGTCAAGTTTGTTTCACTGATTGAAAGAAAACGTTTGATTCATTGAATGTAGGATTGAATGAATGAATACACTTTGATACTTTGAATGAATGAGTTCAGCCCGAAGCATTGCATGAATTAGAGAAGACGAACTCATTGACATAACACGCGCAGTTTGTTTCATTGATTGACTGAGTGCAGTTTGAATCATTGAATGGACTATTCTTATTGGATTCATTAAATCTTGTGTTGTTTGTTTCAGTGAATCAATGAACAATGTTTGATTGAAGCTTGATTCAGTGAATGAATGTGTTAACCTGGAGACATTGAATTCAAAGAAACAATCGGTGTGGATTAATTCAATGAGTAAATTTTTTCTTATACATTCAATGCATGGAGCTTAACTTCTTATTTCAAAGAATCAAAGTGCATTCTTTCATTCAATGAATCCTACTTCAAAGACACATTCAATAAATCAAAAGTTATTTCTTGTTTCAATGAAGCAAACATAACTCAAATATTTAACAGATCAAAGCGCACTCATGAGTTCACTTAACAATCTGCATACATACATTTAGTTATTGTATCAAACTCAACTCAATGCAACAAACTCTACGTGTTAATTCAATGAGAAGAGCTTATCTCGTGAAGTCATGTTCCCGAGCTTGACGTATTCATTCAATGAAACAACTGCATTCGTTCATTCATTGATTCAAGCATCAATCGCACATTGAATCAGACGTTTTTCTTTGATTCAATGGAAGAAACATAACACATTCATTTAATGAATCCAAATGCATCGAATCATTCAATGCATCAAACTTCATTAAATCATTCGTATATTCAATGATTCAAAAGTTATTTATTCATTTAATGCAACAAACGCAACTCATACACTTTAATGAATCGAAGAGCACTCATTTGTATACTGAAACAAATTGCATTCTTTCTCTTATTCAGTGACTCACACTGAATTCATTCATTCCCTGAAATAAGCTGAACGTTTTTTTCAATGCCTAGCGCTATTCTCATGAATACAATAGTATAACATATTCATTTCTGAAGGAAACTGCATTCACTCATTCATTGAATCATAGACTCAATTGTACTTTCAATGAATTAAACGTTTTATTGATTCAATGAAGCAAACTTACCCCATGCATTTAACTAAACAATTGAATTCACTAAATGAATGATTTAAGTTCATTTCTTTAAATCAATTAATAACGTTTCATTCATTGAATCAATGATTGAAGAATGTATTGATTAATTGAATTAATGCACATTGAATGATTGAATGGAGGCGTTATGATAGACACATTGCATACATGAGAGAAGCTATACTCATTGACTTAACACAAGCAGTCTGTTTCATTGAATGAGTGATTGCAGTTTATTGAATGTATCAAACTGCACTCCACGTGTGAATTATAGGAGTAGAGATTCTGCCATTCATGCAATGTGTGAAGAAGGTTAACTCATTCATTCAATGAAACAAACTGCACCGTGCTAATCAATGAGTCGACCTTCTCTCATAAATGCAGTGCCAAGAGTTCAACGCATTGATTGAATGAATGAATGAAACTGCACACTTCGATTCATTGAACCTCTCTGCACGTGTTAACCCAATGAGTCGAGCTTCTCTCATTCATTCAGTGTGTGAAGCTTAACCTATTCACTCAATTGAAACAAAATGCTCAAGTTAATTCAATGAGTACAACTTCTCTCAGTCATTCAATGCCACGAGTTTTACGCATTGAATTAATGTAAGAAACTGCACTCACTCATTCAATGAAACAGACGGGATGTGTTAATTCAACGAGTAGATCTTCACTCATTTATTCAATGTCTCGAGTGTAACGCTTGCAGTCATTCACTAATGAAGCAGACTGCATGGTTTCATTCAATGGCAAGAGCTTCTCTCATGTAATGAATACCACTACTATAACGATTTCATTCAATCAAACAAACCACATTAATTAAATCATTGATACAATCTTCTATCGTTTGATTCAATGAAGCAAACGTTATTAATTGATTCAATGCAACACACTTAGCACATTTATGCCATCAATCAAGCTGTACCCATTCATTCAATGAAACACTCTTTATATGATAATTGAACGAGTAGTGCTTCTGTGATTCATTCAATATACCAATCCTCACGCATTCACTCAATAAAACAAACTGCACGTGATAATGAATGAGTCGAGCTTCTCTCATACATGCAGTGCCACGAGATCAACTTATTGATTCATCGACACACTTTCATTCAATGAAACTGCACGCGTAAACCCAATGAGTAGAGTTTTTTCATTCAATCAATGTGTGAAGCTTAACTCATACATTCAATGGAACAAACAGCATTCAGTCATCTATTGCATCAAACTAGAAAAATTAATTCAAGGAAACAAACTTAACTCATTTATTTAGTTAATCAAACCGTACTCGTTAATTCAATGAAAGAGACTGCACGTCCAACGAAAGAGACTGCACGAGACTCTTTCATTCATTCAGTGTCTCGTTTTTATCGCATTGGATCATTGGATTCACGATTTCTTTAAATGAATTATAAATTTAAATAAATAAACAAATAAAATAATTAATACCGTGTATTTCATTGAAGATTGTTTCAATAATTGAAAGAATGCAATTTGCTTGATTGAATGGAAGCATTATAGAAGAGGCATTGAATACATGAGCGAAACTCTACTCTTTGAATTAACTTGGTTTCATTGAATGAATGGGTGCAGTTTGTTGCATTGAATCGATGTGGTAAACGCCTGGGACTGAATGGATGAGAGAAGTTGTACCCATTGAATTAACACGAGCAGATTGTTTCATTGTGTGAATGAAATAAGCTTGAAACATTGAATGAATGAGAGATGCTCTACTTATTGGGTTAACACGAGTAGTGTGATTCATTGAGTGAATGTGTGCAGTTAGTTTCATTGGATCAATGGTTTGAACTCGTGGCACTGCATGTCTGTGAGAAGGTCGACTCATTGAATAAGTGAGTTAAGCTTGACACATTATATGAATGGCAAAAGCTTTACTCATTGAATTAACACGTGCAGTGTGTTTTATTGAAAGAATTGACTGAAGGAATGAATTCAGTTTGATTCAATGAAATATTAAATGACTGAATGCCTTTTTGCAGTAAATCAATGAGTGCAGTTTGTTTTATGTATGAATGAGTCAAGTTTGTTTCACTGATTGAAAGAAAACGTTTGATTCAGTGAATGTAGGATTGAATGAATGAATACACTTTGATACTTTGAATGAATGAGTTCAGCCCGAAGCATTGCATGAATTAGAGAAGACGAACTCATTGACATAACACGCGCAGTTTGTTTCATTGATTGACTGAGTGCAGTTTGAATCATTGAATGGACTATTCTTATTGGATTCATTAAATCTTGTGTTGTTTGTTTCAGTGAATCAATGAACAATGTTTGATTGAAGCTTGATTCAGTGAATGAATGTGTTAACCTGGAGACATTGAATTCAAAGAAACAATCGGTGTGGATTAATTCAATGAGTAAATTTTTTCTTATA
This sequence comes from Chiloscyllium punctatum, assembly GCF_047496795.1. Taxonomy (NCBI): domain Eukaryota; kingdom Metazoa; phylum Chordata; class Chondrichthyes; order Orectolobiformes; family Hemiscylliidae; genus Chiloscyllium; species Chiloscyllium punctatum. The sequence continues at coordinate 25,716,839 of NC_092773.1, forward strand.
CATTCAATGCATGGAGCTTAACTTCTTATTTCAAAGAATCAAAGTGCATTCTTTCATTCAATAAATCCTACTTCAAAGACACATTCAATAAATCAAAAGTTATTTCTTGTTTCAATGAAGCAAACATAACTCAAATATTTAACAGATCAAAGCGCACTCATGAGTTCACTTAACAATCTGCATACATACATTTAGTTATTGTATCAAACTCAACTCAATGCAACAAACTCTACGTGTTAATTCAATGAGAAGAGCTTATCTCGTGAAGTCATGTTCCCGAGCTTGACGTATTCATTCAATGAAACAACTGCATTCGTTCATTCATTGATTCAAGCATCAACCGCACATTGAATCAGACGTTTTTCTTTGATTCAATGGAAGAAACATAACACATTCATTTAATGAATCCAAATGCATCGAATCATTCAATGCATCAAACTTCATTAAATCATTCGTATATTCAATGATTCAAAAGTTATTTATTCATTTAATGCAACAAACGCAACTCATACACTTTAATGAATCGAAGAGCACTCATTTGTATACTGAAACAAATTGCATTCTTTCTCTTATTCAGTGACTCACACTGAATTCATTCATTCCCTGAAATAAGCTGAACGTTTTTTTCAATGCCTAGCGCTATTCTCATGAATACAATAGCATAACATATTCATTTCTGAAGGAAACTGCATTCACTCATTCATTGAATCATAGACTCAATTGTACTTTCAATGAATTAAACGTTTTATTGATTCAATGAAGCAAACTTACCCCATGCATTTAACTAAACAATTGAATTCACTAAATGAATGATTTAAGTTCATTTCTTTAAATCAATTAATAACGTTTCATTCATTGAATCAATGATTGAAGAATGTATTGATTAATTGAATTAATCCACAATGAATGATTGAATGGAGGCGTTATGACAGACACATTGCATACATGAGAGAAGCTATACTCATTGACTTAACACAAGCAGTCTGTTTCATTGAATGAGTGATTGCAGTTTATTGAATGTATCAAACTGCACTCCACGTGTGAATTATAGGAGTAGAGATTCTGCCATTCATGCAATGTGTGAAGAAGGTTAACTCATTCATTCAATGAAACAAACTGCACCGTGCTAATCAATGAGTCGACCTTCTCTCATAAATGCAGTGCCAAGAGTTCAACGCATTGATTGAATGAATGAATGAAACTGCACACTTCGATTCATTGAACCTCTCTGCACGTGTTAACCCAATGAGTAGAGCTTCTCTCATTCATTCAGTGTGTGAAGCTTAACCTATTCACTCAATTGAAACAAAATGCTCAAGTTAATTCAATGAGTACAACTTCTCTCAGTCATTCAATGCCACGAGTTTTACGCATTGAATTAATGTAAGAAACTGCACTCACTCATTCAATGAAACAGACGGGATGTGTTAATTCAACGAGTAGATCTTCACTCATTTATTCAATGTCTCGAGTGTAACGCTTGCAGTCATTCACTAATGAAGCAGACTGCATGGTTTCATTCAATGGCAAGAGCTTCTCTCATGTAATGAATACCACTACTATAACGATTTCATTCAATCAAACAAACCACATTAATTAAATCATTGATACAATCTTCTATCGTTTGATTCAATGAAGCAAACGTTATTAATTGATTCAATGCAACACACTTAGCACATTTATGCCATCAATCAAGCTGTACCCATTCATTCAATGAAACACTCTTTATATGATAATTGAACGAGTAGTGCTTCTGTGATTCATTCAATATACCAATCCTCACGCATTCACTCAATAAAACAAACTGCACGTGATAATGAATGAGTCGAGCTTCTCTCATACATGCAGTGCCACGAGATCAACTTATTGATTCATCGACACACTTTCATTCAATGAAACTGCACGCGTAAACCCAATGAGTAGAGTTTTTTCATTCAATCAATGTGTGAAGCTTAACTCATACATTCAATGGAACAAACAGCATTCAGTCATCTATTGCATCAAACTAGAAAAATTAATTCAAGGAAACAAACTTAACTCATTTATTTAGTTAATCAAACCGTACTCGTTAATTCAATGAAAGAGACTGCACGTCCAACGAAAGAGACTGCACGAGATTCTTTCATTCATTCAGTGTCTCGTTTTTATCGCATTGGATCATTGGATTCACGATTTCTTTAAATGAATTATAAATTTAAATAAATAAACAAATAAAATAATTAATACCGTGTATTTCATTGAAGATTGTTTCAATAATTGAAAGAATGCAATTTGCTTGATTGAATGGAAGCATTATAGAAGAGGCATTGAATACATGAGCGAAACTCTACTCTTTGAATTAACTTGGTTTCATTGAATGAATGGGTGCAGTTTGTTGCATTGAATCGATGTGGTAAACGCCTGGGACTGAATGGATGAGAGAAGTTGTACCCATTGAATTAACACGAGCAGATTGTTTCATTGTGTGAATGAAATAAGCTTGAAACATTGAATGAATGAGAGATGCTCTACTTATTGGGTTAACACGAGTAGTGTGATTCATTGAGTGAATGTGTGCAGTTAGTTTCATTGGATCAATGGTTTGAACTCGTGGCACTGCATGTATGTGAGAAGGTCGACTCATTGAATAAGTGAGTTAAGCTTGACACATTATATGAATGGCAAAAGCTTTACTCATTGAATTAACACGTGCAGTGTGTTTTATTGAAAGAATTGACTGAAGGAATGAATTCAGTTTGATTCAATGAAATTTTAAATGACTGAATGCCTTTTTGCAGTAAATCAATGAGTGCAGTTTGTTTTATGTATGAATGAGTCAAGTTTGTTTCACTGATTGAAAGAAAACGTTTGATTCATTGAATGTAGGATTGAATGAATGAATACACTTTGATACTTTGAATGAATGAGTTCAGCCCGAAGCATTGCATGAATTAGAGAAGACGAACTCATTGACATAACACGCGCAGTTTGTTTCATTGATTGACTGAGTGCAGTTTGAATCATTGAATGGACTATTCTTATTGGATTCATTAAATCTTGTGTTGTTTGTTTCAGTGAATCAATGAACAATGTTTGATTGAAGCTTGATTCAGTGAATGAATGTGTTAACCTGGAGACATTGAATTCAAAGAAACAATCGGTGTGGATTAATTCAATGAGTAATTTTTTTCTTATTCATTCAATGCATGGAGCTTAACTTCTTATTTCAAAGAATCAAAGTGCATTCTTTCATTCAATGAATCCTACTTCAAAGACACATTCAATAAATCAAAAGTTATTTCTTGTTTCAATGAAGCAAACATAACTCAAATATTTAACAGATCAAAGCGCACTCATGAGTTCACTTAACAATCTGCATACATACATTTAGTTATTGTATGAAACTCAACTCAATGCAACAAACTCTACGTGTTAATTCAATGAGAAGAGCTTATCTCGTGAAGTCATGTTCCCGAGCTTGACGTATTCATTCAATGAAACAACTGCATTCGTTCATTCATTGATTCAAGCATCAATCGCACATTGAATCAGACGTTTTTCTTTGATTCAATGGAAGAAACATAACACATTCATTTAATGAATCCAAATGCATCGAATCATTCAATGCATCAAACTTCATTAAATCATTCGTATATTCAATGATTCAAAAGTTATTTATTCATTTAATGCAACAAACGCAACTCATACACTTTAATGAATCGAAGAGCACTCATTTGTATACTGAAACAAATTGCATTCTTTCTCTTATTCAGTGACTCACACTGAATCCATTCATTCCCTGAAATAAGCTGAACGTTTTTTTCAATGCCTAGCGCTATTCTCATGAATACAATAGCATAACATATTCATTTCTGAAGGAAACTGCATTCACTCATTCATTGAATCATAGACTCAATTGTACTTTCAATGAATTAAACGTTTTATTGATTCAATGAAGCAAACTTACCCCATGCATTTAACTAAACAATTGAATTCACTAAATGAATGATTTAAGTTCATTTCTTTAAATCAATTAATAACGTTTCATTCATTGAATCAATGATTGAAGAATGTATTGATTAATTGAATTAATGCACATTGAATGATTGAATGTAGGCGTTATGATAGACACATTGCATACATGAGAGAAGCTATACTCATTGACTTAACACAAGCAGTCTGTTTCATTGAATGAGTGATTGCAGTTTATTGAATGTATCAAACTGCACTCCACGTGTGAATTATAGGAGTAGAGATTCTGCCATTCATGCAATGTGTGAAGAAGGTTAACTCATTCATTCAATGAAACAAACTGCACCGTGCTAATCAATGAGTCGACCTTCTCTCATAAATGCAGTGCCAAGAGTTCAACGCATTGATTGAATGAATGAATGAAACTGCACACTTCGATTCATTGAACCTCTCTGCACGTGTTAACCCAATGAGTAGAGCTTCTCTCATTCATTCAGTGTGTGAAGCTTAACCTATTCACTCAATTGAAACAAAATGCTCAAGTTAATTCAATGAGTACAACTTCTCTCAGTCATTCAATGCCACGAGTTTTACGCATTGAATTAATGTAAGAAACTGCACTCACTCATTCAATGAAACAGACGGGATGTGTTAATTCAACGAGTAGATCTTCACTCATTTATTCAATGTCTCGAGTGTAACGCTTGCAGTCATTCACTAATGAAGCAGACTGCATGGTTTCATTCAATGGCAAGAGCTTCTCTCATGTAATGAATACCACTACTATAACGATTTCATTCAATCAAACAAACCACATTAATTAAATCATTGATACAATCTTCTATCGTTTGATTCAATGAAGCAAACGTTATTAATTGATTCAATGCAACACACTTAGCACATTTATGCCATCAATCAAGCTGTACCCATTCATTCAATGAAACACTCTTTATATGATAATTGAACGAGTAGTGCTTCTGTGATTCATTCAATATACCAATCCTCACGCATTCACTCAATAAAACAAACTGCACGTGATAATGAATGAGTCGAGCTTCTCTCATACATGCAGTGCCACGAGATCAACTTATTGATTCATCGACACACATTCATTCAATGAAACTGCACGCGTAAACCCAATGAGTAGAGTTTTTTCATTCAATCAATGTGTGAAGCTTAACTCATACATTCAATGGAACAAACAGCATTCAGTCATCTATTGCATCAAACTAGAAAAATTAATTCAAGGAAACAAACTTAACTCATTTATTTAGTTAATCAAACCGTACTCGTTAATTCAATGAAAGAGACTGCACGTCCAACGAAAGAGACTGCACGAGACTCTTTCATTCATTCAGTGTCTCGTTTTTATCGCATTGGATCATTGGATTCACGATTTCTTTAAATGAATTATAAATTTAAATAAATAAACAAATAAAATAATTAATACCGTGTATTTCATTGAAGATTGTTTCAATAATTGAAAGAATGCAATTTGCTTGATTGAATGGAAGCATTATAGAAGAGGCATTGAATACATGAGCGAAACTCTACTCTTTGAATTAACTTGGTTTCATTGAATGAATGGGTGCAGTTTGTTGCATTGAATCGATGTGGTAAACACCTGGGACTGAATGGATGAGAGAAGTTGTACCCATTGAATTAACACGAGCAGATTGTTTCATTGTGTGAATGAAATAAGCTTGAAACATTGAATGAATGAGAGATGCTCTACTTATTGGGTTAACACGAGTAGTGTGATTCATTGAGTGAATGTGTGCAGTTAGTTTCATTGGATCAATGGTTTGAACTCGTGGCACTGCATGTATGTGAGAAGGTCGACTCATTGAATAAGTGAGTTAAGCTTGACACATTATATGAATGGCAAAAGCTTTACTCATTGAATTAACACGTGCAGTGTGTTTTATTGAAAGAATTGACTGAAGAAATGAATTCAGTTTGATTCAATGAAATTTTAAATGACTGAATGCCTTTTTGCAGTAAATCAATGAGTGCAGTTTGTTTTATGTATGAATGAGTCAAGTTTGTTTCACTGATTGAAAGAAAACGTTTGATTCATTGAATGTAGGATTGAATGAATGAATACACTTTGATACTTTGAATGAATGAGTTCAGCCCGAAGCATTGCATGAATTAGAGAAGACGAACTCATTGACATAACACGCGCAGTTTGTTTCATTGATTGACTGAGTGCAGTTTGAATCATTGAATGGACTATTCTTATTGGATTCATTAAATCTTGTGTTGTTTGTTTCAGTGAATCAATGAACAATGTTTGATTGAAGCTTGATTCAGTGAATGAATGTGTTAACCTGGAGACATTGAATTCAAAGAAACAATCGGTGTGGATTAATTCAATGAGTAATTTTTTTCTTATACATTCAATGCTTAACTTCTTATTTCAAAGAATCAAAGTGCATTCTTTCATTCAATGAATCCTACTTCAAAGACACATTCAATAAATCAAAAAAAAACTATAGCAGAGAGGTATCAGAAGGTATTCTATCTCATACTTGTACTAAGTAAGTAATAACTAACTAAGCAGAGATGGCTGGGCAGGTGATGTGCTGTTGCTGTATGATGTGGGAGCTGGCTGATCCCATTGTGAACGGCAGTGACCACATCTGCAGCAAGTGTTGGTTGCTGGAAGAACTCCGGATCAGAGTTGATGATCTGGAATCTGAGCTTCAAACACTGCGGCATATCCGGGAGGTGGAGAGTTACCTGGACGCTTTGTTTCAGGAGGCAGTCACACCTGGGAGATTAATTAATTCCCACTCAGCTAGTGATCAGGCACAAAAGAGTGTGACTGTAAGTGAGGCAGGTAGGGGGACCCAGAGTTCAGGAGTGGAGGAGCCTCAGCCCTTGACCTTGTCCAACAGGTACGAGATTCTTGCTCCCTGTTCGGATGAGGAAAAGGGCTCTGGACAGGATGAGCCAACTGACCAAGGCACCATGGTGCAGAAGGCCATTCAAGAGGGGGGAGCTAATAGACAGGTAGTGGTTATAGGGGATTCTATAATTAGGGGGACAGATAGTATCCTTTGCAAGCCGGATCGGGAGTCTCGCATGGTGTGTTGCCTGCCCGGTGCCAGGGTGCGAGACATCTCTGACCGGCTTGAAAGGATATTGGAGCGGGAGGGGGAGGATCCAGTTGTTGTGGTCCACGTTGGTACCAACAACATAGGCAAGACTAGGGTGGAGGACCTGTTTGGGCATTACGAAGCACTAGGCAGGAAATTGAAGCACAGGTCCTCAAGGGTCATAATCTCCGGATTACTGCCCGAGCCACGTGCCAATTGGCATAGGGACAAGAAAATTAGGCAAGTAAACACGTGGCTAAGGGATTGGTGTGGGAAAGAGGGATTCCACTTCATGGGGCATTGGCATCAGTTTTGGAACAGGGGGGATCTGTACCGTTGGGACGGTCTCCACCTGAACCGATCAGGTACCAATGTTCTGGCGAAGAGGATAAATAGGGTGGTCAGTAGGACTTTAAACTTCTGAGTTGGGGGGAAGGGAAAGTGAAAGCAACAGGGAGTATGGAGGTAAATGGAAAGATAAGCAGCAGGATAGCATGTTTCCAGGCGGATTTAAAATTGAGGCAGACTGAGAATGCAGAAAAAAGCAAGGATAACTTAGGACATATGACTTACAACATCTCTAATAAGGAAGTTAGCATTAAGGCACTTTACCTGAATGCTCGTAGCATTCATAACAAAGCCGATGAATTAATGGCACAGATAATAGTGAATGATTATGATGTAGTAGGCATCACAGAGACTTGGTTACAGGGGGGTCAGGACTTGCAGTTAAACCTCCATGGTTTTTCGACTTATCGAAAAGACAGAGAGGTGGGCAGAGGGGGTGGAATTGCCTTGTTAGTTAAGAACAAAATTAAATCTATGGTATTGAATGACATAGCGTCGGATGATGTGGAGTCTGTGTGGGTGGAATTGAGGAACCACAAAGGCAAAAAAACCATAATTGGAGTTGTGTACAGACCTCCTAACAGTGGTCAGGACCAGGGACGCAACATGTACCGGGAAATAGAGAAGGCATGTCAGAAAGGCAAGGTTACATTGATCATGGGTGACTTCAATATGCAGGTGGACTGGGTAAATAATGTTGCTAGTGGATCTAAAGAAAGGGAATTCATGGAATGCTTACAGGATGGCTTTTTGGAACAGCTAGTCATGGAGCCCACAAGAGAGCAGGCTATTCTGGACCTAGTGCTTTGCAATGAACCAGACTCTATAAAAGATCTTAAAGTAAGGGAACCCTTAGGAAGTAGCGACCATAATATGGTAGAGTTCAGTCTGGAGTTTGAAAGGGAGAAGGCGAAATCTGATGTAATGGTGTTACAGTTGAATAAAGGTAATTATGAGGGCATGAGAGAGGAACTGACTAAAATAGACTGGAAGCAGAGGCTAACCGGGAAGACACTAGAGCAAAAATGGCAGGAGTTTGTAGGTATAATTGAGGACACTGTACAGAGGTTCATTCCCAAGAAAAGAAAGATTAACCGGGGAGGGATTAGACAACCTTGGCTGACAAAGGAAGTCAGGAAATGTATTAAAGAAAAAGAGAGATCCTATAAAGTGGCTAAGAACAGTGGGAAATCAGAAGATTGGGAAGGATACAAAAGCAAACAGAGGATAACAAAGAGTGTAATAAGAAATGAGAGGATCAAATATGAAGGTAGGCTAGCCAGTAATATTAGAAATAATAGTAAAAGTTTCTTTCAGTACATAAGAAACAAACGACAGGCAAAAGTAGACATTGGGCCACTTCAAACTGATGCAGGGAGCCTAGTGATGGGAGATAAGGAAATAGCAGGAGAACTTAACAAGTACTTTGCGTCAGTTTTCATAGTGCAAGACAGGAGTAATATCCCAAAAATTAAAGGGTGTCACGGGGCTGAGTTGAGTATGGTTGCCATTACGAAAGAGATAGTGCTAGAAAAGTTAAAAAGTCTTAAAATTGATAAATCTCCTGGCCCCGATGGGATACACCCTAGAGTTCTGAGAGAGGTTGCTGAGGAAATAGCAGAGGCATTGGTTGAGATCTTTCAAGAGTCACTGGAGTCAGGAAAGGTCCCGGACGATTGGAAGATGGCTGTAGTAACCCCCTTGTTCAAGAAAGGATCAAGGCAAAAGATGGAAAATTATAGGCCAATCAGCTTAACCTCGGTTGTTGGTAAAATTCTAGAATCCATCATTAAGGATGAGGTTTCTAAATTCTTGGAAGAGCAGAGTCTGATTAGAACAAGTCAACATGGATTTAGTAAAGGGAGGTCATGCCTGACAAACCTGTTGGAATTTTTTGAAGAGGTAACAAGTAGGTTAGACCAGGGGAACCCAGTGGATGTGGTCTATCTGGACTTTCAAAAGGCCTTTGATAAGGTGCCACACGGGAGACTGCTGAGCAAGGTGAGGGCCCATGGTGTTCGAGGTGAGCTGCTGGGATGGATTGAGGATTGGCTACCTAACAGAAGGCAGAGAGTTGGGATAAAAGGTTCTTTTTCAGAATGGCAGCCGGTGACGAGCGGTGTCCCGCAGGGTTCGGTGCTGGGGCCACAGCTGTTCGCATTATATATTAATGATTTGGATGAGGGAACCGGGGGCATTCTAGCGAAGTTTGCCGATGATACAAAGTTAGGTAGACAGGCAGGTAGTACTGAGGAAGTGGGGAGGCTACAGAAGGATCTAGACAGGTTGGGAGAGTGGTCCAGGAAATGGCTGATGGAATTTAACGTGAGCAAGTGCGAGGTCTTGCACTTTGGCAAAAAGAATATAGGAATGGACTACTTTCTAAATGGTGAGACACTTAATAAAGCCAAAGCACAAAGGGATCTGGGAGTGCTAGTCGAGGATTCTCTAAAGGTAAACATGCAGGTTGAGTCTGTGATTAAGAAAGCGAATGCAATGTTGTCTCTTATCTCAAGAGGGTTGGAATATAAAAGCAGAGATGTACTACTAAGACTTTATAAAGCTCTGGTAAGGCCCCATTTGGAGTACTGTGTCCAGTTTTGGTCCCCACACCTCAGGAAGGACATACTGGCACTGGAACGTGTCCAGCGGAGATTCACACGGATGATCCCTGGAATGACAGGTCTAGCATATGAGGAACGGCTGAGGATACTGGGGTTGTATTCGTTGGAGTTTAGAAGATTAAGGGGAGATCTAATAGAGACGTACAAAATAATACATGGCTTTGAAAAGGTGGATGCTAGAAAATTGTTTCTGTTAGGCGAGGAGACTAGGACCCGTGGACACAGCCTTAGAATTAGAGGGGGTCATTTCAGAACGGAAATGCGGAGACATTTCTTCAGCCAGAGAGTGGTGGGCCTGTGGAATTCATTGCCACGGAGTGCAGTGGAAGGCGGGACGCTAAATGTCTTCAAGGCCGAGATTGATAGGTTCTTGTTGTCGAGAGGAATTAAGGGCTACGGGGAGAACGCTGGCAAGTGGAGCTGAAATGCGCATCAGCCATGATTGAATGGCGGAGTGGACTCGATGGGCCGAATGGCCTTACTTCCACTCCTATGTCTTATGGTCTTATGGTCTAAAAGTTATTTCTTGTTTCAATGAAGCAAACATAACTCAAATATTTAACAGATCAAAGCGCACTCATGAGTTCACTTAACAATCTGCATACATACATTTAGTTATTGTATCAAACTCAACTCAATGCAACAAACTCTACGTGTTAATTCAATGAGAAGAGCTTATCTCGTGAAGTCATGTTCCCGAGCTTGACGTATTCATTCAATGAAACAACTGCATTCGTTCATTCATTGATTCAAGCATCAATCGCACATTGAATCAGACGTTTTTCTTTGATTCAATGGAAGAAACATAACACATTCATTTAATGAATCCAAATGCATCGAATCATTCAATGCATCAAACTTCATTAAATCATTCGTATATTCAATGATTCAAAAGTTATTTATTCATTTAATGCAACAAACGCAACTCATACACTTTAATGAATCGAAGAGCACTCATTTGTATACTGAAACAAATTGCATTCTTTCTCTTATTCAGTGACTCACACTGAATTCATTCATTCCCTGAAATAAGCTGAACGTTTTTTTCAATGCCTAGCGCTATTCTCATGAATACAATAGCATAACATATTCATTTCTGAAGGAAACTGCATTCACTCATTCATTGAATCATAGACTCAATTGTACTTTCAATGAATTAAACGTTTTATTGATTCAATGAAGCAAACTTACCCCATGCATTTAACTAAACAATTGAATTCACTAAATGAATGATTTAAGTTCATTTCTTTAAATCAATTAATAACGTTTCATTCATTGAATCAATGATTGAAGAATGTATTGATTAATTGAATTAATGCACATTGAATGATTGAATGTAGGCGTTATGATAGACACATTGCATACATGAGAGAAGCTATACTCATTGACTTAACACAAGCAGTCTGTTTCATTGAATGAGTGATTGCAGTTTATTGAATGTATCAAACTGCACTCCACGTGTGAATTATAGGAGTAGAGATTCTGCCATTCATGCAATGTGTGAAGAAGGTTAACTCATTCATTCAATGAAACAAACTGCACCGTGCTAATCAATGAGTCGACCTTCTCTCATAAATGCAGTGCCAAGAGTTCAACGCATTGATTGAATCAATGAATGAAACTGCACACTTCGATTCATTGAACCTCTCTGCACGTGTTAACCCAATGAGTAGAGCTTCTCTCATTCATTCAGTGTGTGAAGCTTAACCTATTCACTCAATTGAAACAAAATGCTCAAGTTAATTCAATGAGTACAACTTCTCTCAGTCATTCAATGCCACGAGTTTTACGCATTGAATTAATGTAAGAAACTGCACTCACTCATTCAATGAAACAGACGGGATGTGTTAATTCAACGAGTAGATCTTCACTCATTTATTCAATGTCTCGAGTGTAACGCTTGCAGTCATTCACTAATGAAGCAGACTGCATGGTTTCATTCAATGGCAAGAGCTTCTCTCATGTAATGAATACCACTACTATAACGATTTCATTCAATCAAACAAACCACATTAATTAAATCATTGATACAATCTTCTATCGTTTGATTCAATGAAGCAAACGTTATTAATTGATTCAATGCAACACACTTAGCACATTTATGCCATCAATCAAGCTGTACCCATTCATTCAATGAAACACTCTTTATATGATAATTGAACGAGTAGTGCTTCTGTGATTCATTCAATATACCAATCCTCACGCATTCACTCAATAAAACAAACTGCACGTGATAATGAATGAGTCGAGCTTCTCTCATACATGCAGTGCCACGAGATCAACTTATTGATTCATCGACACACATTCATTCAATGAAACTGCACGCGTAAACCCAATGAGTAGAGTTTTTTCATTCAATCAATGTGTGAAGCTTAACTCATACATTCAATGGAACAAACAGCATTCAGTCATCTATTGCATCAAACTAGAAAAATTAATTCAAGGAAACAAACTTAACTCATTTATTTAGTTAATCAAACCGTACTCGTTAATTCAATGAAAGAGACTGCACGTCCAACGAAAGAGACTGCACGAGACTCTTTCATTCATTCAGTGTCTCGTTTTTATCGCATTGGATCATTGGATTCACGATTTCTTTAAATGAATTATAAATTTAAATAAATAAACAAATAAAATAATTAATACCGTGTATTTCATTGAAGATTGTTTCAATAATTGAAAGAATGCAATTTGCTTGATTGAATGGAAGCATTATAGAAGAGGCATTGAATACATGAGCGAAACTCTACTCTTTGAATTAACTTGGTTTCATTGAATGAATGGGTGCAGTTTGTTGTATTGAATCGATGTGGTAAACGCCTGGGACTGAATGGATGAGAGAAGTTGTACCCATTGAATTAACACGAGCGGATTGTTGCATTGTGTGAATGAAATAAGCTTGAAACATTGAATGAATGAGAGATGCTCTACTTATTGGGTTAACACGAGTAGTGTGATTCATTGAGTGAATGTGTGCAGTTAGTTTCATTGGATCAATGGTTTGAACTCGTGGCACTGCATGTATGTGAGAAGGTCGACTCATTGAATAAGTGAGTTAAGCTTGACACATTATATGAATGGCAAAAGCTTTACTCATTGAATTAACACGTGCAGTGTGTTTTATTGAAAGAATTGACTGAAGGAATGAATTCAGTTTGATTCAATGAAATTTTAAATGACTGAATGCCTTTTTGCAGTAAATCAATGAGTGCAGTTTGTTTTATGTATGAATGAGTCAAGTTTGTTTCACTGATTGAAAGAAAACGTTTGATTCATTGAATGTAAGATTGAATGAATGAATACACTTTGATACTTTGAATGAATGAGTTCAGCCCGAAGCATTGCATGAATTAGAGAAGACGAACTCATTGACATAACACGCGCAGTTTGTTTCATTGATTGACTGAGTGCAGTTTGAATCATTGAATGGACTATTCTTATTGGATTCATTAAATCTTGTGTTGTTTGTTTCAGTGAATCAATGAACAATGTTTGATTGAAGCTTGATTCAGTGAATGAATGTGTTAACCTGGAGACATTGAATTCAAAGAAACAATCGGTGTGGATTAATTCAATGAGTAAATTTTTTCTTATACATTCAATGCATGGAGCTTAACTTCTTATTTCAAAGAATCAAAGTGCATTCTTTCATTCAATGAATCCTACTTCAAAGACACATTCAATAAATCAAAAGTTATTTCTTGTTTCAATGAAGCAAACATAACTCAAATATTTAACAGATCAAAGCGCACTCATGAGTTCACTTAACAATCTGCATACATACATTTAGTTATTGTATCAAATTCAACTAAATGCAACAAACTCTACGTGTTAATTCAATGAGAAGAGCTTATCTCGTGAAGTCATGTTCCCGAGCTTGACGTATTCATTCAATGAAACAACTGCATTCGTTCATTCATTGATTCAAGCATCAATCGCACATTGAATCAGACGTTTTTCTTTGATTCAATGGAAGAAACATAACACATTCATTTAATGAATCCAAATGCATCGAATCATTCAATGCATCAAACTTCATTAAATAATTCGTATATTCAATGATTCAAAAGTTATTTATTCATTTAATGCAACAAACGCAACTCATACACTTTAATGAATCGAAGAGCACTCATTTGTATACTGAAACAAATTGCATTCTTTCTCTTATTCAGTGACTCACACTGAATTCATTCATTCCCTGAAATAAGCTGAACGTTTTTTTCAATGCCTAGCGCTATTCTCATGAATACAATAGCATAACATATTCATTTCTGAAGGAAACTGCATTCACTCATTCATTGAATCATAGACTCAATTGTACTTTCAATGAATTAAACGTTTTATTGATTCAATGAAGCAAACTTACCCCATGCATTTAACTAAACAATTGAATTCACTAAATGAATGATTTAAGTTCATTTCTTTAAATCAATTAATAACGTTTCATTCATTGAATCAATGATTGAAGAATGTATTGATTAATTGAATTAATGCACATTGAATGATTGAATGTAGGCGTTATGATAGACACATTGCATACATGAGAGAAGCTATACTCATTGACTTAACACAAGCAGTCTGTTTCATTGAATGAGTGATTGCAGTTTATTGAATGTATCAAACTGCACTCCACGTGTGAATTATAGGAGTAGAGATTCTGCCATTCATGCAATGTGTGAAGAAGGTTAACTCATTCATTCAATGAAACAAACTGCACCGTGCTAATCAATGAGTCGACCTTCTCTCATAAATGCAGTGCCAAGAGTTCAACGCATTGATTGAATCAATGAATGAAACTGCACACTTCGATTCATTGAACCTCTCTGCACGTGTTAACCCAATGAGTAGAGCTTCTCTCATTCATTCAGTGTGTGAAGCTTAACCTATTCACTCAATTGAAACAAAATGCTCAAGTTAATTCAATGAGTACAACTTCTCTCAGTCATTCAATGCCACGAGTTTTACGCATTGAATTAATGTAAGAAACTGCACTCACTCATTCAATGAAACAGACGGGATGTGTTAATTCAACGAGTAGATCTTCACTCATTTATTCAATGTCTCGAGTGTAACGCTTGCAGTCATTCACTAATGAAGCAGACTGCATGGTTTCATTCAATGGCAAGAGCTTCTCTCATGTAATGAATACCACTACTATAACGATTTCATTCAATCAAACAAACCACATTAATTAAATCATTGATACAATCTTCTATCGTTTGATTCAATGAAGCAAACGTTATTAATTGATTCAATGCAACACACTTAGCACATTTATGCCATCAATCAAGCTGTACCCATTCATTCAATGAAACACTCTTTATATGATAATTGAACGAGTAGTGCTTCTGTGATTCATTCAATATACCAATCCTCACGCATTCACTCAATAAAACAAACTGCACGTGATAATGAATGAGTCGAGCTTCTCTCATACATGCAGTGCCACGAGATCAACTTATTGATTCATCGACACACATTCATTCAATGAAACTGCACGCGTAAACCCAATGAGTAGAGTTTTTTCATTCAATCAATGTGTGAAGCTTAACTCATACATTCAATGGAACAAACAGCATTCAGTCATCTATTGCATCAAACTAGAAAAATTAATTCAAGGAAACAAACTTAACTCATTTATTTAGTTAATCAAACCGTACTCGTTAATTCAATGAAAGAGACTGCACGTCCAACGAAAGAGACTGCACGAGACTCTTTCATTCATTCAGTGTCTCGTTTTTATCGCATTGGATCATTGGATTCACGATTTCTTTAAATGAATTATAAATTTAAATAAATAAACAAATAAAATAATTAATACCGTGTATTTCATTGAAGATTGTTTCAATAATTGAAAGAATGCAATTTGCTTGATTGAATGGAAGCATTATAGAAGAGGCATTGAATACATGAGCGAAACTCTACTCTTTGAATTAACTTGGTTTCATTGAATGAATGGGTGCAGTTTGTTGTATTGAATCGATGTGGTAAACGCCTGGGACTGAATGGATGAGAGAAGTTGTACCCATTGAATTAACACGAGCGGATTGTTGCATTGTGTGAATGAAATAAGCTTGAAACATTGAATGAATGAGAGATGCTCTACTTATTGGGTTAACACGAGTAGTGTGATTCATTGAGTGAATGTGTGCAGTTAGTTTCATTGGATCAATGGTTTGAACTCGTGGCACTGCATGTATGTGAGAAGGTCGACTCATTGAATAAGTGAGTTAAGCTTGACACATTATATGAATGGCAAAAGCTTTACTCATTGAATTAACACGTGCAGTGTGTTTTATTGAAAGAATTGACTGAAGGAATGAATTCAGTTTGATTCAATGAAATTTTAAATGACTGAATGCCTTTTTGCAGTAAATCAATGAGTGCAGTTTGTTTTATGTATGAATGAGTCAAGTTTGTTTCACTGATTGAAAGAAAACGTTTGATTCATTGAATGTAAGATTGAATGAATGAATACACTTTGATACTTTGAATGAATGAGTTCAGCCCGAAGCATTGCATGAATTAGAGAAGACGAACTCATTGACATAACACGCGCAGTTTGTTTCATTGATTGACTGAGTGCAGTTTGAATCATTGAATGGACTATTCTTATTGGATTCATTAAATCTTGTGTTGTTTGTTTCAGTGAATCAATGAACAATGTTTGATTGAAGCTTGATTCAGTGAATGAATGTGTTAACCTGGAGACATTGAATTCAAAGAAACAATCGGTGTGGATTAATTCAATGAGTAAATTTTTTCTTATACATTCAATGCATGGAGCTTAACTTCTTATTTCAAAGAATCAAAGTGCATTCTTTCATTCAATGAATCCTACTTCAAAGACACATTCAATAAATCAAAAGTTATTTCTTGTTTCAATGAAGCAAACATAACTCAAATATTTAACAGATCAAAGCGCACTCATGAGTTCACTTAACAATCTGCATACATACATTTAGTTATTGTATCAAATTCAACTCAATGCAACAAACTCTACGTGTTAATTCAATGAGAAGAGCTTATCTCGTGAAGTCATGTTCCCGAGCTTGACGTATTCATTCAATGAAACAACTGCATTCGTTCATTCATTGATTCAAGCATCAATCGCACATTGAATCAGACGTTTTTCTTTGATTCAATGGAAGAAACATAACACATTCATTTAATGAATCCAAATGCATCGAATCATTCAATGCATCAAACTTCATTAAATCATTCGTATATTCAATGATTCAAAAGTTATTTATTCATTTAATGCAACAAACGCAACTCATACACTTTAATGAATCGAAGAGCACTCATTTGTATACTGAAACAAATTGCATTCTTTCTCTTATTCAGTGACTCACACTGAATTCATTCATTCCCTGAAATAAGCTGAACGTTTTTTTCAATGCCTAGTGCTATTCTCATGAATACAATAGCATAACATATTCATTTCTGAAGGAAACTGCATTCACTCATTCATTGAATCATAGACTCAATTGTACTTTCAATGAATTAAACGTTTTATTGATTCAATGAAGCAAACTTACCCCATGCATTTAACTAAACAATTGAATTCACTAAATGAATGATTTAAGTTCATTTCTTTAAATCAATTAATAACGTTTCATTCATTGAATCAATGATTGAAGAATGTATTGATTAATTGAATTAATGCACATTGAATGATTGAATGTAGGCGTTATGATAGACACATTGCATACATGAGAGAAGCTATACTCATTGACTTAACACAAGCAGTCTGTTTCATTGAATGAGTGATTGCAGTTTATTGAATGTATCAAACTGCACTCCACGTGTGAATTATAGGAGTAGAGATTCTGCCATTCATGCAATGTGTGAAGAAGGTTAACTCATTCATTCAATGAAACAAACTGCACCGTGCTAATCAATGAGTCGACCTTCTCTCATAAATGCAGTGCCAAGAGTTCAACGCATTGATTGAATGAATGAATGAAACTGCACACTTCGATTCATTGAACCTCTCTGCACGTGTTAACCCAATGAGTAGAGCTTCTCTCATTCATTCAGTGTGTGAAGCTTAACCTATTCACTCAATTGAAACAAAATGCTCAAGTTAATTCAATGAGTACAACTTCTCTCAGTCATTCAATGCCACGAGTTTTACGCATTGAATTAATGTAAGAAACTGCACTCACTCATTCAATGAAACAGACGGGATGTGTTAATTCAACGAGTAGATCTTCACTCATTTATTCAATGTCTCGAGTGTAACGCTTGCAGTCATTCACTAATGAAGCAGACTGCATGGTTTCATTCAATGGCAAGAGCTTCTCTCATGTAATGAATACCACTACTATAACGATTTCATTCAATCAAACAAACCACATTAATTAAATCATTGATACAATCTTCTATCGTTTGATTCAATGAAGCAAACATTATTAATTGATTCAATGCAACACACTTAGCACATTTATGCCATCAATCAAGCTGTACCCATTCACTCAATGAAACACTCTTTATATGATAATTGAACGAGTAGTGCTTCTGTGATTCATTCAATATACCAATCCTCACGCATTCACTCAATAAAACAAACTGCACGTGATAATGAATGAGTCGAGCTTCTCTCATACATGCAGTGCCACGAGATCAACTTATTGATTCATCGACACACATTCATTCAAAGAAACTGCACGCGTAAACCCAATGAGTAGAGTTTTTTCATTCAATCAATGTGTGAAGCTTAACTCATACATTCAATGGAACAAACAGCATTCAGTCATCTATTGCATCAAACTAGAAAAATTAATTCAAGGAAACAAACTTAACTCATTTATTTAGATAATCAAACCGTACTCGTTAATTCAATGAAAGAGACTGCACGTCCAACGAAAGAGACTGCACGAGACTCTTTCATTCATTCAGTGTCTCGTTTTTATCGCATTGGATCATTGGATTCACGATTTCTTTAAATGAATTATAAATTTAAATAAATAAACAAATAAAATAATTAATACCGTGTATTTCATTGAAGATTGTTTCAATAATTGAAAGAATGCAATTTGCTTGATTGAATGCAAGCATTATAGAAGAGGCATTGAATACATGAGCGAAACTCTACTCTTTGAATTAACTTGGTTTCATTGAATGAATGGGTGCAGTTTGTTGCATTGAATCGATGTGGTAAACGCCTGGGACTGAATGGATGAGAGAAGTTGTACCCATTGAATTAACACGAGCAGATTGTTTCATTGTGTGAATGAAATAAGCTTGAAACATTGAATGAATGAGAGATGCTCTACTTATTGGGTTAACACGAGTAGTGTGATTCATTGAGTGAATGTGTGCAGTTAGTTTCATTGGATCAATGGTTTGAACTCGTGGCACTGCATGTATGTGAGAAGGTCGACTCATTGAATAAGTGAGTTAAGCTTGACACATTATATGAATGGCAAAAGCTTTACTCATTGAATTAACACGTGCAGTGTGTTTTATTGAAAGAATTGACTGAAGGAATGAATTCAGTTTGATTCAATGAAATTTTAAATGACTGAATGCCTTTTTGCAGTAAATCAATGAGTGCAGTTTGTTTTATGTATGAATGAGTCAAGTTTGTTTCACTGATTGAAAGAAAACGTTTGATTCATTGAATGTAGGATTGAATGAATGAATACACTTTGATACTTTGAATGAATGAGTTCAGCCCGAAGCATTGCATGAATTAGAGAAGACGAACTCATTGACATAACACGCACAGTTTGTTTCATTGATTGACTGAGTGCAGTTTGAATCATTGAATGGACTATTCTTATTGGATTCATTAAATCTTGTGTTGTTTGTTTCAGTGAATCAATGAACAATGTTTGATTGAAGCTTGATTCAGTGAATGAATGTGTTAACCTGGAGACATTGAATTCAAAGAAACAATCGGTGTGGATTAATTCAATGAGTAAATTTTTTCTTATACATTCAATGCATGGAGCTTAACTTCTTATTTCAAAGAATCAAAGTGCATTCTTTCATTCAATGAATCCTACTTCAAAGACACATTCAATAAATCAAAAGTTATTTCTTGTTTCAATGAAGCAAACAGAACTCTTTGAATTAACTTGGTTTCATTGAATGAATGGGTGCAGTTTGTTGCATTGAATCGATGTGGTAAACGCCTGGGACTGAATGGATGAGAGAAGTTGTACCCGTTGAATTAACACGAGCAGTTTGTTTTATTGTGTGAATGAAAATAGCTTGAAACATTGAATGAATGAGAGATGCTCTACTTATTGGGTTAACCCGAGTAGTGTCATTCATTGAGTGAATGTGTGCAGTTAGTTTCATTGGATCAATGAGTTGAACTCGTGGCACTGCATGTATGTGAGAAGGTCGACTCATTGAATAAGTGAGTTAAGGTTGACACATTATATGAATGGCAAAAGCTTTACTCATTGAATTAACACGTGCAGTGTGTTTTATTGAAAGAATTGACTGAAGGAATGAATTCAGTTTGATTCAATGAAATTTTAAATGATTGAATGCCTTTTTGCAGTAAATCAATGAGTGCAGTTTGTTTTATGTATGAATGAGTCAAGTTTGTTTCACTGATTGAAAGAAAACGTTTGATTCATTGAATGTAGGATTGAATGAATGAATACACTTTGATACTTTGAATGAATGAGTTCAGCCCGAAGCATTGCATGAATTAGAGAAGACGAGCTCATTGACATAACACGCGCAGTTTGTTTCATTGATTGACTGAGTGCAGTTTGAATCATTGAATGGACGATTCTTATTGGATTCATTAAATCTTGTGTTAAGTTTGTTTCAGTGAATCAATGAATAATGTTTGATTGAAGCTTGATTCAGTGAATGAATGTGTTAACCTGGAGACATTGAATTCAAAGAAACAATCGGTGTGGATTAATTCAATGAGTAAATTTTTTCTTATACATTCAATGCATGGAGCTTAACTTCTTATTTCAAAGAATCAAAGTGCATTCTTTCATTCAATGAATCCTACTTCAAAGACACATTCAATAAATCAAAAGTTATTTCTTGTTTCAATGAAGCAAACATAACTCAAATATTTAACAGATCAAAGCGCACTCATGAGTTCACTTAACAATCTGCATACATACATTTAGTTATTGTATCAAACTCAACTCAATGCAACAAACTCTACGTGTTAATTCAATGAGAAGAGCTTATCTCGTGAAGTCATGTTCCCGAGCTTGACGTATTCATTCAATGAAACAACTGCATTCGTTCATTCATTGATTCAAGCATCAATCGCACATTGAATCAGACGTTTTTCTTTGATTCAATGGAAGAAACATAACACATTCATTTAATGAATCCAAATGCATCGAATCATTCAATGCATCAAACTTCATTAAATCATTCGTATATTCAATGATTCAAAAGTTATTTATTCATTTAATGCAACAAACGCAACTCATACACTTTAATGAATCGAAGAGCACTCATTTGTATACTGAAACAAATTGCATTCTTTCTCTTATTCAGTAACTCACACTGAATTCATTCATTCCCTGAAATAAGCTGAACGTTTTTTTTCAATCTCTAGCGCTATTCTCATGAATACAATAGCATAACATATTCATTTCTGAAGGAAACTGCATTCACTCATTCATTGAATCATAGACTCAATTGTACTTTCAATGAATTAAACGTTTTATTGATTCAATGAAGCAAACTTACCCCATGCATTTAACTAAACAATTGAATTCACGAAATGAATGATTTAAGTTCATTTCTTTAAATCAATTAATAACGTTTCATTCATTGAATCAATGATTGAAGAATGTATTGATTAATTGAATTAATGCACATTGAATGATTGAATGTAGGCGTTATGATAGACACATTGCATACATGAGAGAAGCTATACTCATTGACTTAACACAAGCAGTCTGTTTCATTGAATGAGTGATTGCAGTTTATTGAATGTATCAAACTGCACTCCACGTGTGAATTATAGGAGTAGAGATTCTGCCATTCATGCAATGTGTGAAGAAGGTTAACTCATTCATTCAATGAAACAAACTGCACCGTGCTAATCAATGAGTCGACCTTCTCTCATAAATGCAGTGCCAAGAGTTCAACGCATTGATTGAATGAATGAATGAAACTGCACACTTCGATTCATTGAACCTCTCTGCACGTGTTAACCCAATGAGTAGAGCTTCTCTCATTCATTCAGTGTGTGAAGCTTAACCTATTCACTCAATTGAAACAAAATGCTCAAGTTAATTCAATGAGTAAAACTTCTCTCAGTCATTCAATGCCACGAGTTTTACGCATTGAATTAATGTAAGAAACTGCACTCACTCATTCAATGAAACAGACGGGATGTGTTAATTCAACGAGTAGATCTTCACTCATTTATTCAATGTCTCGAGTGTAACGCTTGCAGTCATTCACTAATGAAGCAGACTGCATGGTTTCATTCAATGGCAAGAGCTTCTCTCATGTAATGAATACCACTACTATAACGATTTCATTCAATCAAACAAACCACATTAATTAAATCATTGATACAATCTTCTATCGTTTGATTCAATGAAGCAAACGTTATTAATTGATTCAATGCAACACACTTAGCACATTTATGCCATCAATCAAGCTGTACCCATTCACTCAATGAAACACTCTTTATATGATAATTGAACGAGTAGTGCTTCTGTGATTCATTCAATATACCAATCCTCACGCATTCACTCAATAAAACAAACTGCACGTGATAATGAATGAGTCGAGCTTCTCTCATACATGCAGTGCCACGAGATCAACTTATTGATTCATCGACACACATTCATTCAAAGAAACTGCACGCGTAAACCCAATGAGTAGAGTTTTTTCATTCAATCAATGTGTGAAGCTTAACTCATACATTCAATGGAACAAACAGCATTCAGTCATCTATTGCATCAAACTAGAAAAATTAATTCAAGGAAACAAACTTAACTCATTTATTTAGATAATCAAACCGTACTCGTTAATTCAATGAAAGAGACTGCACGTCCAACGAAAGAGACTGCACGAGACTCTTTCATTCATTCAGTGTCTCGTTTTTATCGCATTGGATCATTGGATTCACGATTTCTTTAAATGAATTATAAATTTAAATAAATAAACAAATAAAATAATTAATACCGTGTATTTCATTGAAGATTGTTTCAATAATTGAAAGAATGCAATTTGCTTGATTGAATGGAAGCATTATAGAAGAGGCATTGAATACATGAGCGAAACTCTACTCTTTGAATTAACTTGGTTTCATTGAATGAATGGGTGCAGTTTGTTGCATTGAATCGATGTGGTAAACGCCTGGGACTGAATGGATGAGAGAAGTTGTACCCATTGAATTAACACGAGCAGATTGTTTCATTGTGTGAATGAAATAAGCTTGAAACATTGAATGAATGAGAGATGCTCTACTTATTGGGTTAACACGAGTAGTGTGATTCATTGAGTGAATGTGTGCAGTTAGTTTCATTGGATCAATGGTTTGAACTCGTGGCACTGCATGTATGTGAGAAGGTCGACTCATTGAATAAGTGAGTTAAGCTTGACACATTATATGAATGGCAAAAGCTTTACTCATTGAATTAACACGTGCAGTGTGTTTTATTGAAAGAATTGACTGAAGGAATGAATTCAGTTTGATTCAATGAAATTTTAAATGACTGAATGCCTTTTTGCAGTAAATCAATGAGTGCAGTTTGTTTTATGTATGAATGAGTCAAGTTTGTTTCACTGATTGAAAGAAAACGTTTGATTCATTGAATGTAGGATTGAATGAATGAATACACTTTGATACTTTGAATGAATGAGTTCAGCCCGAAGCATTGCATGAATTAGAGAAGACGAACTCATTGACATAACACGCACAGTTTGTTTCATTGATTGACTGAGTGCAGTTTGAATCATTGAATGGACTATTCTTATTGGATTCATTAAATCTTGTGTTGTTTGTTTCAGTGAATCAATGAACAATGTTTGATTGAAGCTTGATTCAGTGAATGAATGTGTTAACCTGGAGACATTGAATTCAAAGAAACAATCGGTGTGGATTAATTCAATGAGTAAATTTTTTCTTATACATTCAATGCATGGAGCTTAACTTCTTATTTCAAAGAATCAAAGTGCATTCTTTCATTCAATGAATCCTACTTCAAAGACACATTCAATAAATCAAAAGTTATTTCTTGTTTCAATGAAGCAAACATAACTCAAATATTTAACAGATCAAAGCGCACTCATGAGTTCACTTAACAATCTGCATACATACATTTAGTTATTGTATCAAACTCAACTCAATGCAACAAACTCTACGTGTTAATTCAATGAGAAGAGCTTATCTCGTGAAGTCATGTTCCCGAGCTTGACGTATTCATTCAATGAAACAACTGCATTCGTTCATTCATTGATTCAAGCATCAATCGCACATTGAATCAGACGTTTTTCTTTGATTCAATGGAAGAAACATAACACATTCATTTAATGAATCCAAATGCATCGAATCATTCAATGCATCAAACTTCATTAAATCATTCGTATATTCAATGATTCAAAAGTTATTTATTCATTTAATGCAACAAACGCAACTCATACACTTTAATGAATCGAAGAGCACTCATTTGTATACTGAAACAAATTGCATTCTTTCTCTTATTCAGTAACTCACACTGAATTCATTCATTCCCTGAAATAAGCGGAACGTTTTTTTTCAATCTCCAACGCTATTCTCATGAATACAATAGCATAACATATTCATTTCTGAAGGAAACTGCATTCACTCATTCATTGAATCATAGACTCAATTGTACTTTCAATGAATTAAACGTTTTATTGATTCAATGAAGCAAACTTACCCCATGCATTTAACTAAACAATTGAATTCACTAAATGAATGATTTAAGTTCATTTCTTTAAATCAATTAATAACGTTTCATTCATTGAATCAATGATTGAAGAATGTATTGATTAATTGAATTAATGCACGTTGAATGATTGAATGGAGGCGTTATGATAGACACATTGCATACATGAGAGAAGCTATACTCATTGACTTAACACAAGCAGTCCGTTTCATTGAATCAATGAGTGCAGTTTATTGAATGTATCAAACTGCACTCCACGTGTTAATTATAGGAGTAGAGATTCTGCCAATGTGTGAAGAAGGTTAACTCATTCATTCAATGAAACAAACTGCACCGTGCTAATCAATGAGTCGACCTTCTCTCATAAATGCAGTGCCAAGAGTTCAACGCATTGATTGAATGAATGAAACTGCACACTTGCATTCATTGAAAGTCTCTGCACGTGTTAACCCAATGAGTAGAGCTTGTCTCATTCGTTCAGTGTGTGAAGCTTAACCTATTCACTCAATTGAAACAAACTGCTCAAGTTAATTCAATGAGTACAACTTCTCTCAGTCATTCAATGCCACGAGTTTTACGCATTGAATTAATGTAAGAAACTGCACTCACTCATTCAATGAAACAGACGGGATGTGTTAATTCGAAGAGTAGATCTTCACTCATGTATTCAACGTCTCGAGTGTAACGCTTGCAGTCATTCAGTAATGAAGCAGACTGCATGGGTTAATTCAATGGCTAGAGCTCGCTTAGATTACTTACAGCGTGGAAACAGGCCCTCCGGCCCAACAAGTCCACACCGACCCGCCGAATCGTAACCCACCCATACCCCTACATCTTCATCTACATCTTCATCTACATCTACATCTACATCTACATCTACATCTACATCTACATCCACATCCACATCCACATCCACATCCACATCCACATCCACATCCACATCCACATCCACATCCACATCCACATCCACATCCACATCTACATCTACATCCACATCTACATCTACATCTACATCCACATCCACATCTACATCTACATCTACATCTACATCCACATCTACATCCACATCCACATCTACATCCACCTCTACATCTACATCCACCTCTACATCTACATCTACATCTACATCTACATCTACATCTACATCTACATCTACATCTACCCCGTACCTAACAGGTATGGGCAATTTAGCATGGCCAATTCACCTGGTCTGCACATCTTTGGACTTTGGGAGGAAACCGGAACACCCGCGCAGACACGGGGAGAACGTGCAAACTCCACACAGTCAGTCCCTGAGGCGGGAATTGAACCCGGGTCTCCAGCGCTGCGAGGCCGCACTGCTAACCACTGTGCCACCGTGCCGCCCACTCATGTAATGAATACCACTACTATAACGATTTCATTCAATCAAACAAACCACATTAATTAAATCATTGATACAAACTTCTATCATTTGATTCAATGAAGCAAACGTTATTAATTGATTCAATGCAACAAACTTAGCATATTTATGCCATCAATCAAGCTGTACTCATTCATTCAATGAAACACACTTTATGTGATAATTGAACGAGTAGTGCTTCTGCGATTCATTCAATATACCAATCCTCACGCATTCACTCAATAAAACAAACTGCACGTGATAATCAATGAGTCGAGCTTCTCTCATACATGCAGTGCCACGTGATCAATTTATTGATTCATCGACGCACATTCATTCAAAGAAACTGCACGCGTAAACCCAATGAGTAGAGTTTTTCATTTAATCAATGTGTGAAGCTTAACTCATACTTTCAATGGAACAAACTGCATGCAGTCATCTATTGCATCAAACTAGAATCATTAATTCAAGGAAACAAACTTAACTCATTTATTTAGTTAATCAAACCGTACTCATTAATTCAATGAAAAAGACTGCACGTCTAACGAAAGAGACTGCACCAGATTCTTTCATTCATTCAGTGCCTCGATTTTATCGCATTGGATTCACTATTTCTTTAAATAAATTATAAATTTAAATAAATAAACAAATAAATTAATTAATACCGTGTATTTCATTGAAGTTTGTATCAATAATTGAAAGAATGCAGTTTGCTTGATTGAATGGAAGCATTATAGAAGAGGCATTGAATACATGAGCGAAACTCTACTCTTTGAATTCACTTGGTTTCATTGAATGAATGGGTGCAGTTTGTTGCATTGAATCGATGTGATAAACGCCTGGGACTGAATGGATGAGAGAAGTTGTACCCATTGAATTAGCACGAGCAGATTGTTGCATTGTGTGAATGAAATAAGCTTGACACATCGAATGAATGAGAGAAGCTCTACTTATTGGGTTAACACGAGTAGTGTGATTCATTGAGTGCAGTTAGTTTCATTGGATCAATGGTTTGAACTCGTGGCACTGCATGTATGTGAGAAGGTCGACTCATTGAATAAGTCAGTTAAGCTTGACACATTATATGAATGGCAAAAGCTTTACTCATTGAATTAACACGTGCAGTGTGTTTTATTGAAAGCATTGACTGAAGGAATGAATTCAGTTTGATTCAATGAAATTTTAAATGACTGAATGCATTTTTGTTGGAAATAAATGAGTGCAGTTTGTTTTATGTATGAATCAGTCAAGTTTGTTTCACTGATTGAAAGAAAACGTTTGATTCATTGAATGTAAGATTGAATGAATGAATACACTTTGATACTTTGAATGAATGAGTTCAGCCCGAAGCATTGCATGAATTAGAGAAGACGAACTCATTGACATAACACGCGCAGTTTGTTTCATTGATTGACTGAGTGCAGTTTGAATCATTGAATGGACGATTCTTATTGGATTCATTAAATCTTGTGTTCAGTTCGTTTCAGTGAATCAATGAACAATGTTTGATTGAAGCTTGATTCAGTGAATGAATACAGTATGTTCCATTGAATGAATGTGTTAACCTGGAGATATTGAATTCAAAGAAACAATCGGTGTGGATTAATTCAATGAGTAAATTTTTTCTTATGCATTGAATGCATCGAGCTTAAATTCTTGTTTCAAAGAATCAAAGTGCATTCTTTCATTCAGTGAATCCTACTTCAAAGAAACATTCAATGAATCAAAAGTTATTTTTTGTTTCAACGAAGCAAACATAACTCAAATATTTAACAGATCAAAGCGCACTCATGAGTTCACTTAACAATCTGCATACATACATTTAGTTATTGTATCAAACTCAACTCAATGCAGCAAACTCGACGTGGTAATTCAATGAGTAGAGCTTATCTCGTGAAGTCATGTTCCCGAGCTTGACGTATTCATTC
Source organism: Chiloscyllium punctatum (assembly GCF_047496795.1). Classification (NCBI taxonomy): domain Eukaryota; kingdom Metazoa; phylum Chordata; class Chondrichthyes; order Orectolobiformes; family Hemiscylliidae; genus Chiloscyllium; species Chiloscyllium punctatum. The sequence continues at coordinate 25,745,054 of NC_092773.1, forward strand.
AATGAAACAACTGCATTCGTTCATTCATTGAATCAAACATCAATCGCACATTGAATCAGACTTACTTCTTTGATTCAATGGAAGAAACAACACATTCATTTCATGAATCCAAATGCATCTAATCATTCAATGTGTCAAACTTCATTAAATCATTCGTATATTCAATGATTCAAACGCAACTCATACACTTTTTGATTCGAAGAGCACTCATTTGTACACTGAAACAAATTGCATTCTTTGTATTATTCAGTGACTCAAACTGAACTCATTCATTCCCTGAAAGAAGCTGCAAAAGATACTCCAGATGCAGTCCTCCAACACGCCATACAATATGTGCAGGCCGTATTTTCTTCTGTGTTCTGATTCATTTTAAATGAAGGTCAACATTACTTCTACCTTCCTTTTGCGAATTTGATTTACTGACTCACCTTATGAGTTCTGAAAGAATTTTCCCGTGTATCCAACTCCATTAATCCCCCATTGCTTCCCTCTCCAAGAAATATCACCGAGCAATATTAGGAAAAGTTTGCCAATTCTATTTTTCTTTCAGCATAATTATTCCTTACCATTTTGCCGTTATTTTCTTGTTGTCAATATCTCAGTATTTGCAATAGATTCCAACAGATTCCCTACTGAGGATATCACGTTAATTGGTCTGTCGTTCCCCACTCTCCTTCTTTGTTCCCCTCCACAATTGCTGGATGTACTCATTCATAACCATTCAGTGATCCAGAGCGATATCCTGCCTTTGCAGATTATACAGGGAAAATGACACAATGATTACCAATGGAATCAACATGGCTCTTGGCTTTTCCACCGAAATTCTGGACTGAAGTACATTTGACCCGTGAAATGTTTACTCCAACTATGGTTTTTAATATTACTTTGTAACTGATATGAATGCTTTTAAACTGTAGTTACACAAGTCCACTGTTATTTAATATTTCTGGGAGATTTTCTGGGTGTTTCTCCATAAATAAAAACACAAAGCAACTGTTTAGTTTTCCTTTAATTATTCCCTATTTTTAAAGTAAATGATTCCGTTCGTATATGCACTGTTAACATTTCACCTTGCTTGCATTTTCCTTTCAATGCTGGAAGGTGTTTGTCGGCAGTCTTTCATTAGTGTTCTCTTGTGCTTATCTTTCGATTTGCTTACCATTTTCCTGGTCTTCTTTGCTGAGTCCTAAATGTCTCCGAATCTATGGCTTGCCACTTTATCTAACATACTGCTTTATTTGATCTAATGCAATTTTAACTTCCTTTGTTTACATTTATTTCATCATCTTTTGTTTTTATTGTTTACTTCTTGGACTTATATATTGTACAACCACGGTGTATCTAATAATATTAGACATTGCCTCTCTTCAATTTAATATTTTTTTCATTTGCTTTTCCAAATAAATGAAGCAAGCTTGCTCTTTATGGGTTGCATGACGAGGGCTATTAACCGTAAATTGAAACCAAAAGAAAAGCTGTTTTGCAATTAGACGTCAGAAAAATTCAATATGTTATGTTCACAGTAAAGTTTGCAATGTGTTAGTCGGATCTCATAACTTTTAACGTCAAAACAGCCTGCTCTCCAGGTTAGTGTTCAAGCAATCTGCAAAAACATTACATCTCATACAGGCTCATGAAATCCATTTTCCCAGCTTTATCATTTATTTAGGTTAGGACAGTTAAAAAGCAATTTGGATTTTCCAGTTGTTACTGAAGGGTGAGCCCACTTGTTCATAAAATTTCCAATTTTATAGCATGCCCAACATTTGTATGAAATCCGTAAGAACTTAGAATGCTGTAAATCAGAAACCAAAACAAAACATGCTGGCGAAGGCCACAGTTCTTGCAACACCCATGAAGAGAACATAGAGTTAACAAATCAGGTCCTGTAACCCTTCGTCAGAACTCTTCCAAACATTTACACTGCCCATTAGACTTTGATATATAACTTCTTTTTTCTGCTTCTCTTTGTTGTTTCTAAGCTCCACCTTACCAGATTCTGTGGAATCCGAGCGACATGGGTTCTAGGGATTTAAACGAGTTGTTTAGGTATGCCTTTCTCCCTCTCAGTACATCTCTGATCTTCACAAGCAAATTTGTGACATCTTCGCCAGATCTCCTTTTATGTTGGTGGAGTAAAAGCGGCAATGAGCAATCAGCAATTTTGTGCATTTCCCCAGACAACTGAGACTGCCCTTACCTAGGTGGGAACATTACAGCAGGTTGGCAAAGTGTTGCTGCTGATGCCAAGGTTCTTAGTGAGATCACATCTGGAATAACATGTACTGATTTAGTCTCCTCACTGGAGAAAGTTTCGTGTGACTTTTGAAGCAGCTCAGAGATGGTTCCCTCAAATGATTCCTGAAATGAATCTTATAAGGAAAGGATAATCAGGTTGATCCAATAACTAATGGATTTTTCAATAATGAAACGTATTTTGTTTTGGAACGAGTCAGCAAGAATAGTCAATTACATCAATAATAGAGGAACCCATTCGTTTTCTCCAGCGTATTACACAGGAACAGAAGGATATTCAAGCCTTCGACTCTGTTACATCGGAACAGGACGAGTAATCGCTTCTCCTGGCCACTTATAGCCAGTACCAATATCAGGCCAATCCGTCCCTCTGCCCTGTAACACTGCACCCAGAGTAGGCCAAGCAGCAACAGGATCAGTTCACTCAGCCACCTAAAGCTGTAACACAGGAAATGGAAGAAGCTACAAAGTGACTGCAGATTGGTATAATGGATTCAGATAAAGCCATTCAGGCCAGTGAGCCTCTTGCACGAGAGGTGGAGAGAAAGGAAAATAATTACAACATATAATGGGAAAAAAGGAGGCAGTTTAGGGACGTGGCTGTTCTCAGTGAACAGGAGAAATCAATAACTCTCAATCACATTTCAGGGATGCAGGAGGTAAACATTCAATATTGGGAGCCTTGTTTTGAAAAATGTGAGGAGACGGCTCAGCCACTCAAACTGTTATATAGCACGAGGAAGATTCTATAAGCCCTGCAATTTCTTACATATCAACAGGAGGACGACAAGATGATCTTGAACTCCTTACTGAGGAACAGGAACAGGATATTTAGGCCACTGAGTCTGTAATGTTGGAACACCAGGAAGACATTCAGACCATGGAGTGTGTAAACCAGGATCAGAATGAGTTTATGCAGCCTCTGCTGCCTCTTACACGGCAAATGGAGCCGATATTTTAAAGTCTTGTGGCCTTTAGACGGGAATAAACTAGGTATACAGACGTTATCAAAAAGGGAGAACTGAGAATAATCATATTCACTCGGTAATAAAAAGTACTGTGCAAACGACTGATATTTAAGGAAAGTTCTTAAATCCTATTATCAAGGAATTAACTATACGAGATTTGGTAATTCAAAATCGGCATCAGCATAGTTTCCTGAAGGATAAATCGTTTTAGAATTATGTATTCGAGTTCTTTAAAGATGTGTCAAACAAAGCAAGTAATGTGGATTCTGAAGAGGTAAAGTAGAGTCATTCACCTGCTTTGACAAAGGATTGATGAGCCAACAAATGGACAAGATGAAATAATGAAGTCGTTTTCTGATCAACAAGTGTTGGGGTGCCATAGCTATCTGTTCAGAGGCTCGAATGGTTTGCAATAATTATTTAATGGAGAAGAGGATAGCAAACAAAATCACCACATTTTCAGTTGTCCCTAAAGTAGTTGGAAAATTCGCTTGTAATGAAAAGAATGCAATGTATAAATGACAAAGGATGGCTTTGTTGATTGCGCTAACATTTAGCATGTAAATTATGATTTTATTCATTTTCTTCAGCAGAATAGAGAGAGAACTTACTATTTAAATGGAAGGAAACTTCAAAGCGCTGAGGTGCAGAGCAATCTCGTGTCATCATATCCTGGTACACCGGATACTGAGAAAGGCAAGTGAAATTTCACCGATTATTTCTCAACTCTAGAGTCCATAAGTAGGGAAAAGTTGCTGGAACTAAGCACGGCATTAGTGAGGCCACAACTGGAGTACTGGGCTCGGTTTTGATGCCCTGACTGCCAAAGGAATGCATTGAACGTTCATTTGAAGCAGTTCAGAAGAGATTCACCTGACTGTTTCCAGACATGAGGAGTCAGTCTTATGAAAAGTGATTGAGCGGTTCAGTCTGATATTCATTGGAGAGGGGAAGAATGATAGAAGGTCTCAGTGAGGTATGCAATGTGCTGAAGGTGATTGACAATGTAATTGTGGACATTTCCACATGTGGGGCAATCTAAAACAACAAGCTTTAATACAAGACAGGAGAGATTTAAACCGGGGTGATGAGAACTTCTTTCTCTCAAATGGTTTTAAATCTGTTTGATTCATGGCAGCAGATTGCATTGGATGCAGGGATTATTCAGCGAATGAAGGACAGGAAAGTGGAATTGAGGCAGGGTTGATATCAATCATGATTGTGCAAAATGACGGAACAAGGTCTAGTGGCTGAATTCGCTAACCTTGTCCCTGATTCTTATTCTACCTTTCAACTCTGCTGCACAGGATAGGAGGAGGACTGCTCATCAAACAGCAAGACAACACTGGAATAAATTAGTCATAATCATTTCGGCAGCACGTAACCAGGGGAGTGAAATAGTGCCCAGTGCTGTGTTCTCAGCTATGGACATTCGATATCAATGTTTTAGAGGCATGGGACAAATGTACTGTAACTACATTTAAAGATGATACTAAGGTAAGCAAGAAATTAAATTATCAATAGAAGGTAGAAAGACTGTAAATGGGCGTAAACTGATAACACCAATGGATAATTGTTTCGCAGGTGATATTTAACGTGTTTCATGAGCTTCAACCTTTTTCAGAAAGAACGTTAATTCAATGTACTTCGTGACTAATCGTGTATTGGAGGATTCACTCTGACCCTTGAAGACAACGGGAACGGTACTCCATGTCCCTGATGATCTGCTCCCTGATGTTCCCAGTAACGCCATTGCTCTCAGAAATCACGGAAGATCTTGATGTTGTTGTTTGGTGGTGGAGAGTAGTGAGGCCGAGGATATTTTTAGCCGTGTATCAAGGAGATGAAGTCAATCCGAGACACCATACCTTATTGCTACGTGGAGACCCGTAGATGCTCCTGAATGATGAGGCTGTGGTTGCTGCCAAGACAATAGGTATTCACAATCGTTATGTACTGTGCCTTTTCACACTGCAACATCATTTGCGAGAGATTTCCTCCAATTCCCTTACCTCTCCTCATTGATGTCGGGACCTGGAAGAGCCATGTATACCATTGGGAATCCCAATTTACTGAGAAAACAAGGATTCAACCGGCAGCTCCAGACTGAGGGAGAAAGCAACGTATTCCCCTCATCCATCATATATTCAGTGTCACCAAATTGTGAAATGGATATGTCACCCACTCCTGCCTAGAAGGTTTTATATCCTGGGCGCTGAATGAAACTGTGACCCTAACAGCCAATAGCAGCATTGCCCTACCCCTGAGTGAAGCTGAAGGTTGTTTTGAAGGAGGTGACTGCGCTCTGTGAACAGTCCATTGTTCAATCAGGATCCAGTCACACTCTATTCCTGTGTTCAGTGTCGCTTTTCTTTGGAAACTCGGTCTGGATACGGCAGATCCTTTTCCTCAGACACATTCACACTCTGTGAGTTCAGAGTTTGTCCTCTCTGCAGCCTCTGCTCCATTTTCTGCACATGTTGAAGACCCAGATGCAGTAACTACAGTTCCCAAGTTCCATCCAGAATTGGGTCATCAAATGGGAAGAGATTTTGGTGTGCAGGAATGGAGGTAGGAGTGTGAGTAGATAATTGTCATCATTTAAGCAGTATTCGTTCAAATTAGAAATGATCAGGGTTTGGCATTAAGAATCAAATCATGGAAAAGCGATCACCACAGTTGTGATTCGTCAGTTTCAGTCTCAGATATTGGCAGGGTATGAGTTGGAATCAGAGGAAGCAAATGGAGTTTGTAACTGGAACACAAGACAATGACCACATGATCCAAAAAAAATAAGTAAACAAGTAGGGCAATGATATGTGCAACAAGGTTCCCTGTTGCAGCTGCTTTGGTCAACAAAGAGACCACTAAGGACAGTGCCAGAAGCAAACAGGGAGAGTGTGATTCAACAGGTTTACTGATGCATATTAGTAATGGCTTTTTGGGTGGATATCTTTTTTTCAGAATTTCAGCTGGAACAATAACAATGGCAAAGATAGTAGAGTAAATGAAAAGAACTGTAATCCTCATTCTTTATTTTCAGTCACAAAAACTGAACATTCAGAATTACCAGGGACACCAACGATTGCCAGGAGAGGATAATAGAAGTTTTGAATATTAGAAAGTGCAAATACGATTCTCCGTGTTAATGGCATCTCATCGTAATATGTGGAAAGGTACCAAACATACCAGGAAAAACTCCTATCGAATGTTCTAACATTCCTGTCTATTGTTCTCAGATCCTGACACATTGTTGTAACATTCCAGTCTAAGACTCTCCTATTTTGATCCATTGTTGGAACAGTCTAGTCTAATGTTCTCAGATTCTGATGTCCTCCTTCTCTCTCTGGAACTTCTGCTTCCTGTTTAGTGCGTGTTAGTGATGCTCCCACTCATACTATGGGATAGCACATGGGAACCATTTATCAGGAAAAGATGAAAACCCTCCACTGGGATAATTAAAGCCCATGGAGACTAACATTAATCGCAGTCACCGAACAAATATGTTCAGTTAACGCCTTCCTTTTATCACTTTTCATATCACAATAAATGCGAATAATTTCTCGTTCTTAGATGATTGAATATATTTAAGACTAAGAGCGATATGTTCGTGAGCATCAAGGGTGTTCAAGGGTTACAGGGAGAAAGAGGGGGCATAGGAATGATAAACTTACCAGACATAATTGAATGGCGGTTCAGACTCGGTGGGCTGAATGATTTATTCTATGCTCCTATCTTATGGTCTTGTTATGGTCTTATTGTCTATGGAATGGAGGAGGATTGCTGACAGATAGACCATATCTTGTTTGTAATCTTTCTTCCTTGAACGCGTCCCACGCTGTTTGTAAAAGAGGACAGTAGAAAAATGACAAAAAATACTGTTGTGTAGTTTCCAGAGATGATGAACCAGGGTACAATTTTCTTTGCCCATTGACTTTTTGTACACTGCTCCTATTTTTCAGTGCTTGGTTATTAAATCCGTTCATAAACTTGTGAAATTATTCATAAAACTGAGACTGTTGCTCAGGAAGCGGCAGGGGGAACAATTTTGACCCCATATGCCTGTAAGGCAGACATAGGACGAAGCCATTCAGCAGACTACAGAGATTACCACTGTAAGTGTTGGAAAACAGGATGGTTTGGACATCTCTCAAACAGAATGATTCAAAACGTGGAGAGTTATTGCAGCTCGACAAGTTCTTATTATGACGACATCTGGAGTTTTTTTTTGTCTCTCTAGACCTGGAGAAGGGAGGTGCCTTCAACATAACCCACGGGCTGTTGTGTCACCTGAAGTCTTGATCCCGTGACATAGGGAAATGACGTGGTCATTCACCCTCAGGAGTCAGGTTAGACGGGAAGGAAAGGAACGCATTCAGTCCATTGAGGCTTTTGCACAGGAACAAGAAAGGAAAATTTAACTTCTGAAATCTGTTAAATGGCCACAGGAAGAGGCGATTAAGTCGTCTTAGCCTCGAGCACAGAACCTGTTCAAAGTTTTTACAGTGAAACGGGAGAAGTTTATTCAGCCTTTTCCAACAATCACTCTTTGTGGTTGTTGCTCTCAATGTGGTATTCTCTGCAGTGGTGAAATAGGACGCCAACTTACGGAACGTTTTAAAGAACACCTCTGCTATATACGTACAACAATAATATCCACGATCCTGTGACGGAACACTTCAACTCCTCCTCCAACTCCGCCAAGGACATGCTAGTCCTGGGCCTGCTCTCCAACTAAACTTGCGCCATCTCCATCTGACACCTGGAGAAATAAACCCTCATCTTCTGTCATGGGACCCACAACCCCTCCACTCCTCGAAACCAAGGCGAATGCCTGGCTAACACCTAAAAAAAACATTTTTGTGTGTTCAGGTAATGGAGAAATTAGTTGAAGAAATAATGACTCTGTCAGAATTCGAAATCTGTTCTCAGTATGTGGGAAAGGTGCCACCACGAAAAATGGCCTTCCATCTCCTTCTACACATTTGTATTCAATCCATGGAATGCAATACTTAGTCGAAAAATCACACTTGTTCCTGATGCACATTCAAAGAATGTATGCGCAAGACTGTTGAATAATAGGATTTGAATTAGTTGTCTATTTAAAGCTGGGGTATCAGTGAGTCCTGGCAAAAGATTTTTAAGACAACAAGAAGATAAAAAGCAGAGCTCCAGAAAAATAGCATAGATTTAATGTTCCTAATGTGTGGATTCTGGAGATGTGTCTGCAAAACTGTCCAAATAAATGGTGCTATTTTTAAATTGAACCTTAGACAATACTCTGTTGTTACATTTACTCAAATGCCACATCCATCACCACCACGCTCACACCGCCACCGTCACGCCACCGTCACGTTCACTCCCCTGTACACTTCACCACCGGTACGCTCAACTTCCTGCACAATCCCCCATCATCACTGTCGCTCTCCTGCACACTCCCTGGCTAAGATGCACACTCCCCTACAGACTTCCCACTTCTACCCTCCCTGCCTTTCACAATAACCCACTTTCATGCTCAATCCCATGCACACTACTCCAGCGTCACGCTCAACGCTCCGTATACTCCCCCACCATCATGCACATTTCTCCAATCAGTCCCACACCATCATGCTCCTTCCCACACACACATCTTCACTCTCATCCACAATCCCCCACTTTATCTTCACTCTGACACACTGACCCCTGCACAATTCTCCACTGTTACACTTACTCCCTGGCACACTCCTCCAATGTCACATTCTTAACCCTGCACACTCCCGCACAGTCATGCTCACATCACCAAAACATCATCACACCGTCACACTCAAAACATGCACACTCTCCCACTGCCAACCCCACTCCATCGCGCACTCCCCCACCGTCATGCTCAGCCCACACAATTACACTCATTCTCGTGCACACTCCCCCACGCATATTCTCATTCAGCCACAAGCTCCCCCACTCCCCAGAACAGTCAACAACTGCCACGCCCTCTTGCCCAAACTTCCCTACTGTCAACCCCACTATCACACACACGTCACCACCAACACACTCAGTCGTCTGGACAATTTCCAATCGTCATGCTCACACTTCCCCGCATCAAGCTCACGCCAACGCACTGTCACCCACCAACACACTCAACTCGTGCATATTCCCTTTCTATCACACTCGCTCCTCGCACACGATTCCACCACCATGCTCACCCCTCGGCACTATCGGCAAACTCAGTCAACCGCACAATTCCCCACCATTGAGCTCTCACTCCTGCATCCTCCGCTACCGTCAAGCTCACGCACACACACACACATTCCCATCAGCACACGAATCTCGTGTACAATCCCTTTCCACAACACTGCACACCATTCTTCGTACACACCATTCCACCACCACACTCACTCCCCCGGCACATTCCCCCCACTGTCAAGCTCATTCAGTCACACACAACCACCATTAATGCTCGTACCCTTGCACAATCCCGCACCGCACACTCAACACCTGCAAATCCCTCCATAGTCAAGGTCATTTCCCTCACAACCATGCTCAGTCCCAAACACAGGCCCCCACTGACCTGCTCCACCACCATCATCCCCACATTCCCGCCCCCACCGCCACCATCACGCTCGGTCCCCCACTCATGACCCAACCTCTGTGTTATTCCCACACACATTGTCACACACATTATCACACTTACTCTCCCACACTGAATTACTGTCAATTTCAATTACTGTGTATTCCCTTTCTGTCACGCTCATTCCCCCGACAACTCCCTCATTTTGACACTCAGTCCGCCAAACACTCTCTCAACATCGTGCTCACTCCCACGCGCACTCTTATACAGCCAGGATTAGTCTCCCTCATACTCTCACACCGTCACGCTCACTGCCCCACATATTCCCGCACTGTCATCCACATGTCCCTGCACACTCTGGAATCGTCACACTCCCACCCTGGTACACTCACCCATTCTAATTGCCACTCCCCCACTACTCTCCACCATCATGCTCACTCCCCCAAACTAGCCACTGTCGCACACAATCCCCTGCACACTTTACCACCGTCACGCTCACTCCCCAGCACAATCCCCACTGTCACATTCACAATGCTACACACATCCATAGTCACATTCACTCATCTGAAACCTACACCGCTCAGCACAGCCACAGCCAAACCCACTTCTCCACACACTCCTGCCGTCATAATCAGTTGTCCACACGATTCCCCATCCTCACAGTCACTCTCCAATACACTCCCCCACTGTCACCTCCCACTTCCCCATACACTCCTCGACCGTCATATTCACTCCAATGCATATTCCCACACTAGCCGCAAAGTCATCCCAGCATCCCATGACGCTTCCCGTACACTGCCCCACTGTAATTCCCACTCCTCTGCACACTATCCCCCACCATGCTCACTCACCCACACACTTTCTAATTTCACACACTATCCCCAGCTCATGTCCCCATTCACTCCACAGCACATTCGTCCACGTTCACATTCACAACAACGATCAGTTGTCCAGAGTCATGCTCACTCACCCTTACACAACTAACGGCCACACTCAAACCTGGCATTCTTCTACACGCCAAGGGCCTTTAGCCCACAATGCACCCCCGCCATACTCAGTTGCCTGCGCAATTCCCAAAATCACACTCACTCTCCTGCACACACCCTCACCATCAATTCATTCTACCACACTCTCCCCCACTGTCCCACACACTCCACGACCGTCACGCTCACTCCCCTGTACACTCCATCACTGGCACCCCCACTTTCCTGCACCCTCCCCACAGTCATTTTCACTCCCACTCACACTCACCCACTGTAAGTTCCCTTTCCATCACAATCGCTATCACACACTCTATCCCACTACCACAATCACACCTCGCCCACTCCACAATCATAACGCTTGTACCCCCACCGTAATGCTCACTCCCACACACTCCTCCACTGTCACACTCAACACTTGCACACTCCTGTTCCAGCACATTCACTTTCCTGCACACCATCCCAGCATCACGCTCAGTGCCCCGTACACTTACCCAACACGCAGTCAACCCCTGCAAAGTCAGGCACCATCAAGCTCATTCCCCCATACACTCCCCGCAGCATGGTACTCACCCCTTTGCACACTTTGACAATGTCAAACTCACTCCCCTGTAAACTCCAACACCATCACGATCATTCAATTTCATGCTCAATTCCTGCCCATCCACCTGTGTAACTGCATTTGCCCGTACACTCCCACACCATCACGCCCCCACCCCTTCACATTCCTTGCCTGGAATGCATACACCGCCGCACACTCCCCCAAAATCATGCTCACACCCCCACACACTCCTTCATGATCATATCCATTTCACCACACCCTGACATGCTCTTTCACCTGCACAGTCTCCCACTGTCATTCTCACTTCTCTGCACACTTTCCCTCCATCACACTAATATCACCAGACTCTCTCATCGCCAGACACATTACCACACATCTTACCCCATGGTCACGCTCTTTCCCTGCACAGTCCACCACCGTCAAGCTCACTGCCCACATCCTTCCCACCATCATGCTTACTTCCCAAAGACTACCACACTGTCATGTTCACACCCCAACTCATTGAACCACTCTCAGGCTCACGCCCACACACATTCCCTCACTTTACCATAAACTCACCACCACACACTGGGACATTCAATTCCCAACATCCTCCACCTCTGTCACGCTCACTTTCCCAGGCACACACACTGTCACGCTCCGTCCATCACTCACTGTCCCACCATCGCACTCACTCTGCCCCCATCAAATTCAATCCCCTGCATACTCGCTCGTCATCACGCGCATTAGCCCACCCACTCTCCCATCGTCATGCTCAGTTGAGTGCGTGCTGCCTCAAGCTCACCCACCTGCACACTCCACCACGACAATGATCACTGCACTAGAAACAATCCCCGTCATGCTCACTGATCTGCACACTCCCACATGTCATTCCCACTTTTCCTGCACACTCCCACATCATCATGCTCATTCCCCAGCACACAGCCCCACATTCCTCCACAATCCCTGCACACTCTCCACCGCTTTGCTGACTTCTCCACAATCCCTCCCACAATCATCAACAGCCCCCCCACACACTCCCCCACTGTCACGTACACTCCACTACACACTCACCCAGTGTAACATCCACATTCTCGCACACTCGCCCACCTTCACGCTCTTCACTCCCCAATCCCCCAGTGTCATCACGATGTCCCTGCACATTCCTGCACCATCATGCTCACTTCTTGGCATTCTCTATTGCTGTCATATGCATTCACACACCGACTGCCCAACTGTCACAGTCACCACACGCAAATTCACCCAGTCTGACGCCAATAATCTTGTGCACTAACCCATCTCCATGCTCAGTCGGCTGCACATGAACCTATTCACTCTCCCGCACCCTCCCCCACCGCAGGGTCAGCCCTTGTTTAATCCCACTCCGTCAGGCTTACTACCTCACCATTGCACTCATTTGCCTCCAGACTCCGTCAATGGCACTCGCCACCAAACTCCCAATCTGACACGATCACTCAGCCACTCATTCCCCAAATTTCAGTTCCACTTGCACACATTTCTTGACTGCCACACTTACTCCCCCCGCGCATTCCCCCATCTTCATGCTGATTCCCGCTCCCATTCTCCCACCATTATGCTCAAACCCCCACACTCTCCTCCACCATCACACTCATGTCCCCACACACTCTCCCACAATCACATTCAGTACCCCGAACTCTTCCCACCCCGTGCACTCTACCAGCTTCAGCCTCACATACCCGCAGATACCACCAACATCACACTCACGTCCCTGCACACTATCCCACAACAAACAATATCCCGCACCCTCTGTCATCTTCACACTCTTACACCCACACACTCCCCACTGTAACGCTCTCATCTCCGCACAGTCTACCGCTGTCACACTCACGCCCTCGCCCTTTCCATCACTGTCTTTAACACACACTCCCCCAGACACAGCCTCAGCGTCAAACTCACACACCACAGACTCCCACGCCATCTGTGCTCAGTTCCCCATGCAATCCCCCACCATCATGCTCACGCCCCCACTCAGACCACCACAGTGATGCTCTGTCTCCTGTGCACTCCCGCATCATCACGCTCACTCCCCAACACACAATTTTAATGTCATCCCCCCCCACCTGCACAGTCTCCACTGTCATGCGCAAAACCCAGAACATTCACCTACATTCATATCCACGCCTCACACAACCTCACGCTGTCACCCCAATCCCCCTCCCATTCCCCACCATTATGCTCAAGCCGCCACACTCTACTCCACCATCATACTCATAATCCCACACACTCTCCAGCCATCACACTCAGTACACCGTACCCTCCCCACCAGTCATCCTCATTTCACTGCAGAATCCATCACAGTCGCACCACATTCACGCTCCTGCAGTCCGTCCTGCTCACTCAGCCGCACAAAATCCCAGCATGATGCTCACGCCCCCAAACATTCACCCAGTGTATCACCCAGATACGACCCCCGCATACAACCCACCGTCAATCTCACTCTCCTACACACTCCCCACCATCATGCTCATTTCCCCACACACTATCCCACCTTCAGGTCACTCCCCCCACACAGCCCCACCGTAAACCTCACTCTACCGCACACTCTCACAACGTCATTCTCACTTCCATACACACTCCACTACCAGCACATTTAACTTATGCACATTCCCTTTCCATCACACACGCTCCTCCTCACACTATCCCACCGTTTCATTTATGCCCCGTCTCCCACCAATACACTCACTGCCACACACACTGCCACGTCATCACGCTTACTCCCCCGCAAACTCCTCACCATCACTCTCACTCACCTGCATATATGCCGTCATCAAGCTCGGTCCAAGCATACTCCTGCACCATCACACTCACTATCCACCATCATGCTCACTCCTTCACACACTCACCTATTTTAGTTTCCACTCACATGCACACTGCCCCATGATCATGTACACTCATCCACAGACTCTCCCACCATCACACTCACTCACGGCCATACTCTCCCACCGTCATGATCACTCCCCTGCACAATGCTTCACCCGTCACTCTCCCTCTCCCGCTCACTCCTCCACAGCTATACTCACTTCCCTGCACAATCTCCCAGTCTCACATTCTCTCCCCTGCTCAGTACCCCACCATCACACTAACTCCTAAGCACACTACCCACCTTCATACTCACTCCCCGCGCAATCCCCCCACACACTCACTTCACTGCACACTCCCCCACCATTATGCACACTCCCCCAAACATTCTCTCCCACTGTCACGCTACTTCCCTTCATGTCATTCATACTTCCACAGTAAAGCTCACTCCTATGCACAATAGCCCATCGTCACGCTTACTCTCCGCACACTTCCCCACTGTCATGCGGCCTGCCCCACACTCTCCAACTGAAATACTCACACTTACTGCACATTCCCCATCTTCACACTAATCTCCTACCTACTTCTGCGCTGCCACACTCAGTCCCCCGCACACTCCCACACCATCACATTCACTCCTTCACACAGTGCACCGTCACACCCACTCCCCTGTAACTTCCTCACCGACAGGCACACAAGCCCACGCACTCTCCCCACCGTCTTGTTCACTCCCCCAGTACATCATCCACTCTCCCAATATCAAACCCACAGCCCCACACACTTTACAGTGTGGCCTCCTTCAGTTCACATGGCCCTCCTAATCTTCATAACTTTCTTCAGTCCCCATGACCATCGCTATCTGTGTAAATTTCTTCATGTCGCGAAAGCCATCCATGTTTGAATAACCTCCCCTCACGACAGAGCCTTCCCTATCTCCATCACCACCTTCAGTCCCCGAGGTCCTTCCTCACCCAAACCCTCCCTATCTGTGTAACCTCATTCTGTCTCCATCAATATCCCTATCCCCATAACCTCCTACAGTTGTTGCAGCGCTCCCAATCCCCATCGGCTCCTTCAATCCACACAACATTCCTCGATCTTCATAATCCCGTTCAGCCCTCACAACTCTCCCTACTTCTACAACCTCCTTCAATCCTACAATCATCCCTGTCTGTGTAACTTTCTCAGTCCCCAACATCCTCCCTCTCTGTGCAGCCTTATTCCATCTCGACAAATATCTCTGTCTGTTTAACCTCTTTTAGTCCCCAAGCCCATCCCCATCTCCATGATCTCTGTTTGTAGCCACAACTGTACCTATTTTTTACTCTCCTCAGTACCCTCATACCTCCTGTCTCTGTAAATTCCTTGAATACTTCTATTTCACCCGATCTTTGTAAATTCTTAGAGTTACTAAACCCTCCTTATCTCTGTAACGTATTTTCCTACTGTGTCTAAAGTTCTCCCTGTCTTTGTATTGTCCTCCAAACGCTCGAACTCTGCCGCCATCCCTATCTTTAAATCCCACCAGCCTGCATAGTCCTCCTTATATCTAGAACTTTTTTCCAATCTTTTCAGCACCCTCTTTTACTGCAAACTCCTTCAGCCCCTCCCTGATTTGCCATTTGCCAAGCCTATTCCTGTCCTTCCAATGAATGTCAGTGTCTGAAACCCTCTCGAGCTCTCAACTCCAAGTATGGACAAGTGGCTCTATAATCCATCAACGTCTCCTGTACCACAACCACTGTACCTCTCCTCACTCTTTCAGACCCATTAAGCTTCCGATTTCTTCACACCAGTAAAACCTTTTTTCTTACGACGTTCACTAAAAACTTCCCTCTCTTTGTGAACTCCTCCACTGTCTCCATAAACTATCGCTGCCCCTCAGATCCTCCCTATCAGCTCATCCAGTCTCTCCATCCAACTACTTACCTTGACATAAGTCTGCAGCTTTTGCACCTAATCTATGTAAAGTCTACTCTTCCCTTCAATCCTCCCTATCGAGGTTACATCATCTAGTTTGTGTGATACCGCCTATGTCGGAAACTGTTGCTGGCCTGTAAAGTCTGCCAGTCTCCATAGCCTTCCTGTCCACGTAACTTCCAGAACTTACAATCGTTCCTATATTTACAACGAAATCAGTCACTACACCCCTCCATATCTCTCTTAATTTCTCTAGTCCTCTCTTTTAAAGCCACCTCATTGTGTGTGCTCCTCACTGCCTGCGCCTCCCTATACTCATCCGTGTATCTGGAATCTAATCCAGCCTGCTCTACCTCTGTAATTTCCTGCAATCTGAAAAGCTCTTTCTTCCACTATCACTCTCGACTGCTTGGAACTACGCGTAACTCTGTAACACCCTTGAGCCCCTGAAAGCCTCCCTATCTCTGTAAGCTTTCTACATCGTATTATACCCACAATCACTGAAACAATCCAGGTATTTGCAACAAAGCAAATGTGTTGACAGCATTAACTGAAGTGAGCAGATATGATCGAACTGTCATTAGGGAGATGTGGCTGCACAATGACCATGGATGGGAAGTAAATATTAAAGGGGTGTCGGGATTCAGCACGACAGGCAAAACGATAAGCAAGTTCCAGTAACGTTGTGAAAAAAGGTTGTGGTCAGTGAATTGTGAGATAGCCACGTGGATTGAAAGAACAAAGTTCACATTCTATTTGGATGGAGCTGAGAAACAGCCAGCAGCAGCAGCAACCGTAACAGTCAGTAAAAATTGATGGCAATGTAAATATGATTACAGTCAGGAAATTGAATGTACGTGTCGCAAGGGCAGTATAGCTACTGTGTGTAACAGTAGTCACCATCCCGACTGGATACCTAATGACCATCAGGGCTGTAATTGATCAAATTCTGGAATGTATAAGAGATTGCTTTCTATGATAGCTTGCCAAGAGAAGGACTAATTCCATATCAAATGTTGTGTAATGGTAAATGTCTAATAAGCTCATTCTAAAAAGCTTTGTGAGCGTAATATTCCGAATCTCGTATTGCGTTTCAATCTGATTAAGCAAAGACCATCAGACAATTTGTCCCATTGGTATTTCCACCATTCCGTGAAATCATGGCTGATCCGGTATCCTGCCTTTCCCACATAAACTTTGTTTCCCCGATAAACTAAAATCTGACCACTTATTTAAAAAAACTTAATGCCACAGCCTCGACAGCCGTCTGCAGAAACACAATCCACAGGATCACTTCCCTTTGAGTGAAGAAATTACTCCTCACCTCAATATTGAATGGGTGAGCCTTTGCTGGGATTGTATGCCCACTTGTTACAGTTTCTCACACAAGGGAATTTTTTGCTGACGACAAGGAAATTGGTGGAGTTGTGTATATTGAGGAAACACATCAAAGGTTCCATCAGGACACGCATCAGCTGGAATGATGTTTGGAGGGATGGCAAATGGAGCTTAACTTGTGAGTTATGAGATGACGAATTTTGTGTTGTAAAATGCAAGGAATTAGCATATTAGGACGGAATGGATGTACAAAGGGATCTCAACATATGTCCACAGCAGCCTGCAAGTGGCAACACATGTGGTTAAGATGAAAAAAAGAAAGCACATAACATGTTTTGCCTTATCAGTCGCAGGATTGAGTGCAGAGGTTTGCATGTCATGTCGTAACTGTATGAAACTTTGATTTGGAGTACTGTGTGCAGTCCACATTGCCTCATGACAGGAAGAATGGGGATAATTTTCGAAGTTAATAAAAGTGGATTATGAACATATTGTCTCTGTTAGGTCTTTTAAGAGTCTGTTAGCTACAAGGCGAATATAAACAAACTTTAATTGTTTTACTCGAGGATCAGTGGCTGAGTGGTGGATATAATGTGGATAGTCGAACTCCCTTTTCTCGCTTACCCTTTTCCAGCCATTGTGGACTGATGGACCTATTGCTGTCGTGTATTGTTCTATTTTCGAACTTTTCAGAATCTACCCTATCAAAGCCATCAGAATCTTAGATATTTCATTCAAGTTCTTTCTCATTCTCCAAAATGTCAATGTGGTCAAGCTCAATCACTCCACCTCTTCTCACTAGAAAATATATCTATTCTCAAGATCATCAGAATGAAAATTCTCTGGTCTGCCTCCAATGGAAGAATATCTTTCGTTCTGGCACTGATACTGTTCATAATATTCTCGGTATCGTCTGATTTGTACCTTCCATAGTTTAATACAAGACCTTCCTAGTATTAGACTACATTCACTTATTAGTAAATGCCAGCATTTGATTTGTCTTCTCCATTACTTGCTGACAATGTGAGCTACACAAAACCCTTTGTGCAGTCAATCTGAAATCAAAAGGTGCTAGCCTGATAGAAAGTAGGGAACGCTGGAATGTATTATTATAGATACGGCAATAGACAGTAACTGAAACATTCTGAACATTGGGAGCTACATTTTGTGGAATACAATTTGTTTTTGAGGCAGTTGGATTATATTTGTTGGTGTGAATATCAATGGCAGAATAGGTAAGAATGGTGGAACGGTGTGATCGTAGGACAATGTGATTCATTTAAATTTTTAGAAGGTTTAAGAAAGTTGTCAATAAGGGTTAAAGAGTAACTTTTGGAGAGAATGGGGTCCCTTAAAGATCAATGACGTCTTCTGCATGTGGAACCAGAGGAGATGGGTGAGATATGTTACCAAAAAAAGACCATCAGCATTTACTTTATAGAAATATATGGAAACTTGGGGAAATAAATAGTGAAATCTTGGAAAGAAACCTCAACAGAAACGTGACGGTGCTAGAATCTTAAAAGGAATAAAGGTAGATCTATCCTTCATAACTCATTAGGTCTATTCCAGGATATTGTGGAAGCCGTGCAATGTATTGAAGGGCCCCTAACCGAGAGATTCGCATTATCAAAAGACACGATGAGTGCGGCAAGACGAGGGGAGACAATAGAACAGTCAGGAATCTGCAGAACAGTGAGACCGGTGATGGCTTAGTTGTTAGCAGAGATTCTGAGAGAAATGTGCGACATGCATTTGAAAACGCAAGAGCTAACTGGAGACAGTCAGCATGGCTTTGTGAGTGGAAAATCGTGTCTCATAATCCTGATTTACTCTTCGAACAGGTGGCCAAGAGACAGATGAGGGCAGAGAGGTCAATGGATTTCAGCAAGACCATTTACAAGGATCTAAGGATTGGGAGTATCTAGTCATAAGGAAGAAGGAAGCTTACTAAGGTTGCCGAAGCAAATATCAGATGGGTCTCGAAAGGGTTACATGAGACTGCTTGGTGGCTCAGTGGTTAACTCTGCTGTCTCATAACACCAGGGACCTGGCTTCAATTCAAGCCTCGAGCGAATGTCTGTCTCGATTTCACATATTCGCTCGTATTTGCATGGCTTTTCTCCAGGTGCTCAGGTATCCCCCAGAACACAATGAAGCGGAGGTTAGGTGAATCGGCCAGGCAAAATTCTCCATTGTGTGCAGGAATGTATAGGTTTTGGGGCATTAGTCAGCGGAAATGTCGAGTAACAGGATGGGAGAATACATTGGAAAGGGATTCTCTTCGGAGGGTTAATCTGAAGTTGTTGGGGCAAACAGATTGTTTCCACACTACAGGGATTCTGTCAAAATAGCCGTGAAGGATCTGAAGAATTGATTTAGGGGAGCTAGATCTCAGGCATGAAAAAGCTTTAATGGGTAGGATTAAGGAAAACCAAAAGGCGCTTTTAAGTTAAGTGATAGTCACGACGATAGCCAGAATAAGCCTAGGGCCGATCAGGGACAATGGAGGGTACGTATTCCTGGAGATGAGGGAGGTAGGCGAAGTCCTTAATGCTTCAGTATGCACGAATGTGAAGGAATGTGTCATTTGTGAGGACAGCGCGACATAGGCTGATACATCCGAACAAGTTGATGTTAAGAAGGAGGATGTCCTAAATATTTTGAAAATGGTAGTACAGCTAAGGCCCCGAGGGCCAGACGAGGTAGATATTGGTTTTCTGGACTATAAGATTGTGGGTCATACTGAAATGGTAATATACTGGGCAGTGAAGAATGTTATCTCTGATACAACGGGATTGACAGTATTGTTGGAATAGTGGGATGAAAAATAGCAGATGGAGTTTAGTTAGACAATTCCATTTGATTGAGCTGGTCAAGATGATGAGAGGCATAGTTATAGTGCATATTGAGAGACATTTATTTTTTCCAATGATAGAAATGGTTTTCACGAGGGGGGCATAATATTAAGGAGATTGGAGAAAGATAAGTGGATACTTCAGAGTTCAGTTCTTTACACAGAGAGGAGGGTTTTTGGTGTGCACAGCAAGCGGTGGTAGTAGAGTCAGACACATAACGGGCATTTAATAGATTTCGGATAGGCACATGGATGATCGTAAAATGAAGGGCATTTAGTTTAGTTTGATCTTAATGTCGGGTGAAAGGTCGACACAACATCAAGGGCCGAAGGACCTTGTACTGAACTGTTCTTTGTTCTGTGTTCTGCGTTCCATATGTTACACGAGATAATAAGTTCGGAACAATAGAAAAGGTTATGGCATCCAGGAGGAGCTACTCAACTGGGTATAAGTTTGGCTTGACGTTAGAAGACAGAGGGTGGTGGGAGACACTTTGTTTATCTGACGGGAGGCATAGACAAGCGGTGCAGTGGGTACACTGAATTCTGATATTATGGATAAATGATTAGGATGGGAATATTGGTTTCCTGGTCAGTAAAGTTTTGGGCTGGGGGGGGGGGGGGGTGCGGGTTGGTCTTTGGCAGTGAGGAAGGTAATATCAGATAAAACGGGATTAAAAGCATTGTTGGAATAGTGGGATGAAGAATGACAGATGGAGTTTATTGAGATAAGTAGGAAGTGTTCCAATTGTTGAAGGAAACCAGGGCGGGACTTTTACAGTTAATGTTTGTTCTCTTGGCAGCGTGTCAAACAGACACCGAGGAAGGCTGGTGCACAGTTCTTTGAAAGTGGTGCCACACATAGACCGGGTGGTGAAGCAGATATTTGGAGCATTTGCCTTCATTTTTCAGACCATTGACAATGGGAGGTGGATGCCCTATTATGGCTGTTAAAGGCAATGGTGGGAGCGCGATAAAACAATTGTTGATCAGTAGAATGAACGCATCTGGTTCACTTAAGTAATTTACGGAAGGGCACCTGACATTCTAAACTGGCCTGGCTAATATGTGTCTTCAGACTGACAGTAATATGGGTGACTGTGAGCTGATCTCTGGAGCGATGAGATAGTTATTTCCCTCGGCAGTTGCACAATGTGTTATTCAAAGAAACAGTGACTGACACATTCTCTGAATTCCGCTTCAAATATCACTCCTGCCTGTGCGATTATCCCAGTCTATACGAATGTTGAAGTTTCCCAAACTATCTTAATATCTTTGTTAAAATAGCCAATAAATTCCTATTTAATGAAATAATGAACAATTAATGCTGTAAGATGTCCTAAAACTGTACTGCGGCTTGTGTCCTTGGCAAGTCGCAGACAGAATTTACATTCATACTGACTCTACTTCATGATCTGAGGCCAACTACTTTACCTGTAATGCCTTTGTTATCCATTACTGTCAGGCTTATACATCATGCGTTTCCTTTCTGCCAATGTCTCCGCAATCTTATGCACGAGTGAATATTTATGTTCCACTTTTTGTGCACCCGCTAACCAATTCTTTCTGGCGAGTAAATCTCATTTACCTCTGTGTCACAAACCCTTCTATCTTATTGCAGATACTTCGTTCATTCCAAAAAACAGCATAATTTACTTTTTCACGCAATTTGCTGTCACAAACCTATTTGCTGATGTAAAATACTTTTAACGCTGTCAATCCCGTTCCTTTCTGCTTGTCTTCAGCCACACCCTTGTGCTGTTTCAATGCTTCACATCTTTTTCTCTGGACTTTGAAAGCTTCTTTCAACTGAATCCTGTCCCTGCATCCTGTCCGTCAGTTTGAAGTCTTGTCCATCAACCTACCGACGTGATTGGTCAGCATGGTTCCAGTGGGGCAATCCGAATGGAGATTTTTTTAAAAAAATCAGGTGTCGAATGAGAGTGAACCTGGCTGACCATCCGTTTTAGTCCAGCCCTCCTGCCCTTGAACTGAGTGGTTTCAGAGGGTAATTCAGAAGCAAACACTTCGCTGTGGGTATGTCATGCAGACCACATGAGGATGGCAAATATCCTTCTCGAAAGAACAAGTGTTTGGATTTTTTTTGTACATCAGCAACAGTTTCATGTTCACTTGTGAATTGTCAATGAATATTTTAAAAATAATTGGTATCATATTCCACCATTTATGATGGATGTAGTCAAACCTGTATCCCATGAACATTAGCTGAAATTTTGAATATATGCTCGAGCAATTATACCACTCGTCCATCACTGAGCATGCTCACAGGTTGCTCATCCCTAAACACTGATATTAGTGCATCATGAATCAAAACTGCTTCTTCCTCCACAATAGTTCGAACCTGAAATCTTCCTTCGCTCTCGTATTACCACTCAGTATCTCTCCATGAGTTATCCCTCGTTGTGTTGTCGAAATACTGCCTCTGTCATCGCCTCTCGCTCTTTCAGCTACTCCAGATCCTGAGTGAACGGAACGTTCCGCTCCAGAGAGACGCGACAGCACAGGCCAGGAATAGATGCTGGGATTGTCCAGATCTCTGTGGGACTCAGTCCCGTTCAATCTGTGTAATCCTCACTGCATTAGTTTAAATTCTCATTTTGTCTACTTCTCTGTCTTCCATTTGTACTCATGAAGTTCCTGACTCAATAGACTTCTCAACTGCTGGGTGTCTCATCTCTCATTTCATTGAAGATGATCGGTCAGACAGACAAGTGGTAAGGAGATCTGTTCGCCTCAATAATTCATGCAGCGAAGGTACAACACTCATAGTGCACAGAACAGAGAGCAATGATAGTGTTCTAATCATCAGCTAACAAAACATGACATAGATACAGTGCTGCACTTTACAGACACAGCCCGGTCTCAATCACTGCCCCTATTTTATGTTTTGTTGCACTAATACAGCACAGGGCGTTCACAGTAATCAATTTAGGTACTTGCTGGCTTCGTGAGGATCAGTACAACAGAAGTGAAAACAGGCCTCTCACGAATGAGTGCCAATGCTGCCTGCAATCTTTATTTTCTATATTCACTCGCCAGCACGACCTATGTCCTATCTCGGAAACCAATGTCTTCAATATCTTTTAACTCCTGTAACAGATCCTGTCCCTAGTCTCCTCCCTTCCCTATCGTCCCTACACATATTTGTAACGTACTGCATTCCAGATTAACTTCCCTGGCGCTGCAACTTGTCTTTGTCTCGACAACATGCCTTATCTCAGTACTCTCTTCCTGCAATAACTAGAAACTCAGTAATGCGAAACAGAAACAACTCATCTTACACGTCCATGTTGACCATAGTTCCTCAATGGAACGAGTCACGTTTGCCTGTTTTTGACTCGTATCCCTTCAAACTTTCTCCTCTCTATGTACGTCTACAAATTTCTTTAATATGTTGCAATGTTATTGTTCTCTACCACTCCCCCGGCAGCTCATTCAATACGTGCACCATCCTCTGTGTGGAAGATATTCACCTTCGATACATTTTAAGTGTTTCCTCTCTCACCTCATATTCATTCCATCAGTTATGTACACCTCTACATCGAGGTAACGACCTTGGCTACTAACCTTCCCTGAACCCCTCATGGTTTTACAAACATTTGTAAAGTCATGTCTCAGCTACCACACCCAAAGGAAATTCGATGAACAACGATAAAAATACCTCTGCTATCGTACCAGCCACTAATTGTCCACAATGTTCTGGGATACACTTGTTCAGGACCTAGGACCTTTCTGTACCTTTGTGTTTTAAAACTGCCAGCGCCACCTCTTCTGTAATGAGGACTCTTTGTAATACTTCACTGTTTCTTTCCGTTTGTTTCCTACTCTTTGTCCACAGTACTCTCTGACACGGAAGCTTCATTTAGGGTCTCGGCTACGGCCTGTGATTCCACACGTGGATGGCCACGTTAATATTTGAGGGACCCTATTGTCTCTCTAGATTTCATTTTGTACTTGCGTGCTGTAGAATCTCTTTGGTTTCACCTTAGCCTTATCTGCCAAAGCTATCTCATTCCTGTGTTTTGCTTCACAGCTTAACCAGCCAATCGTTATTTCTCAACCCTCTAGCATCAGTAGCGTCTTTGTCAACCTTTGGTCCATTTGCAGTTTCAGAACATGCTTCCAAAAGCAGGATGATCACAACTGACGCAGTACTCCAAATGGGGACCCAGCAATGTCTTGTAGAGCAGGATCCTGATCTACCAACTCATATACTCCACCTCTGTCCCATGAGGGCAAGTGTGCCAAATGTTGCTTTCATCATCCTGTCTACCTGTGATGCCACTTCCAAGGAGCAATGCAACTGCACACCTTGGTCTCCCTATTTTCCACAACACTACACATGGCCCTACCGTTAACTGTGTTAATGCTCCCTGGTTTGTCTTTACAAAATCCAACACCTGAATTAAACTATATCTTTCATTTTTTTGGTGCACTGTCCCAGTTGATCAAGATCCCCTTCAATAACTGTCCACTATAACAGTAACTTTGATATCCATAATCTTACTAATAATGACTAACAATATTTTGAACCAAATCATTTCTATAAATGATGCACATCAATGGACCCAGCAACGATTCTTTCGCCACACTGCTGGTCACAGACCTCCAGTCTAAACAACAACCCTCTAACATCACTCTCTATCGCCGACTGTCAAAAACAATTTGTTTTCAATTGGCTAGCTATCCCTGATCGCAGGAGATCTAACCTTACTAACCACTGTACCATGCCAAACCCTACCAATCGCGTTGCTGAGTTCTGTGTAAAAAAGTTTACTGCTCTGCCTTCATCTTCAAGTTTGTGTGACACTACTTCTTATGCACAAATTTGCGTTGACTATCCTTCATCAATCCTTTTTTTCCCAAATGCATGAAACTCCTGTCCAGTAGAATCGCTTCCAACAACATACGCACCACTGGCATCAGGCTAATTGGCATTTAATTCGATGTTTTTTCCTGGTAGCCTTTCTTCAATACTGGTACAACATTAACCACCATCCAGGGTTTCAGATCACTGCCCATTGTTGTCAGTGATTGAAATATCTCTTTAAGGGGGCCCGTGATTTCGTCCCTAACTTCCACCAATGACTTTGGATACACTTGATATTTCCCAAAGATCAGTCTGTCTTTTATGCACTTTGAAAGCTCCAGCACCTCCTGTTCTGTGATGCTTTGAAGACATCACAGTTTATTTCTCTGACTTACCGGGTTCTTCCACACAGTATGTTTTGACTTGAAATTTACATTTAGGATCTCACCCAGCTCCTGTGGTTCCACACATGGATATCACCTCTGATATGTAAGGAACCACATACTGTTACTAGTTAAAGTTTTGTTATTAATATATTTGTAGAATCTCTTTGGATTTTCATGAACCTTATACGCCAAACGTTTCTCAGGTCCCTGTTTGGACTCCGGCTTTCCCTCTTAAGTGTATTACTATTCCCACAATGTTTTTCAAGTGATTCGCTTCATCCAGCTGCCTATATATGACATATGTCCCCGTTTTCTTGACCAGTTTCAGTATCCCCAGTTACCCAATGCTTCCTATTGTGTCAGTATTGTCCTTCACACTAACAGATATGTTCTGACACTGAACTCTAATTTTTTCTCTCTTTGAAAGCTTGCTACTTTCCAGATATCCCTTTACCTGCGAACAGTCTCCCCAAAAACGTTTGAAAGCACTTATCTAATACCTCTGGATTCGGGTAAGGCCAATTTTGATCTTTAACTTGTTGTCCAGATCGATCCTTTTCCGTAGCTATTCTCAAGCGAATAAAATTGTGATCACTTTGTCAAAATGCTCCCCCCACTAACACCACAGTGCCTTTCCTAAGATTGTTTCCCAAGGGGAAGCCAGGTTTTACCTGACTTCGGACCTACAATCGGACCATTTACATATTGACTGAGGGAGTTGTCTTGAACATACTTAACAAATTTCTCCCATCCAAGCTCTGACACAATTGCAGTCCCAGTCTAAGTTTGGAAAGTTAAAACCACGATCACAACCCTACCATTCTACTGATATCAGAGACTGCATCACATATTTGCTGCTCAATTTTCTGCTGACTATTAGGGACCTGTAGGACAGTCTTATCAAATTGATAATCCATTCTTATTTCTCAGTACCATTAATGCAACTTCAGTGCACGATCCTCATGAATATTCTCTGTTCGTGCTGATGTGTTTTCTGTGACCACACAAAAACCCACGAAACTCTCCTCTCTCGCCTCCCCTTCTATAATTCTTGAGATGCTGGAAGGGGAGGGTTTTCAGTTCTTGGATCATGGGGACCCCTTCTGGGTAGAGGTGACCTTGGAAAGGGGGCGGGGCACCAGTATCCCTTGCGGGAGATTTCGTTGTGTTACTCAGGAGAGTTTAAATTACATTGGCAGGGGGTCGGGTCTCAAAATCAGAGAGGGACCCTCGGCCAGTTAGGGGAAAATACGTTTGTGATCGAAACCAAGTTTATGATTCAGGATGTCCAGGGGCACAGTGCAGGGACTTCGGGTTGAAAGTGCATTTATTTCAAAGTACGAGGCTTGACTGCTAAGGCAGGCGAGCTTAGAGCCTTGATTGGCTCTGGGTACTGGGATATTATAGCCAGAACAAAAGCACAGCTGCGAGAAGGACTGGACTGGCAGCTCAGTGTTCCAGGATACAGAAGCTACAGGCGAGAAAGAAGGACAAGTAAGTGAGGAAGGGGCTTTGCCCTTTTGATAAGGGAGGACATAACAACAGTGTTTCGAGATAATACTTTTTATGCGTCATCAAATGAGGCCATATGGTTCGAACTTAGAAAGAAGGTGGGTTTCGACACACAATTGTGACCATATTATAGACTTCCATATAGCCAATAGATACAAGGGAGCAGATGTGAAGAGAGATTGCAGGTACCTGTAGGAATATTCGTACAGCCAATAGTCGTATTGGTTGTAGATTTTAATTTAGCCTTGTAGTGAATGTGACATTCAAATTTTAAAAGGCCTGGATGGGTCGGGAGGTTGTATGTTTGCGTGGGGAAGGAGGCGGTGGCGAAGTTGGGGTAGGATGCTGGTGAAGTTTGTCACATGTGTTCAAGAAAGTTTCCCAAATCAACAGTGCTAATCAGCTGGTGCAGCACTGGTTCACCCCTTGGAAAAAATGTCGGGCAAGTGACTGAAGTGTCTCTTGGAGACCACGTTCGTTCCAGTGAACCCAACGGTCTTCGTATTAATGTAGTTATGGAAAAAGATAATGCAGGTGAACAGATGAAGGTGATGAACTGGAACATGGCCAGCTTTGTAGCCACTGGCGGGTTCGAGCAGAGCTCGAATGGGTGACGGTAAAAAGCACAGAAAACCAAGTTATAATCCAAAAGGTATTTGGAAGCACTAGCTTGCGGAGCGATGGTGATCATTTAAACAATGACAGACTTAATTTATTTAATATTCATTTCATGACACTGCGATCATTTTGCAATAAAGTCTTTGTCTTATGATTCTGCTCTGCAAACACCTGATGAAGAAGCAGTGCTTCGAAAGCTGGTGCTTCCAAATTAACCTGTTGGCCTATAATTTGGTTGTGTGTTTTATTTAATTGGTCCACCGGCTCCTGCACATCATGCTGACCATCGATTGGGTGAGTCTGTTTGAAGGAAAATGAACGGCTTCCAAATGGGAGGCATTTAAAAATTTGACATCAAGCACCCTGTTAAGGTGAAGGGAAAAGCTGCTTGGCTGATGAGGGATATTGTGACTCTGCTCAGGAAAAAGAAGACGGCATACATTGGCTTTAAGGGTTCTGTATCTAGGTTCTTTCTTCCAGTCATAATGAACACGATCAGTCTGCAGAAACATGCAATCCTCTCAGGCCACAGCACACTCCCGATCTGTTGAACTCACTCCACTGCTTGGGACTCTCTCGGTCCTGTTCCTATAAGACTCACTTTCTATATGACATTATCCATCGCTGCCACCCACCTTGTCAATGCAAGATTATCTAATCCCTCCGTCTATCTGCTCATCTTCATAACATCCTCAGGCTTTTGCATCTCTATGTGCGTCAGCGTTCCCCTCCACGACAAGCCTTCCCACTTTGACCAAGCTGGAGGAAGTGTCTGCAAACCAGAGATCGGGACATCTTACAATTGGAATCCAACCTTCTGTGTAAATGATAAGAACATAGTTTTCATATATCCATCAGCTGTTACATCGTATTAGAATAACGCAGCAGGGAAACAGACACTTTGGACCAACTTTTCCATGCTGACTAGACATTCCAATCTGATCGTGTTCCAGGTGCCAGTATTTGGCCCATATATCTCTACATCCTTCATCTTCAGATACCATCCAAGTACCTTTGGAATGTAGCAATTTTACCTGTCTCCACCATTTCCACTGACAGTTGATTCCATACACTTTGAAAAAGCTATCCCTCAAGTCTCTTATAAATCTGTTCCCACTCAGCTGAAATCTGTCCTCGAGGTTTGGACTCGCGCCAACCGAATCAGAAACTTTGGCTAGCCATCGTGTGCGTGCCTCTACTGATCTTAAGAACCTGTATGTGATCATTGCTCACATTCTGATGCTCCAGACTGAAGGAAAAGAACGTCTATTCTATTCAGTGTTTCCCTGTAACTCAGTTCCTTTATCGTGGCAACAGACTTATAAATCATCGCTGTGCCTCTCAAATCAAACAACATAGTTCCTATATGTTTCACAGTATTTAGACATGAGTCCAGAAAATGGTGGATATCAAGTCAGAAACTTGTTCGGAGTTGATCGTGGGATAAGTAAAATAACTACTTCACGGGCATTTATCCAAGATACCATGTGAAGGTGCAGGTCGTTTTGAAGGAGGTGACACTGCTCTGCGACCAGCTCGGTTCGAGTAACCCATCCTCAGAACTCTAAACCTAATCACTCCAAACCTATCCTTTTCGTGTACTTATGCAAGTGACTTGAAAAGGTTGTAACTATGCCTACATATACCACGTCCTAAGGAAGTCGTTCCACTCACTTTGGACTCTTGTTAACTCGAATGACTCCTGTAAGGTCACTTCCATCGCTCCGAGAAGTTCCTCGGGCATCACGTTCAGAAATCTTGGCACCTGCACTGGCAACGTTTCGTAGGCCGTTAGTAACTTTAATGAAAAGAATACTTATGTAAAGTTAACTGTTGGTTAAATTTTAAACCAACCAGGTTTACTCTGAATGATCATTGTCTTACAGAAAGAAATGAAACAACGACTAGTTTGCGGCATTGTAGCAACTACATAATGATTTAAATGTACAAAGAACAGAATGCTAGTAGTCTTATACATCGCTTTCAGATTTAAAAAAGTACACCCCAATCTGGATATCAGCATAGTTTCAGATACATTCAGAACTATCCAGCAAGTCTTGTGAACTGCAATGTTTTTCTTCATTACTGGAAACCACCTGTTTCACAAAGAGCTGAGGCATATTTTTCGCACAGAGGGTAATGAGTCCGAATGAAAATCAAGAAGACATGTAAATAAATATAAAACTACTGCAAGAAAAGGAGCAGATGAGCCAAAGGAATATAAGTTCTTCGGAGCTGATGTGTTCCATGCGAAGGATTTTAGAAGAAGCAGCTTCCAAGATAGTGGATGCTTTGGTAGTAATCTTCCAGGAATCCATTGATTTCCGAAAATTATTATGAACTTAGAAAACAGGAAATTCAATGCGTTTGATTGAAAAAAATAATGTGCTTATCCAAATGTAGGGATGTACGGTGACTCACTGGTTAGCATCTCTGCTTCACCACGCCAGGGATATGGATTCGATTCCAGCTTCGGACATCTGTCTATGTGGAGTTTGCAAATTCTCCCACTGGCTGTTTGGGTTTCCTCCAGGTGGTGCTATTTCCTCTCACATTCCAAAGTTCTGCATGTTAAGTGAATTGATCATGCTAAAGTCCCCGTCGCGTTCAGTGATGTGTATATTAGATGCGTTAGTCAGAGGTAGACGTAGGGAAATGGGTTTGGGTCGGTCACTCATCGTCGTGTGCTCGTTGGGCCAAATGGCTTGTTGTCAAACTGCAGGGATTCCATAAAACGACAACTGTCATTTGGAAAATGTCAGAGTTTATTGTTAAGGATGCAAGAGCAATTGAATTTAAGAAATGCAAAAGATAATCTAGCATATTCAGATGGATTCATAAAGGGAAAATAATAAGTATCAACTTTATCAGCCAAATTGAGCTGGCAAAAATGTCGAATTCGTAGAGGGGAAGTAGTCCATATAATGTGTTTGGATTGGCAGAAGGCATTGGATATGATACCACACTTTAAACTATTAAACATGGTGAAAGGCCATGTTTTTGGCGTTGACATATTTGCATTGGCAGTGGACCAGTGACTAATAGGTGAAAGAGTTGTGGTGGAAAGATGATTTTTTTTTATCATTGCAGGGAGTAGCCAGTTTAAGACATAGAGTTCAGAGCAGGATCATATTTCTTTGTTTGTTATATTCGAACGACGTCAGTGAATGTACTACAGCCAAGTGTGCAGATAACGCAAAATCATGTATGAAGGCCAGACGTGAGGACGATGCACAGAGTTTGCAATAGTAAGGGCATGTGAAGTGAACAGTGATAAACTTGGGAAATGGAATCCTCTGTGGGAACATGTGAGGCGATGCACTTTGGAAGGAAAAGTAGAAGAGCCTCATGGTGTTTAAATGTCGGAAAACAGATCAAAACGAGAGAACAGAGTGATTTTGGAATTCTCGAGGGTGATCTGTAGTGAACTTCGAAATGCAAATGTAATGTTCATATTTATATCAAAAAGCGTGACTTTACATTTCAGGAGGTTTCGTTAAAACGGTGTAAGGCACGATTCAGACCACTATGAGTCACAGAATTCACAGAAAATAACATGGAACTGAATGAGGCTATTTGGTACATTATGTTTGAAAGAGGCTCTTCAACTGGGCAACTTTACCTCCTGCTTGACTTCTCCCTCTCAAGTTGGACACTGCTTCTACTCACTCAATCAACAATTGGCAGTTGGAAAACTCAGGAGGCATATATAGTGAAGTGCAAAGTCACATCTTTCCTTCTCCTTACAATCTTTGAGTCCTTGGGAATACCTTTTGTTCTGGTGCTGAAGTTTTTGACTCACACAAAGGCCACCACAATGACTCTGATGGTCAGAAAACCGAACAGCAGAATGTAAAGTAATGGGAACAATGAGTTTAAAATCATGTTGAACAAGCAAAATGTAACCCATCCTGTGTCAGTGTAGTCGCTTCAAGTGGCAACACAGAAAGGGGGCTATGGTTAATATATGCACAAAATTAAGCTGCAAAATACATGCAGATAAGGTCTACATAGAGCAGAAGATAGTTTGATCCAAGAACCATAATTAAAGCTTTCCTTATGCACTATTACTTTGTTAGCCTCCAGCAATAGGTAGCTACAAATCGCTAAGAGCAAAAAGTGATCATGAGTCAGAATGTGTAGTCGATGATGGCATAACTGATGAAATTGCTCACTGGTGTGATCGCCAGAAAAGATCCTGTGAAAAATGATATTTGAAGCACAATAGAACGACTGCACTAATATGGACACAGACAGATGTCTGTTGGCATGGCCACCAGATGTCAGGTAGTAAGTGAGGAGCGATCACACTTTCCCCAAAGACAGGATCCAAAGGACTGCAAAGTTAACTGAAAAAGTGAAATTGAATGTGAGTTTCGGAATATCTGATCAATATACTTGCACATTCTAGAGGAATTTACTCTCAAAAGTTGTGCGTTTTTAAGTTGGAGGTTAAACTTTAATATGCTTTATCACAATTCCACTCATCACAAAGACAATCGATGCTGTTTTTCTCGTTCAGGAATCCAGGGCAGAAAAGGTGCTTGCAAAACACATAAGAAAGTGAGAAAAACTATGCATTGCTTTGTTTATGCTAAAATCCACTGATTATGGGCTGTATTTTTTTTTCGTTTGTACGTAAATGGGAAGCAGCAGTGGCCGAAGGGAAGACATATTTTAGAAGTTGAGTATCAATTTTGAATTGGCTTTAGAACAGGGTCAGTCAACGATGTTCCCTTGCTCTCAGTCTCACTAACAAATAACCTGAAATCTTTCAAACAAACTCAGAGCTCATTACTGAATATCCTTCATGGATTATGCTTCTCTTAATTTGGAATTAAACAACTCTCCACAGCCACGGATCCCATTTTCTGATAGTTCAAATTGAACCCCTCCATTCGAAATAATCGGAATAATGAAGTAAAGTGATAAACTGATCTCAAAACATCGCAATTTGGTAAAAAGACAGAGCTATCTATCTTTCTTTCCTCAGGGTGGGAAATCTGCCACAGAAAAATCCTGCAGAACCTACAGAGTTAAACAGCCAACATCAAAGGCAACGGTAATTCGTTCGTTAACGGGATGAATTGACAAGCTCAGTGTCATAATAAAACACAAAAAAATCCTGAACACTGTTGAGAGGAGATATGTGTATTGGAAATTTATCATAATCTCACTGTCATCAGAATTAGGAAGCATACAATGGACTTGAGAAAGGACAACAGCTCTTCATACAGAATGACATAAATATCTGTTGGAATGGGTCATCATTGGTAAAAAGGTCAGGGGGAACAGTAAACTGACATCCTCAAATCCAGCAAGCAGACTCACATTGATCTGGGTGAGGCAAATACTAAGTAGGGACTGGATTAATTATTCTTCTGCGATTTATTCAGATTGATTAATATTTGGAGAAGGCACATAATCCCTCTCTTACTCAGACAGTCATCCATGTTGAAGTCAGATTCCGTAATGAACAATGCTTTTCAGCAGATTATATTTTCTTTAAGCAGGGGCATCGACTTACTAAGAAAGTCTTACGCCGTTCTTCTGCATTGGGATAAAGCTTCAAACTCGTCGAGCACATTACCTGAATACAATGCTTGGTGAGTTGCTGCCCAAAATCATCTAGGTGGTGGACAGTGCTTCTACTTTGCATCAGTTCTGGAGGGAGTGTTTCATTTTAGCTGTGATACCAAATAAATGTACTGTTTTTCCTAAATGGTGTCGAGTTTCTTGTGTGTTGCTGGAACTTCACCCTCTCGGTCAATTTTTTTCCTATCACATGACTTTAACTTTGCAGATGTGGTAACATTTTTTGGGTATCAGGATTTGCGTTGCTCGCTACAGTGTCACCAGAATCTGAATTGTTCTCATAGCTATTGCACTGGACTAGTCCAGTTCAGTTTCTCATAAATGGTCATCCACAGTTTGTTCATATTGGACGCATTGAATTTGTGGAGGTAAAGGGGAGCATCACTGTTGGCCTGCAACTGAGCGACTGAGATACAGTAATTAAATGCATAATTTATTCTGTTTCCACGCGTATAAGCAGGTGCCGATGTGCATCTGGAAACTGACGAGCTCCACGCCTGTGATGTACAGCCAAACATGACAAATCCGAGATTTTCTTTTCAAAGTGGAGAAAAACAATTCCCTAATGATTTCGGCATTTATCCTGAATCCCCACACCACATCTCGACACTCTAGATAAACGTTACTTATGTATAGAGATTAGAGAGTTGACTGATGATAGAGTTTGCAGCAGCAGTTTGGCAACAGAGTCAGCAATAATATGGCGGGACATTACTTTTTTTGCACAGCTCGTGTTGAGTATTTGCAATGTATGCCTTGAGAGTTGACCAAGATATATCCAATTTTAGAGAAATAATATGAAATATCTGGTAGAAAGCAAGCATTAGAGCATGAAAGGAGTGAGAGTGACTCACATCTGAACAAAAGCATACAACTTGTCAAATTCTGTTCAGCTCACTTTATTTCTGTGAAACTTTAAATTAGCCACCCTCAGCTAAAAATAACGGTGACGTTCCTAAACTAAGTCAAACTGCCGCGAATGCGTACCCTGATGTTAGGAATTAACTCAGTGAATGGCCATTGAGGGAAAGTTATCAAAGTAACAATACGAAGCTTAGTCCTGGAATCGGGGGCAGGTGGATGTGGAATTGAATGATCACCTCCGTTTGGCTTTCACACAGTTACCAAAACTGGTACGTTACTCCATGTGATCAGTGCTTTCCCCTCGTCAGGCAGTTGTTGCTAATCTACTTCATTCCCCATGGTTAAAATCTTTTAGCGTCAAAGGATTAATTCTGCTGTCGTCATCTGTTTGTCGCACCTTTTCAATACAAAAACAAACACTGCATAAAATAATGCGACAAAGATATCCCTGTGGAGATCCTGACGTATGTATAATTAAGACCATATGAACGGCATACGACAGAATTAAACTTCGGGAAATTACCTGCAGAAAAGTGGGACAAGATACTGCACACATGACATGCATCGTCCGATCCAAACGGTGAGAAAAATATTCTACATGATCCTGGGCATAACTGGTGTTCCAAGTAAGTGACTTGTAACGTTGAGTTCTATGTCTGAACTCATTCGACGGTTGTTCTAGGAGCAATGATGTCTTTTTACAACATTAGTTCAAACGTGCTTGATTATTCACGTTTTATTGTGCAATGTTCATTATTTCAGGACTCCCCACTTGATGTTATGACTTTCAGCCTCCTGAGTAAAATAAACGCAAATTTCTCCGTGATAGTATCCTGAGTTCTGAAGAATTCTACACTGATGAAAACGGAATCTCCATATGATGTGCTTTGATTTAGTTCAGAAAGTTATTTTCAGAGCGAGTTAAAAAAAAACAAGAAATCACGTGCATTTAGCTAAACGTACAGAAAGTAAATCTGTGAAGGTTATTGTTCGACCTTTTACTAACTTGAGATTTTACAACTTGAGGCTTTCTAAAGAGAAGTTTGCCCAGAAGCAGGTTCTTCCAGAAAAAAAATGCAAAGTCAAGCAAAGAGAAATAATCGATATCAGCATCACGTGGTCTTAGCAGTAGACCCCACAACTATGTTGGGAAATCTTTTTAGACCTGATCAGATGAAATTCTGAAGAAAATGTTTTGGAGTGTCAAAGGTAATAAAAGGTATTACTTAAGACATAAGGTGAAGGAACACATTTTGAGGAGAACACAAAGGTTAACCGGTGGTGGACAGTGAGGATAAAGATGTAAGGTTGCAGGAAGAAATGAACAGATTGATCAGGTGGGCATTTCAATTGCAGATGGAACGTAATCTTGATTAATGTGAAGTGCTGCACGTTGGAATATTGAGAGAGAGAACGTAAAAATTCAATAAGTGACAGACATTAGAAGGCGAACATTATGCCTTTGTGCATTTGCCAACAGATCCCGAAAAGTGGGCAGACAAATTCATGAGGTAGTTAAGAAGTCACTTGGTGCTGTTGCCTTTCACAGTCGTGGCATTGATTATACGAGCAGACATATCATGCTCGAGGAATTCAGAATTTTTTTGAGGTGACAAGTATAGTACTGTGTGCAGTTCTGGTCTTTGCATTGCAGGAAGAATGTGATTTCTTTGGATCAGGAACAATGGAAGTTCACCATGCTGTTAACTGGGTTGGAGCAATTCAGACATGAAGTGACACTGGATAAGCGCGGATTGTTTCCTTTGCAGTAGATAAAGCTCCAGTGAAAAGAGTTGCATAAGATTATGAGAGGCACGGGCAGTGTGAATAGAACACAACTGTTACCGGTTTTCAAATGATTAATCAAAGGGACAGAAATTAAAAGTGAAAGGAAGTTAATTTAAAGGGGATTGTTTGAAAATATTTTTCTGTAAGTGGTTGGTTGTTTTCTGGACTGTACTGCCTGGGCAACTATTTGAGACGGGTAACCTCACAAACGTTCAAAAGAACTTGGATGAGGACTTGAAGTCTTGACACGTTCAACGCTGTCTCAGTGCAGGAAAGTAGGACTATTGTAGGTTGCTTGTATTTTTGGCTGTACAGTCTTGAAGGACCAAGAAGCCTTTTCTGTACAGTATGGTTCTGAGATTCTCTGACTCTGGAATTGTACTGAGGCTGGATGCCTGACTGGATTGAGACACAACATTGAACTGACTCTGCACTGATTTGCGTATCCATTCCTTCACATTTGCAGCTGAAAAATGTGTTGCTGGAAAAGCTCAGCATGTCAGGCAGCATCCAAGGAGAAGGAGAATTGACGTTTCGGGCATAAACCCTTCTTCAGGAATCTTCACATTTCTATCACAACGTTAGGTTCAGTAGCTTCTGCTGTTAATTCCTTTCCTTCTCTTGGCACAATCCTGAAATCATTTTCCGATGTCAGATGAGACTTCATTAAGAGGAAATTACGAATGATTTTGATTACCTAAAGCATTCCAGCTTTTACAGCTGGGAATTTCGAATTTCAACCAATTGGGCTGAGGCATATTTGAGCTCCACAATGCCGTTTTTCCAATCCCTTGCAATTGGAAAAGGGTGTACTGGGTTAGACATCAGAATTGTATTATTCGAAGAATATAGTCACATTTACTTCGATGTTGCTCAAGGTTTATAATGATATCGGAGGTTATTCTTGTATAAAGTAGATAAGCCTCCACTGATGTCTCCACATATCTTAAGACGTGGAGACCCTTACGTTCAAAGATCATAAGACCAGAAGACATAGGAGTGGAAGTAAGGCCATTCGGCTAATAGAGTCCACTCCGCCATTCAATCATGGCTGATGGGCATTTCAACCCCACTTACCCGCATTCTCCCCATAGCCCTTAATTCCTCGAGTCTTCTGACTGGTGTACGTAAATTGATACAAATCCTGTCCATTTAATTGTCCAGAAGAAGTGGTCCAATGGTTTTTTTTGATGGTATTCAATTAGTGACGTTAGGTTCACGCTTAAATATTTATCCTACCACCATGGCATATCAGTAAAATGATTTCCTCTGAGAATTATGAGGCTTTCTCGTCCAAAGGAGTAATCAGCGTGTGCAAGGAGGGTTTTCTTATACCGTAGTGTAACTACAGTAAGAAGGCCTATGGAGTATTATCGTTCATTAGCAGAGGGATTGAATTCAAGAGTCGTGAGGTGATGTTGCAGCTGTACAGGACTTTGGTTAGGCCACATTTGGAGTACTGTGTGCAGTTCTGGTCGCCTCACTTTAGGAAAGATGTGGAAGCTTTGGAGAGGGTGCAGAGAAGATTTACCAGGATATTGCCTGGAATGGAGAGTAGGTCGTACGAGGATAGGTTGAGAGTTCTCGGCCTTTTCTCGTTGGAACGGCGAAGGATGAGGGGTGACTTGATAGAGGTTTATAAGA
This sequence comes from Chiloscyllium punctatum, assembly GCF_047496795.1. Lineage (NCBI taxonomy): Eukaryota > Metazoa > Chordata > Chondrichthyes > Orectolobiformes > Hemiscylliidae > Chiloscyllium > Chiloscyllium punctatum. The sequence continues at coordinate 25,782,540 of NC_092773.1, forward strand.
TGATCAGAGGAATAGATCGAGTAGACAGTCAGAAACTTTTTCCCCGGGTACAACAGAGTGTTACAAGGGGACATAAATTTAAGGTGAAGGGTGGAAGGTATAGGGGAGATGTCAGGGGTGGGTTCTTTACCCAGAGAGTGGTGGGGGCATGGAATGCGCTGCCCGTGGGAGTGGTAGAGTCAGATTCATTGGCGACCTTTAAGTGGCATTTGGATAGGTACATGGATGGGTGCTTAATCTAGGATAGAAGTTCGGCACAACATCGTGGGCCGAAGGGCCTGTTCTGTGCTGTATTGTTCTATGTTCTATGTTCTATGTTCTATGTTCTATGTTCTATGTTCTAATCTAAGGCAGCGCCATTCCCATTTCTGGAATTCATCTGAAAACACTAGATAGGTTATAATATAGCGGTTTCCTCTTTCTCATTCAAATATTCACTGATATACCCTCAGCCTGTAAGCGGTGGCCTGGTGGCTAGAACTGTTCCCTCACAGCGCTCGGACATTGGGTTCGAATATAGCCGAAGGCTAGTCTGCACTGTGTGGGCTTTGCCCGGGTGCTCTGTTTGCTTCCTACAGTCCAAGGATGTGTTGATTAGGTGAATTAGATATTCTAAGTTGTCCATAGTGGCAAGGAATGTGTGGTCTATTTATGGGGAAAGGGAATAGACTTCTTTGGCCAAATTGCCTGTGTCCAAATGAGAGAATCTATGATTTCTGTGAAAGACGTTGGTGTTCCAAAATTACAAATGCATACAGTCTGAAAATTGACTATTGTCGCCATGTGGACGATGTAACTGAAATTGCAAACCTTTTATCAGATTCTGAAGAAGGGCTTATGCCAGAAATGTCGATTCTCCTGCTCCTTGGATGCTGCCAGACCTGCTGCGCTTTTCCAGCAACACATTTTTCAGCTTTTATCTGATTCAGTCACATTTTCATGGTGTGAAAATCTAAGTATTATTGCCTTTAAGTCGGCGACAGGAAACGTCTTTATTTTCCCGTGTTTCTGTATTTTTTTCTCTCTCTCTTCCTCTTGCAGTAAATGTAATGACAATTGCAATCTTGTCCCGAGGAAAGTGTGGACTCTCTGCCTGTACCATTCGCTACTTGCTGGCCATGGCAACGGTGGATCTACTGTTCATTATCTTTGAGATCATACTCAGCAAAATCAAGAATGATTATTTCCCTGCATCGTTCCTGGACATCACCCCAGTTTGCAGTGTTCGTTATGCTCTACGCCGCGTAATCACTGACTGTTCTGTTTGGTTTACTATTGCTTTCACGTTGGATCGACATATCACAATTTGTTATGAGAAGTTGAAATCTAAGTACTGCACTCAAAAAACTGCAACAATCGTACTCGCAACAACTGGAATTCTTTTCTGTTTGAAAAACATTCCTATCTATTTTAGATTTCGACCATCAAAAATTGTAGACAATATAAAATGGGGCTGTTCTAATTCATATGCATATTCTGCCAACCCTGTGTGGGAAGCATTTAACGACTTTGAAAAGATTTTGACTCCACTAGTCCCATTTGCTTTAATACTGTTCCTCAACGCTCTGACAGTGACGCATATTTTTGTAGCCAGTCGAATCCGCAAGGGTCTGAAGTGTAAGAGTAATGGAAACATTACCAGGGACCCAGAGATAGAGAAGCGAAAACAGTCTGTGATTTTACTCTTGTCGATATCGGGCTCCTTCATTTTTCTCTGGTTATGGTATATTTTATATTATTTTGATGTTGATGACCCTTTAGATAGTAATGGTGAGTATACATTCAAACATGTTGCATATATGTTGCGGAATTTGAATTGCTGCACGAACACTATTGTCTATGTAGCAACACTCTCCAAATTCAGAGAGAAGTTCAGGAAACCGCTGGAAGCTATTTTTAAATAAAGAGTTCAACAAATATAACTACAAAAGTGAGAGCAGCACCAAGGTCGGGGAAGCACGATGAAGCCAGTTAAATGAATTAAAGATAAAGGCAAAATGAAGTAAATAATTGGTATTAATGGAAAGCTGTAGATCAGCAGAACATTGATACAGTTATTGGATCACAAACATCAGAGTTCTGAGGTCTACAGGCTTTATGGGATCTGAAGTGTCTGTGAAAGAGCAATCAATGAAAGATGGGACATACACCAAGCTGGATGTTTATAAAAGGAAAAGAAATAGGAGTATCAGGATATCTTTCATTTGTTTATGCATGTTCCAAAATTCACTAATGTCATGCCTAATCAATTGATTCCACAAAATTCTCTTCACGATTCCCAAAATTGCATAATGTTTTATGATGTAGACATATCGCCATTATCGTGATGAATTGAGAAGAACTGATGCCTGAAATTAACAAGCAACGCCAGACATGCAAAAGGTACATCAACATAACACAAGATGCGACCTTCCAGTGGCCACATATGCAGTGAGTACGAGGAGCGTCACTGCACCTCTTGCAGAGCAAGCAGTGAAGCAAGTGTGGCAGTCTCTCCACCATTCCCACTTGGTTCGATTGTAACCTTCGCACATATACTCAAACATGGAACACATGTTTTTAAAAACAAATCCTGTGCATGCTGCATATCATCTTATGCCAGATGTTTATGAACTCTGACAACACACACATTGACAAATGTGTTTCTTCATTCTGAACTCATTCCATTTCTGCTGTTATGTCACTGTTATTTATCCCTTTTCACACAAGCCTGTCTCCAGCTTCATCTCTGAAAACGTTTGGCTGCTTCTTTGACACTCGAGTATTCCAATGCGCTTCTGCTTGGGCTCGCAAATGTTATACATAAGAAAGTGGAGTTAACAAAATCATTGTTTTATCTTCTTCAATTCACAAAAGATCCAATCAACAGCTCTTACCCTGTGGTCTTTGCTCAAATTCAGGATCACTGTCTTCCTTCATATTGAATTAAACATGCATATTCTCAACAACTCATATCCCATTACCTATTGGGGAACATGATGCCACATTTTTTCATTCCCCCGCCAAGAACTTTTTCCCATCGTGCTTCCCTGGTTACGGTATCTTCAATAAATTAGCAAGCTTCCAATTGTCAGCTAATGAATAGTACACAGTTACAAACATCAATGCTTAGTTCCCAGCTAATACCCAAATATATTAATGATTAGATGTCGGAACAATATGCAATATTTGCAACTCTGTAGACGACACAAAGTAGAGCGAATTTTGAGGAAGGTGCAGATATTTCTGCAGTGCGATTTGCAAAACATGAGGGAGTGGGCAAATGCATATCATGAGGATCAGCATCAGGCTGCACAGTTCAGCATAAAAAGCGGGACGACACATTATCGAAGTTCTGATTAATTGGCGAAGGGAGAGTTGCAAAAAAAGGTATCTTTTGGCTGTTTTCAGAAAGGAGCTGTTATTTGGGCAAAAAAGGTCGGAAAATATCGAAAACTTTAAATATGCGAATGAGTCTGATGATCATTCGTCAGCTGATTGAACAAAGGAACAGGTTCAAATGCATGAAAGTTCTTTTCCTGCTCCGATTTTCTATGCTTCCATTATCTGCTGCGAATAGGTACCAATGTTATTGTGACTTTGATACCTGATTGTTACAATGCACTCAAGCTGAGAGCCCGACATGTCATCGTCCATGAACACATGATCATGCAAAGTCCTCCACTCATTTTCTAAGTCACAACATTCCTGATCATATTTCACCATCATATTGCATTGCTTCGCTCGGTTAATGTGGTGAATTTAATATTATGAACAGTTTATCCGCCCGTTTTCATGCCCTTCCCATACCGATGCAACGTTCATTTGTGATCCTGCCACTATTCTAGCTTCACTTAGTTGTGAAAACTCTTTATTTTTCCCTCATTGGTATTAGTGGTAGGCCCTTCTCTAACTTCTCTAATTCTCTCTCAAAGCGTTCCTGCAACTCGAAATGTCTTTCCATTTTGAAGACCTTTAAATCGATGTCTTTGGTCAAGACACTTGTCATCTGTGCTCATCTGTTCAAATATGATTCAGTGTCCAGACTTGATTCCACAATTCTCCTGGGAAGTGAGCAGCATCACCTATTTGGCCATCAACATGTGGTATCTTCGAAATAGGAAGCAATTTAGCTCGAACCAACAGAGAGATATAGCATTGACGGAACAAACACAGAGAACGGTGTTCAGATCCGGCAGAAACTGTGGAGAGATAAAGAGTGTTAAAATTTGGATTCTGGCATCATTGTCCTCTTCAGAACCTGGAAAAGAAAGGATATTGGATAAGTTGAGATTCTCCAGAATTCTCTCTGTTCGTTCAGTCTTCAGTCATTATGGTTGTCTTTATTGCATCCTGAAAGGGCTGTCAACGTCTCAAAGACCCTGCCTTTTCAAGTTATTTTGAGTGTGTTTACAGTGGATATTCCAGGAATGATGCAACCACTCTTTTTTTTAACGGAAATGTTTTTATATATGGAGTACTGAATGAAACATGAACAAAAGGGAATAAAACATAGAATAATTTAAACTATCTGAAACCGAAACCGATTCTATCGCAAAATCAGAAGTGGAAAATCCCTGAAATGTGAGTACTGGACAATGGCGTTTATTCTGCAAGTGTTTTTCTTTTGAACTCTGAAAGCATTTGAGCCAAGTATTGATTTTATGCGGAGGCGGCACGGTGGCTCAATGGTTAGCCCTGCTACCTCATAGCGCCAGAAACCCACGTTCGATTCCTGCCTGGGAAAACTTTCTGTGTGGAGTTTGCACGTTTGCCTGCAAGATCTTCCCATTATCCAAAGATGTGTTGGTTAGGTCCATTAGCCAGGGGTCAATGTAGAGGAATAGGTCTGAATGGGTTACACTTCGGAGGGTAGGTGTGGACTTGTTCTGCCGTAGAGCCTGTTTCCATGCTGTAAGAAATCTAATCCTTAGAGTAACGGCCCCAAATCGCAGACAAATGGGAGCCTCGACTTTTTACAACTCCTAATGAAAAAATAAAAGGGGAATACAACGTTGGGAAAGGAGCAGAGTTTTCACAGGGCTCACAGAACTAGGAAGTAAAATGCGCAGTTCTATTCAGTCAAAAAACAAGATTTGTAGCATGAACAAACGTGACTCCACGAAGATATGTCCACTGCAACCTGAGATTACTGCTCAGAAATTTGATCGTTTTTTTTCCTGACATTGTGTTTCGAATTACTCAGGGTGAATGGAAACGCTGCGCTGGGCACAGCTCTTGAAGAAAACAGAAAATCAGAAATGCTCTCGCTTGTGCAAATCATCTCAAATGCTAACATTTCCAGCTGCAATGTTGCATTAACCCCAACAGATATTCTTTCCAGTCCATTACTCTCTGACAACACTGGCTCACTTCTGGTCATTGCCTCTTGTGTCACCTGGCTGTCCGACCATTGAAACGTACTCTCCCACTCTATCTCCCTGACTTATCAAAAACAAAGAACTGAGATATAATCAATATCAGAAAGAAAGAACAGAAACTGCTAAAAAAAAAGCTCAGCAGGTCCGGAAACATCTTAAAGATAAGTCAGAGTTACCATCTTGGTCGAAGGACCCCTTTCACAGTGCTGATGTTAGCGAGGAAAATGTCAGTTGACATGCAGGAGTGGATTAGACAGAAATGTCAGGTGGGGAAAAAGGCAAATGGAGTTGATCTGAACAGTCGAACACACAAACAAGTGGATAACATTACGGCTAGGAGAGTGGGTAGCTGTTAGTGGGGATTATTAGTGCCAAACAATGGGTTAGCTTGTAACTGTAGACGACGTAATATCAAGGCTTGAGGTGTGTGTAGGAGTATGGACATAAAAGAGGCGAGACCAAAGTTGTTATTGCTCTCAATAGCTAGTCCAACAAATTTATGGCTTGAGCTCCCCTTTTTCGTTATCCCATCATCCACCACCTGTTATTCATAATCCGACATTATATAGCGACCACTATTTCTGAGCATGGGTCATTCAACCAGAAATTTTGACTCTGATTTGTCTTCACAGAAACAGCCAGACCTGTTGAGCTTTCGCAGCAATTTGTGTTTCTGTCTGTCTGTCTGTCTCTCTCTCTCATTTATTTCTGTTTTTACTGTCACCTTTGCATACTCATTCTTTATACCTTTTCTATTTTTGTCTGCTTTGCTTTCTGACAATTGAAATACTTCCTGGTTATTTGTTCAGTTGTCTTCATTCCCCTGCAACGCAGGAAGAAACAATACGTTTCCATTGATAAGTCCTCCATCAATCTGATCACAGACTTAGTTGTAACTTATTTGTCCATGCGCTGTCCTCACAGTTAACATATTTGTAATTATGTATAACTATTTCGAAAATAATGATATCTCCAAATGCATCACCCTATTTCTAAGCGCCATGCCTTCACTGGACTAACTGGAAATTTAACGAACTGGGCTTGGTATTGCCAACATTGAGAAATCTTTTGTGATACGTTTCTTTTCGAGAGGGAGTTTGGACGCATGAGTAATATCCATGATCTCGGAATTTATGCCGACACTGACTATTCTGTCTGGGTCACTGTTACTTTCACCTTTGTGGCCCTTTCTGGCCTGAATTTGAAACCTCAACATGGCAGAGAGAAAACTGTAGTAGCAGAAGTGGAACCGTAATTGTGCCGATCTGCTCAGTCTGTAAGACAAGTGACTGGATTGATGGAATCAAAATGCACACAGAAATATCATAAATGTTCAACAATGCAGTTTTCTATTTCCCCAAATGCTCACAGATCAACATGCGCGAATGGAACTCCCCGTCTCGTGATGCAAGAGCACATAATTATTAAGCTGCTTTCTGGAAAACAGTAGAGTTCTTCCATTTTTCCCTCTGCCTTATTATCGCCCAGTTCTTTTGTTCAAAGTTGTCATTGCACTACACTTCTCATTTTCAGGGCCAGCAGCGCTCTCTGAGCATACAGCCAGGGAACAGTTCTGTAAACATGAGATCGAGAGACAAATATGATATTGGATCATTTGTAGTTTGGGGAAATTTCAACTGCATTGTTCAACGTTTAGTGTGTTTTTGTCAGTTTTCAGAGCATGTACAGAGTACAAATTACATCCCTAAATCTATTTTGCTGGAATTAAAAATGTGTGACTGAAATCAGATTGTGGCTAACACTCACGCTGAATGAATCAATTCGATAAATTATTTGATTGATCGATAATCACATCACTGAAAGTGCTCAGCATTTTGTGACTTCGATTTGTTCCATATTAGAAACTTTGTTGGAGACCTTTCGTTTTCATACTGAATACACATGGCCATTACCGTTTTTCTCACAACCTGAGGCAGAGTTTCTCAATTTTATGGGAGAGCAAGCATCATTTGTTGCAATAGAAACAGGGCTATCAGAGAAATTTCGTTCAATGGCCATTGATCTCGCATGGAGCCTTTCTCAATTGTATGTCCTGCTCCATCTCAGTCACAATGTTAGTGAAAACGAGACTGAACTGCGTCATTTTTAAATATTTAAACCTCGTGCACAGCTCCTAATCGTGTCAATCTCCTTCAGTGCATTGCCCTCTCAGCCTCATGTGTAAACTTTTAAATCCAGATTAACTCTCATTTCAACTGCAGGTGCAAGTAATATCTCTTGTGCACCACTTCACTTGGACAAACCCTACTGCATCGCTCTCGCAATAAACCACCAGCTCTTGATGACTCCACTTCCTTTAACATTGCCTCCCGCATTCAATTGCCTCCAGTTACTCCAGTTCAGCTCGATCCATGTCACACCTCTTCAAAATTCACTTCACTATCTCCAAGATCATTCTTGGACAGACATATCATTCGTGTTCCCCATTCCACCAGCTATGATCAGTATTGTTGCACACATTAACAACTGAATATCATAAATATCATTTTGATTTCAATAGAGAAGCGAATTTGCCATCGTTGCCCACTTACACTTCATGTGACTCCAGAAACACAACAACGTGAGTGACTACTGAATTGCCATTGAAGTGAGAAAACAATAAATTCTGCTCTATGACAATGAGGGAAGACCATGAATGAACCATTAGCTTGGGTCAAATAGCGCCGGTGCTAACTTTAGGATTTCAATTTTGAAACATGCATCTATTTATCAGAGAACCAGATAAGTTAAACGAGGACTGGGAGCATGATCAAATTTAGGATGCCTGTCTCCCTTCATATTGAATTGAACATTACACATCCTCACGCAACTGATATTTCATTAACAACTGGATACACTGCAGCCACACCTTTCATTACCCGCTTCAAAACCTCTTCCCTATCAATCCACACCATCCTTCTTCCTTGGTCACAGTCTCCTTAACAATTTAGCAAGCATCCAGCTCTCAGCTGGTGACCATCACAGAACTACAAGGATCGCTGATTGTCTCCTAGCTAATCTTAAAATATATAAATGATCAGATGTTGGAACAGCATGCAACATGGGAAACTTGTTAGCATGGTTACATCTCAGGAAATACAGGGAGAACTAGTCATTTGGATACAGAACTGTAGCTCCCGATGCGGTCTCCTCTACATTGGGGAGACTGGGCGCCTCCGAGCAGACCGCTTTAGGGAACATCTCCGGGAAACCCGCACCAATCAACCAGACCACCCCGTGGCCCAACATTTCAACTCCCCCTCCCACTCTACCGAGGACATGGAGGTCCTGGGCCTCCTTCACCGCCGCTCCCTCACCACCAGACGCCTGGAGGAAGAACGCCTCATCTTCCGCCTCGGAACACTTCCACCCCAGGGCATCAATGTGGACTTCAATAGTTTCATCATTGCCCCTTCCCCCACTTCACCCTAAGTCTAAACTTGCAGCTCAGTAACTGTACCCTTGACTTGCCTGGACCTGTCCTACCTGCCTATCTTCTTTTCCACCGATACACTCCACCCTCTCCTCCTTGACCTATCACCTTCATCCCCTCCCCCACTCACCCATTGTAGTGTATGCTCATTTCTCCCCACCCCCACCATCCTCTAACTTATGTTTCCACGCTTCAGGCTCACTGCCTTTATTCCTGATGAAGGGCTTTTGCCCGAAACGTCGGTTTCAAAGATACTTGGATGCTGCCTGAACTGCTGTGCTCTTCCAGCACCACTAATCTGGTTTCCAGGATCTGCAGTCATTGTTTTTTCCTCGATGTTCCCTTACTCTCAGTCTCACTAACAAATAACCCGAAATCTTCCAAACAAACCCAGAGCTAATTCCTGAATATTCTTCATGGATCATGTTTCTATTAATCTGGAATAAAACAACTCTCCACAGGTACTGATCACATTTTCTGACAGTTCATATTGAACCCTTCCATTCGAAACACACGGAGTAATGAAGTAAAGGGATAAATTGATCTCAAACCATCTTAATTTGGTCACAAGGCATGACTATCTATCTTTCTTTCTTCAAGGTGGGAAATCTGCCAAAGGAAAATCCTGCAGAATCTACAGAGTTAAACAGCCAACATCAAAGGCCAGGGTAATTCAATCGTTAATTGGATGAATTAACAAGCTCAGTGTGATAATAAAACACAAAAAAATCCTGAACACTGCTGAGAGGAGACATGTGTGTTGGAAATTTATCGTCATCTCGCTGTCATCAAAATTAGGAAGTATACAATGGACTTGAAAAAGGAGAACAGCTCTTTATACAGAATGACATAAATATCTGTTGGAATGGGCCATGATTGGTGTGGAGGTGCAGGGAGAATAGTAAACTGTCATACTCAAATCCATCAAGCAGACTCACATTGATCAGGGTGCAGCAAGTAGTAAGTAGGGACTGGGTTAACTGTCCTGCGATTTAATCAGATTCATTAGCATTTGGAGAAGGCATATAATCCCTCTCTTACTCAGACAGTCGTCCATGTTGAAGTCTGATTCCGTAATGAACAATGCTTTTCAGCAGATGATATTTTCCTTATTCAAAGGCGTCGACTTTCTCAGAAAGTCTCATCCAGTGTTTCTGCATTGGGATAAATCATTCAGTGCATTTCCTCAATAAAATGCTTGGTGAGTTGCTTCCCAAAATCATCTAGATGGTGGACAGTGTTTCTACTTTGCAACAGTTCCAGACAGACTGTTTATTTTTGAGTTATGATACCGATTAAATGTGGTGGTTTTCCGAAATGGTGTCGAGTTTCTTGTGTGTTGCTGGAACTGCACCCTTTTACTCAAATGTTCGTTTTTTCCTATCACGTGACTTCCACTTTGCAGACGTTGTAACGTTTTTGGGGAATCAGGATTTGAGTTGCTTGCTACAGTGTCTCTAAAATCTAAATTGCTCACGTAGCTATTGCATTTGTATGACTAGTCCAGTTCAGTTTCTGATAAATGGCAATCCAATGTATTTTTCATACTGGACACATTGCATTCGTGGAATTAAAGGGAAGAGTCACTGTTGGACTGCATCTGAGCGAGTGAGAGACACTTATTGTGTTTCCATAGGTAAGACCACCAGTGCATCAAATGCTGATGTGCATCTGGAAACTGACGAGCTCCACGCCTGTGATGTACAGCTAAACATTACAAATCTTAGGTTTCTTTTTCAAAGCAGAATACAGCAATCCGCTAATGATTTCGGCATTTATACTGATTCCGCAAACCACTTCTCGCACTCTCAAGATAAATTTAACTTATGCACATATCTTTCATAGTGGATTGATGATAGAGTTTGCAGGAGCAGTTTGGCAACAGAGTCACCAATGATATGGTGAGACATTACGTTTTACACAACTCGTTTGAGGATTTGACATGAATGCCTTGAGAGTTGACGAAGACATATGCAATTATGGAGAAATTAATATGAAATATCTGGTAGAAAGCCAGGTAATGTTGGAGCATGAAAGGAGTGAGATTGGCTCACATCTAAACAAAAGCATGAAACTTGTCAATTCTGTTGTGCTCTTTTATTTCCGTGAAAATTTAAACTTCCCACCCTGAGCTAAAGACAGCCGTGATGTACCACAACTAAGTTAAACAGCCGCGAATACATACCCTGATGGCACGAATTCACTCAGTTATCGGGGGCAAGTTATCGGGTGGCAGGTGGATGTGGAATTGAATGATCACCTCGATTTGGCTTTAGCACGGTTTCCAATACTGGTCATTTACTCCATGTGATCAGTGCTTTCCTCTCGTCAGGCAGTTGTTATTCACCCACTTCACTCACCATGGTAAACATCTTTTAGCTTCGATGGATTAATTCTGCTGTCGTCATCTGTTTGTCGCACCATTTCAGGACAAACACAATCATTTCGCAAAATTATGCAACAAAAATATCCCTGTGGAGATCCTGATGTATATATAATTAAGTCCATATGAACGGCATACGACAGAATTAAACTTCGGGAAATTACCAGCAGAAGCGTGGGACATGACATGCATCGTCCGGTCCAAACGGTTAGGAAAGTATTCTACATGGTCCTGGGCATAATTGGTGTTTCAAGCAAGTGACTTGGATCGCTGAGTTTGTTTAAATCTATGTCTGAACTTATTCGACTGTTCTTCTGTGAGCAACGATATCTTCTTGCAATATTAGTTCAAACGCGCTTAATAATTAAATTTTATTGTGCAACTTACATTATTTCAGGTCGCCCACTTCATGTTTATTTTAATCAGTCTCCTTCTGATTAAAGTAAACAGCACATTTCTCCGTAATACTATCCTGAGGTCTGAAGAATTGTGACTGATGAATACGGAACCTTCACATGATATGCTTTGATTCAGTTCAACAAGGGTCAGAAAGTTATTTTCAGAGTGAGTTAAAAATAACTTCAAGAAATCACGTGCATTTAGATTAACGAACAGCAAATAATTCTGTGTAGATTATTGTTCGAGCTTTTACTGACTTGAGCTTTTATAACTGGAGGCTTTTAAAGGAGAAATTTTCTCAAAAGCAGTTTCTTCCAGAAAAATGCAGTCAGGCAAAGAGAGATCATCCGTTTCAGCACCAGGTGGTCTTAGCAGTAGACAACACAGCTATGTTGGGAAACCTTTTTGGAATTGCTCAGTTGAAATTCTTCACAAAATATTTTCGAGTGACAAAGAGGAAGGGATATTAAAATAAATTACTGAAGACATAAGGTGAAAGAACACATGCTAAATTATAATGAGTTTGCTTAAAGCTCCAGAGAGGAGACATTATTTGAAAAGAATAACATCTGGAGAATGCGTAAAGTTAGCAAAAGTGTAACATATTGCAGCAATATCAAATCAACATCAAGCTTACACATGAAGCGCGAATGACTCTTCATTCAGTTTCGAGAATCTAAAGTGGGTGGATGTAGTGTAAAGTGGATTAAATATTACATGATGATCTTTCGATTGGGCTCATTTGGAGGAGTTGTGAACGGTGTGACGTTGTTAGTGCTGTTGCCTTACATAGAACATAGAACATAGAACAATACAGCACAGAACAGGCCCTTCGGCCCACGATGTTGTGCCGAACTTCTATCCTAGATTAAGCACCCATCCATGTACCTATCCAAATGCCGCCTAAAGGTCGCCAATGAATCTGACTCTACCACTCCCTCGGGCAGCGCATTCCATGCCCCCACCACTCTCTGGGTAAAGAACCCACCCCTGACATCTCCCCTATACCTTCCACCCTTCACCTTAAATTTATGTCCCCTTGTAACACTCTGTTGTACCCGGGGAAAAAGTTTCTGACTGTCTACTCTATCTATTCCTCTGATCATCTTATAAACCTCTATCAAGTCACCCCTCATCCTTCGCCGTTCCAACGAGAAAAGGCCGAGAACTCTCAACCTATCCTCGTACGACCTACTCTCCATTCCAGGCAACATCCTGGTAAATCTTCTCTGCGCCCTCTCCAAAGCTTCCACATCTTTCCTAAAGTGAGGCGACCAGAACTGCACACAGTACTCCAAATGTGGCCTAACCAAAGTCCTGTACAGCTGCAACATCACCTCACGACTCTTGAATTCAATCCCTCTGCTAATGAACGATAATACTCCATAGGCCTTCTTACAAACTCGATCCACCTGAGTGGCAACCTTCAAAGATCTATGTACATAGACCCCAAGATCCCTCTGTTCCTCCACCTGACCAAGAACCCTACCATTAACCCTGTATTCCGCATTCTTATTTGTTCTTCCAAAATGGACAACCTCACACTTGGCAGGGTTGAACTCCATCTGCCACTCCTCAGCCCAGCTCTGCATCATATCTAAGTCCCTCTGCAGCCGACAACAGCCCTCCTCACTGTCCACAACTCCACCTATCTTTGTATCATCTGCAAATTTACTGACCCACCCTTCGACTCCCTCATCTAAGTCATTAATAAAAATTACAAACAGCAGAGGACCCAGAACTGAACCCTGCGGAACTCCACTTGTAACTGGACTCCATGCTGAATATTTACCATCTACCACCACTCTCTGACTTCGACCGGTTAGCCAGTTTTCTATCCAATTGGCCAAATTTCCCTCTATCCCATGCCTCCTGACTTTCCGCATAAGCCTACCATGGGGAACCTTATCAAATGCCTTACTAAAATCCATGTACACTATATCCACTGCTCTACCCTCATCCACATGCTTGGTCACCTCCTCGAAGAATTCATTAAGACTTGTAAGGCAAGACCTACCCTTCACAAATCCGTGCTGGCTGTCCCTAATCAAGCAGTGTCTTTCCAGACACTCGTAAATCCTATCCCTCAGTACCCTTTCCATTACTTTGCCTACCACAGAAGTAAGACTAACTAGCCTGTAATTCCCGGGGTTATCCCTATTCCCTTTTTTGAACAGGGGCACAACATTCGCTACTCTCCAGTCCCCTGGTACCACCCCAGTTGCCAGTGAAGACGAGAAGATCATTGCCAACGGTACTGCAATTTCCTCTCTTGCTTCCCACATAATCCTAGGATATATCCCGTCAGGCCCGGGGGACTTGTCTATCCTCAAGTTGTTCAAAATGTCCAACACATCTTCCTTCCTAACAGGTATCTCTTCTAGCTTATCAGTCCGTTTCACACTCTCCTCTTCAACAATACGGTCCCTCTCGTTCGTAAATACTGAAGAGAAGTACTTGTTCAAGACCTCTCCTATCTCTTCCGACTCAATACACAGTCTCCCACCACTGTCCTTGATCGGACCTACCCTCGTTCTCGTCATTCTCAGGTTTCTCACATACGCATAGAATGCCTTGGGGTTATCCATGATCCTTTCCGCCAGGGATTTTTCATGCCCTCTCTTAGCTCTCCTAATCCCTTTCTTCAGGTCCCTTCTGGCTATCCTGTATCCCTCCACTGCTCTGTCTGAACCTTGTTTCCTCAACCTTATGTAAGCCTCCTTCTTCCTCTTTACTAGACATTTAACCTCCCTCGTCAACCAAGGCTCCCTCACACGACCATTTCTTTCCTGCCTGATCGGTACATACATATCAAGGACACGTCGTATCTGCTCCTTGAAAAAGTCCCACATTTCCACCACATCCTTCCCTGACAGCCTATGCTCCCAACGTATGCTCCTCAAATCCTGTCTGACAGCATCGTAATTTCCCTTCCCCCAATTGTAAAAACTTCCTTGTTGTGCGCACCTATCTCTCTCCATAACCAAGGTGAAAGTCACAGAATTGTGGTCGCCATCACCAAAATGTTCACCCACTAACAAGCCCACCACTTGTCCCGGTTTGTTACCGAGTACCAAATCCAATATGGCCTCCCCTCTGGTTGGACAATCTACATACTGCGTTAGAAAAGCTTCCTGGACACACTGCACAAACACCGCCCCATCCAATCTACTTGATCTAAAGAGCTTCCAATCAATATTTGGGAAGTTGAAGTCGCCCATGACTACGACCCTGTGGCTTCTGCACCTTTCCAAAATCTGTTTCCCAATCTGTGCAATAATTGTTAAGTTTGTTTATCGTATAAAGTACCGGGGCAACCTTTTGTGAGACTTCCAATGGCAGTTCTCTTTCAGCAAGTGAACAGGAAAACGTGTGGTCTACCAAGACATGTATGACATCAGCTGATAACAAAATCATGTGCTTAACAAATGGTAATGTACAAATCTCCCCCAGTGACAATTTCATAATTTCAGGAGCACAATATGATATGGACGTCCACAGGAGCCAATGCTAGCTCCCTCATTATTCATTGTGTTTATAAATCCTGTACGGAAGAACGTGGTGGTGGGGGAAGAAACGATAATACATTTTGAGGAGAACACAAAAATTAACCGGTGGTGGACAGTGAGGAGGAAGACGTAAGGTTGCAGCAGGAAATGAACAGATTGATCAGATGGGCATTTCAATCTCAGATGGAACATAACCCTAGTAAATGTGAAGTGCTGCACGTTGGAATATTGAGAGAGGCAAAGTAAATATTCAATAAATGACAGATACGAGAAGGTTAACAGTAAGTGATACATTTGCCCACCGATCCCGAAAAGTCGGCAGACAAATTCATAAGCTCGTTAAAAAGTCAATTGGTGCTTTTGCATTAACAGTCGTGCAACTGATTATAAGAATAGATATGTCATGCTCGAGAAATTCAGAATTTTGTTGAGATGACAGCTATTGCACCATGTACAGTTCAGGTCTTCGCATTGCAGAAAGAATGGGATTGCTCTGGATGGGGAGCAGTGGAGATTCACCACGGTGTTACCTGGGTTGGAGCAATTTGGACATGAAGTGACACGAGATAAGCACGGATTGTTTCCTTTGAAGTGAGACTCCAATGCAAAGATTTGCATAAGAATATAAGGGGCATTTGTCAAATGATCAATCACAAGGGTCATAATTTAAAAGTGAAAGGAAGGTTATTTAGACGGAATTGGTTGAAAATAATTTTCAGCAAGTGTTTGGTTGTTTTCTGGACTGTACTGCCTGTGAAACTATTTGAGACGGGAAACGTCACAAACGTTCTAAAGAACTTGGATGAGGACTTGAAGTCTTGTCAACGCTGTGCGCCCAGTGTAGGAAAGTGAGACTGTTGTAGATTGCTTGCATTTTTGGTTGTACAGATTCGAAGGACCAAGAAGCCTTTTCTGTACAGTATGGTTCTGAGATTCTCTGACTCTGAAATTGTACTGAGGCTGGGTGCCTGACTGGGTTGAGACACAACATTGAACTGACTCTTCACTGATTTGCGTATCCATTCCTTTACATGTGTATCACGGCATTATATTCCAACCAACGTTAGGTTCAGTACCTTCTGGTGTTAATTCCTTTCCTTCTCTTGGCACAACCCTGAAATCATTTGTCCTATGTCCGATGAGACTTCATTGAGAGGAAATTACGAATGATTTTGATTAGCCTAAGTATTCCAGATTTAACAACTAGAAATTTCGAATTTCAACCAATTGGGCTGTGGCAGGATTTAGCTCCACACAGCTGTCTTTCCATTCCAGCGCTTTGAACCTTATGAGTGCACCCTAACATTCCTCTTGTCTTTATGAACAAACTTCGCTCCATCTCCATTGAATTATCACGTCCCTAGTCCAAACATTCTCTAGTTCCACGTCTTCAGAGAAAACGACTTTGTCTTTACTTCATAAATTCTCCAGTTCCACGTCTTCAGAGCAAATGACTATGGCATCTACGTTGATTTTAAGATCTTTTCATTGTTGTCTCTATTGCTGAGATTAGAGTTTGAACCCTGTTCAAGTGGAAATGTGTTTCTGAGATCTTCTCTCAAATACCGTTGCAATTGGAAAAGGATGTAATGGATTAGACATCAGAATTGTTGTATACGAAGAACATAGTCACGTTGTCAAATGTTTACAATTACATCGGAAGTTAATCTTGTATAAAGTAGATAAACTTTCATTGATGCCTCCACATGTCTTAAAATGTGGAGACTCTTACGTTCACTCGTGTCTTCTGACTGGTGAAGTGGCCCAATGGTTTTTCGATGGTGTTCACATAGTGACGTTAGGTTCATGCTTAAATGTTTATCCCACCACCATGGCATGCAAGTAACATGATTTCCTCCGAGAATTACGAGGGTGTCTCGTCCAAAAGAGTGATCGAAGTGTGGAAGGAGTGTTTTCTTATTCTGTAGAGGAACTAATTTTCGGCAGGGACATCTGAATTCATCTGAAAGCACCAGTTGGTTCTGAAATAACAGTTTTCTGTGCCTCGTTCCAATATTCACTGGTACACTTGCATCTTGTAAGTGGTGGCACGGTGGCTCAGGAGTTAGCAATGTTCCCTCACAGCGCCAGGGACGTGGGTTTAATTTCAGCCAAGGACTTTGCCCGTGTGGTCTGGTTGCTTCCTACAGTCCAAGAATGTGTTCGTTACTTGAGTTGGACATGACAAACTGGACATAGTGCTCAGGAATGTGCAGGCTAAGTGAATTAGTTAGTGGAAATGTAGAGCAATGGGGTAGCGGCATAGACTTCTTCAGTGAAATTGCCTGTTTCCAACACGAGGGGATGTATGAATTCTGTGAAACACATTGGTGCACTCCAACATTTCAAATATGTTCAGTCTGGTGGTTGACTATTGGAGACATGTGGATAACATAACTGTTATTGCAGACCTTTTATCTGATTCAGTCACATTTTCATGGTGTGAAAATATAAGTTTCATTATCTTTAACTCAGCGACATGAATTATTTGTATTTTCCAGTGTCTTTGTTTTTAACTTCTCTCACTCTTTCTTTTGCAGTAAATGTAATTACAATTGCAATCTTGTCCCGAGGAAAGTGTGGACTCTCTGCCTGCACTACTCGCTACCTGTTGGCCATGGCAACGGTGGATCTACTGTTCGTTATCTTTGAGATCATACTCAGCAAAATCAAGAATGATTATTTCCCTGCATCGTTCCTAGACATCACCCCAGTTTGCAGTGCTCGTTATGCTCTACGCCGTGCAATCACAGAATGTTCTGTTTGGTTTACTATTGCATTCACTCTGGATCGACACATCACGATATGTTGGGAGAAGTTGAAATCTAAGTACTGCACTCACAAAACTGCAACAGTGGTACTATCTATTTTTGATTTCGACCATCAGAAATTGTAGACAATATAAAATGGGGCTGTTCTAATTCATATGCATATTCTGACAACCCTGTGTGGGAAGCATTTAACGACTTTGAAAAGATTTTGACTCCAATAATCCCATTTGCTTTAATACTGTTTCTCAACGCTCTGACAGTGAAGCATATTTTTGCAGCCAGTCGAGTACGTTTAAACATGTTGCATATATGCTGCGGAATTTGAATTGTTGCACGAACACTATTGTCTGTGTAGCAACACTCTCCAAATTCAGAGAGAAGTTCAGGAAACCACTGGAAGCTATTTTTAAATCATGAATTAAGCAAAAATAAATTCAAACTAAGAGCAGCACCAAGGTCGGGGTACCACGATGAAGCCAGTAAAATGAATTAAAAATAACGGCAAAGTAAAGTAAACAATTGTGAGTAATAAAAAAAACTGAAGAAACTGAGAAAGAGGATACAAGAACAATCAATGAAAGAACAATCAATGAAAGATTCGACAAACAGCAAGCTGGATGTTGATGAAAGGATAAGAAATTGACACACTGGGATATCATGCATTCGTTTGATCCTGTTCCAAAATTCACTGATGTCATGGCTAATCAACTGGTTCCACATCTTTCTCTTCACGGTCCCCAAATTGCTTAATGTTCTTAAGATGCAGACATTTAGCCATTACAGTGATGAATTCAGATGAACTGAAGCCTGACATTAACAAGATGCATGCAAAAGATACATCAACAAAGCACACTATGCTACCTTCCAACGGCCACAAACACAGGGAGTATGAGGAGCGTTACTGCAACTCCTGCAGAACAAGCAGTGAAGCAAGTGTGGCAGCCTCTCCACCATTCTCACTCGGTTCAATTGTAATCTTCGCACAAATGCTGAAACAAGGGAACATACGTTTATAAAACCAAATCCTGTGCATGCTGCAAATCACCTTATCCAGATGTTTATGTACACTAAGAGCACATCGACAAATATGTTTCTTCATCCTTAAATCATTCTACTTCTGCTGTTGTGTCACTGCTATTTCTCCCTCTTCACACGAGACTATCTCTCGTTTCTTCTCTGAAAACATCATGCATTTGGCTGCTTCTTCGAGAGTCGAGTATTCCATTGTGCTTCTGCTTTGACTCACTTAAGAAAGTGGAGTTGTCTTTTCCGCAACTTACAAACGATCCATTCAACAACTCTCACCCTGCGCTTTTTGTTCAAATTCAGAATCGCTGTCTTCCTTCATATTGAATCAAACATGCATATTTTCAACAACTGATATTTCATTAACTTTTCCGGAATCTGATGTCACATCTTCCATTACCCCCTCCAAGACCTCTTTCCCATCACTCCACACCATCCTGCTTCCCTGGTCACAGTCTCTTCAATAAAGTAGCAAGCTTCCAAGTGCCAGCTAATGACTAGTACAGAACTACAAAGATCAATGCTTGGTTCACAGCTAATCCAGAAATATATCAATGATTGGATGTCGGAACAACATGAAATTTCGGCAACGCTGTAGACGACGCAAAGTAGAGCGAATTTTGAGGAAGGTGCAGATATGCTGCAGTGCGATTTGCAAAATTTGATGGAGTGGGCAAATGCGTGACAGACGTTTCATGAGGATCAGCATTAGGCTGTATAGCTCAGCAGAATAAGCGGGTTGAGACATTATCGAAGTGCTGATTAATTGGTGAAAATGAGAGTTCCAACGAAAGGTATCTTTTGGCTGTTTTCAGAAAGGATTCATATTTCGGGCAAAAATGTTCGTAGGATATGGAATAAATTGGAAATGCAAATGAGTTTGATGATCATCCATCTTCTGATTGAATAAAGGAACAGGTTCAAATAGATGGAAGTCCTTTTCCTGCTCCGATGTTCTATGCTTCCATTTTCCTCTGAGAAAAGGTACCAATGTTATTGTGACTGGATACCTGATTGTTCTAAGGTGCTCCAGTTGAGAGCTCGGCATGGCATCCTCCATGATCACATGATCATGCAAAGTCCTCCACTCATTTTCTAAGTCACAGCATTCCTGGTCATGTTTCACCATCATATTTCATTACTTCGCTCGGTTAATGTGATGAATTTAATATTATGAGCAGTATTCCACCCTTTCCATGCCTTTCCCATACCGATGCAACGTTCATTTGTGATTCTGCCATTATTCTCGCTTTACTTATTTCTGAAAAATCTTAGTGGTCTTAGTGGTAGACCATCAGATGCCTTTGACGTAAACTCTGTAATTCTCTCTCAAAGCCCTTCTGCATATCGAAATGTCTTTCCATATTGAAGACCTTAATATCGATGTCTTTGCTCAAGGCAGTTTTCATCTGTTCCCATCTGTTCATATACGATTCAGTGTCCAGACTTGATTCTACAATTCTCCTGTGAAGTGGGCATTATCACCTATTTGGTCATCAACATGTACTTTCGAAATAGGAAGAAGTTTAGCTCGAACCAACAGAGAGATCTAGCATTGATGGGACAAACACAGAGAATGGTGAAGGCACTGTACAGATCTGGCAGAAACTGTGGAGAGATGAAAAGTGTTAAAATTTGCAATCTGGCATTATTGTCCTCTTCAGAACCTGGAAAAGAAAGGATTTTGGATAAGTTGAGCTTCTCCAGAATTCTCTCTGTTCGTTCAGTCATCAGTCATTATGGTTGTCTTTATTGCATCCTGAAAGGGCTGTCAACGTCTCCCAGAACCTACATTCTCACCTTATTTTACGAAGGTTTATAACGGATATTAGAACCTAAAAGGGCTGTCAACGTCTCAAAGACCCTGCCTTTTCTCGTTATTTTAAGCATTTTCACAGCGGATATTCCAGGAGTGATGCAACTGGTCAAACCACTCTTTTTTTTCAACAGAACAGTTTTTAAATATGGAGTACTGAATGAAATACGAACAAAAGGGAATAAAACGTAGAGTAACTTATCCTTTCTGAAATCGAAACCCATTCTATCACAACTATCAATTTTCTGCAACATCCCTATATATATACCTTAACAAAACGGTAAATACGAACGCAGGCTACTGCAAGAGAAATGTTTGAGAGCGATCAGCATGGAAATATTTTTCATTGTAGCTGTTTCTTTGGGTCCCCAGCTAAAACTTAAAACCAGAAGTGAAAAATCCCTGAAGTGGGAGTACTGGACCATGCCCTTTCATTTTGCAAGTGGTTTTCTTTTGAACTCTGAAAGCCTCTGCGCTAAGTATTAACTTTAGCAATTTCTGTGAGCCGGCGGGGGCACGGTGGCTCAATGGTTAGCACTGCTGCATCACAGCGCCTCAATCCTGGGTTCGACTCCTGCCTAGTGAGTCTATCTGTGTGGAGTTTACACATATCCCCCCGTGCGTGCAAGAGCTTGCCAGTTTTCTCTCATAATCCAAAGATGTGTGGGTTAGCTTCATTGGTTCTATAGAATTGTCCACACTATTAGATGCATTAGTCAGGGGTCAATGTATGGAGAATAGCTCTGGGTGGGTTACACTTCGGAGGGTAGGTGTGGACGTCTTCGGCCTGAGGGCCTGTTTACCCCAGACAAATGGGAACCTCCACTTTTTGCAACTCCTTGTGAAAAAATAAAAGGGTTGTGAAAGGAGCAGCGTTTTCACAGGGCTCACAGAACTAGGAAGTGGAATGCACAGTTCTGTTAAGTCAAAAAACAAGGTTTGTAGCATGAACAGTTCAAACGTGACTCCACGAGGAGCTGTCCGCTGCAACCTGAGATTACTGTTCAGAAATTTAACTTTTTTTTCCTCACATTGTGTTTCGGATTACTCAGGGTGAATGGAAACGCTGCGCTGGGTACAGCTCTTGAAGAAAACAGAAAAACAGAAATGCTGTCGCTTGTGCGAATCGTCTCAAATGGAAGCATTTCCAGCTGCAATGTTGCACTAACCCCAACAGATATTCTTTCCATTCCATTACGCTCTTACAACACTGGCTTACCTCCGGTCATAACCTTGCCCCTTGTGTTACCTGGCTGCTCGACCATCGAAAAGTACTCTCCCCCTCTATCTCCCTGACTTATCACAAACAAAGAACTCGAATATAATCAGTATCAGAAAAAAAGAAGAGAAATTATTAGAAAAGCTCAGCAGGTCTGGAAACATCTTGTAAAGATAAGTCAGAGTTAACATCTTGGTCGAATGACCCCTTTCTCAGTGCTGATTTTAGCGAGCAAAATGTCAGTTGACATGCAGGAGATACGTTGGTGAGGGAGTGGATTAGAAATGACAGGCGGGGAAAAAGGCAAATGGAGATGATCTGAACAGTCGGAAACACAAAGAAGTGGATAACATTACGGCTAGGAGAGTCAGGAGCTGTTAATGGGAATTGTTATTGGCGAACAATAAGTTGCTTGTAACAGTAGACGATATAATACCAAGGCCTGAGGTTTGTGTAGGAGTACGGACATAAGAGAGGCGAGCTCTAAAGTTATTGTTACTCTCAATAGCAAGTCCAACAAATTTGTGGGTTGAGCTCCTCGTTTGCGTTATCCCAACCCCCATCACATGCTATTCATAAACCGACATATTATAGCGACCACTATATCTGAGCAAGGGTCATTCGACCAGAAACTTTGACTCTGATTTGTCTCCACAGATACGGCCAGACCTGTTGAGCATTTGCAGCAATTTTTGTTTTTGTCTGTCTGTCTTTCTCTCTCATTTCTCCCTGCTACTACTGTCACCTTTGTAACCGCATCCTCATTGCCTGACCAGCATCAACGTAAATTCTTTATTACCTTTTCTATTTTTGTCTCCTTTGCGTTCTGACGATTTTTAACCCTTCCTGGTTATTCGTTCAGCTGTCTTCATTCCCCTGCAATGCAGGAAGAAACAATGCGTTTAATTGATAAGTTCTCCATAAATGTGATAACAGACTTAGTTGTAATTTATTTGTCCATGCGCTGTCCTCGCAGTTAGCGTAGTTGTAATTATGTACCACCATCTCGAAAATAATGATATCTCCAAATGCATCACCCTATTTCTAAGCGCCATGCATTCACTGGATTAACTTGAAATTCTCCACTAGGCCTGATATCGACAAACATTGAGAAATCTTTTGTGAGACATTTCTTTTCGAGAGGGAGTTTGGACGCATAAGTAATATCCATGATCTCGGAATTTACGCTGACACTGATTGTTCTGTCTGGGTCACTGTCACTTTCACCTTTGTGGCCCTTTCTGGCCTGAAATTGAAAGCTCAACATGGCAGAGAGAAAACCGCAGTCATAGAAGTGGAACAGTAATTGTGCCGATCTGCTCAGTCTATAAGACAAGTGACCGGATTGATGGAAATCAAAATGCAGACAAAAACATCATAAATGTTCAACAGTGCAGTTTTCTATTTCCCCAAATGCTCACAGATCAATATGCACGAATGGAACTCCCCGCCTCGTGAAGCAACAGCACATACTTCGTACGCTGCTTTCTGGAAAACAGAAGAGTTCTTCCATTTTCCCTCTGTCTTATTATTGTCCAGTTCTTTTGTTCAAAGTTATTATTGTCCAACACTTCTCCTTTTCCGTGCCAGCAGCGCTCTCTGGGCACACAGCCAGGAATCAGTTCTGTAAACACGAGATCGAGAGACAAATATAACCACTTTTTTGTCGTTTGGGGAAATTTCAACTGCATTGTTCAACGTTTAGTGTGTTTCTGTCAGCTTTCATAGCATGTACAGAGTACAAATAACATCCCTAAATTTATTTTGCTGGAATTAAGAATGTGTGACTGAAATCAGATTGTGGCTAACACTCACACTGAATTAATCAATTCGTTAAATTATTTGATCGATCACTAATTACTTCACTGAAAGTGCTCAGTATTTCGTGACTTCGATTTGTTCCACATTGGAAACTTTGTTGGAGAGCTTTCATTTTCATTCTTAATACATATGGTCATTATTGTTTGTCTCACAAACTGAGGCAGAGTTTCTCAATTTTATGGGAGAGCAAGCATCATTTGTTGTAATAGAAACAGGGCTATCAGAGAATTTTTTTTCAATGGCCATTGATTTCGCATGGAACCTGTCTCCATTGTATGTCCTGCTCCACTTCAGTCACAATGTTAGTGCAAAAGAGGTTTACTGCGTCTTTGTAAAATATTTAATGCTTGCGCACAGCTCCTAATTCTGTCAATCTCCTTCAGTGCATAGCCCTCTCAGCCTCATGTGTAAACTGTTAATTTCCAGATTAACTCTTACTTCATCTGCAGGTGCAAGTAATATCTCTTGTGCACAACTTCACTTGGACAAACCCTACTGCATCGTTCTCGCAATATACCACCAGCTCTTGATGACTCCACTTCCTTTAACATTGCCTCCCACATTCAATTGCCTCGAGTTACTCCAGTCCAGCTCGATCCATGTCACACCTCATCAAAAATCACTTCACTATCTCCAAGATCATTCTTGGACAGACATATCATTCAATGTTCCCCATTCCACCAGCTATAATCAGCATTATTGCACACACGAACCATTGAATATCATAAATATCATTTTGACTTCAATAGAGAAGCGAATTTGCCATCGTTGCCCACTTACACTTCATGTGACTCCAGAAACACAACAACGTGAGTGACTACTGAATTGTCTCTGAAGTGAGAAAACAATAAAGTCAATGAGGGACAGACCATGAATGAACGATTTGTCAATGACCTTGCAATCTTTGAAAGAATGAGGAAACGAACGTGCTTTGATAACAAAGGACCTTGAACTTAAACACTTAACTTGGGTCAAATAGTGCGTGTGCTAACTTTAGGATTTCAATTTTGAAACATGCATCTATTTATCAGAGAACCAGGGAAGTTAAAGGAGGACTGGGACAATGATCAAATTCAGGATGCCTGTCTCCTTTCATATTGAATTGAACATTACACATCCTCACGCAACTGATATTTCATTCACTACTGAAGTCACACTTTTCATTACCCGCTGCAAAACCTTTTCCCTATCACTCTACACCATCCTTCTTCCTTGGTCACAGTCTCCTGAACAACTTAGCAAGCATCCAACTCTCAGCTGGTGACCATCACAGAACTGCAAGGATCGCTGATTGGCTCCTAGCTAATCCTAATATATATATATATATGATTAGATGTCGGAACAGCATGCAACATGGGAGGCTGGTTAGCATGGTTACTTCTCAGGAAATACATGGAGAACTAGTCATTTGGATACAAAACTATCTCAAAGGTAGAAGACAGAGTGTGTAGGTGGCGGGCTGTTTTTCAGACTGTTACTGGAGTGATGCAGCTGGTCAAATCACTCAGTTTTGAACAGAACAGAATATATTTACAGGCTAACAAACGAGAATAGAATATAGAATAAGGTAACCTACGTGAATAGAAAACTGACTTAAGAATACTGTTCCAATTTTCTGCAACATCCCCATAAACACACCCCTTATCGAAACGGTAAGGTCGAACACAGGTTCTTCCCAGAAAGATGATAGAGAGAATCAGTATAGAAACTTTTTTTTTCACTGCAGCTGTTTCTTTCGGTCCCCTGTTAAAAAATAAACCAAAACATAAATATCCCTGATCAGGGAAAACTGGCCACTCCCCTTTCATTATGCAAGCGTTTAAAAAATTGAAAGCCTTTTCCCCTCCCCACCCCTTTCCGCCTTCCGCAATGACCGTTCCCTCTGTGACTACCTGGTCAGGTCCACGCACCCTACAACCCACCCTCCAATCCTGGCACCTTCCCCTGCCACCGAGGAACTGCAAAATCTGCGCCCACACCTCCCTTCGCACCTCCACCCAAGACCCTAAAAGATCCTTCCCACATACATCAAAGTTATACGTGCACATCCACTAACATCATTCATTGTGTCCATTGCTCCCGATGCGGGTCTCCTCTACTTTGGGGAGACTGAACATCTCCGGGACACCTGCACCAATCAACCACACCGCCCTGTGGCCCAACATTTCAACTCCCCCTCCCACTCTGACGAGGAAAAATAGGTCCTGGGCCTCTTTCACCGCAGTTCCCTCACCACCAGACGCCTGGTGGAAGAACGCCTGATCTTCAGCCTCGGAACACTTCAGCCCCATGGCATCAATGTGGACTTCAACAGTTTCCTCATTTTCCCTACCCCCACCTCACCCTAGTTCCAAACTTCCAGCTCAGCACTGTCCCCATGACTTGTCCTGCCTGCCTATCTTCTTTTCCACCTACCCACTCCACCCTCCCCCCGCCCCCACCTATCACCTTCATCCCCTCCCCCACTCACCTATTGTATTCTATGCTACTTTCTCCCCACCACCACCACCCTCCTCTCACTTATCTCTCCACACTTCAGGCTCTCTGCCTTTATTCCTCATGAAGGGCTATTGCCCGAATCGTCGATTTCAGTGCTCCTCGGATGCTGCCTGAACTGATGTGCTCTTCCAGCACCACTAATCCAGAATCTGGCTTCCAGCATCTGCAGTCATTGTTTTTACCTCAAATGATGGCAGTCCCAACTGGAATATTGCATCATCCCGGGCTCTCCCAGTTACTCTCTGACATCTCTAGCTCACCTTTGATGATGGCCTTGTCCCTTGTGTTGCCTGGCTACCCAACCGTTTCAAAATTACGGCCCCACTCTGTCTTGCTGATTTCTTAAAATCGAAAGAGCTGCGATATGGTCGAAATCAGAATCAAAAATAGAAATTACTGGAAATGCTCAGCAGGTCTGTCAGCATCTGTGAAGAAAAATCAGACTTAACATTCTGGTCGAGTGGCCCCTTCCTCAGTACTGATTGTAGAGAGGAAATTATAAGTTTACATGCAGGAGGTATGTTGCTGGGGGCAAGTGGATAAGCCATAAATGGCAGGAGAGGAAAAAGGCATAGGGAGAGCAGAATGGTCGGACTCACAAAGAAATGGACAACGATACGACCAGGAGGGTGAATAGCCGTTCAGACGAACAAACTATGTTATGTTAGTGTCTAACAATGGGTTGTGTGGAACAGTAGACAATGTGATAACAAGATCTGCTGTGTGTGTTGGATGTTGACATTAGAGGGCTCAAGCCCGAAATTTGTTGTTGGATTCAGTAGCAGTTCCAAGATGTTTAGAGCTTGATCTCTCCTTTTTCCTTTCCTCAACTCACACCATATGTTCTGCATAAACAGACATTTTAGAGCGATCAGTAGTTCTGAGCAAGGATTGATTCTCATTCCTTTCCACAAATGCGCCCAGATTTGCTGAACTTTTGCAGCAATTTCTCTTTTTTCTCTTCCTCATTTATTCCTGTTTCGACTGTCATGTTTGTATCCTTATTATAATTCACTGACCAGTGCACGAGAATACTTTATTGTCTATTCTCTTTTTCGCTAGCCTGCGTTCCGAACAGTGAGTCCCTTTCTGGATGTTCGTTCAGCTGCAGCCATTCTTCTGCATGACAGGAAGAAGTAATACATTTGCTATGGTAAGTGTCAATCTGATCACAGACTGGGTTGTAACTTAATTGTCCGTTTTCCGCCCTCACATTGGACCTGTTGGTAAGTATGTTCCAGTCGTTCGAAAACTATGATGTCGACAAATGAATCAGTCGTTCTTCTTTTGTGAAATATATCTTTTCCAGACGGAGTCTGGACGCTTGAGTAATAGTCAAGAACTCCTAATTTATGCAGACACGGGCAGTTCTGTCTGTTTCACTATACCATTCATATTTAATTAGTTTCTCTCAGTTTATTGACAAAATGTGAAAACTAGATATAGCAGAGAGAAAACGGCAGCCGTAGAAGTGGAACAGTAACTTTACCAATCTTCTCAGTTTGTTAGCCAAGTGACCAGATTGGCGGATAACACAATGCACCCAGAAACATCGTAAAGGCTGACCAATGCAGTTTGAAATTTGCGCAATATACAAATGCCAATGCTCACAGGTCAATATCAGCTAATTGAACTCCCCGGTCTCCTGATGCAGGAGTACATACTTAATACCCTGCTTTCTGCAAAACAATTGAATTCTTCCGTCAGATCCTTTATCCCTGTCTTCCATTCATCCCCGATCGTCTGTTCAGCGTTGTCAACGTCCAACACTTTTCTTCTTCTAGACCAGCAGAGATCTCCGGGCACACAGCACTAGGAAGTACTCTGGAGACAGTCAAACATAATCACTTATTTGTTCAATTGTCGTGTAGGGAAAATTTCGATCTGCATTTGTCAACATTTAGAATGTCTCAGTGTGTTTTGCCATCATGTATAAAAGTACAATTCTGTATCCTTTAGAGCATTGCTGCTGAAATTCGGACTGTCCGACTGAAATCAGATTCTGGCTACCGGTTCGTGTTGACTTCAATTAATCAAATCAATGGATTGAGCAACACTTACAACACTGAGAGTGCCCTGTATTTCGTGATCCAGATTGATTTCACATTGCAAGTTTTGATGGAGACGTTTCATTTTGAAACCAATGAATATGGTCATTATCGTTGTTTTCCACAAACTGAGCCAGAGTTTCTCAATTTCATGACAGCGCAAACATAATTTATTGCAAGAGAAACAGGGCTGTCAGACAAATGTAGCTCAATGGCCATTAGTCCAGGATGAACCTTGTTTTTCTTGTATGGCCTGCTCATATTTCAGCCCTAAATTCAGTGCAAAAGAGACTGAGCTGTGTTTTGTTTTAAATATTTAAACCAGGAACATCGCTCCTAATTGCATCATTATCCTTTGGCTCATATCGATCTCAACCCATGTGCAAACTATCAAATCCAGTTTAACTCTCATTTCGCTTGCATCTACAAGTAATATACCTTGTGCACCACTTCACTTAGCCATCGTTTTCGAAATTAAGTTTTTGATCCCTCCCAGGGTCAATTGCCTCTAGTTAGACTCGTAGAGTTCGATCCATGTACCTTCTCATGAAATAGCACTTTACTCTGTCCAAGATCATTCTTGGGTGGGCACTTAACTCAAGGTTCTACGTTAACATAGAACATAGAACATTACAGCGCAGTACAGGCCCTTCGGCCCTCGATGCTGCACCGATCAAAGCCCACCTAACCTACACTAACCCACTATCCTCCATATACCTATCCAATGCCCGCTTAAATACCCATAAAGAGGGAGAGTCCACTACTGCTACTGGCAGGGCTATCTAGTATCAGTAATGTTGCAAACACTGTAAACTGAATATCCTACATATCAATCAGACTTCAACAGAGATGCGAATCTGCCATCCTTACCGTATATCGACTTCATATGACTTCGCAAAGACAACGTGACTGACTTTTTCATTGCCTCTGAAGCGACAAACAATATATTCTGCTAACTGACAAAGAGGGACAGAACATAAATGAAAGTCCTGTCAGCGAACCCCTCAAAGTTTGAACGGATGGGGACTCTGAATTTAAGTCTTTATTTTGACCCAAATACTGCGTGTGCTAAGTTTTGGATTTCAGTTTTGCAGTTTGATTCCATTTATCACAGAATCAGGGAAGTTAAAGGAGTACTGTGAGCTGGCATTGAGCAAAGTCAGAGCATAATTAATTGGAGGACATGGGGTAATTCAAAACTAAATGGAACGAGTACATAATTAGCGGTAACTACAGAGTGACAGAGTGATGGATAGGATGCCAGTAGATTAATTTATCGAGCATGAGGGAGTCATTTACAGAACTTGGCACGTAGCTTACACATGGATATGCAATATGTATGTCATTGTAATAACTAACGGAATCATAGGGAGTGGTATTAGAGGAAATGTTTGGGTAGTTTATAGAGGCAGAGTGAATGATTGACTCGGTGTTTTTCGTCCAATTAGCTTAGTGATAGTGAGTGTTTTTGTGGAAGTCATGAGCCAATTTACAGACATAGAAGAAGTGATTTAAAGGACATCATGGGATTAACTTGCATAATGGCAAGGAGTTATTTAGATGGCAGCACTTTGACAATGTAGAGTGATAATGAGTAATGGACAGAATGTCACCATGGTAATTGCAGAACATGAGCAGACATTATGTGGTGAATTGTAGGATGTTTGGGTGTGATTTACGGGAGTTATGGGGAAATTTATGTCGTGATATGGACTAGATCAGAGTACAGAGTATGGGCGCAAGGTGCAGAATGGTGGGTGCGATTGGTGGGGCGCCAAAGAGGTGATTTTTAAAAAAGTAATAGATCGTGTGTGATAACACGGGAACGCCAGACCCTCATGTGATTTATAGAATGACAAGGAACCTTGGCGGTAATTTACAGAGTGACCACAATACCGTCAACCTTGCATTTCTCATGCACACATCTTTGGACAGTGGGAGGAAGCCCCAATGAAGCAGAGGGGGAATTTGGAAACACGACCCAAGCCTGGAATCGAACCCGGCTCCCCGCTGCCATCCTTCCCGATGAGAAGCAACGCGTGATAGGAAGCGAAGCGATTCAATGACATTATTGTCTGGCATGATTGAAAGGATGTTAATGAAATCAGTTTGCAGAATGATTGAGATTAACACACTGTCATTGCAATAATTTGCATAGTGATGGAGAGTAGTAGATGGGACTTCATGTGAGCAATTTACAATGATAGCGAGTGAGTGATAAAACATAATTGGAGTAATTTACAAAATATGCGGACAATTTAGACGACATCCTGGAAAAAATTAGGCAGTCATCAAACATAAGTGAGAGTCTGTTATGCAGTTGGAGGAGTTCTTGGTGTGAATTATCAAGTCGTATGGGGTCATGGAGTAACTTATTGAGTGGTAAGAAGTGACAAAGAAGGCGTTATGTTGTAATGTGCAGATTGGTAGTGAATCGTTCGAAGGACAGCAGAGGCTTAATCTACACCATGATAAGGAAATTTGCTAGGGCATCATGGGGGTGACTTACCCTGTGAGATAGAAGAATTGATGGAGTGCCATGGGGGTAATTCACAGAGTGAGAGGGATTGAGTGATGGTACTCCTTTTGTCTAATTTACAGAGTGACGGGTAGTCATTTAGAGGGCCTCATGTGGTAACTTTCGGATAGGGCATGACTTGAAAGACACAACAGCCTCTTTGAAACAGTGATGAGGAATTAATACAAGAGGACATGTGGCTAATTGACAGTGTCTAATGGTGTGCTTAACATAGTGTCATTGAGGAATTATTACAATAATAGAGAGTGAGTAGTCGGACATAATTGTGGGTAATTTACAGAATGAAATGAAGCATGAGGAGGTGATGGCCTAATTATGTTATTGGAGGAGAAAGTGAGGACTGCAGATGCTGGAGATCAGAGCTGAAAATGTGTTGCTGGAAAAGCGCAGCAGGTCAGGCAGCATCCAAGGAACAGGAGAATCGACGTTTCGGGCATCAGCCCTCCTTCAGGAAGAAGCTATGAGTAAGCTACGTGCCAAGTTCTGTAAATAACTCCGTCATGCTTGATAAATAAATCTACTGGCATCCTATCCATCACGCTGTCACTCTGTAGTACCGCTAATTATGTTATTGTCGAGTTGTTAATGTAGAGGCCAAAGAATTGCTTTGGGTACCTGGGTTTGAATACCATCAGAACAGCTGGTTGAAGATGAATTCAAGGCAATTAAGAGGTTAACCATTACCAATTGTCGGGGGAAGGAAAACATCTGGTTCAAGAAATCTCTTCGGGGAGGAAACTGTTAACTTTGCGTGGTCTGTGTTGTATGTGACTTGAGATCCACAGAAATGTCATTGACTCAGAAACTGCCAACTGTGCATTTATGGATGTACAATAAATACTGGCCTATCCAGTGGTACCCTGATCTTGTGAATGAAGTTTTAAAAAGTCTTACCCGATAGAAATTAGGGCTGACTGATGGAGTGCTAAGGAGTGAATTACGGGATGTGATGGAGGTAATTTACAGATGTATGTCATGTGGCAGGTTCAAACTGTTAATTAGTCATTGAATGATGTCACATGAATAATTTGCACAGTGTTAGATAGGACGTCATGGCAATAATTTTCATAGCGAAGGGGAATGTGTGATTTGGCGTCATAGTGGCGTTTGTCAGTGAGAGGCAAAAAAATGGAAAATAGGAACAAAATACAAATACAGTTTGGCCCTCCAAACTTTGACCGATTATTGTGACCTACATAAACTAAAAGAAATCATAAATTCTGTTCTTACTCGATCCATATCCCTCTATACCTTCCTCCTCATGTAAACATCCAGATGCCTCTTAACTACCGCCACCTTGTCTGCTTGCACCGCCTACTCTGGCAGTGCATTCCAGGCTCCTGCCACACTTTGCAGGAAAATCTTGCCGCGCACATCTCCCTTAAACTTTCCCCTCTTAACTTGAACATGTGCCCCCTTGCAGTTAAAACTTCAATGCACTGTAGGGGTCTCATAATGTTTGTAGACCTCTGTCAAGTCTCCTCCCAGTCGTCGCTTTTCCAGTGAAAACAATCTCAGTGTTTTTAAACGTCACTCATAGGCGATGCCCTCAATACTAGGCTACATCCTGGTAAATCCTCTGTTCACTCTCTCCAAATTTTCTACGTGCTTCTGGTAGTGTCGAGACCAAACCGGCACTCAAAACTCCAAATATGGCCTTACAAGGGTTTTGTGTAGCGGCAACGTGGTTTGCCAACACTTGTAGTTCATGCCTCAGTTCATGAAGGCAAATATACCATATCCCTTCTACATCACCTTGGTCAACTGCATTGCCACTTTTCGGCACTGTGGACCTGCACGCTCAGATCCAACTCCAAATTTATTTTCATAAGGGTTGTGGCATTCACAGTATAATTCACATCTAAATTTGTTCGTCAAAAATGCATCACCCCTAAGTGCATTCTCTAAATTCATCTTTAATTTCTGAGACCAGGTAGCCAATCTGCATTCTTATTCTATTGCATCCTTTCACAGTCATCAGAACAACCATCAATTCCACCAATCTTCGTGTCATCGTCAAACGAGTAATGAGATCAACCACATCTTCCTCCAGATCATTTGTACATATGACAAACAACAGGAGACCTCAGACTTAACCGTGTAGATCATCAGTACCGACAAGTCTTTATTCTGAAAGAAAAATAAACACCCTTTCACTACTACCGTTTTTCTTCTATTGTCAAGCCAATTTTGTTTCCATCTGGCTATCACAGCCCGAATACATGGTGATTTTAACTTTTGGACAATGTGGGATTTCAATAAATGTCTTAGGAAAGTCCATACATACTGCACACACATGCCACGCTTCATCAATTACCTCTGTCACCGCTTCAGAAGATTTAAGCAGATTGATGAAACATGACCTTCCCCATACAAAACGATGTTGCCTGTTACTAACTATTCGTTTTCCGTCCAAACATGCATATATCTTATCCCCCAGTATATTCTCCAACAGCTTCGACAACGCTCAGGCTCACTGGCCTATAATTTCCTGGATTATCCTTATTTCCTGTCTTCAACCAGGAAATAACTTTGGTTAATTTCCAGTCCTCTGGAAACCTACCTGTGTTCAAAGAGAGTTTGAAGACATCTGCTAATGCCCAAACTATTTCTTACCTTGCCTCACGCATGAACCAGACATAGATACCATCTGGTCCTTTGAACGTTTCTACATTAATACAATTTATGAAGCCGAAAACCTCCTTCTTCAGCATTTTGATATCCACTAGAGTATGAACAAAAGCACTCTTGATTTCAACATCAGTCATATCCGTCTCCTGAGTGAATCCCAATATAAAGTACTCAGTAACAACGTCTCCCCCTGTCTGTGGCGCCACACATCGCTTCCTTCCTTTCTCATTAATTAGGTCTATTTTTTTTTCCTTTGCTATACTTTTTCTTCTAATTTACACATAAAATGCCTCGAAATTCACCTTGACCTTGCTTGCCAAAGAAATTTCATGCCCCTTTCAGCCTTCCTAATTCTGCATTTACTTTCCTTCCTACTTTCTCTGTACTCCTCAAAGGACTCGTTAGTTTCTAGCTGCTTGGACCTTTCGTATGCTTTTTTCTTCATTTGACTGATTTTGCAATTTCACTTGTCATCAATAGTTCTTCAAAATCTGCCATTCTTTTTCTTCAACTTTGCAGGGGACTGCGTGGCCTGCACTTTAATCAATTGGTTTTGAAAACCTCCCACATGCCAAACGTAGACTTTCCCTCAAGTAAGTGTTCCAAAACCATATACTCCAGTTCCTCTTTAATTAGGGTGTAATTGGCCCTTGCAGAACTAAGCATCCTCAACCAAGGATCATTCTTGTAATTGTCTATGACTACTCGAAATATTATGGATATTTGCTCACGAAGCCTAAACTGACGCTTGCATTGAAACCATTAATCACCTGGCTCATTCTCTAATACCAAGTTTGGTATGGAATCCTCCGTGGCTGGATTATGAATATATGGTCTCAAACGCCCTCCTAGGCACACCGAACGAATTGCTCTTCATCCGAGTTCAAGTCATTAAGAGAAAACTTGAAGTCTCAAAAAGGCCTCCTAGGCACACCTAACAAATTTCTCTGCATCCGAGTCCAAGTCATTAAGAGAAAACTTGAAGTCTCCCAACATAACTACACTATTCGCTTCACAACTTTCTCCCATCTCACCACATATCTGAACCTCTCTGTCCCATGAGCTGCTGGGAGGTGCACAGACCACACTCAACATTGTGAGTTCACCATTCCTATTTATGAGCTCCACCCATAAAGCCTCACAAGATCCCTCTGATGAGACCTCTGTCAACACAGCTATGATGTGATCTCTAATCAGTAACACAACTCTCCCACCCGTTAAGTAGTAGGAAAGCACGGGGGCAAAGCAAAGATTGATACAGAGTGATTCAGGGAATGCCATTGGAGTAATGGAGTGTAAGGCAGCTATTGACAGACTGACATTAGATAATTTACAATATGACAGGGAGTGGTTGATCACACATCAGAGGGGTAATTCACAAAGCAAGAGGAAGGATTTGGAATACATCCTGGAAATAAACTTCGGAGTGGAAGAGTATAATTGATAGGATGTCATCGGAGCAATTTCCAGAGTGATATGATTAGCCCCATTTATCTGTTCCTGACCCATAACTGTCGAAAAAGTCCTTGTCCATTAATTGGTACAAATGCCTTTTAAATGTTGTTAATCTACGCACCTCAACTTTGGCGACTTATTTCAGATGTGTACCATCGTCTGTGCAAAAGGACTTTTTAACTCAGGTTCCCTTTTATTTTTCCACCTTGAAAATAAATCTGATGCCCTCTCGTCCTCGATTTCCCAAGCCAAGGAAAATGACTGAGTGCATTCACCCTATCCATGCCTCTCATGCTAAAAGATTGCCCTGGGGTCACCTCTGATTTGAAAAACTAACTGTCCCAGATTGTCCAAACTCTGCCTGTAAGTTGAACCCTTGAGTCATGGCACTCCCCGTTTTCGCCAACCTTTCTTTTTCCAGTTAACTCCGTATCTCCATGGACCACTAGGTTTCCAGTCGTCCCAGCTGCCTGTATGTGATCCATTCCTCTTCTTGTCTGCTTGAACGCTTAATTTCACTTGCCATCCAGCTTTTCTTGTTCCGACCGAAATTTCCCGACGCCCTCACATGAACATGTGGACGTTGAAGTTGAGAGTGTGTTGCCGGAAAAGAACAGCAGGTCAGGCAGCATTCGAGGAGCAGGAAAATCGACGTCTCAGACAGGACCCATTCAAGATTCCTGATGAAGAGTTCCAGCCTCAAACATCAATTTCCCTTGTTCTCGGATGCTGCCTGACCTGTTATGCTTTTCCAGAAACACGCTCTCAACTGTGATCTCCAGCATCTGCAGACGTCACTGACTCCATGTCAACATTGAACTCTCGCCATCGCACTTTTAAAGAGTTGCACTTGCTGCAGCCCGTTCGCCTGATGTAGTGAGGACTGCAGATGTTGGAGGTCAGAGTCAAAATGTGGCTGCTTGAAAAACACAGTTGGTCAGACAGCATTCGATGAGCAGGAGCATCGGAGTTCAGAGCATCACCTATTCATCAGGAATGTGAGGGAGGGGGTGGCACGGGGGCTGATAAATAAATGGCAGGGGAGTGTGGCTGGGGGCAGTGAGAGAATGAGACACACTGAGATCCTTGTTGTGGGAGGAGGAGAACGTCTTGGGCATCCTTGGAGGATGAAGAGAATATTCTCGAAACGTCAATGCTCTTGCTCCACTAATGCTGCGAGAACGGCTGTGCCTTTCAATTGCAACAATTTTTGACTCTCATCTACTGCATCTGCAGTTCTCACTTCCTCCTGGTTCATTATAACCTGACGGCAAAGCCTCTTTTAAGCATGCCCAACTTGAAGAACTGGCAACAAACTTGTGCATCTTGTCTGAGTCCTTTCAGGTTTCACAACATCTTTCTTAGAGAAGAGGAGGTCGCATCTGCTTGCAGTATTCTAAAAGTGGCCTCATAAATGTCCTGTAAAGCTGTAATCTGACTTCCCAGTACCTATACTCAATGCAATTACAAATAAATGCAACGGTATCCAATGACTCCATCACTAACATGTCTACGAATGAGTTCACTTTCAAGGAAATACGAGCATGCACACCAAGATCTCTGTTCGTCAACACTCCGCATTTACTTGTCATTTAATGCATACGCCCTGCCCTCCCATCCTTGGTAAAATGCAGCACTTCACATTTATCTAAATTAAATGCCAGTTGCCATTCTTTGGTCCATTGACCCATCCAATCAGTGTCCCAATGTACTCTGCAGTAGCCTTCTTTCTTTTCCACTGCACCACCAGTTTTGTTGTTATCTACAAACTTACGGAACGATGCCTCCTAATTCACATTCAAAACATTTATATGGATAACAAAAAGCATTGGACCCAGCACCGCTCCTTCAGTCACACTGCTGGGTACAGACTTGCCGTCTGAAAATCAGTCCTCCACCATCGCTCTCTATCTCCTATTTTCGAGCTAATTGTATATGCAAGTGGATATTTTGCCGTGTACTCTATGTTATCTAACCTTATTAACCAGTCTACCGTGCTGACCTTTGTTGAACACCTTGCTGAAGTCCATCTTGGCAACGTCCAACACACTGCATTGAAAAATCTTTTTCGCCATTTCTCAAGTCAGCAAGGCATGATTTTCCACGAACGGTGCAATGTTGCCTCTCCCTAATCAGTCAGTCCCTTTCCAAATGCATGTAAGTCCTATCCCACAGAACGACATCCAATCCATTCCTCACCACTGATGACAGGCTCACTTGTCAGAGGTTTACTGGCTTTCTCAAAAATCCTTTCTTACTTAACAAGGTAATGTAATATTTAACCACTATCCAACTGTTCCATTTTAGCATCACGCAACAACCAAACCTTTGGTAAAGGCAATTCATGAAAACAGCTTTAATCTCACGTGCTATTGTACTAAATGCCAAAAGAAGGGACCGACATTTGCCCATTTTGATTCCAAGAAGTAAGCTTTTCCGAGTCAGACTTTTCAAAAGCAACAGAGAACTTTACCTTTCAGCTTCATCATCAAGTCAACAAACTCCAACTCAACGGAACTGAAAGCCAAAACTGAAGGTACCTGAATCTGGGTGAACTTGAGTCCATCCTATTATGGAGAGAAGTGTTCGCAACTGCTGGCCTAGATTCGACATTTTTACACCATTGTCACAATACACCTCTGAAAGAGAAACCGGACACCACACAAATCTTAAAGGCACAGAATCATATCATCACGCATATCGGTTCAAAGTTTTTGGTCTGCAGGTTTGAACATTCGTTGTGTGTCATGTATGCTGCCAGTTACACAATCCAAATACAGCGTTGTGAACAGTCATCATTCAACCTCTTGAAATTTATCAGGGGATTGGATTTAGGTCAATAAATGAAGAACTGAGTACCGAGTATTAAAAAGCATTCAATATTTTTGATGTTACTGTTTAGATAGATTTTTATCGGAAATTAGAGAACTCAACAGTCAGGAAAATAGTAAGAGTTTGTTTTTGTTAAAACCTCCGTAATGATACAACTAGAGTCAAACTAAGAGATTTCCTTCAAGTTAAGAGTGAATTGGACATGGATGAGGTACTCTGAATGAGGTAACACCCAAAGCTGGGGTTTGGATGATAAGATGTACTCCTCAGAGTCTCGATGCAGGAATATGCTTTTCTCAGTATATAATTAAAATGTGGATTTTGCAACCACAGGACGGTTTTGAAATCTATTCGAATGACCAATTCATTCATATAATGTATGGTGCAATCAATTCTAAACCACCTCTATTTGTTGTCTCATGGCAAGGATACTTCTTTGCAGCAAAGACACGTGTTTTGTCTTAAACAGTTGAACTGAACCTGCACGGATATCTCTGTCAGAACTCTAATTTGAAAATAATGCCACGTCGCATTTACAGGGTTTGTGGCATCATTCGTTTAGCCGTTCCACATAGCACACTGTTTATTTGTTTGAAGAATAGCCCAAATCTTAGATCCAACAACTGGACATATGGAATATGTTTATTTATTTTTATCTTCAATGCAAAAAATAATTTGTCATAAGCTGCTCCCTGAATTTGGACTGAGTCACTGCAGAAATAAATACGTTTGTGCAATAAAGTCGTAGCATAATACCACCTTCTTTAAAAATAAAGACGTTGTTGGTTTCGTACCTCAGAGTAATTCATGCAACGGGATAATATAAGAAATGCGGAACATGCATCAAACATAAAACTTTGAAGTTGCCAGACATAATAAGAGTAACACGCTGGCCTTCCTCCTTGTCTTCATTTCTGGGTCGCTGCGATTTGATCCAATACTCTGATGTTCAAGACCCTTACGAACTCGACGGGCTAATAAAATATTTTTCACTGTCAGAACATTCAACAACAGAGCTAATACGAATGGTAGCAATGGTTTTAAACCTTCAAACCAGTCATATTGCACCCATCTTTGCTTCGTGGAAAAGCTTGGTTTCATTTTACAGAGCCATGGTACGCTGTTGATTTTTTTTTCCCTCCTGGTTCAATTAAAAAGTAGATTAGACCAGTCCTTTAACAGAGCACGGCGCCAATTGTTCAAAGCACAATGGCTCTGGTTTT
Source organism: Chiloscyllium punctatum (assembly GCF_047496795.1). NCBI lineage: Eukaryota > Metazoa > Chordata > Chondrichthyes > Orectolobiformes > Hemiscylliidae > Chiloscyllium > Chiloscyllium punctatum. Next base: position 25,821,504 of record NC_092773.1, read on the forward strand.
CTCAGTGCTGTATTTAATTTTAAGCTTCTGACAAAAAAAAACGCAACAAATCGATCAAAACTGAAAGTCACAATGAATCAGACTAACCAGACTGTGGACACATGAGTACATACAGTAAAGCCAGTAAGTGTTATTCAGTAAAATCCTGGGAAATAGTAAAAATTGATTTCCCTTATCATCACATCAAATATCATAATCAATAGTTCTGCCACTGCCGTGACCACCAGGTATCAAGAGGTACAGGGAGAGAGACCGCACGTACCACGGGAAAGAATGCCAAAGGCCATAACATTAGTTGCAAAACACAAGTGAAATAATGCTAGCCAAACGTACTCCAGGCTAAATTCCATTCTGAATGCCCTCCTTGTGTTCAGGAAGGCTTCTATCTGGTTTAATTTTAAGGACTCGTCTATTCGACAAGAAATATGATAAACTCTACTGATGTAGGTAGAATTGCAAGTGAGCTTGAGCGAGCAAAAAAAAAGTGAGCTCAGCCAGCTATGTAAAAGCAATGTTTGAAGCAAAGAATGGATAATAACTGAGTGTACAAAAATGCTGGGAGACAAAGAAAAACCACCAATAATACTTGCTTACGTTCACCAAAAAACGTTGAAACAGTTTATGTGGAATTGGCAGATAATAGATAAAAATAATCAAAAATGACAAGAGCTCTAAACCAGAAAGATTGCATTCCAGCACAACAAAGTCGAAGGAGATACTAGAACCATTATGAGATACTGATAAACAGGGACAATAGAAGATGGAGAATGTCAACAGACAATCGAACAACTGACATAATACCTAGATTTGAAATGACATTATAAGTGACTATTGCATAGGACTGTGGAAACCTTGATGAGATCTTGAAAAATAAGCCATAGAGAACTAGAAGATGCACAGCTTCAACATTTAGAGATGTAAGCAATTTGTGACTGCAGTTAAAGCATAGGTGAAACACAGAAAATGCAAGCGGGATTTCAGAAAAGAAATGACTGAGAAACATGGATTAAAGCAAAGCAAACCACGCCATTTTGAATTAAGTGAGGAACACTGAAGGGAAAATTGCACTCATAGATCTGGAGAGTAGCACAACATTGAAACGGGCCCCTCACCCCAACTGCTGTATGCTGGCCATGGTGCCCACTCAGCTAGATCCAATTGTTCGCATTGATCCATATCCCGCTATCACCTTCCCATCCATGAACGTATCCAATTTAAACAAATAATGATATTGTACCTGCCTCAACCAATTTCCCTGACAGCACATTCCATTTCCATTTACGCAGCAGTCTCCACATGAATAACTGCCCCTCGTCCTCCCTAAATCTTCCTCTAGAAGACACTTTAAACTCGTGTCTTCTAGATTTCATTTACCATCTCAAGCAAAACAACTTACATTCATCCCATCAATGCCCGCCATGATTTTTATGCACCTCAGTGAGGTCACCCCTCATTCACCTAGGTTCCATGGAATAAAGTCCTATAATGGCCACGTTCTCTCGACAACTGAGGCCGACTCGTCCTGGTAAAATTCTTGTAAATCTTCTTTATTCTCTTTCCAGTTTAACTATTTCTTTCTTATAACAGTGTGGCTAAAACTGTACATAAAACTGTACAAGTGCAGTCTCAACAACGACTTAGAAAACTTTAAGGTAATATCCCAACTCTTCGACCTCGTCAATATCTCGACCGATGATGCCAGCATGATAAATGCCTTTTTCACCACCCTGTTGGCCTGTGACGCCACTTTCGACGAGCTATGTGCTTGAACTCCTCGTTCCCTCTGTTCCACAACACACCTCAGACGTTACTACTTACGAGACAAGTCCTACCTTCGTTTGACTTTGTAAAAAAAATCATCTCACACGTCTCTGCATTGAAATCCATTTTCTAATCCTCAACACATTTCTCTATCTGATCAAGTTTCCTCTGTAAATTTTTAATCATGTTCCTTGCGATCAACGATAATTCCGTTTTTTTATCATCCACAAACCTACTAAACCTGTTTTGCACATTCACATCCAGATCATTTATCTAAATAACAAAAAAACAAAAGTCTCAGCATCATAAATATTTTGATATGCCAAAGCAACGTTATGCACCTTCGCAGATCATTAATACCAACAATCAGGTGAGGAACGCATTAAAATGTAATCACAGCAAATGAGTTCGAGAGATAAAACAAGTGGTGTATCCGTACATCAAAGAGCTGCTAAAAAAATTAATGTGATAATATCGTGGAAATTATGTAATATTGGATGCAATATGACATATTACAATCCATTTTAAAAAAAACTTCCTTATTTCATACATTACTGTCAGGTAACACCTAAAAATTCCTCTCCTTTCCCTTCGTGAAAACTTTGTTACCGTTTGAAAAATGCTTTCTTGCAATGATTCACACAGAGGAAAAAAATAAAATAAACTGCTTCAGATACTTGAAACCTTAAACAAGAACGGAAAGTGAAAATTAAGCATGCAGCATTTCGCGCTGCGTCTGTGAGAAAAGAAACAGATTTCACATTCAGATATCACCCAGGTATGAAACAGACTGTTATTTTTCACGATGCCAGATGGGAAGGGGTGGAAGAGATGGGAGGGTGCATATAGAAAAGAGAAAAATGAATAAAAGGTTTGATAGACTTGTAAGATGGATATGAAAATAAGTAATTGTATCTATGCTAAGGAAAAATTCAAACAGACACAAAGGAGAGATGGGAATACGTCTCGCAGATGCTCTGAGCTCATGTCTTCCAAGTTTCCATGATTTCCAACGTGTTACTGTACTGTGCCTTGAACAGATGTGTCCTGGTGCTTTATCTCTGGTGGAGTAATGTTTTCAGAGTGCTGCAGAAATGTCTCATTCAGACAGACAGTTGGTACAGGGCTTTAAGTACATGATGAGTATTTTTTTTCCTCTCAGACGTAAGGCAAAGGAATCATCCTTTGTGTGCGGGGTCGGGCTCCCTCAAACAGATCATATTGGTAGAGTCCTCAAATTTTGGCAGTTGCCACTGGCTGGTGGAGCGAGCGATTGCATTCTTGGCTGTGAGAGTAAAATCCTAGATAGAGATACTTCTCTTAAAAATCAAACAATTTAGATTGCTCGTGATTGCGTTTCTTTCCAATGGGCCAAGGGTAGACAGTACTTGAGAATAACGGCTCTGCTGCTTAATTAAATTTTCTACGTGGTTGCTTATGGAATGCTGCCTTAAGAGGAATAATTGTTATTTGGTATTTACATAACACGTTATCTTTTTAAATATTTGAATACAGTTACACCCATTTTTTTCGGTGTAATTTAACTATGTTGAAAGAGTGAAGTGTGTTTTGATTAAAGCTTAGCAATGCATCAGTCGAATAACATCTGCAACATTTCAGCTTACCCTTGGGTTTTCTTTTACAAAACAAGTTAGTGGCTAGGCTATCTCTATAATATAATTTTTGGGGAGTCTGTTCTGGCCCCTTGCAGCAGATAAGCCATCTCTACCGGTTCTACGTCATAAAACCATGAGGAACATGAGTAGGAATCGTCTATGTGGCCACTCGTTCCTGCTCTACCCTTCATTAAGATCATGCCTGATCCGATTTTTCACAGGTAAACCATCTTGCCTTTTCCTGTAACTCTTGTTTCCTTCATTGGTCAAGAATCTATTTAGCTTTAAGTATTTACAAGGACGTTGTCCACACCTCAGTCTTCTGGCAAGGCATTCCCTCTAATTGACGAAATTATTCCCTGGGCTAAAATTTTCGCCTTCTATTCTTATATGATGGCATCTGTTTCCAGAGAAACGGCCAATGAATATTGCACCAGTCAAGCCTCTTAATTATTCTCCGTGGTCCAATCAGACTACCTCTTGCTCTTGTTATCTGCGGTGAGTAGAGTCCAGTCTTGCCTTGCCTCTGCTCGTGAAATCATCCCTCCAGACCAGGAATCAGTCACATGACCCTTCAGTGAACGGTCTCTAATGAAATGATAACTTTCCCGAAATAAAATAATCCAAACTGATTGCTCAGTACAATCTCGGCTGTTGCTCTCGTTGCACTACCCAGGAAACGTATGTCTATACATTTGCCAAAGTGATTAGCCGATTGAGTTTAACACAAAGTCATGAAGGTTTGTTAAATAATTTCTGATGAACTACTTCCAAGAAGAAGTTTTGACGTTTTGCTTTTGCATGACACAAATAATGAACGACTTCATTGCGGCTAGAAGGTCGCATTCATGTATTTAACAAATAAAATAAAATGCTTGATAACCAATAAATTATCTCATTGATAATGCTGACTGTATCTCATTATTCCTGGTAATTCTTGTAAAATTGAACTTCTCGTCAAAAAAAACCTTTCTTATGCTTGAAGACGAGACTTCCACGAAACATGGTCGCACAATTGCTTTGTTAAGATTTCGGGCAGGTTCAACTTATTCACACCTGGGTTGGAAGTTTATTGCTGTTAATAAATCTTCAATACGTTAAGGCCCATATCCATGGCAAACACAGAACTGCGCTGTTTCTAAGCATGTGATCCCATTTCACAAAAAAAACCTTATTACGATGCAGAAGAAGGCATATCGTGCGTGTACCCTGGCTCTGCTTCATCTTCCCAAATCTCCTGACATTGTCGCATATCCCTGGACACCACTTATAATCACATAACTCTTTAACATCCTCTTGAATGTCTCAAATGAAATTGCCCACACCACATTTCCAGGCAATGTTTTCCATGCTCACCAAACTCTGCTTGAACACATTGAAACCCTTTTCGCGTTGTGAAATAATTCCATGCTGGCCAGTAAACCGTCACCAAGTCACGTTTTCTTTTGCATGTGCAAAATATGTTGACAGTACGCAGCCCGCTCAGAGTCAGTCACGAGTATGAGGATAATCCCTGAGGCACCTACATATAACAAACGCAGCATTTGAGGGGCAGGAGAATCGACGTTTTGGGCATTAGCCATTCAATCAGGTTTTTTTCTGATCTCACATTCTCCTACTTATATTTCATTGGCCCAGCTAAACATCGCCCAAAATTCGAACTTATACACAATGGGAATTAGTGGCTCACCACTTTCCAATCACCATCGTCCATCTTCCTTACCTATCCCCAAGTTCGAGTGTAAAAACCTGTTCATTGTAATTGAGCTTTTGTCTATTTGCCTCTCCCTTAAATACATTTAAGCAGTCCTTACCTATTGCGTTTGAAGAAGGAAATTCCAAAGACTCACTACCCTCTGAGAGAAGGACATTTTTTTTAGATTAGATTAGATTACTTACAGTGTGGAAACAGGCCCTTCGGCCCAACAAGTCCACACCGACCCGCCGAAGTGCAACCCACCCATACCCCTACATTTACCCCTTACCTAACACTACGGACAATTTAGCATGGCCAATTCACCTGACCTGCACATCTTTGGACTGTGGGAGGAAACCGGAGCACCCGGAGGAAACCCACGCAGACACGGGGAGAACATGCAAACTTCACACAGTCAGTCGCCTGAGGCGGGAATTGAACCCAGGTCTCTGACGCTGTGAGGCAGCAGTGCTAACCACTGTGCCACCGTGCCGCCAACTTTTCTAATTTTCTAATTATGTTTCCATTGGCGCTGATTAATTTTTAAACTATTACTGCTAGTTTTGGAATTTCTCACGAGCGGTAAGATCTGTTCCATATTCACCCTTTCACGGTAGCCTAAGAAAACTTTAAACATGTTAACTCTGACTCTTCCACCCATTAGGGGTAGGCTCGACATTCGAATCTTTATTCTTTCTTGACAAGTTGGTCCATTCGTTTCAGGTATTTGTTTAGTGAACGCTTCGGAATTGCTTCCATCATATTGAAATCTGTTGTGAAGATTGTGTCACATTAAAACAGTTATTTTATCCTTATTTTCTTGCAAGCGAGTCAGAGGCACCAAGCATTCTAGGGAATTTAGCAGTTAGCAATGGAAAGCGAGTGGCCATTTCGCCCAATTAAGTTTTTTTTCATAGTTTGGCTCAGATGTGGTAGTTTCGGGAGTCCTGGCAAGTTTCGAAGCATTAGCACATGATTCCCTAGGGACTTTCCTCTCTGAAATCTCTTTAGAAGTTCTTCCCTCATGCCTGTAAGAATCTGTTTCAATTTACCTTTTTGCCAAGAGGTGTACTTATGAGATGCCACTGGATTGGGACGACTCTTCATAAAAGGTGATGTGTCGGATTGGTTACGTTTTCCAATATTTTAAATTAGTCTTAATTCCATTTTCTTCTGTTCATCTCAAAACTGCAGTGTGTAAATGAATTCTGTTTTGCATAAAGCTGAGTGGTTTGATCAGTTTCGTTTCACCTCGATTAGCCATTTCGTAATATTCTTTCAAATAAAAAAATGTTAGTGCCTAGGCTTTCTCCTTGAAATATTTTGAGGGTGTCAAGTCTGGACTTTAACAAGTTTTAAACAATTTGATACTTTGGAGAAATAATCCTCAGTTATCCAGGACATCTTGACTCCTTGCGAGCTGCCTACTGTGGAATTTATTCTGACATATCTTGAATCAACTGACTGCTCTGAAGATCCTCTTATCGACAATGGTAATTACTGACACTAGAACCGAATGCGTGACCTGCTCTTGCAATCCTGGAATCAAGGCCCAACTAGCACAAGAACTAGAAGTGACACCGCAGTGACAAGCCATCGAGGAGGTACGACTATGTCGTCAATATCACCACTCAGAACGGTAAAGCTGACAATTTGTGCCCAGGAACCCATCAGATATGCACTTCCGTTCAGGAGGAGCAACCAACCTCTCCGAGCCAAGAGTTTTCAGTGTTTTCAAGGCCTGTGGCCAGGACCACATCAAGAGCACTCACACATCTCCCAGACCAGTGCACCTCACTCACTGATATCTGGGATTGAACAAAAGCATCCATTCTACCCAGAAAACGTGGGAGCCAATCTCGACTTCAGGTGAGTCTGAAACTCCGAGTCTGAAACTCCGAAACTTTCCCCAGCAAAATAAACACTGGGAACAGTCGATGGGTTTGAGACATAAAATGTATGGCATGAAAGCTAGACTGACTTTGCAAAGGGACTTGTGAAACCTCTGAGCGCTGTGTTTCACTGAATCATAGAAGGGAATGGAATCCCTTCAGTCTGGAAAGAGGCCCTTCAAACCCAGCAAGTCTGTACCGACCATCCGAAGAATATCCCACCCTGACCCATTCCTCTACCTTGACGAATGCACATAACTTACACATCCCTGAACACTATGGGGAACTTAACATTGTACATTCATTAAAACTGCATATTCTGGACTGTGGGAGGAAACCGGAACACTCAGAGAAAACCCACGCAGACACGGTGAGAATGTGCAAACTCCATGTAGACAGTCACATGAGGCTGGAATCGCATCCGAGTCCCTGGCGCTGTGAGGCAACAATGCTACCCACTGAGCCACCGTGACGCTCACCACTGAGCAATCGTGCCTTCGAGACATAGATCACCCTTGTTACATCAGACTATGCCTTACGTCTTGTGGAATACTTATTTCACGGAATTGACTGCCTAACATCCTCAGGCAAGGCAATGGGCTGTGAGATCTGTCTCCTTATCAAAGCCTCTTGGTGCTCAGGTGTAAAGTCTCTGGTGGTTTACTGCTCTCTGAACTTAAATCTGTTTCCAGTAAAGCGTTGTCCCTACTCCTGGCGTTGTGTGTTCACTTCCGTTATCCTAACAATCCATACATTTCCATATTTTGATCTGAAGTATTTGATGCAGTATATACAAAGTTACAAATAATCTTAAGATGGAATACCTGGACGCCTTGTTCATCGTAGTTGGTGACTTGACCCAGGCCAATCTCAAGAAAGCAATACCGAAGTACCACAAAGAAACCTATGTCCATCCAGCGGTTCAAACATCCTTGGCTATCAAAGATGCCTACCTTTTCCATTTTCCACAGACACTTTAGAACGTTTAACCACAACACTGTGTTTTTGCTCCCGACTTACAGCAGAGATTCAAACGCAAAGGCCATTAACAGAAATAGTGAAGCGTGGGTCGGAGGAAACAGAAAGTCTTCGACGGGATTGCATAGAGTTTTTGGACTGCTCCATACTCAACAACTCAGTGGCGAAGTTAATTGTGTATTTCAGGACAGTCACAGACTTCATTACTAAATTTATGTACAACTGTGTGTTGAATAATTTAATCTGCATAGTCACCAAACGGAATCTGTGTGTGAACCAAAATATCTACTCCCCAATGAAGTTCAGATCTGAGATGTTCATTTCGGCGACACTGACATATGCACTAAATGCTGGTACGAACTTTGCAAGGTCATTAGAGATGCCAAGATGCACTAATGTAGTAAGCTTGAGCACATTAAGCACATGGACACTCATTATTTATGTCAAACATTAAATGATATAACACGTTGCAAAACAAAGCCGAACAGTATCGTGGGGAGTAGAGAATCCCTACCAAATGAACTGTACGTATTGAACAGAAGGACAGTGAAATTATGTCAGTGTACCAAAATATTCGGATGCACCTGTACACTCAGTCACTGTTACAGACATTCCATCTGCCTTCGTGAATGTGAAGCCACTGAAAGAGAAAGACCCGGATGGAGTGTCCATAGACCTGCTGGAGGGAGCATCCATGGATATTTTTCACCTCTCTTCACTACCACGTAAAGTCCCCGGATGCTTCAAGAAGACATCAATCATCGAAATGCCAAAGCAAATTCGTGCAGCGTACCTCACGGTGGCTCTGGTGTCTATAATTATGAAATGCTTCGACAGTTTGGTAATAGTTCAGTTAAACTCTCAGATTGTTTTGATTTCATTTGATTCACCCACTTGTGCAACAGATCCATTTCTGTGCCTTCTCGCTGGCCCTCTAATTATTACTGGGACAACTGGACATGTAGGGTCGGCCTTTGCTCGAAACATCGATTTTCCTGCTCCTTGCATGCAGCCTGAGCTTCTGTGCTTTTTCAGCACCATACTGTTAACTCTGTCTTCACGTTTGCAAAGAAGAACCCGTACGTTAGGATCCGACTTACCTTCAATAATAGAATTCCAAATAAACTCAACCCAAACTCTGGGATCGAGGTAAATACACCCCTCTCGATAAATGGATTATTGAATTCCTGACACACAGAATACAGTCAATGAGTTCAGGCGACAACACCTCCTCCATGATAATCTTCCAAACTGGTACCCAGCAAAGCGGCATACTCAGACCCTGACCATGCTCCTTATTCACAGGACTGTGAAGAAGATCCGTACCAAGTCCATTTCCAAGTCACAAGCTGATGACACCACTGCTGCATGTCGGATCTCAAACAACGATGAGAAGGAGTCCAGGATGTGGATGACATATTTAGCAGCACCGTGTCATGACGACAATATCTCCATCACCATCAGAAAAGCAATGGAGATGATCTTTGACTGCATGAAATTCAGGGTAGGGCATAAAACTGTCTGCGTAAATATAGCTGAGGGGAAGCTGGTCGAGAACGCCAAGTTCCTTCGAGTGACACTCAGCAACTACCTGACCTGGTCCACCCATGTTGATATGATGGTCAAGAGAGTGGAACAATGTTACTTCATTATCAGGAGGCTCGGGATGTCCATCAGGATTCTGGCAGTGTTTTCTAGATGTACCATATACTCCATTTAAAATTTGTAACTTCGTACATTTCAGATAGGCATTGTTGTGACCAGTATTATCTCCATGTACTGTCCTCCATTTCAATCTTCAGTTGTATCCGTGAGGCCAACAATTGTATCATTTTTCAGAGAGTAGTAAGGATATGGAATGTTTTGCCTGCAACGTTAGTAGATTCATTATGTTTAAGTGCATTTAAGTCATCATTGGACAGGAATATGGACGTACATGGAATAGTGTAGGAGGGATGGGCTTCAGATTAGTATGACAGGGCGGCGCAACACCAAAAGGCCGAAGGCCCTGTACTGCGCTGTAATATTCTATGTTCTGTGTAAGTATGATGCACCTTATGGACATTATACATGAAAAATACTCTATGCTCCATGAACAAAACTTGTGTCACTTCTGCACAGCTCATGGATTAACCTCGCTCAAGTAGGTGAAAAATAATATCGCACATGTCAAGATTTCCGTTACCCAAAGAATTCTCATCCTCACAATGCACTAAAACTGAATGGAAATTCTGACTTTGAGGATGCTGTCGTGTCATAGTTCAGTTGTCTTACTAAGTGGAAAGAGGACCCTTTTCTGAGCTGAAAGACTTGGACAGCACACGTACCTGTGACTAGCTGACAGGTACATAGAACATTACATCTCAGTACAGGCCCTTTGGCCCTCATGAGCGCTGAGAATTGATAATATGCCACAATCAGATTATGGTTGTGTTTCAGTGTTGCAGCAACTGGAATGGAATTCAACCAATTAATCTAAATTCTGCTAGAATACCAAAACTCAAACTGAAATGAATTTGATTGTATTGACTACATCAGACCAATGAGCGGTTATGATGTTAGATATCAGAAAAGCAAGGGAATTTAGAAAATTCGTCACCGTTGACTGCCAATCGAACATGAGCTCACATGCTCTCAGTGCACTCAAAGAAATGTCTCAGAAGGCACTATTCATCAAAGGTACCATTTCCTGTAGAACAGCAAAAAGTCATAGAAGATTTGGAACATCAGAAGGATGACAACGTAAGAAACTGTATAGCCTTTGAGAGATTAATTAATGTAATATTTACTAATTGAGTTATTGGAACAGCATTGTCGCAGAGTTGGGGTCAGATCGTGATGAAGAAGTGGGTTTGGACTTGCTCAAAGATGATATTTAATGATCAGTATTAGGAAATAAGTTGTTTGCTTTCTTTAAGTAGTGGACGTCAGCGGTTTAATTTCAATAACGCACACGTTTAGCAAATTATGAGGTGAGGTGAGCTTTTCCAGGTGTTTTAGTTTTAACTAACAGAGGGTTTCGAAATACACATTGTAACACCTGACAAATGCATTCACGTCCTACAACCATTCCAAAATATCTCATGGTCACACATAATAGATTATAATATAGTATTACATCATTTATTGCCACATGTACAGAAATACAGTAAAATGCTTACAATGTCGCTTCTCAGGGCGCCAGATTAGGTTCAATGTACGGAAGAAAAAGGTTTACTTACTGCTGAACACCCAAGCGAGTCACCAGTCCATCAACTGTCCCTGCTCCGCTCCATGCCTTCAGCCTGCTTTGCTGTGCACCAAACCAGGCCTCCAACCAGCACCATCCTAGTCTTCCGTGCACCGCGTTGCTCCAGTCCTGCAACCTGCTCTGCTCTTGTTCTCAGCCGCTCCACTCTGTTCCACGGCTCCAGCAGGCTTCTTTCCATCTCTCACCTGCTCTAAGGCAAGATTTCTTAAAAGAAACACTTTAAAATCTGAGGGAAAAATAGCCAGAAGAAAAAGAGGAAAAATGAAGCAGACTCACGAGCTCAGAGCTGAGAAGCTTGAATGCTTATTAATTCACTGCCATCTTCTTGAAAATTGAAAAACAGAACAAAGTTGTCACTGGTCTCCTCACCTCTAGTTATCCCGACGTGAACACGATCTGGAACGCAGCACCCGACTCTGGCCTTTTAAAAAATTATAAAAGTAAGGATCTATGCTATACACATAATATGCCTTTGGGTGGGCTGGTTTAGGTGATAGTTGTGGACTAGTGTGCTTTGTTCAAGGGAGTATAAATGACAAGTGAATTTCTGCCTTGAGACTAAGTCCATCAGGTATGATCACATGGCCAGAGCAGAAACAGGGAACCGTTAGAGTTTCACTCATCTCTCTCCCATTGCAAATACACTTGCCAGAGTAAGGAAACATATTGCTTGAACAACAGACTCTCGGGCATTCAAGTTAAAGCTATAACTAATTTGGCGGTGAATCTAAACATCTTTTCAATCAGCTTCAATCTCTCCGGCTGTTCCATTCTCGAAATTCCCACAGCTATTCTATTTTACATTAGATCCATCACTCCATTCCGCCCTTATCTTTGCTCCAAACACATGGACTTAATTTCTTTCTTTGGAGCTGATGGTGTTAGACTGTTCTACAGAAAGTTAAAAAAAAATACAACACCAAGTTATAGATCAACTGACCGATTTGGGAGGACTAACTTTCAGAGCGCTGGTCCTGAATGAAGGAGTGGCGTTCCAGAAGTCAGGGACAGTTGCTTCAGCTGTCAAAGGATCCACGTAGCAATACATGCAAAATGCTCTCATTCTTGGAGAAAGCGTAGCAATCAGGTTTCTGTGGTGGCGGTAAGGGGACCAGTGTAAGCAATGTGATTTCACTTTCAGACTTGAAACACAAACAGCGTGTACGTTTTCCAGCTGTATCACCGCAGTCCTACCAGCCGTCACCCTTTTCCACTCCACCTCAGAAAACAAAGGGCAGCCCGATGAGGGAAATTCTCAGCTTTAACCTGAATGGCAGTGACTCAACACCGTGTCAGAGTGTATGTTGTGCTAAAATCCAATTTTGCTGTTTAGAGTCAAGACTTAAAAGGTCGCTGGCTGAAGGGATGAGGGCACATTTGATGAAAGTAGTCTAATGTTTACGTTTAGCACTCCATGATACGTTCCAGTGAGCATTCACAAAGAAATACCTAGGTTGACGGGAATAGTTAAGGATTGAGCTCTGTCCAAATTTGATCACTCATTTGATATGGATTTTAAATTGCCAGTTATATAAGCATAACCATTAATTTAAGTATCAAAACGAGTTTGGTGAGCTTCTATATTTTAGATTTTGGGTAAAATCAAAAAGGGATTAGCCTTTCGCTTTGTTTCATCATCAAACTCAGCAATAAATTAATGCACAGGATATGAATTTGTATGTAGGCTGATATGAAGATCAACTTGGATTTCCAATTAAAATAAGAGCTTTGGTTCAATTTACTGCCGGATTTCGGTTAAGAACAGATTCACACTTTTGTGTATCATTCACTGTTTGTCTAATTTGAGTGTATCATTCACTGTTTGTCTAATTTGAGTTGTTGTGTTTAATTGTAAGGAAGGACATCATTTTTTCATTCGCCTGAGGTGTAAGGTGATGAATAACGAAAGATGGAGATGCCAGCGAAGCCATTGTGACTGAAGACAACAATGCACCATGAAGGGTTAAAATCTGATGATAAAGAAGAGTTGAACAGAAAGAGCACAATGTTGATAAAAAATTTGTTCCAGATAAGATTCATTCAATAACTTTGAAAAAAGAAGTAGCGTGAAGGGAGTACTACAGGCAAGCCTCTGATTTTGTCCAGATGTCGGGTAGTTGCCAGAAGACTGAAATATCGCAACTGTCGTGTCCAAGCAAGGTTGCAAGTGTAAGACCAGAAATTACACGCCGGGTAGGTTTAAAACTGTAAAAATGTACGGAAATGACAGTTAAGGACAGAATTATTATTCACATGGAAAGTGCCAGTCCCATTAGAAAGACAGAGCATCAATTTTCAAAATGAAACTGGTGTCTTCAAAGTTAATGGAGTTTTTAGAAGAGATAACAGAAAGGTTGGATGAGTGTTGACGAGTCGACAATCATGTTTCGGTGCATTTCCACAGGTCTTTAACATGCATTTAATTTTGAATGTGAATTAGTTGGGAATAATGGACGCAACGCCTCTAGGCTGCTCTAAGTTGTTCTGTTTCCCAATCAGACAAAGCATTGGCTTGAATGGACTCTTGAGTTGCCCTCTAAACATGGACTGAATCGCTCTATAAATAAATATGACTGTGCAACAACTCAGATTGTGCAGCATGAATCCAAATCTTAGTAATGTGAATTCCGAATTGTTGTAGTCCCTTGCATTTTCTCCTGTAATGCTATAAGAAATCTATGACATGCACCAACTACAGAAGAATGAAGCTGCCGGATGTTCTGATGTAAAATAACAGAATCTACTCTCCTACTCTCCATTTCTGTGTCATTAAAATTATCTTTGATGTTCTGAATTCTGAGTCTGTTACAGATGTCTCTAGTTACTAAAATGTGTCTAATCGTCAGAGCATTCAACAATAAAATTAAAACAAATGGGACAAACGGGGCTGTAACCTTAGCAAACTAATAAATACAACCCATCCAATATTAGTATAATAGAGCATAACAGAATCATGGCACATTGTCACTTATGTATCTATGTTCCTGTATAAAGTACTGAGTTATGTTTTTAAACAGAAGAGGACACTGGCTTTTGCTAGAACTACAGCTGCGGTTCCCTCAGAGCAATATTTTGCCCTTCGATGTTGATAACAAATCGATAAAATCGATAAAAGGTGTAATTAAGTGTGAAGCCGACAGGAAATTCTGTGGTCGCCCGAAACCAAGCATTGATAACACTACACACAAGTGTAATGAGAAAGATGTTGGTAAATAATAAAACGTGATCCACCACAGTTTGACCGCTGTAATAATGTATAGCAGATCTGCCATAGCCATAGCCAGAAGGTAGTGAGTGGTCGAAGAGGAAACACCACATCTTGCATGAGAAAGGAACAACATCGCCATTAAATTAACTGTAAAGGGGAGAGATAAACGAGAGCAATAACTGATAAACCATTCACTGTGACAATGATGCAGCGTTATCACTTGTTGTTCGTGAATCACAACTTAGATACTTAAAACTCTAGAAGAAGGATACCAGCAGGATTCAAGGATGAACAAAATAAAGTAAAATAATTTCAAATGGTGATTTTATAATTTACAAATCTCAGACGGTAAAAGCTGAGTCACTCATGACTAGAGACAATTTTGGTGTTATTTTCAGAGCTTGCATTGACGGTGAGTTGTAGGTTTGGATTAGGAAATGGCTGGCTGGAAGACAGAAGGTAGTAGTTGATGGTAAAGGTTCATCTTGGAGTGCAGTTACTAGCGGTGTTCCGCAAGGATCTGTTTTGGGACTATTGCTGTTTGTCATTTTTATAAATGACCTGGAGGAGGGGCTAGAAGGTTGGCTGAGCAAGTTTGCGGATGATACGAAAGTCGGTGGAGTTGTTGACAGTGAGGAAGGATGTGTCAGGTTACAGTGAGATATAGATAAGCTGCAGAGCTGGGCAGAAAGGTGGCAAATGGAGTTCAATGTGGGTATGTGTGAGGTGATTCACTTTGGTATGATGAACAAAAAGATGGGGTACTGGGCTAATGGTCGGATACTTGGTAGTGTGGATGAGCAGAGGGATCTTGGTGTCCATGTACACAGATCTCTGAAAGTTGCCACCCAGGTAAATAGTGTGGTGAAGAAGGCATATGGCGTACTGGCTTTTATTGGTAGATGAATTGAGTTCCGAGTCCCGAGGTCATGTTGCAGTTGTATAAGACTCTGGTGCGGCCGCATCTGGAATATTGTGTGCAGTTTTGGTCCCATACTATACGAAGGATGTGGAGGCACTGGAACGGGTGCAGACGAGGTTTACCAAGCGGTTGCCTGGCATGGTAGGAAGATCGTATGAGGAAAGGCTGAGGCACTTGGGGCTGTTTTCATTGGAGAAAAGAAGGTTTAGTGGTGACTTGATAGAGGTGTACAAGATGATTAGTGGTTTAGATAGGGTTGACCATGAGAACCTATTTCCACGTATGGAGTCAGCTATTACGAGGGGGCATAGCTTTAAATTAAGGGGTGGTAGGTATAGGACAGATGTTAGGGGCAGATTTTTTACTCAGCGAGTCGTGAGTTCATGGAATGCCCTGCCAGTAGCAGTGGTGGACTCTCCCTCTTTATGGGCATTTAAACGGGCATTGGCTAGGCATATGGAGGAGAGTGGGCTAGTGTAGGTTAGGTGGGCTTGGATCGGCGCAACATCGAGGGCCAAAGGGCCTGTACTGCGCTGTATTTTTCGATGTCCAATGTTCGATTAAATCATTTAATTGATCATCAAAATTGGTAGCTATAAGCAATGGAGTAATTGGAGTTGTCTGATTTTCGTAAGGCTCATAAATTGCAAAAAAGAGTGCAAGAGAGGGAATAAATTACAAATGGATTGATCGTTAACACGAAACAAAACACAGTGAAGTGGGTATTCAAGAATCCAAAAAGCTTGCCGGAAGATAAGAAGTTCTGTTCAGCAAGTAATTACGATGAGCCCATTATCCTTTGCACTTTCCATGAACAGTATATAATTGTAAAGCAGAGACACGTTATCAGATTTAACAGACGCATACAAATTGAAATTATGCTCATTACAGAGCGAAAATGAAACAAACTGCGTTGTCAATCATTTTTCACAAGGAGAGATTAAAAAGGTAATTAATTTTGAACATATAATATTCTGCTAAATTTTACTTTGATTCCAAGATGTACGTTTCAAAGTAAATCTTGGAATTTATAGATACGTGAATTAGGATCAGGAGTATCATATTCATATCTTAAAAACTCATTTGGAATTCATTCAAGACGTAGCTGATCTGAATGTAACTCTAATGCAAGTTCCGGAATCTATGTGCTTAACTAGAATTTATTCACATTTACCTTGAAACTAGTTAAGGAATCCAGAATCACCATATCTTAAGAACGTTAAATCCAAATATTCGCGATTGATGGGGCTAAAAAATAATCGCTTATTTTTCTTTAAATAATTTTCAAAACAGTATCATTCGTTTCTGAAAGCGTCTGTCACGCATTGTCCTCACATTTACGTTGTCCCTGCATGGATCCTTGTGGAACACCACTTGTCACAGGACTGCACTTTGAGAAACTCCCTTCCACTACTACTCTCTGTCACCTGTTGCCCAGCCAGTTCTCGACCCTTTGAGCTAAAACACCATAGAGCCCATTTAATTTTACCTTCCCCATCAGTCAACCATGGGGCATCGCGTAAAACGCCTTACAAAAGTCCATGTATGTGACATCTACATCTCTTCCTCCATCAACCAACTTTACCAACTCCTTAAATAATTCTATTAGGTTTGTAAGACTTGCCCTTCCCTGCACAATACCATGTTGCTGATCACTGATAAGTCTATTTCCTTCCAAATGGGGAGCATATCCTATCCCTCACTACCTTCTGCAGCAGCTTCCCTACCAGGCTCATAGGGCTGCAATCATCAGGATTATCCCTGCCAATCTTCTTAACCAAGGAGACAAAATTAGCAACTCTACTGTCCTCCAGTCCTGTGTTCAAGGATGCTGCATAGATATCCGTTAAAACCCCAGCTACTTCCTCTCTTCATTCCCATTAGGACCTGGGGACTTGATAACTTAATGCCTTTCGAATACCTAAGACTTCCCCCCTCCTTATGTCGATTTGACCCAGAGTAATCAATGGTCTATCTCACACTTTAACATCTGCCATGTTCCTCTTCACGGTGAATGGCGATGCATTCACCATTAAGAATCTCACCCATTTCCTCTGATTCCAGGCATAGCTTTCCTCCTTTGTCCTTGAGTGGGCCAACCCTTTCTCTCGTTACCATCTTGCTTCTTATATATGAATAGAAGTCATTGGGACTTTCATTAATCATGTTTTCTAAGAATATCACATGACCCCCTTTTAGCCCTCTTAATTCCTTGTTTCAGATTAATAAAACATTCCCTTTTTTTCCAAAGGTTCGCCTGTCTTCGATTGACTCGACTTTACGTAACCATCATTTTTCCTTTTGGCTAGTCTCACTTTTTCACCTCTCATCCATGGTTCCTTAATCTGGCCATTTCCATCCCTCATTTACACAGTACATATCTCTCCTGAACTCTAATCAACCTTTGTTTAAAAGTTTCCCATATGTCGAATGTGGATTTACCTACAAACAGCTGCATCCAAACCTGCGTTCCCCAGTTCCCACCTAATATTGGTACAGTTGGCCCACCATCAAATTAGCACTCTTCCTTTAAGACCACTCTTGTTTTTGTCCATGAGTATTTAAAGACCTATGGAATTGTGCTCACTATTCCCAAAGTCATCCCCTACTGAAACTTCAACCATCTGGCCGATGACATTCACCAACACCAGGTCCAAAATGGCGGCTTCCTGAGTTGGATTCTTTACGTATTGCACTGAAAAATCCTCCTGGATACATCTTACACATTCTGATTCATCCAGACCTTGAGATTCATCCAGTCAATATTGGGAAAATTAAAATCTCCTGTTACCATCACCCTGTTGGTCCTGCATCGTTCCATTATCTGTTTTCATATTTGTACCTCTATCTCAGGTTCACCATTGGGAGGCCTGTAGCACATCCCCAAATTTGTTACCGCTTGCTTCCTATTTCTGAGCTCTGCCCATATTGCCTCAATTCTCCAGTCTTCCCTCATGTCCTCCTTCAGTACAGTTGTGCTATCTTCTTTGAGCAATAAAGCAGCTCCTCCACCCTTTTTACCTTCCTCTGTATCCCGCCTGAAGCATCGATATCCTAGGATATTTAGTTGACAGACATTCCTTTCCCTCAACCAAAATTTTGTAATAATAATAACACAATGCGCATAAGTCCTAAGTTCATCTGCCTTACCTACTATATTTGCATTAAAACAAATGTACCTCAGACCGCCATTCCCTTTGCATTCATCATCTGCTCCCTGCCGACTCTTCCCTTTGACACGCTGACTTGATTATATAATTCTTACAGGCTTTCATTTCTGCGCCATTCCGGTCCACTATCCTCCTCATATGGATCCCAAACCCATGCCACATTAGTTTAAACACTCCAAAACTGCGTTCACAAAATCACCGACAAAGACATTTGTTCCAATCTGGCCCAAGTGTAAACTTTCCCGTTTGTAACAGTCCCAGTTCCCCCGGAATCGGTCCCAATGTCCCCAAAAATCTGAAATCCCCTCCAACAATATTTCTCAAGCCACGCACTAATCCTTCTTATTCTGTCATTCCTACTGTGACCAGCACGTGGCACTGGTATCAATCCTGTGATTCCAACATCCGATGTCCTCCTTTTAAACATGGTTCATTACTCCCTAAATTCTGCTTGTAGGACCTCATCCAATTGTTTTACCGACATCATTGGTGTCGACATGAACCAAATAACATGGCTCTTCACTCTCCTCAATGAGAAATTTCTGCAGCTGATCCAACAAATCCCTGACCCGTGCACCTGGGAAGCAACAGACCATTCAGGAGTCTGATTTTCGACCACAGAACCGCCTAGCTACTCCCATTACAAATGAATTCCCTCTGACTATAGCCCTTCCAAATTTTGGCCCGCCCTTCTGATCAGCAGAACCAGTCAGGGTGCCAAGAACTGCAATGACTTCATACACGTTCTTTATCTTTTAGTCACTCATTCCCTTTATCGCTCGGCAATTCCCCATGATCCTCTCAGCATCGCAAATGCAACAAAGCGAGTCCATCCACAGGTTCAGGCTTGTCATGTGTTTTTAAAAGAGCTTCGACTGGACACACTTACTGCACGTGAAGGAGCGAGGGACATCAGCTGGGTCCCTGAGCTCCCACATTGACCTAGATGAGCATAACATGGCTTTAAGATCTCTTGCTCCTTTTTATTTTAAGTGTTATCAATATTAAGAATATACTGAAAGCAAAAAGAAAGAGTTACCAATCAGAGGATAAATTTATAAAAGTAGAAAATCCTTACCTCATCAACAGAATACAGTCTCTTTTTTGGTTAGAGGAGGAGGACTGTTAAGAGGCATTATATGTCTAGTGTCTCGGCTTCAGCCGCTGGTCAAAAATATCAGCTTTACAAATGGTTTGCTTACCTTCCTGGCAGATCCAGTCTTTCTTTACTCCGTCTTCTCTCCTCGCAATTCCTGAAAAAAAATGGAGCACAGGTTCCCGAGGTAAGTCACATTTCAGTGTGGACCTTATCTCTCAGCAAACCGCCGTCCTCTCTCCCTCAAAAAAGGAATAAAATTAGCAGGCGGGAGACACCTTACAAAGATTTTTTTTTAACATTGAACTCCATTAGTTGCACTTGTATTTTCCATTCTCGTTTAAATGGAACTGGTAGGCAGCAATTGAAATACATGAAGTCATATATTAGAAACTAAATATTGCCTTTGAGATTGGAGATAGTCAAATATCTTCTCTCGCTCGTTGCCTCGGCTTTCTATGCTCGAAAATCTTTTGAAGCAAATCAGAGCCCATTATGGAATATACTTCCTGCTCTTCATCTGGAACAGAACACCTCGAAATGTTAGAAGATCGTATGCATTTCCAAACCTTTAAAATTGGGCTCATTCATTGGATTTTCACGGAGTTGTGATGTAAGTTGGTTTGCAGGCATTTTCATGTCAGGTAGGATATTTTATTTGTCTTTCTTCAGGATGGGAAATCAGCCAACGGAAAAAATATGATGCAGAGTTATGCCGTCAATGGGAATGGTAAGAGTAATTCAATGGTAAATGGGACAAATGGATACTGCTGAGAGAAGACGTGTCTGAAATAACTTTCTTTTCACTGCACTGCCATTTGAATTCAGTTTTCGAGAAAAGACTTGAGAAAGGGGAACGACAATTTATCCATGATAGCACGAAATTCCAGAGCGAATGGCCAATCATTGGTGTGGATACACAACGAGAACATTTGACTGTCTTCCTCAAACCCAACAAGCAGACTCACAATTACCAAAGTGTGACAAGCAGTAAATAGGGACTGCCATCAATTATACTTCTGCTGTTGTTCGACGTTCATTAGGAAAGGAGTTGGGGCACATTACCTGAGCCAATTGCCCGTGCCGAAGTCAGATGCAACAGAAAATAATACTCTTTAGAGGATAATATCGCAGAGGAGACACCAAGAAAAGCTGAGGAGCTACAGGAGAATGCACAGCCTTCTCGGGGGCTGGGTACGGAGTTAGTACCAGATCACTACAAATAATTCGCCTCTGTATTTAAGTTTTTCTCAGAAAAAACGGGGGAGAAGAACAAGAAGTTCAAATTTTGAGAGTTAAGGATTTAACCTTTCTCTGAATGAAAGAGATGAGCGGATATGCACTCTTTCTAATCTGTTACCGGGAGTGTGATAATATGTGGTATCGATGGACAGAAATTTAGCGCTAGCCTATGTAGAATCAGGTTGGAGTGCGAACTCAAGACTGGCGAATTTATAGTGGCAGTGATTGACACAGTTTCATTACCAGCAATTCACATTATTCTTGGGAATTATTTGGCAGGATCAAAGGTGGAACTGGTACCCTTTATTATGGAGAAACCCAAGGAACAGAGAAACTCAGGAGTTAAAACAATAATATTCTGGTATTGTTCCACACTGTATGATAAGCAGAACCCACTATCATAAATCATAGCACGAAGCGAAAATTAAAGAGAAAGATGAAGGAGTTGAGGTTCAGTTCACGGTCACCCTGGTTGACGCAATGGTGCAGGAAAAAATGCACTGAACAGGCAGAAGTGTTTACTCCTGAAAGTCTAAGAGACTCGCAACAGCATGAAAAGACAATAAAAGATATATACGTGGATGTCGACTCTGAAAAGGAGACTGAAAACATTTCGTAGGGTTATTATCTGAAAGACAAAATCCGAAGGCGGAAATGGAGATCACGGCAATTTAGTGCAGAGGAGAAATGGGCCAAAGACAGGAGATGGTACGGGGAACAATGTAGGAGGTCAACTATGGGTTTTGAAAGACTCAGGCTAAAATACAAAAACACTTGTATTGGTCTAGAATGTACAACGATGTGGTTGTCTTTTGCTGTGCGTCGCATACATGCTAAATGGTGGGTAAGCCACAGTCGTTAATAAAACCAGAAACGTTGTTGCCAATTCCCCCATTTCAACAATCTTTCACGTGGGTTATTATTGATGGTGTAGGTACCCTCCCAAGAGCTAAAAAACGGGTCCAGTACTTGTTAACCATAATGGATGTGTCTACCAGATTTCTGGAGGTAATTCCATTACGGAGTATCAAGGCAAAATGGGTAGTAGAGAAGTTAGTAGCTTTCTTCACATGGCATGGACTACCCAGAGATTTTCAGTCGAACCAAGAATCAAATTTTGCAACTCTTTAAGGTGGATATGCAATGCTGAAGTCTACACCACTTTAAATACAGTGTGTATTATCCTGAATCCCAGGGAACTTTAGAAAGTTTGCATTATACTTAAAGACCACTTTGAGAGCACCCTGTTAGGAGTACCAGAATGAATGAGATAAAGACATCCCAGTCGTATTGTTCGCCATTACAGATGCCGCAAACGAATCTACCCAATTCACACGCATTGAGTTAATATTCGGGCATGAACTGAGAGGCCCTATGAAATTAATTAAAGAAAAATTGGCAGTACTGAAGTCAGAGATCTCTCACTAAGATTATATACTGGAGGTGCAGGAGGGGTTAAGTAGAGTATGTATGTAAGCTAAACAGTTTAAGAGGGCACAGTGTAGAAAGAAGCAGTTGGCAGATAAATTCACTGTGACTTGTACGTTTTCTCGAGGGGATCAGTGATAGTAGATCACTTCAAAGTCAGATTTCGAGGTCCCCATCAAATTGAGAAAAAATGAATCATATTAACAACTTAGTAAACATGCCACATAAAAAAAGAAGATATTGGGTATGCCATGTGAATATGTTGAAAATGTATTGGAGTAATGACAAAGAACTGGAGAAATGGTGTTAGTTACAACCCCACAGAATGAGGAATCAAATCCAGACGATATGGATTTTGAGGTCCCTCTAAATAGTTTTAATTATTAAGACTGGGTTAGTTTAGTAAGCTATATATCTCAGGAACAGAGAACGCTGTTGAAAGATTTGATATTGCAGTATGAGGACGTATATAAAATCAGATGGGGAGGACAATGCTATTATATATGAAGCAGATGTAGGAATAGCCCTCCAATAAAACAACACAGTTCACAATTTAATCCCTCCAAACTTCAGACCGGCGCAGATGGAGGTTCAGGCCATGCTCAACGTCGACATCATCAAAACAAGCTGGAGCGAATGGAGTTTGCCAATCGTCTTAATTCCCAAACCGGACAAGGTTTAACGATTCGACTTGGGTCATGGGAAGATCCATGCCATTAAAAATTCGGACCCATACCAAATTCCTAGATTGAAGGACTTTCGAGAAAGTCGGTCAAGCCAGTTACGTCACAAGTTTTGACTTAATGCGTGGTTACTGGTAAAGTGCATTGATCAGAGACGGGGAAGAAATTTCTGCATTAGTAACCCCAA
Organism: Chiloscyllium punctatum; assembly: GCF_047496795.1. NCBI lineage: Eukaryota > Metazoa > Chordata > Chondrichthyes > Orectolobiformes > Hemiscylliidae > Chiloscyllium > Chiloscyllium punctatum. The sequence goes on from NC_092773.1 coordinate 25,844,633, forward strand.
ATGGGCGATATCAGTTTCAAGTGATGCCCTTTGCAATGAAGAACGCACCCACCACAATCCAATGATCCGTGAACAGTGCTGTGGATTAGTTATCAAACAGTGTTGTTTATTTGGACAATCTTTAGTACGTTCTGGAAAGATCACATGGTGCAGTTGACAGAGCTCTTGCATTGACAGCGAGAAGCAAAACTGTTGATAACCTTAAATAAAATGAAATTTGCGAATGCGGAGGTGGCGTTCTTGAGACATAACGTGGATTGTGAAAGTTTCATGCAGGGAACTGAATGCAAAGACAAAGGCGATTAAGGAATTTCTACAAGCAACTTCGAAGAGAGAATTGCGTCGACTCTTAGGACTCAGCAGATTCTATTGGAATGTTGTTCCAAACTTCAACATTGTAATATCAACGGTAACCAATTTGCTGAAGCGGATCACAAAATCTCCGTGGACAGAATAATGCCAGGCGGCATTCGACCACTTGCAAGCCACATGAACCTCCGAACCTGTTTTAGTTACACCAGACTTTTCAAAACCTTTTAAAGTTGCCGTCGAGGCTAGTGACATAGGAGTTGGAGCTGCACATCTACAGGAAGATGAGGATGAGATTAAACTGCCTGTTGGTTACTTTTTGAAGAAAATCAACATTCACCAGAGGAAATATTCCAGAGTTGAAAAAGATCTATTGAGATTTGCATTGGCCTTATTACATTTTATTATGTATGCCACGAACAATGTGTCCGAGAAGGTTGATCACACGGATCACCATTTACTTATCTTCTTAGAACGCTTTCTACACAAGAATATGAGATGATTGCTTTGGAATCTTATGTTAGATCTTTAATTTAAAAATTGTACATGTTGCAGGACGTAAGAATGTAATTGCAGATGCATTATGGCAGATGTAACTGACAAAATTTAGATGATATTTATCTTTATTTGATGTTATATACATGCAGGCAGTTACATGGGAAGACGTTAAGGTGACCTTAGATTAGTGTTATCTGTCTGTTAGGATAATGCGCTTAAAATTAGAGATAAATGAAGCCATCTTTTCATTATGGTGGTTCATTTTTTTCTTAAAGGTGAAGGTGTTGTGACGATGTGGGTGTACTGTACCATCAAGAAAATTAAAAGCTAGCAGAATTACCTGATCGTACCAATTATTCTCAAAAAGCTACAACACAGCCTGTGGTCCAGTAATTAGTACAGCTGGTTGTCTGGATACAAAGACAGATTCGAATTAGGCCAATCAGTTTCAATTATACCCCCCAAAATACCAAATTCAAATCAAGTTTGAATTTAGTATATTGACAATCTTAAAAGCCAATGACACAATCCGATGCTTTGGGGTTGTAAGACGGGGAAATTGTACAGTTGAGAGGAGAACTGCTAACAGATCAACAGATATAGACTGCCAGTCAGAACTATCTGAGAGGTGTCTGTCTAGAGAAGGCGTTTACACAAAGTCATGGACGCCAATCTCGAAAGCAAACCTGCAAAAAACAATTCGACCATTGGCTGGTTTTGAAATTTGAATTTATCAGTAAATCTTAATCAGGGGTTTTATCAGACTGGTATTATGGAAGGGAAAGTAAAAGGGAATATTTGTGAGTTAATTATTCATATCTGAGAAATAAAGTTGCTAATTTTGCCAGATAGATAGATTAGATTACTTACAGTGTGGAAACAGGCCCTTCGGCCCAACAAGACCACACCGCCACGCCGAAGCTGTAACCCACCCGTACCCCTACACCTACATCTACCCCTTACCTAACACTACGGGCAATTTAGCATGGCCAATTCACCTGACCTGCACATCTTTGGACTGTGGGAGAAAACCGGAGCCCCCAGAGGAAACCCACGCAGACACGGGGAGAACGTGCAAACTCCACACAGTCAGTCGCCTGAGGCGGGAATTGAACCCGGGTCTCCGGCGCTGTGAGGCAGCAGTGCTAACCACTGTGCCACCGTGCCGCCCACACAGATAGATAGATAGATATATAGACAGATAGATAGACGGATAGATAGACAGATAGATAGACAGATAGATAGACAGATAGATAGACAGATAGATAGACAGATAGATAGACAGATAGATAGATAGATAGATAGATAGAAAGATGGATAGAAAGATGGATGGGTAGATGGATAGGTAGATGGACAGGTAGATGGATAGGTAGATGGATAGGTAGATGGATAGACAGATGGATAGACAGATGGATAGACAGATGGATAGACAGATGGATAGACAGATGGATAGACAGATAGATAGATAGACAGATAGATAGACAGATAGATAGATAGATAGATAGATAGATAGACAGACAGACAGATAGATCGATAGATAGATCGATAGATAGATAGACAGACAGATAGATAGATAGATAGATAGATAGATAGATAGATAGATAGATAGATAGATAGATAGATAGACAGATAGATAGACAGATAGATAGATAGACAGATAGATAGATAGATAGATAGATAGATAGATAGATAGATAGATAGACAGGTAGATAGATAGATAGACAGGTAGATAGATAGATAGATAGATAGATAGATAGATAGATAGATAGATAGATAGATAGATAGATAGATAGATAGACAGGTAGATAGATAGATAGATAGATAGATAGATAGATAGATAGATAGATAGATAGATAGATAGATAGATAGATAGATAGACAGATAGATAGACAGATAGATAGATAGACAGATAGATAGATAGATAGATAGATAGATAGATAGATAGATAGATAGATAGATAGATAGATAGATAGATAGATAGATAGATAGATAGATAGATAGATAGACAGGTAGATAGATAGATAGATAGATAGATAGATAGATAGATAGATAGATAGATAGATAGATAGATAGATAGATAGATAGATAGATAGATAGATAGATAGATAGATAGATAGATAGATAGATAGATAGATAGATAGATAGATAGATAGATAGATAGATAGATAGATAGAAAGATAGATAGATAGATAGAGCATGTCTGCGTATGTTCGTGCATTTAAGTGAAAAGGAACCACCAAGCCTGTGTGTGTGCGTGTAAGACAGAGAGAGGGAGAGCATGCTCGTGTGTGCATGTGCCTGAAAAAAGAGAGAGAAGGTGCCTGTGTGTGTGCGTGTGTTTGAGTGTGTGTGTGAGACAGAGAGACCTTGTGTGTGTGCATGTGCGCATGTATGTCTGTGAGACAGTGAAAGACCGTGTGTGTGTGTGCGCGCATGTGTGTATGATGTGAAAGGTATCTTGCCTGCGTGTGTGAGTGATAGACAGACCATGGCTCTGTGTGCGTGTTTGTGTGTGTGTCTGTGTGTGTGATATATCGACAGATAGAAGGACAGAGAGAAAGCGAACGAGAGGGGTGTGCATGTGTGAAAGAGAGACCATATATGCGTGTTCATGCATGGAAGAGAAAAGGAGAGACCAAACATGTGCATATGCATGCAAGAGATAGAGAGTGACCATGTTTGCGTGTTTGCGTGGGGGTGTGGGGGGGGTGGGGGGAAGCGTTGGAGAAAGAGGGACCATGCTTGTGTATGTGTGTCGTTTTATCCTACACTATCTATCACACAACTCACTTGTGTGTCATTGGGAAAGTTACTAACCTACCCTCCCATCTCGTCGTGCAAGACATTTACAAAAATTCCAAAGAGTAGAGGGCCCAGAACAGATCCCTGAGGAACACCAATTGTCGCTGATCTCCCCGCTAAATACTTTTCAGTTGCTACCATCCTCTGTTGTCCAAGGTCCAGCCGATTCTCTGCCCATAAATGCAAATTACCATGTAACTTATGTCTCATTAGTTTCGGAATGAACCCAGCATGGGGAAACCTAGTGAACACCTTGCTCAAATCCAGGTGCATCACATACACTGCTCTACCTTTACCAATGTGTTTTGTCACATTGTCAAGGAATTCAATAAGACTTGTGAGGCATGTCCTTTCAATCGCAAAACCATGCTATCTCTAATCGAGTTATGCTTTTCCAAATGATCATAAATTTTTGTTTTGCAGAGCCTTCTCCAACACTTGACAAAACAGTGACTGATCTGTATTGCCCAGAATTATTCCTATTCCCTTTAATCAACGTAGGAATTGCAATTGTGACCCTCCAGTCATCTGGCACATCTTCAGTAAGCAGCCAGGATGCAACAATCTCTTCTCTTGTTTTCTGACGTAACCCAGTTTATGTCACGTCTGGTCCAGTACTTACCTATCCTTATGTTTTTCAACATTTTCAGGACATCCTCTTCCTTAATCAATCTGTTTCACACTGTTCTCACAAACGTCATGGACTCTCCCCGGAGTCTGAAGCAATGTATTCATTCAGGACGGACCATATCTCCTCAAACTGGAGGGACGTTTTCCTCCACTCTCTTCTTGTTGCTCACATAACTGTATTGTTTTCCTTAAGCCTACTCTTAAAGCTTTTCATGCGATTTTTTGCTCTCCTAAGTGCATTTTTCAGTCCCTTCCTGCCTGCTTTGTTACCTACTTGAGACCTGTCTGACCTTTGCTTCCCCAACCTGAAGTGAACTTCGTTCTCCCTTTTGACTAGATGTTCAACATCCCTTGTCAATTAGGCTTTCTTCACCCTACTATGCCTTTCTTGACGCAAAATTATATCTCCCATTTTATAATCTATACTTCGGTCAATGAAGAAGAGCATTCTATATGTCTTCTTCACAACATTATCTATATGCACTGGTTCCTTTCACATCTTTGCGTTTCCACAAGACATCACACGTCATTTACCTGTCTCACTGTAATCCCATTCATGTTCATTATTTTTCACTGATTGGTCTACCTTCATTTATAAACTCTCATTTATCAGAGTTAAACTCTATCTGAAACTATCCTGCCCACTCCATCAAACAATCCAAATTATTTTGGACTCTCAAATGTTTTCTATAATATTCACTGCATGGCTAGATTTTTCATTATCTGCAAATATCCCAGTTATGCTCCCAAGTCCAAGTCCAACTGTTTAATGCACAAAACAAACTTCAGGGAGCCCGGCACTGAGCCGTGCAGAACATCGTCGTCGAAAGCATAGCACAGGGGGTCAGACAGCATCCGAGGAGCCAGAGATGCGACGCTTTGGTCATAAGCCCTTATGTCTGAACTACTGTGCTTTTCCAGCACCATATCCTCGACTCCGATCTCCAGCGTCTGCAGTCCTTTCTCCTGCAGAACATCTCCTGATAAAAGGCAGATTCTCAAGACAGCATTTGACTGTTAGCCCTTGTTTCATGTTACTACCTTAACTTTGCATTCAAGTTGCGGTATTATTCTAAATCAGGTGGGCTTTTACAATATAACAAGGAACAGGTAACAAACGTCGCTGGCCTTAGTGTACGAGCGATATTTCGTTTGAAAAAATACCCTTCTCAGAGCTTATAACTTTTATTCTTATCGTATTCGTACATTTTGCCCTAACTGCACCAAATCAAACTGAGTTGTAATTATTATCCCCAATATTGTCTTCTGTATTGTCATTCACCTTTCCAAGCTCATTGCCCTTTTCTATGCCTAGGATTCCTGCATTTTTGAACTCCGAGGTACAGGCTACGAATTGGTTTCTTGAATGCATTTTAATAGTTTTGTTACCCCTCGAGTTGCACAGTACAGCTATCTCTGTTAATATTTGAATAGTTCGAATCCCTCACCAATACTGCCCTATTTTGCTTACACGATTCTGTAATTTGGTGACCAACTCAATTACTCATCTTGCTTTGACTGTTTGAGGGCACATAGTGCACAGCATTTTATTTGATATTAATTCTGCCCGTATAGGATCAGTTCATGATCTTCCAAAATCTCATTCATGTTGACTTGATTACTTCATCAATATTTCCATCAGCCCCTGCTTCCTCCTACTCTATCTCTAACTTGCGCAACTCCTCTATTGCCAGAAATAGTGATGTAATTCATAAATGAGAGCAGACATAAAGACTAAAGGAACAGTGTGATCTAGTTTGGCAGAAATATATCATAGGATTTAGGATAGTATCAAGTATGAGAATAAACCAGTCATGGCTGACGACAGCAGTTAAGGGGAATGTAAAGTTGAATGAAAAAATCCCTAAAAGAAGGACAATGATAATGAGATTCCCGCAGACGGCGATAAATTCACATGCCACAACGGAGGAGACGGAAGGCGAACGTGGAAAATCAAAACCGACAATAAATGCACTTCCTTCACTACAAACGCAAGGAAGAATAGGGTAAAACTGTAAGACGAAAATGGAATCAGGATAAATATTCATGGGGAACAAGGAAATGGCAGATGAGGAAAACCGATCGTTTGCACAACACTTCACAGTGGAAGAAAGTTGGGCTATTATGTTATTTAGAAATAGCAGGGGAACAGAATTAAGAACCATCGCGATTCCTAAGGAAGGTATATCAGCCAAAATAATAGGGGAAAAGGCAGACATGTCTCCTCTTCTGATGACTTATATCATAGGTCTCCTAAAGAAGTTGTTACATGCACGCGCACACATGTTGTCGCAAGACACCGGTGAAGTATGAGATGGCTGGAAAATCGCCTGGCTAAGACTCCTAATGAAAAATAGAAGCATGTAATTTATTGGAGGTGTCAATAAAATGGATAGAAGGAGCCAGTATATTATTGTATTTCAATTTCCAGAAGGCATTTAATACCGTACCTCACAGAAGCTTAAGTGTTAAGAGGTCATGTAATATTTTGGTGTGGATAAAAAAAAAGATTAATGGGCAGGAAACAGCAAGAGCGGGTAACGGTTGGGTTTTCAGCTGTAAGGTGGTAAACCATGAGTTTCCACAGAGATCAGTGATGGGATCGCGACTGTTCACAATATATTCTAATTACATAGATTAATGAAGCCAATACACTGCAAACAAATTTGCAAAGGACACAAAAATAGGTGGAAAGGGAAGTTGCAATAGGGACATAAACAGTTTAGGTAAATACTAATAGGTGAAGGGAGTGAAAAAACGTTTGCTAACTAATGTATGATGTTGGGAAATGTGAAGTTGTACACTATGGAAGGGAGATCGAAAAATAGCGTTAGATTATTGAAATGGAGAAAAAACTGAAGAAAACTGCAATAGAAAGGGAAGACAGAAATTTAGCACAAGAGTTTACTGCTAATTTGGTTCAGGTGATAGTGAGAGTACTGTAAGCAGTTGTAGTCTCTTATTTAAAAGGTATATCATATGGTCTTCTCAGGTACGTTAGACAACATTCAATAAGATGTCCTCTGGAATGGAGGAACTTTGTCATGAGCAAAGGCTAAGCTGATTGGGACTCCAGTCACTGGAGTGAAGGAGAATGAGAGGTGAACTCATTGAAATAGAGAGGATTTTAAATAGGCTTAACAGAGTGAATGCTGAGCGAATATTACTCTACGTGGGACACTCTGGGATCGGAGCAATACCTCAGATTAAAAGGCACGAACTAAAGCCGGAGATAAGGAGGAATGTCTGCTTTTTGAGCGAACTCTGCCGCAGACAGCTGTAAGGGCGGAGGTCTTTTTCCAAATTTCATGTGAAGAATCAATACATAGATGCTCAATCAACTGTGTCTCAAGGCTTGCAGGCAAAGGTAGTAAAACCGATGCAAGGATTCTTGCATCAGCCATGATCCAATTGAATGTCACAGCTGAATTCAAGGGCTAAATAATCGAGTTCATGTTTGGTTTCCTGTGCTCCTATGATGTCATGGTTGTATAATTGACTGCCATTTTAATTAAGAGTCGCAGGCTGGGTAGATGATATTCGATGGTGCATTGCATAATGTTCTTTAACTGTTTGGAGGAGGCAGGGACGTAGTGGGGTCAATGGGGTCTATGGGGTTCAGAACCCTAGCAAAATGTTCCAAGGACACAGCCTCATAAGAAACAAAGGCTGTTTATATTAATTCTGTTAAATATGGTGGCGGAACTATTGGAGGGGTTGTTAGTGGTTAACGATGGGCGTAATTGTGTATGTTTAAAAATGTAACGGCATGGAAAAGGCAGATAGGACATAATGTTCTGCCGTGCTCGAGCGTTCAAAGCGCAGGAGCATCGATTTTAGGAAGCAAGCAGCAGGTTAGATTCAATTGAATACAACAGTTTTTCAATCAATGGTTTGTGGTCGTCCAGAAGTCCGCCTGTCAGGCTGGGAGAGACAGAAGAACTCAACTTTGAAGAAGTAGGTAAATATTCGCTTGTGTCGTTAAGTCATTCAAGGTTATGCGAACAGTGCTGGAAATAACATTTGAATCGTCCGCTGATTGGTTTTGACTGGACTTTAGGCTGTTGACATCGATGATTCTCTGAATATGTTGAGAACGTACGTCGGTGACAAAAAAAAGTTCCACAGCTTCGTGACACTGACTGAAGACATTTCTCCTCATCCCATTTCAAAATAGTCTGCCATGTATCCTGAGACATTTTCCTTCGTTCGAGGCTCTTTTGTTGGAGGAAAGATCCTTCTTGCATCTGGCAAATCCACTGTTGTTCGAGTCTGATACTATTTAATCAGATCCCACCCTTGTTTTTCTGGACCCCAGAGAATACAGGTCCAGTCGAACTAACCTCCTCTTTTTGGGGCACTTCTACCATATCTAATATAGGCATTGCCATTTTGGCATTGATGTCCATTCTGAAGTGGAAAGATCAAAACTGCCCGTGGTACTCCAGGTGTTGGCTCACCATGTTACTAAGTAAAGTAAGTCAGACCATGCCTTCATTCTCCCGGCCTTGATTATAGGATTTGAGACATCATGTTGTGGCTGTATCGGGCGTTGCAGATCCCACTTTATGAATACTGCGTAAATTCTGCTTGACATTGCATAGGAAGGATGCATTGCAAGTAAGGTTACACGGATGTTGCGTGGATTCGTAGGCTGGAATTACCATTTAATGCCCTTTAATCATTGTGTATAAGGAAAAGCAAGTCATGTTGTAACGTTTTAGAAATTCCTTTTGAACACACGTGGAATATTGCGTCGCGTTCGGGTCACCACACTACCAGAAGGATATGGATGCTTTGGACAGGGTCGCGAAAATGTTTACAGGGTTGTTGCCTGGTATGTGGGAAGTTAGGTTGAGCTTGTCCAGAACATTGATCAGGAAATTGATGTGGAGTCTCCTGGAATTCTTTCTCCAGTACTGATTACCCAATTATTGGAAGGATATTATTAAGCTGAAGAGTGTTCACTAGAGACATACCACCATGTTGCCAGCTTTCAAAGGTTTGTTGAAAAATCCAAGAATGGACAGGCATGAACCTTTTTCCACTGGAGTGCAGGAGACTGAGAGACAACCTGATAGAAGTTGGGACAATAATGACAGTCACAGACAGAGTTAGTGGTATTAATCTCTTCACTCTGATGGGCGGATTTTAAGACTGGGGCAACGTTTTTTAGATGAAAAGAGATTTTTCAAAATGACAAGAAAGGATCATTACTTACACAGAGGATGGTCGGAATGTGGAATGATCTCCCAACGAAGTGGTGGATGTTGGTAAAATTATGTTGTTTCATAGGCATTTGATTACGTACAGGATTAGGAAAGGTGTCGAAGGGCATGGGCTAGGAACAGGCAGGTGGGGCTAGTTTAGTTTAGGTTGAGAGTCGGCATCGACTGGCTGGTCCAAAACATCCACTTCAGTGTTATTCGAAGCTAAGACTCTATGATTTTACCGGAAAGTTGGGTTGATTGAGTCTGTTTTCACTGGAACGCAAGAAGCTGAGGGGGCAACATGACAGAAGTTCATAGGTTGACGAATAGCTTCATTTATAGAAAGAGTGGAGAGGTGAAGTACGAAAGGATATAAGTTCAAAGTGCGGGCAAGATGTCAAAAACAGATGTGTCAGGCAAATGTTCCATACAAAGTGTGGGTGCCCGGAATGTCTGCCAGAGATGACACCACACGAACATTCCGACTCAGTTGTGCATATATATGATTTGGAAGGGAATAAAGTGATACAGATCCTGAAAGTGAACGCAGGTTTAACATGAAAAGAAAAAATATGTTGGCACAGGCTTCGAGGGCCGAAGAGTCTTTTCCTGTGCGGAATTGTTCTTTCTTCTTAAGAGGTCGGGCTTGTTTCCCAGCAGCATAGCAGGCTGAGCGCAGATCTGATAGAGATTTATAAAATCATGTGAAACATTGATTCAGTGAATATTGAAGTTCTTTTTGCCAGGACAAGTGAGTCCAGAACTATTGGGCATAAGTTTAAGGTGAGATTTGTTACGACACGGCGTAAGCCATCTACTAAGTTAAAGCAGCAACACTGAAAAGAGTTACCCCGTGCTGGCCTGTTAAAATTCAAGAGGGAAGGAACTACTCCAAAAATCACTATTTAAAGTAAAAGCTAACAAAAATTAAGAACTCTAACAACGAATAATTAACTAACAACTATTTACAAATCCTTTTGCTAAGCCTTTTCCCTCCCCCTGTACTGTGCAGGTCCAATGAAGCCTCCGATTAAGATTTACCCAAAAATCATAAAACGAAACTTCGAATCTTCTCTTTGTGCCTTCCTGTGTCGATCTGCTCTTAGAACATAGAACGTAGAACAATACAGCCCAGAACAGGCCCTTCGGCCCACGATGTTGTGCCGAACATTTATCCTAGGTTAAGCACCCATCCATGTACCTATCCAATTGTCGCTTAAAGGTCACCAATGATTCTGACTCTGCCACTCCCACAGGCAGCACATTCCATGCCCCCACCATTCTCTGGGTAAAGAACCTACCCCTGACATCCCCCTATACCTTCCACCCTTCACCTTAAATTTATGTCCCTCTGTTGTACCCGGGGAAAACGTTTCTGACTGTCTACTCTATCTATTCCTCTGATCATCTTATAAACCTCTATCAAGTCACTCCGCATCCTTCGCCGTTCCAATGAGAAAAGGCCTAGCACCCTCAACCTATCCTCGTACGACCTATTCTCCATTCCAGGCAACATCCTGGTAAATCTTCTCTGCACACTTTCCAAAGCTTCCACATCTTTCCTAAAGTGAGGTGACCAGAACTGCACACAGTTCTCCAAATGTGGCCTAACCAAGGTCCCGTACAACTGCAATATCACTTCACGAATCTTGAATTCAATTCCTCTGCTAATGAATGCTAAAAATTCGATGTTATTTCTTTTTCTGTGCAAACTCCTTCTACAGGCACGTACATTTCAGGGTGTTGTTACTAGCAGCCAACATCTGTTGTTCTTTTAGCAGTTATCTATCTAGCTCTCTGACGCTCTGTGTAACGGATATTTTAAAGCCAAAACATCGGATCATTTCATAGGTTTTAATATTGTCGAAACAGTATATTCAAACTTGATTGGAGTTTTGTATCTTGGGAGGTATTTTGAACTGATTGGCCGAATTTAAATTTGTTTTTTCTTTAATCCAGGTAACACGGCTCCTAGCTAGTTCTTTGACCAAGTGTTATATTGTTACGTTGTTCAGAACACTGTGCAAGCCTGAAATTCCCGTTCCCATAAAGGGATAGTACACCCAGAACTTCATAATAGAAGGTAAAGATTAAAATGAGACCTGAGCGGCATTTATTTCACACTGACAGTGCTGTGTGTATGGAATGAGCTTCCAGAGGAAGTGGTGGGGGTGGGTACAACTCCACTATTTCACAAATATCCGAATGGTATATGAATAAAAAGGATAGATATATTTGAGCCAGTTACTGCCAAGTAGCTTGAGTTCATATTTATGATACTTCGTGGCAGATGAGTTCTATTGAACAGTCTGCTTCCACGTTGTATCACTCGATGACTCGACTTACCCATTCTCTCATTGCTGTATTAGTAGACGCGCAAGTTTCTTTTAAATGGGAGAGACACTTGAGATAATGTAAATCGATGTGACAACATAGAATAGCTGAAGGAAATTATTAGAGTGGATTCTGAATGGATATCAGCCGTAATACACAAACAGTGCAAATTCATGTCCTGTTTCTGACAATATTCAGAAAGAGAAAATAAATCTGGCAGTGTGTTATCTTGAGAAATCTGAACACATTTGCAGCATCCGCTGGAGGCTTTGGATTTGAGAGAGAAATTGAGGATGGAGAGTTGATGGAGCAATGTAGGAATTATGTGGAGAGAAACAGAAATTGAGGATTATAAATGCGAATAAGAAAACCCCTTCATAGTTTATGCTTTTAAACAAATTGAGGCATCTGAAACTGAGAGGATTAATCAAAGGTACGAGGGTAAATGGAGAGAGCAGTTCATAAAACACAGTGCGTCCTCAGCTCAATTAATAAGGACATAGACGACAATTGCAAGGAAGTAAGGCGGAACTTGTAAAGGATACTTATCAAACCTGATAGGATATTGTGTGCATTTGTGGGTGTGGCATTATAGTTAGATGTGAATGCATTGGACTGAATGCAGAGGGGATTTACAAAAACGGTTTCCGGGATGAGAAACTGTTGTTGTGAGGATAGACTGAAGCCGTTTACAGAGTTCACCTTGGATGGAAGAAAGCTGAGAGGAAGATCAAATAGAAGTTTTCAAAATCGTGAGCAGGCTGAACAGAGATGACTGTGAGAAGCTCTTTTCAAAAGTAAAAGGAACAAGAAGGTGAGGGAATTGATTAATTTTTATGTGCAAAAGAAGCAAAGGTGACGTGAAGGAAGACATCTTCTTTACTCAATGAATGGTTAAGGTTCGAATGCATGACTAAAGTTTATGATGGAGTCGGGTACAAAAAGAGGGATTAGGAAAAGAAAATTAGTGCAGGGAATGGAATCCAAAATGAAGGCGCCAAAAATTCTGGAAATGACAGCGAGTCAAGCAGCATCGGTGAAGCGAAAGCAATTTAGATGACTTTAACGTGTTGCTATTGTATCTGAGTCCACCACTTCCACCCATTGCATGCAAAATCTGCCCTTATGGTCCCTTCAAAGTCTTTTCCATGCCATCTAGAATTTGTGCAGTCTGGATGTAGGTTCCGGGATGGTGGAGGGGTGGCGTGGGATCTTTGGTTATTCAGGCTATCTATAGCCTTTATGATTTTATAGACTTCTTTTATGTCAATCACCAGCCACCGATGGTCAGGGTAAGCAGACTCAGCCGATCCAGTTTTTCACCATAGCTCGAATCCTCCGACTCTGCATCATGCTTGTCATTCTTTTCCACACACTTTCAAGTTATAGCAGGAACACCAAACTAATCAATGTCATGTATAGTCACAACATGACATCCCAACTTCAGCACTCAATGTAAAGATCAATATCGATAGAGCACACCAAATGTTTTCTTCAGTACCTTGTGTACCAGTTACTCCACCATCAACTAACTATGAACCTATACACACGGTCTCTTTGCTCGGCAACACTGCCCACATCCCTACAATTAAATGTATAAGTTCTGTTATGATTTGTTTTGGCAAAATTCAACACCTCACACTTGTCTAAATTAAACTCCACCTGCCATTTCGCACGCCATCTCGCCATCTGAACCATGTTCCGTAGAGATGACATTCTTCCATGTCCACAACAGTACTAATTTTGGTGTCAACTGCAAACTAGCCAACGGTTTCCCTGTATTCACATTGAAATCATAGACTCGTCAAGTCTTAGACACTTACAGCGAGAAAGCCGGACGTTTGAGCAACTTGCACTTGTTGCCCAGTTTTAACAATTAAATAGCTTCTGATACACTGCATTTGGTTAATACATTTCCATTCTACAAAGCTGCCTGAATGTTTTTAAATGACAAAGGTGTATTCTTTTCTGGCACTACTCCTCTTCGGCAGGTCCAGAAAAATAAATGCTCATCTGGATCTTTACGCATCTGCCCCTCTCACCTAAAACTATACCTTCTATTTTTAGACTCCGCTTCCGGGGATAAAATTATTGGTTGTCTACCGTATCTATACTTCTCATGATTTTAAAGACTCTGTCTCCTACTCTACATGAAAAAATGTATCCGCCAATGCAGACATTCCTTTTCATTCAAATGTTCCAGTCCATTTACGTTCGATCGACTTCTTTTTCATTCTGGATTAGTGGTGCTGGAAGAGCACTGCAGTTCAGGCAGCATCCAACGAGCAGCGAAATCGACGTTTCTGGCAAAAGCCCTTCATCAGGCTTTTGCCCAAAACGTCGATTTCGCTGCTCGTTGGATGCTGCCTGAACTGCTGTGCTCTTCCAGCACCAATAATCCAGAAGTTGGTTTCCAGCATCTGCAGTTATTGTTTTTACCTCGTTCTTTTGCATTCTTTCCAGTTTGATAATGCCCTTTCCATAATACTGCGAGCAGAATTGAACACGGTCCTCCAAACGTGACCTCACCAATGTCTTGACCAGCTGCAGCGCGACATCCAAACTTCAATACTTAATGTTCTGAACAATGAAACGAAGCATGATGAAAGCCTTCTTTACCAGGAATAAGTGAGGAGTGCAGATGCTGGAGACGAAACTCTAGAATGTGGTGCTGCGAAAGCACAGCAGATCAGGCAACATCAGAGAAGTAGGAGATTTGACGTTTTGTGCATATTTGTTACTCCACTTCCAAGGAAATGTGATCCTGTACACCGTGATCTCTTTGTTCTATAACTCTCCACAGGGCCTTACCATTGACTGTGGAAACTTGCCCTACTTTGACACCAAAATGCAACAGCTTGTATTTATCTAAGTTAACTCCATTTGTCTTTCCAGCGTTCTCTGGTCCACATGACCAAAATCACGCTGCAATCCCAGATAACCATTTCAGTGTCCACGACACTATCAATCTTGATTACTTTTGAAACCTTAACAGCTATATCTCCTAAATTCTCATCCAAATCATTGAAAGGAATGACGACTAACAATGGATTCAGTACCAAACCCTACCTCAGACCTCCAGTTCATGTCCTCCAGTCCACAAAACAACCATCTATCACCATCCACTGTCTTCGATCGTCGAAACCATTCTGGCGAGCTCCATTTGCTTAGCTCACCCTGGATCTCGTCAGATTTAACCTTAGGTGATACGAAACCATTCCGATATATTCGTCCAAAGCGCGAAACCATGCAGATTGCCCCAAATGAGTGCTTACCTCTTCGAATGCCTCCAAATCCAACCTCTCAGAATACCCTGTAACAACTTATCCTACATAGTCGTTTAGCTCACGGTATGTCATTTCTCCGCATTTCCCAACAGGCATTCAAAAATAATGGTACTACATTATTCACACTCCAATCTTTGGAAACTTCACTGGTGGTTGTTGATAATATTTTCATAAACGGCACCAATCTTTCCTCCCTCACCTCCGACAAAAACCGGGGCTACACCTTATAAGCCAGGTGGGATTTCTCTATCGAAAATGTTTAAGTCTTCTAACACCTCCCCTTCAGGGTATGGGGCAGGAATGAAAGATAGATGTTCCAGGGTTTAGATATTTCAAAAAGAACAGGGAAGGGTCTAAAAGTGGAGGGGGTGTACGAATGTTTATTAGGGCGTGCATCGCAGCTGCCGTACAGGAGAGTGTTAAGGAGGGTTTGCCGACTGTGTCAGTATGATTGGAAGTCAGGAACTGCAAAGGAACAGTCACTTTGTTGTGTATTTTTTTTCTATAGACCGCACAGCAGCAACACAAAAGTGGAAGAACAGTTTGGGCAGCAGATCTTGGAAATGAGCAGTTGTAACAGAGTTGTTGTTATGGTTGACTTCAACTTTCTCAATATTCATTGGAATTTCCTTCTTGCAGAGGGTCTGGATGGAACTGATTTTGTCGGGTGGTCGAGGAAGCATTTGCTGATTCAATATGTCGGGAGGCCAACTGCGGGGAAGTCATATTGGATTTGGTGTGGGAAACGAGCCAATCAAGGTATCATATCTCTTGGTGGGAGAGCGTTTCTGTGACAGTGATCAAAACTACTCGCCCTTATCACAGCCACGGAGAAGGACAGGAGCCGACAGTTTAGGAAGGCATTTAATTCAGGGAGGGGAAATTATACTGCTGTTAGACAGGAGTTCTGAAATAAAAAAATGGCACAATTGATCTACGGGAATTGCACAACATAACTGTGGAGGCTGTTCAAGAAGCACTTGTTACGAGTGTAGGATAACTTTGTCCCAGTGTGACTGGCAAGGAATGAGGTGAATGAGGCTTGCCTGCCAAGGGAGAGGCGCTTCTCGTGAAGAGGAAGAGGAAGAGGCTGACTGAAGATTGAGGAAGGAAGGAATTGGCACAACTTTAGAAGAGTACAGGGTAGTTACGAACGAACTCAAAATGGACGAGGAGATCGAGTAGGGGGCAATACACAAGCTTGACCAGAAGAATTACAGATAACTAAAGTTGTTGTAAATTAGCAGTAGAATAAGACTATAATCAGAGTGAGGGTTGGGCCGATCAGATCGTGATGGGAACTTGTGTCTAGAGTCTGACGAGGTAGGGTGGCACTAAATCATTTTTGCTTCAATACTGACTTGAAAATCAAACTTCTTGAAAGTAAGAACCCCGTGGACCAAGTCAAAATGCTTTAGAAGATTGATGTTTAGAAAATGGATAAGCTGTAAGTTTTGGTAGCATTATGATACATCAGTCCTACAAATGTCCAAATGTCCTACAAATGTATGGGAAGTGAGGAATGAGCTTGCTTTTCCTTTTGAGTTGAGATTTGCATCTTCACTCTCCATGGGAGTAGAACTGGAGTATTGGAGGATGCGCATGTTGTCCCTCTGTTGGGAATTGCAGACCAGTCAGTCTTACGTCAGTGGTAAGCAAGGTACTGGAAAGCATTCTGAGAGATCGGATTTATGACAATTTGGAAACAAATATTGTTTGTTAAAACAGAGTCAGCATGGCTTTGTGAGGGCAGGTCATGCCTCACAAGTCTTGTTGAGTTATTTGAATATGACGTAGGTCGAGCAGTGGAAGTGTTGGAAATGGATTTCAATAAGGTACTTAATAAGGTTCCCCACGGTATGCTCATTCAGAACGTTAGGAGATATGCGATACAGGGAAATGTGGCTTTCTGCTGAAGAATTGGCTGACGAAAAGAATACAACAGGTAGTAGTTTATGGAAAGCATCCTGCCTGCTGGTGGTGAAGCGTGGTGTCCTTCTTGGGCGTCTGTATTCTTTGACTTTTTATAAATGACATGGATGAAGTGGAAGTGTGAGTCAGTAAGTTTGCCGATGAACAAAGGTTGTTGCTGTTGTAGATAGTACCAAGAGGTGTTGCATTCTACAAAAATACACTGGCAGGATTCAGAGCTGGGCTGAGAAGAGACAGTTCGAGTTCAACCTGGATAAATGCGAAGTGATTCATAAATGAAAGCCAAAGCATCATACTGCTTCTGAACAAATTGGGTGGCAACTTTGATGGGTCTACGTTCGTGGATAGCAAGATCCCGCTGGACCTCCACACTTCCTTGAATGCTGAAAACATTCTTAAAGACAGCATTCAAGGAAGTGTGGAGGTACAGCGGGATCTTGCTCTCCACGAACGTAGACCCATCAAAATTGCCACCCAATTTGTTCAGAAGCAGTATGATGTTTTGACTTTCATAAACGGAGGTTGTGATCAAAAGCAGCGAGGTTTTGCTGCAGCTCAGTGAAACGCTTTTTGACTGCATTTAGAATATCATGCACAGTTCTGTTTGCCTCATAATAGGAAGAATGTAGATGCTGTAGTGAGAGTGCAGAGTGAATTTATCAGGATGCTGCCTGGATCGGAGGGCTTGTTGTATGAACAGAAGTTGAGTGAATTGGGCTTTTCACAATGGAAAGAAGAAGGAAGAAACGTGACTTGACAGATGTGATTCCCTCAGTGTTTGAGGGGCCAGTCCATTTCCAAAACATGGGCTTTCAGGAGATGAGACCGGATTAGATTAGATTAGATCAGATTAGATATTTGCACTTGGAGTATTTTCCTGCTCACTGGGAACTGGAAATGAGCCTGGATTCTCACATAGTTCAAAGGGAGCAAACCATGGCTTTGTGCTTAAATGCCCGGACGAACCATTGTGAACCAAGCCTTTTGTAAGATGCTTAACACCTGATATTCTGCTTCTCTGATCGACTGGGTCCTTCTCAGAACAAAAGATTTTAGCAAAATTAAACCCAAAATGCACGACATTTTCTCTCACTTAGTCTAAGATTTTTAAATTCTAAAGTCACAGGCTTCGTACAGCGCAGATGGACGTCATTTTCAACATTGTATTTCCATTGGCTGTTCAAGAGGGTATCGTTGCCTGCTGCCAATTTCCCAAATTTTCACAAAACTCTCTTCCATGCTTTTCACTGCAGTACAATACATGCTCTTCAGTGGTGATGGTTGTTTCTAATCGTTTCTCCCATCTCCCTGTTTACCACTTGATTTGTGTTTTTGTACAATTGTTTAAAAATGCTTTCCTCTGTACAAAGAGCTGCATGGTATTTGTTGATTGTCTACAGCATTTTCATCAACTTCCAGTTTGAATTACAGAGTTCCATTCAGTCAGGGATGAATATTTCCTTTCACAATCGTCATCCATTTACTTAAACTTGTCGAAGTTCCTTTCATTTTCTTTGTGAATCGCTTGTTGTCATTTTACGTTTCCGTGCAGCTGTCGCCCTCTTTTTCGACAAACCGTCGATTGCATTTTGAAAAAAGAGACCTAACTTAACCAGACCGTTTCACAGCATTGACCAATTTCATTAATTTTCTAATGATCCTTCAATTAAAAGATTAGTGCTCTCATCTCATTTAAGTGTATCTTTGTGAACAGTATGCTCTTTGAGAGTTGTGAAATGTCACGATTAGAGTGCAGCACAGTTTATTTACCATGCCGAAAATCACACAACACCAGGTTAAAGTCCAACATGTGTTTTTGGAGGTACTAACCTCTGGGGCACTGCTCCTTCATCATATTTACCATATTAGTATTTCTATTTCTTTACCAGTCCACCAAAACAAAGTGTGCTCTCACTTGATTTTTTTTATTTAAGTGTATGGATTCGGTTCATTTCTATGTTTATCGCTCTCAAACTGGACGAAATTTCATCATTTTGTTATCACTCTTGAGTAGTGAGCATGTTAGTGAAGCTTGCCTTATGCTCCATCTTACACTTACACACAGACATGGAGAGAATGTGCAACTGACACACAGACAGACCGAAAGATGCGCACGCGCACACACAAACACACACACGCAAGTGTTTGGATTCAGCAAATATCCGCATTATTGGTACAATGCAACCAACTGCTCTGCAGAAAAATATGTCCCACAGGCAATTTAGAGAGGCAAAACTCACAGATTTGAAGCGCTGGATGTAGAATCTCGTTTCAAAAGTGCATATACTCAGACATCAAGAGTGCAGGTTTCATCGTAATCGAAGCAGACTTGATTTAATCCATTTGACAAGTGGAGCAAAGGTATACTTCACCATATTCTATAACTGCTCTCTGAACTTGGGATGTGAGATGACATAAATTTTCGTATTTGTGCAGCAACTGAGGAGCTACAGCATGTAGCCAATTTCCATTACGGAAACTGGTAGATCAAGGAATTGACACCCCACACGTACCATTCTGCAATTTATGGGAAACATCGTTGATACTGACCAGAACAGTACAAAATTCCCTGAGATAAGAAACAATAAAATGACGGAATTTCTTCGACTCTTCATCCTAAGTCCCTGCTGAAGTTCGTATAGCTTTGATGCTGGAGTCTCTTGCCGTCTTTGCCAGTCACTTTAGGGTTTCTGATCGTTAAAACGCTGAAAAGCAGAAAAGGAAGAAAGAAAACTCCCGTTGTTAGGATGCAATGATCTTACTCAATTGCCTCCCACTCCGGAGAAGTCTTGACATCTCATTTTCAGAAACAAAACCATGGTCTGTTCAGCGGGTAATATTTCCCTTTGAATATAAAATACCACAACATTTGCTTCAAACAACTCTACCCCGTACCATTCCTAGAACCACAGACGTTGCTTTCATGTTGGAATGTTTAATTTCCAGATTTGGGCAGCAAATGGCCACAGATCGATCAAAGGTGAAGGTGACGGTGGACAACACAGAACAGTCAGTGGCTGCACAAAATTGAAACGTCTTTCGGTTCAACTCGTACATGCCGACCAAAATCCCAATTATCTGCTCACATTTGCCAGCGATTGGCACATATCCCTCTGAACTATTCGTATTACACACAGGGATGGCTTCTAAGAAATGATGCTCTTCCTTATAGACAATTGGAATGTGGCATAATATGAGGTAATGAAAATAACAGGAGATCTGCTATTGACATGGCCATCAGGTAGTGAGTGACACATTTGTAGAAACCCCATTTTTGCTGGATCAATATCACAACTGTTACTACATTAGCCGCAAGGAAAACAAACAATGTAGTTATATTTTCTGCTTGGAATAATGTCAGTTTTCTGGAGCATTGTCTGAGATGTACAAATGACACTAAGTTCTAATTAATGGAGCAAGGGATTGTGCCAAGGCTAACGTTATTTGTTGAATTGAAATATTACCATTCGATATTAAAATGATTTTTAAAATGTCTGTTCATTTTTTTCTTATGGTTTCAATTAATTTTTCACAGTAGCCGAAACCACAGGAAATCATGTTTTTTACGGAATGCTGTACAGAGATAAGTCGCAGTGGATGCTTTTCGTTCATAGAATCATCGTATGCCCTCAATGTGAAAGAGTCCATTTATCCTAAACAGTTCTACACCAACCCTTCGAACATTATCCCACCCAGAACCAGTGTCATCCCCATAAATCGACACTTCCCATAATAATGCATTTGACCATACGCATCCCTAAACATGAAGAAAAAAATAGTATGGCGAATCCATCGAACCTGCACACAGAGCCCAAGCGTCATAGAGATGTACAGCATGGAAACGTCATTCGGTTCAACTCGTACATGCCGACCAAATATCCCAATTATCTGCTCACGTTTGCCAGCGATTGGCACATATCCCTCTGAACTATTCGTATGCACATACCCATCCAGATGCCATCTAAATGTTGCAATTATACTAACCCCCACTATTTCCTCTGGTCGTTCATTACATACACGCATTAACCTCTGCATGAAAGATTGCCCCTGAGGATGTCTGACACGTTTATGGACGTGATCAGGCACCCTCAAAGTATCTTAAGCAGGTAGACTAGACACGTCTTCATCTTATGTTAGAGATAAAACGTAAATTTCTGTGTTCAATATAGAATTCAACTGGCCAAACTACTCAGCAATAAGCAAAGCACAGGTTTCCTGATAAAGGGCTTGTGCCCGAAAAGTCGATTCTCCTACTGCTCGCATGCTGTGCTTTTCCAGCCACCACGTTCTACCTTATATCTAATCATTTTTAACTTTTTGTGCGTGTGTTCAAGCGTCCGTACCTCTGCCTGACAAAAGAGGTTGCAAAACATCATTCCCGGGATGAGAGATCCCGTTGCTGATGTTGGTAGCCTTTCCACTGCTGCTAGAAGTTTAAAATGAGTCCAAAGGTGGAAGGTTGGTTTCCATGATGGGTTGTGTACGCAACTCTGTGTAGTTCCTTACTGTCGTGTGCACAGCAATTTTAAATTGTGCCTCAAAATATTTTGTTGAGGTTCCTTTCGAGTATTCCAAAATTTCTCAGGTGCCTAAGGAAGGAGAGGCGTTGTTGCACTTTCTTGAACGTCGCATCAACGTGGGAAGTCCAGGACAGTTTGTCGATTATTGTCACTCCAGGAACATCGTGGTCTCCACACTTTCGATCTCAGTTCCATTCATGCACGTCACCTGCGTTTTCCTGCTGCCTGACTAAGGAGAGGCGCTGCTGTACTTTATTTAATGTCCAGGTCAGTTTTTTCATTTGTTGTCACTCCAGGAAGGTGACCGTCTCAACTCTCTCAATCCCAGTTCCATTCATGCACGTCTCCTGTTCTCCTGCTTTCAGTTTGATGTCAATGATCGTAGAGATGAGAAAAAAAAACTTTTCGGGGCAATACGTTGGACTATAGAATATTTAGATAATAACAAAGAAAGCATGTTTAGTAAGTTTGCGGATGACATAGAGATTTCTGATCAGTGTTAAGCGAAGAAAGTTATCTCAGATTACATAGAGATTTTGACCAAATGAGTCGATTGGCTGAATAGTGGCAAATAGAGTTTAATTTGAATAAATGAATTCCGTTAAAAAATCAAAGAAAGACAGGGCTTATGGTATTAAACGTAGGGTATTGGGCAGAGTTGCCAAACAGCTGCACCCAGCGGTTCATGTATAAAATGATTCAAAATTTGCATCACATATGGATGCTGTGGTTAAGAAGGCATTAAAAAGCATGCTTTCTCACATTACTCAAACTCATGAGAGCAAAAGTTGGAATGCCATGTCGAGGATATACAAGATGTTAATGACACATCATCGGTAACACTGTGTCCATGAGGTTACAGTTAAATACACGAAAAATAAATATTTGGAGGGATATTGGCCAAGAGCAGGGAGGTGAGACTCATTTAGATTGGGAGCATTCTCGGCATTGCAAGGTTGGACAGACGTGTCCTTTTCCGTGTGGTATGACTGTATGACTCTGAGACTCTCAATCAATTCTGAAATTTGCATCTTTACAGATCAAAGACGATATATCCTGCCAAGCCTATTTTTTTTCCAAGTTCGTACTACTGCAATTAAAACTATTATTTCTCCAATATAGGAATGAATGAACGAAAATATCTTCATACACATTCCGTTGCTCAACACCTTGTGAACGTATTTTCACTCCCTGCCCGGCGCCCTGCCTCACATTGGACCGTTTGCTTTATATCATATTTCTGAGTCCAACATTCAAAACACATCACTTCACCTATCACTATATTTCATAAATAGGAGGCCAAGATATGGGAACGTACAATATGTAAGATGGGTTTTAATTTGCAAGACGGCAGGAGTTATTCTAATGGAGTCAGTCAGGCAATTTACCGTGGTTCACTGCAGCCATCTGATGTGAGCACAGCAATGTCATTTACTTCATAAACTGGAAAAGCCACGGAAGCGTATGGAATTAACAGTCCATGTGCTTCCAACTGCAGTGGAGATTCACCAGACTGATAGGTTGAAAAGAAGGGTTCAATGACGACAGAGTGAAATGATGCAAATCCCGTGTTATACCCCTGGAACATAGAAAGATTTCTAGCCATTATAGTTTTTGAAATAATAATGGAAATTGATATGTTAACTGGAGAGACAAGATCTTGCTGCATCTGGAAGGGGAAAATTATTTAATTTTTTAACAATGCCCTCGGTTCTGATATAAGTTAATAGTTCTGATTCTGTGTGATCCCACGTTACAAGAAAATCATGGAACAGCAACACCTTTTAAATCAGTTTGACCGGAACCCAGTTAGAGTAAATGCAGGCAAGCGATTTTTGCATTTTACAACTGATTGTCTATTTTAAGCAACAGCTTTATAGCCAACTCGTGTTGAAGAAACGAGTATTATAACTGAACCGACTACCGGAAACCCTTTGGAAGTCCCCATGTCATCTTCAGCATGGCTTTCTCTATTTAATGCACGACCTCCAGACGATTCTCAATAAAGAATCCCAGGTCACGTCCAACATGAGCGTCGTTTTGGAATAAAATCCTACGACACACTCTCTAACAAACATTTATAACACAGGTCGAATTCAGGTTTCAATAAAGAATAAAGATATGTCTATTGCTTAAAACAATGAGTTTATCTGTACAAAGCCCTCATAAAATGCTGCAAGGGCTGGAACAGTTAAGCAATATTCCATTGGAAGTATTGCGAGATCGTGAATCCAAAAACTCAGCTCCTGTTCTGGGGAAAAGAGCTCGTACAAGCCACAGCAGAAAGAGATAATCAGATGCACAGTACTTAACCAGACCGTTGCTCCAACTCATCCATGCCATCCAGATACTCTAACCTTATCTAATCTCATTTGCCTGCACTTGGCCATTATCCTTGTAAACGTTTCCTTTTCATATACCCACCCAGATACCTTTTAAATTTTGCAACTGCACTCGCCTCCACCACTTCCTCTGGCAGCTCATTTCATACATGCACCCTCTCTATGAAATGAAAATGCCCTTTCGCTATCGATTAATTCTTTCCCTTCTCATCCGGAGATTATGCCCTGTCGTTCTGTACACCTCTATTGCAGCGAAAAGACCTTGTCCTTTTACCATATCCACACCCCTCTTGATTTCATAAAGCTCGATAACTTCACCAATAAGGGTCCAACGCTCTTGCAAATACAGTTGTGGAATTGGATTTCAATTAAAACATAACTCGAAAAAAGGATATACTGATAGCTATGAAATCATTATGGATTGTCAGAAAATCCCACCTGGTTCACTAAAGCACTTCAGAGAAGGAAATCTAGCATCCTCACCTCGTCTGGCCAAATTGTGATTTCAGATCCACAGCAACATGAATAAATCTCAGTTGCCCTCTGAAGTGTCCTAGCAAGCCAGTTAGTTCTACCAATGGTTACAAACACTCAAAGAAACTGGATGGATTTCTTGGCATCGTTCTCAGCATCAGAAAAGATATATCCCGTCCACACTGCACAGTGCTCCTCAGTTTGTGGGCTAATTCTAAAATTGGAAGAGATTTCTGACAGACTCGTCAAGCTTCCATAGACATACTCACGGAATCGTACCCAGCCAATCACCAAATGTGGATATGTCCTGTCTCACCATCAACACAGACCCAGCAGAGATGGCGGCACCATGATATGCAATGGAGAGGCAGTTGCTGTGCGAGTCCTCAAAACGTGTTCCAGACTGCACGACGTCTCATGGCTTCATGTTAAGCATGGACAAGGAAATCTCTTGCTGATTGACAAGAACCGCCCTGCCTCTGCTGATGAAAGAGTGGTCCACTTCGTCGAAGAGCATGAAGAGAAAGAACAAAATGTTTTCTCTGATTTGTGGACTTCAATATTCACCGCCATGAATAGTTTGGCAGCAATACTGCAGGTAGAGCTAGACTGGTCCTCAAGAACTTAGGTGCTAGACTGTGTCTGCGTCTAGTGGTGAGGAGAACAACAAAAGGGAAATCATACTTAACTTCATCCTTACCAATCTTCCAGCTGTGGATATCTCTGTCGATGACAATATCAGTATGACAGACTATTGTATAATCCTAATGGAGATAGAGACGGCCAGACATTTAAAACGTGCATTCATGTTGTGCGGCACGAACACCGTGCTAAATGGGACATACTTAGATCAGGCCAAGCAGCTCAAGACTGGGCACCCATGAGGCGATGTGGATTATCAAAAGCATCTGAATTGTACTCCAGCATAATTTGTAATCTCATGGTCGGGCATAGCGCCCACTCAGTCAGTCCAATCAATCCATCAATCCTGTTTCAATGGAGAGTGCAGGAGGGCATGTGAGAAGCATCACAAGGCAAAACTGAAGATCTGAATTTAACCTGGTGAAGCCAGCAAATTGGACGATTTGTATGGCAAACAGCATAAGCAGCAAGTTAGAGGCAGAGCTCAGTGATCCCTGAACGAACAGATCAGACGTTCTGCAGTCCTGCCACATATATGCTTTCTAATAGTTGAACAACTCACTGGAGGAACAGGCTCACAAATATCCGTATCCACAATTATGTAAGAGACCAGCACAGCAGTGCCAATCATAAGAATGAATCTTTCGCAACAACGTTCCACCAGGATTGGTCAGTGGATGATTCATCTCCGAACGCTCCAGTGGTCCCCAGCTTGACAGACACCAGTCTTCAGCCGATTCGATTCCCTTTGCTTTATATCAATAAACAGTTGGAAAAACTGGATACTTGAAGCATTCGGGCAACAATACATAAGACCTTTGTTCCAGAACTTGCCCTCCCCTCGTCAAGCTGAGCCAGTAGATTTGAAACACTGGTATCCACCCAGCAATGTGAAAAATTACAGAAGTATGGCCTGTACATGAAAAGCAGGACAAATCCAACCCGTTCAAATAACGCTCCATCAGTCTACCGTGGATCATCAGTAAAGTCATGGAAGGTTTTATCAACAGTGCTATCAAGCGGCAATAGCTGAGCAATAACCTGTTCGGTGACATCCAGTTTGCGTTCCGCCAGGGTCACTCAACTCCGGAATTCCTGACATCCTTGGTCCACACATGGCCAACAACAGCTGAATTCCGGAGGTGAGGTGGAGTGAATGAACTTGCCTGGCTCTTCTGAGAAATAAGATCCACTTCTGAACCACATGTAAATAATGGAGGTTAGTCCATCTCTCTCAAACAAACTACAGAAGCAATCGGGTGTGCAGATTGAGAGAAGTCATTCGCTGAAGTCCAACCTCCAATCATTTTCATGTGGGCTGACTTATCATTTAAGTGGCAAATCTGCCTTCAGCAAATCCAGGGATTTGAGTTGGGTTTTGGGTTGGTCAGGCAATGCCAAAGCGGTTCATTGTTGATTGCTCAGAGGGCATTGAAAATGGAACAACGTTGCTGTGCGTTTGGAGTCATTTGGAAATAAAGCATCCTGAAACGACATTAGTGAACTGAGACGTTTTTTTTCAGAAACCGGAAGCGTTTACAAGCGTGACACTGGAATATGTTAATTTTCCAATTAATTTCATTCAAATTGCGCTATTTTTCCTTGCGAAATTAAACAAAGGAGAACATTGTCTCGGGTTCTGAATTATAGCCAAAAGATAAGAGAACTCAGCCATGTCCTTCATCATGATTGGCAGAACGTTTCACACAAGTTGAAAACAAGAAGGAAGTGCATTTAGCTTGTGACAATACTGTTATTTTAACAAGATTATTTCGCCCTTGTTTTCTTTTAAGAGTGGTCGTAAAGGCAAAGTTACCAAGGGGTCTGTGAATATTCGAGTTTACCAATGGGCAGTGGAGTGGCCAGCTTACCCAGTTCTTTTTTTTAATCTAGTTTAGTTTAGCTGTTGCAGTTCGAAGCTGCTGAAGTCCAGGAAAGGTTCCCAAGTTTCAGCAGATGATTTCTGACTCACGTTTCTCTGTGAAATCTCTTTCGAAATTGATCCCTCCTCCCCATGAAAACGTGAGTTTCTGTGTGCTATTGGAGTGGAATGGCTCCTTAATTATATAGCTGCATCGGGTCCCTTGACGTTTTTCAGCAGTTAAGCCATTCTAAATTTCATTTCGTGTTGTTTGTCTTCCAACTTTAATGGTTAAATAAATTCTGTTTTGCCTAAAGCCGATTACTTTGAAGGTGCATCACACTTGGAATATCTCTATCATATCTGCGTTTAAAACGAGAAGTGTTAGGGTCTGCGCTGTCTTCATAAAATATTTTCAGGGTATCCAGCTTGGTCCAAAATAAGGTTTGAACAACGTAATATTTTGGAGAAACATTCCACAGTCATCGGAGTTGGCGCCACAGCAAGGTAAATCCTGGCAAGCTGTCGACAGCAGATTTTTTTCTCAAGGATTTTCAATCTACTTGCAGGTCTAGGTCTGAGGATGCCCTGATTGACAATTTACGATTACCAACGCTGGAACCATGAACCCGAGGACTAATCCGAAAGCTGGAAAAATAGGCCCCACAACCACAGGAATAAGAATTGAAATCACAATAAAAAGACATCAAGGAGGCCGACCAGATCAACGATAAGACCGCCAGAACGCTGAAGGTCAGGACCGCTGACCAGGAACTCATTACAATGACTGATGTACTTTCTGAAAAATTTGACTTCCTTCAGCGATTTCAACAGACACACACGCTGTTCCAACATTTTTCGCAGGCCCACATGTACAGCACCCACGCATCTATCAGACCCGCTGACATCCAGGATTGACTCGGAGCACCCACCCACGCAGGAAATGTGGGTGCAACGCTGGACATCAGTGTGGGACAGAAACTCAATGTATTCAAGCCACATGCCCCTCGCCAGCAAACATTTGGGAAATATCCAAGCTTTTGAGAAAAAGACGGAAGAGTGTGGCTCTGGAAAAGCATAACCAGTCAGGCAGATCCGAGGAGAAGTAGAGTCGACGTTTCGACCATAATCTCTTCACCAGCATTCAGCCTCATTCCTTTCTGTATACAGAACTGGCTGGCCGAAAGAAGACAGTGAGTGGTAGTGAATGAAAATATTCTGACTGGAGGTGGGTGACCAGTGCCGTTGTGTCGACAGCTGTTCTTCCGTTTCTACACATTGTAGTTTCTATAAGTGATTTGGGTGAAGAAGTAGAAGGATGGTTTAGTAAAGTTACCGATGACACAAAGGTCGGTGCTGTTGTAGATAGTGCCGAGGGTTGTCGCCGTCGACAACATGACAGTAACAGCAGTGCTGGGCTGAAATGTGACAGATGACGTTCATCTGAGAGAAATGCGAAATGATCCATTTATGGATTATTTTGAATTTGAATGTTGAAGACCGTGTTAAAGACATGACTATTGGCAACGTGGAGGAACAGCAAGATATTGGGATCCAAATGCATAGATCTCTCAAAGTTGGCCACTCCACCATACCTCCCCCCCGGCGCACCCCCAACACGCCCCCCCCCCCCCCCCCCCCCCCCCCCCCAGTGGTGTTGCAATCTAGTGGTGTTGCAAACACCGAGCTTCCAGGAGTTGCGCCTGGACACTTTTCCTGCTCATATCCCGGCCCTAGGAATGGGTAGTGTGCCTGGATTCACACAGAGTTCAAAGGGAGCAAACCACGGCTTTCAGCTTAGCTGTTCTGACTGAACACATTAAATTCAGCCTTTTGGAAGATGCTTAATATCTGATGTTCTGGTTCTCTGATTCACTTAGGCTTCCCAGAACAAAGGGATTTGGTAAAATTAAACCGAATCTTACACGAGTTTTGCTGTCACTTAGTGTGAGATTCTAAAAAGGAACTGTTTAGGTGCTGGAAACTGATGAACATTTACCCTGCTGCATTTCTCCATTAGAATCACAGCCTTGGTACAGCACTGACAGAGGTCATTTGCAACATTATATCGGTATTGGCTCTTCAAGAGAATATTATTGTGGCTTGCTAATTTACCACTTGCCCCCAACACTCTTGCCATCCATATATTTCATTACAGTACAACATAAGATCGTCAATAGTGATAATTATTGCTTACAATAATATCTTCCTCCTCTCGTTTTAACACCTGATTCCCTGCTTTGGACATTGTAATGCCGTCATCTATGCAAAGAGCTAAAAGCTATTTGTTCAATGTCCACACCATTTCCCTCCTCTACCATTGTTTGATCCAGCGTTCCATTCATTCAGGGATTAATAGTTTATTTTCCAAACGTCATACCGATATCTAACTTTGTTGAAGTTCTTACCATCTCCTTTTCGAATCGTTTCGTGTAACTTTCCGTTTTCATGCGACTGGCTCCCTTTTTCCGAAAAATCATTCTTTGCTTTTCATTAAAAATCCTAAACTTAACCATACAGCTCCACAGCCTTGAAAAGTTTCGTTCACTGTCAAATGATCCTTAAATATAATGTTTCGTGCACACTTCGTCTTCAACTGCATCTCTGTAAAGAGAACTCTTTTTGAGAGTTATAAAATGTCATTTTAAGAGCCCAACAGTGCTTATCTGACATGCGAAAAATTGCAGGACACCAGGTTATCGCAAAATAGGTTTATTTGGAACCACTCACTTTTGAAGCACTGCTCTTTCGTTTTTTGTTACAAAGCGAACATTTCTGTTTCTTTTGCAGTCCACCATAACGAAACTGTGCTTTCACAAGTTTTTATTTGTTTTATGTAAATTTATGAATTGGGTTCATTCCCATGATTATCACCATAAACTGGACGACATTTCATCGTTTCGTGATCACTCTCGAGTAGTGGGCACGTGACTGAAGCTTATCCTCTATCGATGTATCTTACATTTATGCGCAGACTCTGCAAATTCCTCACACATGCAGTCACACACACAAACCGAAATATTGGTACAACAGAACCAATTGGAATGCAGAAAATACGTTGTACTCTCTCAGTTTGGGGATGCAAAAATCACAGATCAGAGGAAATGGATACATAATCCAGTTACACAGACGTGTATAAACCTGACACTGAGAGTGAAGATTGCATCGAATTAGATGAAGAATTGATTGTTGCTGGTGTAATGTTTCAGTAATTATCAACATTTAATCCATTTTTAATGTGGAGTAAAGGGATAGTTCTTCATATTCTTCAATTGCTGTCTGAACTTAGGATGTGCGATGCCATAAATTGCAGTATTTGTGCAGCAACTGAGCATCTGCAGCATGTAGCCCAGTTCCATTATCCAAAGAGGGAGATCTTGGAATTGATATCCCAAACTTACCATTCTACAATTTATGCAAAATACCAATGATACTGACCATAACAGTAGAAAATTGCCTGAGATAAGAAACAATAAAATGATGGAATTCCTTCGATTCTTCAGCTCATGGCCTCTGGCGCTCTTCCTATTGTTTTGATGTGCAATATCTTGCGGAATTTGCTGGTCACTACAACGTGTCTGACCGTTATAAAATTGAGAAACAGAATAAGTGTAAAGGCAACTCCCGGGGTTAGTATGTAATGAAATAACTCAATTGCTCCCCACGCTGGAGAAAACTTGACTTCGCTTTTAATGAAACAAAACCATGGTCAGTTCCTCGGATAATACTGACCTGTGAAATGAAATACAAGAAAATATTCTTCAAACAGCTCAAAATGCAAACTCCTCACACATGGAGACACACACACAAACCGAAACATTGGTACAACAGATCCAATTGGAATGCAGAAAATACGTTGCACTTTGTCAATTTGGAGATGCAAAAATCACAGATCAGAGGAACTGGATCCATAATCCAGTTACACAGACGTGTATAAACGTGTCATCAAAATGCAACACCCTGCAAAACAGCAGCATTCAACAAATTCTGCAATGGCAAATGTTAATGCATTCTTGAGTGAGACAGACAGAAACACACTTCGCATTTGTGGTGGATGAAATATTGTACAAAGATACGTAGGTGTATTAGGGCTGAAGGTGATCACAGCAATGTGCATGTTTTTGCGTTTGGAAGATGTTAACGAAACGGACAGGACAAAGGTGGGGTTGTGCTATGGGTGTCGGCGGAAAGTCCAGCGAAGGATGTATTGTAAGGAGTGTTAGACTCACAGACGAATGGACATTGGTCTGAATGAATGTCGGGGTATTGGGAAGGCCGGCATGAGAATGTACAGATGCAGGAATGGCTAGACGAATTTGATGCAGGTCAGGGTTGAGACAAAGTTGAGAGCGTAGGTGTGATTGGCGCAGGTTAGATCAACGGGGAGGTGTTTTAGGGATGTTGGAAGCTGCAGAGATAGTCACATATGCTGGTGTTTGAGACGATAACTTACTAGAAGGCAGTAACTGAGATTAACTGGAGGAGTTACTGAGTGTTACTTCCAAGTACAGGTGTATGCAGCCAATGAACACTGTCTGTCAGGAAGAGGTTGCAGAAATATGGAGAACTTAACTGGTGGAGGAGTTACACAGATATGATTGAAGAAGGAAACTGGGGAGATTGATATGTTTGCTGGTGGGATGGAGACTGTGAAACACTTGGGAAGCATTGTGAGATCTGCATGGTGTAACTGAGACTGTGCGTGCTGCAGGCACTCGTCGAATTAGAGGAGATCAAATTATTTCTCGGTGCAGGAGCTTTCATAAATTGTAGATGTTTTCAAAGCTGGAGATGGACATAGACAGCACCGTGTTATGGAGACCTTTAGAGACAGGACTATTTTAAGGATAATATCATAGATGGTCTGAAGTGTATTACAGCGAACGGAAGGGCTGCAGGCTTTTGTGATGATGGCGATTTGACAACGAGTAGAGTGCTTTGGGACTTGCACGACTCCAACATGTTACAGAAGTAAGGAGAAACAGAGTGACTGGAGGAGGCAATCAACATAAATCCGGTAATAGAAGATTAGTAATTGCCACGTTTGGATAGGAAGAGGCATACAGAGATTGATAGAAAAGGGCAAGCTTATGTAATTAAGGATGATAGTTAATAGGGGGTCTGAGTGTGGGAAGTAAGCAGACGGGAATGACTGATGAGTGGGACGTCAGGACAGTTGGAGAACAGACAGCATTGAATTTGTTAAAGTCCACTTACCACAGTGTGGAATCTCTGAGTTCCAGCAGTGACGTGATCGAGTTTGGGAAAGAAATGCAATCGATGAAATTTCCAGCAACGAGACTGGTATCAATGTCATGAAAATGGAAAAGACTCGTCTAACTGAAAACCTTCTATTCACTTGTGGCTCGGAAAACAATTGTCTGCAAAGAATATATTCTGAAAGTATTTATGCAGATGAAGAAGGAGTAAGTGAACCGTCCTCAGTTTATCTCTGAGTGACAGTCGACGCTTAACATGAATGGGGAACTGTATCATCCCCCATCTATGTGATGGCCTATTATTTCACTTCCCAACTCATCTGCTTGCTCTACAGAAATTGTAACACGGTACTTTCCCACATGAAAAGCCCAGGTGCTCACTCGGGTGGAGGGGTGACAGCAGTGACACGACCAGGAAGGGACAGAATGAAAATTAAAAACACTTGTGTCTCATTTTGAATTTTGTTGGAATGCAATTACACATGAAGATTTGCCGTATACGCAATTTATTTTTTGTGAAGCTGTAATGGCTTTGCGTGAGCGAATGTGAGTTGCTGAGAACTAGTGAAGGAGAATCTGTCGATCAGCTTCACTTCCTGTCCTGCGGGAGGCACTTCGATTGCTTTCCTGCCGTTTTTATATCTGGTCAACTGAACGTTCGGTGCACTGATAACTTTTCTGACACCTTTTGTAAATTTCAGCTCTCTAATAATCTCAGTTCAACACGGGGATATTTCAACTTCCTCAGTTTAAGTACAACTGGAGTCGATGTGGTGAAGGAAAATGATATGGATGCAGATGATCAGCCCTGATTTGTTTGAAAAGTATGGCGAACTCAAAAAGATAAACGGTCTCCTTCTGCTCCTAGTTCGTGTCTATTTATTTCCTCCAAGAATTGCTTACTTCTCTTCACTCACTCCGGGTCATACCAGAGCCATCTACCCTCCTTGGCCCCTTTCTATTTGGCATCTGACAACAGCTCTCAGTATTCCTCAGATTGTCCAACTTTCTGTCCCGAGTTGACAAAATCGCTCAGGCATGTCCCGCATATTTTCTTCTTCTGAATCGAACACACTAAGTGCTGCTCAGTCAGTTGCTTTGATTGTTGGTTGATTCAATATTTCAAGCAAAAATAGCTTCCAGTGGGTTCCTGAGCTTCTCTCTGAACTTGGACAGTGATGCCACATAGACAATGGTGTTCGTACAGCAATTCAAATTTCGCAGCATGTATGCAACTCTTTCAAATGCATATTTCCCATCCCTATCTAAAGGATCATCAATATCGAAATAATATAAAATATATAACAGCCACAAAATTATGAAGTTTCCAGAAATGACGAAAAGTAAAATGATACACTGCCTTCTACTCTCCATCTCTGAGTCACTAGAATTTTCTCCATTACTCTGACACTTCAGAGCTTTCCGAACTCGACTGGCCACTAAAATGTGTTTGACTGTCAGAGCGTTGAGGAACAGGATTAAAAAGAAAGGGAATATTGGTGTTACAATCTTCTCAAAGTTGCTAAATGCTCTCCACACAGGGTCATAATAGTATGCATCTGAATTCCAACAGTACCATGGTACATTGCCAATGATCTTATATGGTACAAACCTGAAGTAGACAGGAATATTTTTTAGAAAAAACAGACAGCCGATTGTTGTGAGAACGACAGTTGCAGTTTTTTGAGTGCAGTATTTAATTTTCAGTTTCTCACAACAAATGGTGACATATCGATCAAAGGTGAAAGCGATGGTGAACCAGACAGAACAGTCTATGAGTAGACGGCGCAGAACAGCGTGAACAGAACACACAGGGGTAATGTCCAAGAATGATCGTGGGAAAAAATCATGTTTGATTCTTTTGAGTATGATCTCAATGATAACGACCAATAGATCCACCACTGCCATGGCCAGCAGATAGAACCGGCTGCAGGATGAGAGACCACAGTTACCCCGAAGTAGGATTCCGACCGTCGCTAAATTGACTGTAAGAGAGGGAGAGGGGAAAACAAAAATGATCAGTACAGACGAACATTCTCCATCATTGCAAAGGATGGATTTCATCAACACAAGCAAGTCAAAGTATTTGGTAAGAGGATCAATAATTTGAATTGACACAGCAGTGAAACTCACACCTACTGTTTTATACATATGGGACGTGAGCATGAAGCAGGGTTTTTACAAGAAGAAAACAGGCCAGTAAGATTTTATATGTGGAACAAGTGCACAGGCAGATTATAAACTACCTGATTCTTTCAGACCAATTTCAGTTCAAGCAATGCCAAAGACCGAACTTGCAACATGCTTGATAAAAAGAGAAATGTTCCTGAAACCCCATCTTCTTCCTTCGAAAGAATTTGCAATTCTACTTTCAGCAGTAGCAGACGGTATCAAATACATACTAGATGCAAAGGCAGGTGCTCCGAGGCTGTCGAACTATTGATGTCGTGGGGAATGAGCATTAAAGAAAGAAACTGTTAAGAGAGGGTGAACATTCTTCCTGAGCAAGCCAGAACTGGCAAGGAGTGTTCATGTGTTCAGACAGCAATAATATGTACAGTGGAATTGCATGTTGCTTTTCTTCAGTCCAAGAGTTTTCTTGGAAATACATCGTTTTAAAAAATAAAGTTCTGTTTAAAACGAGTTTCTGAACCATAACGATTGAAACATAATATCCCAATTTCGTTCTATTCAATCACTGTACAAATGATTACATTCCTTCACATAATATTCGTCAGAGACTTTGTTCTACTCATGGAATAGTCCATCACTGTTACAATAACATCGTGAGGAGAGATTGAAACAGTGACAGCAACAGAATGAAACTGCTGAAGTATGTCCGGAATATTTGAGCTGATGTGCTGTTGAAGTAACATTCTTGCTCACTCGGTAACCGCAGAATCTAGGTCAGGCAGGGATTTGATCAAAGTCAGTGATTATCTTCACTCACCGGGAAAGCCAATGACGCCGAGCACCAGGTAGAATATTTTTCTCACTGTTCGAACCAGATCGCGCATTTTCAGTGGGCAGTAATGTGTCACTAACCTCTGCAGGCAATCCCTCTCAGTTTGAATCCATTGTCAACGATCAGCAGAATCTTAATTTTATGCTCATCGGTATCTCCATGGGGATATTTCTATTGCACAATATTCCAAATTGTTGTTTTCTTCTTTCTTGAGAAGTAAGAACAAACAGATGACGACAGCTGAACTAATTCTCTGACAATGAAAAATAGTTAGCGTGTGGACTGAATTGGAAAAATTACAGACTCCCTCATGAATGGCCGACACTGATCACAAGAAATAATTCAACTGAATTGGAAACTGTGTCAATTTCTAATGCAAATGGCTCTTCAAATACTCCCCGTTCCATTTTGAAACCGCGTCATGATGACCTTCCCTCAATGACCAATCAACGACTGAATTTCAAGGACCAAACTCAGGCCTGCGTTTTAGAGGACAGGTTTACCGCGCTCTTTAGTTCAAAAAAGGCAGCTGAATATTTCACAAAATAAAAATGAGCAACACAGAATTCGCTATTTCCATTACGTTCTTATTTGTGACACATCGGATCAGTAAGTCTCACAACTACTTATCTCTCCATATTTTCATCACTCACTTCTCTTTCTGATTCTTGATCATTTCTACCCCATTGAAGTTGCGTTCACCGCGCTCTCAGTAGCTTTAATTCACACTTACCTCATGTTCTGTGAGCACGGTAGTTCTCCATTATAAGGGCAATTACCTATTGCCAATTTCCTCAAACCTCCGTCTTCCATCGAGTGTCCATCGGTATGAATTCCCTGGTCTTCAGAGAAAAAAACTGGAAGTGTAAATGTCTCAAACATTTCTCGAGAGTATTTCCCAGCATTGAACAAACGTGATTTGTAATACCTCTGAATCTCTAAAAGGTTCTGATTTATCCCAGTGCTTTGATGCACATTTCGATCCAAGACACTGATAATATCTTTGCAAACACGAGACATTCTGAATGTAATTTCTGCCTCTACAGCTGTTTTAGAAGCAATCCAGTAAAGACGCTTGCCTGGTTATCCATGAATGCCCTCTCTCCAAAATGAACATAGTGAAGGATAACATTGAATGGAAACTGAAGTTGTCTAGTCAGACAAATACGATCACTCCAAGAGCAGTTCAGATGTTTAGATAATTGCATACCTCCTGATTCCTCAATATCGTTCCACACTGACAAATCGCAAGTTTGGTAGAATCATCCCCACTTGCCTGAATGGGTGCAGTTTCAACAATGTACAAGAAGGTCAATATTACCCATGTTTATGTGAACAATGTATACCATATGCATGATGCATTGCAGATACTTTTAAAAACTGTTTTGACATTCAGATCCAAAGTCATGACGACTATCCTCGAGAAAAACAAGACAACATTTGCTTGAGAACATTGACCCCTAAAAGTTCCCCTCCTATTCATTCATCGCTTTTACATAGGATTATATTACTGCGCTTTCAGTATCGCTGGGTCAAAATTCTGGAACTTGCTCTCAGCCAGTGCTGCCGCGTTCCCTGCACCACACGGAGTGAATCTGTTACCACCACATTCTTATGGCAACTCGTAATTGACAATAAATGCTGTGACACCAGCGACCCCCATATCACTCGAATGAATAAAATAGCCTCACCATCTTGCCAGTTGTTCACCAATATCTAACTCCCACACAAAAAAAATCCTCCAGCATGAGGACCCTTCAAAAATCGAATATATTGTGACTGACCTGGGGAGTTTGGTGATGGGAGAAGGCTGGGGAATCATCTGTCTGTGAATGTGATTACGGTGAGTGCAATAACGAGCTAGTTAGGATATGTTAGCATTTCGTGAACTCTGCCCGTCACATTATTACATGTGGATTGTGTAATACTGTGGAGAATGTGAGGACTTTAGGTGATGGAATTGAGGGTCGAAAAGTAGCTGCTGGAAGAGGAGCAGGAGAATTGACGTTTCGGCCATAGGCCGTTGTACAGGAATACTCTGGCGTGTTCCCAGCAGGGAAGGTTTCACAGCGATGTTTAGTGAATGCTTCTGATTGCGTCTCGTGTTTCGACCTGTTAGCATTTTTTTTGTTGTTTTTGTGGGGCACATTCGTATGCCGTGCTTTGATATGAGGTGAGGGGCTAAACGAATGTTGTTTCCTGGGACTCTGATATGTTTAGAGTTTGTTATGGGGCAGGAGAGGTTTCGTGCTGTTGGAATGGAGATAACGGGCACGGGTGTCCACTTTGTGGTTAATGAAGTTAGGCCACGTGTGGTTTCGGAGATATGGATATTGGTCACCTTTAAACGATTAGTCTTAGGATCAGTCTTTATATTCAACGAAGGATTCAGTATCAATGGAACAGCAGTGCAGTGGTTTAGAGTTCTGTTTAAATGTATCATCAGTGTTAGGCTAGATTCAGGGTTCAGTGTCATGTTTGTAGCATTAAGAGTACAGTGAATATTGAATTTGGATTATAATTCTGTCAATGTTCGATTAGCAGTTCGTTTTAACGTTAGGAACAAGATTAATTTCCCGTCAATCTTAGATTTAGGGGAATCCAGGAGGGGTTAGCATCAAGATAAGGTTGAGATCTACATGGGGATAAGAGAATGAGAATTGGGTAGCTCATCCACATTTTATCTTAGGAGTGAGTTTCTGGAAGTTAAGTTCGTGACACCGAAGAGCTAAAGACGTTGGGTAGTAAAAAAAAGTGGTTTGGAGGATCACTTACACAGGTACTTTATTTGCACCCATTACACTTATCCTACTCGATGTTGGAAGCCATAGGCTGGCAAATTGCATTCAATGTCATTTTGTTGAATTTCTGAACAAAATGGTATGCACTGTTGTGGCTGAGAATTACCTGTGGAGAGGGGAATGTCTCTGGGTGTGATGCCAGTTAAGTGGGTTTCTTTCTTCTGAATAGTGTCAAGCTTTTTGAGTTTTGATGAAGCTGTACCAACCAGCTGAGTGACAAGTGTTGGATCACACTTCTTACGTATGCCTTGTAGATGGTCGACTGGATTTCACGAGTAAGGGGTTGAATCGGGCAAAACCTCTCTGCGGCCACAGCTGGAATACTGTGTGCAGTTCCGGTCATCGTAACAAAGGAATTATGCGACTGCACTGTGGGCGGCACGGTGGCACAGTGGTTAGCACTGCTGCCTTACAGCGCCAGAGATCCGAGTTCAATTCCTATGGATGGGTTGCGCTTCGGCGGGGCGGTGTGGACTTGTTGGGCTGAAGGGGCTGTTTCCACACTGTAATGTAATCTGTAGATATGAATCAGCATGTTACCTGGGATGGTGAATTCCGGTAACATAAAGTGAAAACATAAGTGTGGATAATATCTTAGAGCAGAGAAATTCTTGGAAGGAAACCTAGTAAAGATCGCCAAGCTTATCATGACCATGGGCAAGTTGAATGGAAAACAGCTGATTTCATTAGCGCTAGTAAGAAAGAGACATAACTTTCAATTGGAAGGCATGAGACTTCGAGGGAGGAAAATATTTGCGTGCCTAATATAGTGGGGTTGTGGAAGTTGCTGCCTGGAACGCTAAATAAAGCGGGAAAACTCACAACTTTGAAAATGCCCTGAGACAAAATTATGGAGGAATAAATCAGATAGAAGCAGGAACACGGTTTCCACTGGCGAGTGAAACAAGATTTCGGGATAATAACCTCAGAATAAAGGAAAGCAGAACAAGTTGATATGGAACTTCTTCAGCAAAATGGCAGTGAATTTGTGGATTTCCCTGCCAACTGAAAGAACTGAGCCAACTTCCTTGAATGTTTTGAGGACAAATTTAGATTTTTGACCAGATAAGGAATTAGGAGTTATCGTGAGAGACTGGGCAAGTGAATCTGAGTCCATAAAAAGATCAGAAATGATCTTGTTGAAGGTTGCAACAGATTAGCGGACCAGATGGCCTATCATACTCCTACTTTTAATGTGCTTCTGGTTTTTCTTTATGTCGTTATGAGCATTGATATGTTGTTAGGTGTCATAATTTTCAAGGCAATGGAATGAACGTGAAAAATGGGGATGTGTAGACGTCATAGTATAATTTGGCAGGACCAATACAACGGTAGGGCGTCGGGAAGGTGTCTGCTGTAGCGTTTCACTCCATGTTTTCATCGGCATAAACGTGTATTGCATACTTTCTGGAATGTTCCCACATTCGTTCTTCAGGGATGGACTAGACAAAGCGATACATTCACTGTGTGACAGTTAGGAAGGTTCGAAGCTCTTATGGACATATTAGGAGTGGCAACGGAGAGATGTCTGCGTTGACGTTCACCACGTACCTGGCCCTTCCACTCTGGAGCTGTCTCTCTTTGATTGGAAAAATCATTCAATCCGTGTGCAGGAAGAGAGCGTTCAGCCTCTCGAGTTTGTCCTATATTTCAATAAACTCACGACTGACCTGACTGAAATCTCAAAGCTGTATTTCCGTCCAGCTTGGTAATCCAAAACTATCTTGTTATGCAGGATTCTCTGTATATGTTCCTGAACAAGTATTCAAATTCTTCGTTACAACGACTGTTTATAGAAGAGTGTTCCAATTCTCTCAATTAGACCAGAAGATGCAAGAGCCACAGTCGTCTATTTCGGTCATCGACTATGATCTGCCATTCATTGGATTGTGGCTAATTTGCTCATCACATCTCCCCTTAATTCCCTTTTCCCCATAATCCTTGATTGCATTCCCGAATAAACTTGTATACTGCACATCCTTGAATATTGATGTTCGGCCAATTTTAAAAACTTTCTGCAGTGAAGAATTCCATTGATATATTTCACTTTGAGAGAAGCAATTGCTTCTCAATGTGTGACTCCTTGTTCTCAGACTATTTCGATGTGGTGTTAGATTCATCCAAGAGGGGAAAGAAAACTTTCTGTTCCTATTTCCCTGTTCCTCCCACCTTGGCTGATATATCCTCTACCCTCACATTCTGCTGAATTCCAAAGATTCCAGCTCCTCACCCTCTTCGGCGAGGATAGTCCTTAAATAATATCCTTAATAGTACTTGCAGGTACTCAAAACTTCAAAGTAGCTTTAGATGAGTATTTGAGCTGGAAGAGTGCCCAGTGTGGTGGGAACACGTCGGGATTTGGCGCTCAGGATTACCAAGTTGTGCCAACTTCCAGGGCCGAAGGGACTGTACTGTGTTATAATTGTGTTCCATGTTCTCTGATGAATATTCTCAGCAAAAATCTTATTTGGGCCAACGATTGTACAGTGATTCTGTGTGGTCTGACTTGTTCCTTGTTCTGTCATATAAGTCCATCGAAGATCACCAAAAGCGATTTCAATAATTACTGACCACATTTTAAAAATAAACAATCGCAGACTTTGCACATAATAAATTACAGACTCCGATATTGTATCTCAAACAAAAGATAGAATAACTTAATAAGTACACAGTGCCTTCACTTGACGAGAAATTGAAAATGGTCAGTTGATTACTATCTCTGCTTTAATACTAAATGTTTTATTTATCATCCCTTCACGGAGAAATGACATGCAGTCAAACAAAGAAACTTACGGGACAATGTCAAGAAAACAACAAAGCTTGCTAGATTATTGAATAGAGTCATACTGTATGGAAGACTACCATTCAGTCCAACCACTTCATGCTGTCCCCGTTGCCAAACAAACTTAATCACAAGTGATTGCATTCGACGCTTTCCCATTCAAACTTTCCGACCGGTCTTCTCACAGAAATGACTTTTAAACGTCAGGAACGTGCATACATTTTTCCCCATAAGAAGATTCTCTGTGTAAAAACATTACCCCTCCTTTGTTTTACATAGCTTTCTCCTCACACCTTAAACTTATGCCATCTCGTTTTGAAGATCCCCAACCAAGTGAAAAGATACTTATTTTTCAACCTCCTACATCCCATGGAAACAAGTTCCAGCAAATCAAGTCTATTTGTTTTAATCAAAGCCTTCATTAGGTTGCTGCTGGGGAAGGGGGGGGGGGGGGATCTGTACATGAAGGATGAGTTGCACCGAGACAGGATAATATCTAAACCAATTCGGTCGGTTATAAATTAGTTTGGCAGGTGGGTGCAAACCAGCGCTACAGATCAGAAGAGAGAGTTGTTGTTGAACAGAAATAGAATACAAAGTGTCTGTCAGCAAGGACACTCAGTGTCGTGCAGATGGATGGGTTAACGTGTGACTGTTTCAATGCAACGTGCGTTATGAATAGGAGTGATTAACATAGAACATGGACCGGCACTTGGAGCACAATGTTGTGGCTGAAATAAAGGCATGGATGTCTCAAGGGCAGGGATGGCTTCTGGGGATTCCAGGGTTTAGACGTAGTTTAAAAAGCAAACACGGCTTGGGTAAATGAGGTTGTGGAGTAGATTTGTTTATTAACTCTCATTTGTCTGCTGAGTCACTATGGGTGGAAGTCAGTAACTGGAAAGCATTGGTCAAATGACTGGCTGTTGTCGATAGCACATCCACTCCGTTGCTATTAGACAAGACTTCATCCTCCCCAATATTGATTCAAACCTCCTTAATGCAGATGGTCTTATTGGAGCCGATTTTGTGAGATGTGTCCAATTATGACTGTGTCCAAGATCTCCTGAGACAATACGTAGATTGACTGACTAGCGGGTAGACAACATTGGATTTGCTGCAAGACAACGAATCAGGTCAGGTGTCAGATCCGTTGGTGGGAGAGCATTTCGGTGACAGTGACCACAATTGCCTTCCCTTTAACACAGCCATGGAGAGGGATAGGAAAATATTGTATGGGAAGGTATGTAATTGTACTGCTACGAGACAGGAGCTGTGGAGAAGTATTGGGAACAATTGTTGCGTGGACAACGCACAACAGAAATGTGGAGGCTGTTTGAGAAGAACTTGTTGCGAGAGTTGGAAAATTTTGTCCCACTGAGACAGGCCAGGAATGGTAACGTAAGGAGCTGTGACCAACGTTGAGAAATCAAAGATCTGGCACAGTTTTAGAGAATTGCAGGTTATTTAGGAAATAAGTCAAAAAGGGACTGCGTTGAGCTAGGAGGGGACACAGAAAAATTTTGGCGAGGAGTATGAAAAACTCAAAGGTTTTCACTAACCTGATGCATATATAATAATACAGAGAGAGAGTAGGGCCAATCGTAAGTCGTGGAGACAACTTGTGTCTGGAGTCTGATGAGGTAGGAGAGGCCCTAAATGACACTTTTTTTCACATCTATAGTCACTATACAGACGTATTTTCTTGATAGTAAGAAATCTGTGGAACAGGTTAACAGTTTGGAACAGCTTGATATTAAGAAAATGGATGTGCCGAAAATTCGGGATAGCATTGGGATCGATAAGTACCCAGGGCCAGACGACATATTTCCAAGCTAATTACGTGAAGTGAGTAATGGGATTGTTGCACCACTAGCGATGATCTTTCCACCCTCACTCTCTACGGGAGTATTACTGAATGGTATGAAGGAGGCGAATGCTGTTTCTCTGTTCACAAAAACGGAAATGAGAAATCCCTGGTAATTACGGAATGTTAGCCGAACGACTGTGGTGAGCAAGGTAATGGAAAGCACTCGGAGTTATTGAGTTACACAGATATGCAGTATGGAAGCAGACCATTTGGTACAACTCGTCCATGCCAACCAGATCTCCGACATTTATCTATTTCCATTTACGAGCAAGTGGACCATATCACTCTAAATCCTTCGTGGCAATGTAGCAATCCACATTTCTTTTAAGTATCATAATTTTACCAGCCTCCACCACTTCCTCTGGTGGCTTATCTTATCCACGTAACAAATGTTCCCCTGTTTCAATTTAAATTCTCTTATATAAACGTAAATGGCAATGGAAATGGCACCAATTCCTATATTCGCCACAGGGGTCTGGTTTGAAAAACATCCATTCCCTCCTTTAAAACGAAAAATCTAAATGCAAAATCGCAAGAACTCCTCACACTGCTTGCATCAGACACTCTCAATACAGACTCAGCACCGGGTGGAACATTCTGCTCTTTCATGATGAGGAGGGGCCTTTATTGGACTTGGGTAGAGAAAGTTAAAAATCACACAACACCACAAAACAGTCGAAAAAGATTTATCTCTATTTGGCTTGGCATAGCTTTATTAACAACAGTCAATATGACTTTCGGAGGGGCGGGTCAGGCCGCACAAGACTAATGAATTCTTCCAGAATTGATTGAGTCAGATTGACGAAGGAAGAACAGTGGATGTGGTTCATATGGATTTCAGTATGACATTTGATAAATTTCGCCATTGTAGATTAATTCAGAAAGTTAGGAGGTATAGGGCACGCGGAAATCTGGCTGTCTGGACACAGACTTGGAAGGCCAAAAGGAGACAGCGAGTGGTAATGGATGGATAGTATTCTGCCTATCGGTCTGTTACCAGTGTTGGCCGGAAGGCATGTGTTCTTGGGCCTCTTGCTTTGGTAAGTTTTTATAAATGTCTTGGATGAAGAAGTGGAAGGCTGGGTGGTACGTTGGCCGATGACAAAAATGTCAGCGGTGTTGTGGATTGTGCTGAGGGCTGCTGGAGGCTCTGAGGAGACATTGACAGGATGCAGAGCCTGGCTGAGAAGTGATATATGGAGTTCAACGTGGATATATTTGCGAAATGATTCATTTTGGAATGTCAAATTTGAATGCTGAATACAGGGTAGGAGATTCTTGGCAATGTGGTGGAACAGCGGGCCTTTGGGATCCTCAGAGATATAACCGTTAACATTGCCACCCATGTTAATAGGGTTGTTAAGAAGGCATATAGTGCTTTGGCTTTCATTAACAGGAGATTCAGTTTGAAATCCACGAAATTTTGCTGCGGCTTTATGAAACCCGGGTTAGACAACACTTGGTACATTGTTATGGTTGTCTCATTATCAGAAGGATATAGATGCTTCAGAGAGGCTGCATAGGTGATTTACTGGCATGCTGCCTGGATTAATGTATTTGCCTTATGAAGAGAGATTCAGTCAGCCCGGGCTTTTCACCTTGAAGGAAGAGAGGTGACTTGAAAGAGGTGTACAAGATAATGAGAGATATAGATACTGTAGATGGCCAAATAGTTTTATCCAGGCATAAATGGCTATCACGCGCTGTTATAGTTCTGAGGTGATTGGAGGAAAGTATCGGGGACATGTGAGAGGCAGGTTCTTTATGCAGAGAGTGGTGAGTAATGTACTGCCACCAGTGGTAGTAGAGTCAGAAACCCTGATAAAGTGGCATTCTCACATTTTGCAACATTATGCGCCCTTTGCTGGACCTTTCCCCCTTAATTCCCCAAACTATACCTTTCTTATCTCCACAGTACAACTGACATTCCATTTTCACTTCAATTTTTGAGTAAATATGGCAAAACTATTTAACGTCGATTTATGTAAGTTACTTGCTCAGATTGGAAGCAGTTGAGGTCCCAGATTATTTTCGCCCTGAATACTTATGACGAGTGTGCACTCTGAAATCCAGTTTCTGCGTCGTACCTGTTTGGAAACTTTCTATCATTACCGCAGGCTCCCAGTTACACATGATTTTTTATTTTCTGAAACTAGTATTTAAAGTAGCACTTTACCAAATACCACTGGAAAACTAAGTACTATAATTCTCTTTTCCCACAGCAGTCACAGCAGCCCACAGCACTGTGGCGACAGTATTTGATCATACTTTGGGGATTATAAATAATTTTTTCCCCTGCTTTCTAGAAATTTGCTCTTGCCATTGGGAAGCGGAATTGAGGTGAACAGATTAGTAGCTGAGTACTTCTTAAGAATCCCAAATGAACACGAGTGACCAAGCCTTTTCCTGAACAAATTCTGCTTAGCAGTACTGTCAACGTCCCCGTGCACTTCTTTAATGATAGTTGAGAGTGGTC
Source organism: Chiloscyllium punctatum (assembly GCF_047496795.1). Taxonomy (NCBI): domain Eukaryota; kingdom Metazoa; phylum Chordata; class Chondrichthyes; order Orectolobiformes; family Hemiscylliidae; genus Chiloscyllium; species Chiloscyllium punctatum. The sequence goes on from NC_092773.1 coordinate 25,889,587, forward strand.
TAATGGGGCCATTAGAGATCAGTTTGGAGTTGTCATACGTTAAGTGCAGAGTACATGAGTGGACACTTTTTCAAGTTGGAACTCAGATTGCATTATTATTGGATCAGCTTCGTTAAGGATATATCAGGTTTTGGAGGAGATGTCTTCAGTATCATTTTCAGAATATTTTCTGGGGCCATAACCTTTCCTGTGAGTTCTTGTTAATTGTGTAACTGCCACCATATCCATGTAGAGTGAAGGGAATTGGCGACCTACTGACATGTGTCATGTTAGGGACCTCTGAAGTAGTTTTTATAATATGTCTTTATACTTTTACACTGTTTGTAGATTGTCCATAACAGCTGTTTTCTCTTTTTAGCATTTAACAAGCATTGTAATGTATTTGAGGCATCAAAGTGAAACGAAACGGTTGAATGCATTCAGTGAATATTTGCAAATGACTTTCTTGGCGATATAACTTGAGTTTCTCACTGGCAGATTGACATCTGTAAAAATCTAAGTTAGTTTCCATTGTCTCAACCATGAATCAGTCCTTTGGATGCTACACACTTCTCCCACTGTCACAGAATGTGGGCTAACCAGTGATTGTACTCATAATATATCTTTACTATCCGATACTGGCAGTCATCAGTGTGCCAGGTACTGACCTACATATTTATATTTTCCTGTTGATTTATGTTAAATGCCTTTCTTCTTGCTAACGTGCTTTTGAGAACAATGCAAAATGCGTCGACAAATGCGGAGAAACTGGCATTTGCAAAACATATGGAATCGATGGATATTCTCTGCACTTTTGGCAACATTACTGAAGACAGAAGTAGAGTGAACACTTCAAGTCCAGTCATCCCCCACCAGCAATTTCTTTTTTGCCATATAATTTCCAACATCCGTCGTTCTTTGTTTTATTTTTGCAGTTTGTTTACGATAGGTAGTAATTGTTTTAGCTGGCCAGCAATTATTTTACATCTTACTCACAATCGAAAAATGTTAATTATATTTTGCGACTATCAGATGACCGTTCCCTTCTTTCTTGCAGATTGAAGGATGCAATAGATCATGACCATTTATCTGTAGGCGTCTAAGGCAACTGATATAATATAAGTCATATTCTTACATGACACTTTATTCGTTATGCCATTGGGAGCAGGAAAATGAGTTGCATTTTGATAACAAACACTTTCTTTTCTATGTAATCGAATAATATTCACCCCTTTTCACTTTTTTTTTACAGCGAACCTGATGACAATTATGATTCTTGTCTGAGGAAACTGCGGACTTTCTGAGTGTATATCTGTGTAGATGGATGCCATGGCAGCAGCAGATCAACTGATCATGCTTAGTAACGTTGTGGTATACCACGTTTTCATTTACCAATTCCCAACATCATTTTTATCATCGACCTCTGTTTGTAAGTTCATTATATGTATGACTATTGACACCCTGGACTGTTCTGTTTAGTTCACCAGTTCCTTCATTTTCGGCGGGTTTGTAGTGATCTGCTACGGGAAGTATAAGAAAAAATACTGCACTGTACTAATTGCGCTATTGTCTTCACAAGTCTCGCTGCTCTTATCTTTTTTAAAGACATCCTGATTTTGCTTGCTTTTGATTCTGAGCTAATAATTAACAAAATACTTTGAGGTTGCCGAAAAGGACAACTTTATTAGAAGTAATGATATTTATAATAGCAAAGAAGCAAAGCACAGTTTGATCTATCTTTTTTGCCAGACATTGGGGAAAGTTTGTGTATTGTGGGATGTGTCCAATCGCAGAAAATTGGATTGTGGACTGAATGTGTTTATTAAAACATCGACCAGGGTTTCTTGATACTTTGTAAAAATCAGAGACATTTAATTGCACTTCTATGCAAAGAAAAATCATAGAGTGGGAATTTGCACAATGTTAGGGTCAATAAGCTTATGTATTTAAGAAGACTTTCCATTGTCAATCGACCAGAGAAGGTTCACCAGGATGAACCCCGGAATGGAGGCAATGTCTTATGAGCAAAGTCTTTCAGATTAGCATTCTATTCACCAGAGTTTAGAACAATGAGAATAGGTCACGTTGAAGGAACTGTGGTGTTTCCTACTGTCGATATTGAGAAAATATATCCCTTTGCGTGGATTCTGAGATTAATTGAAAAAGGTTAAAATGAAAAATCGCTTTTAGCTAAAATCTGTTTTAGTTAATTTTCAAATTCCACCTTTTTCAAAATAGATGCCTCTGATTGCCAATAATTTTTTTAAAATTTGCATTTTGTGTGAACACGTCCCAAGCAGATTTTACAGGCGTATTATTGGTGTTGTCCAGCTCCTTTTCTCAGCAAGCACGACTTATGGCAACAAATGTACAACATTTCCAAATCACGACTAATGTATAACAATTACTGGTTTGTGTTAAGATGTCACAAATGTGGACTACCTTGGAAACTGTCAGGGTTAGATGGGTGTCGCCAGCTTAAAATCATCATTCGTGTTTAGGAAGGTGCCAACAAATGCCTTTTGATCGATGATCTGGATGATTCCTCTCGAATATTTCAGTCGAGGAACTCACAAATGTGCACACTTTCTCAATGATGAATGCAACATCGCTTCTGTGAATTAATGAATTCTGGAACTGAGGCAGAAGCCTGTTGAGGCAACGTTGTCAGTGGCTGCAAAGTGAACATGATTTGACGGACCATTCTTATTTTATGACACAGCCTCATACAGCGGGCGATATGGCAGGTTTGGTTTCAAAATAAGGCTTACGCTTATGACGGTAAAATAATTAAGTTGAATCAGATAAACCAAGCAGAAACATTTAGCACAATTTGACAGACTTCAAGAGACATCAGAGAAATTCAAGCTAACCTAATTTCATCACGTCACCGTGTTCAAATGGAGGGAATGCCATTCCCGAAAACAACCATAGTTTCGACTTAAGTGTTGATTTATGCTCCCAGACTTGAGCGTTTTATAAATCATCCTTCGTTGAGGAATTGAGCTAATTTTGAAAGTTCTTCAAACATCTAATTCGGATTTCTCAACGAAAATGTCTGGATTGGAATTTTCAGTGTAAAGCATTTTAAATAAATTTTCCAATGTTATGAGCTGTCTCTTTTCTTCGGCATTATAACAGCATTGTTAACATCTTGCTTCAATCAGGACATCTGCAATTACAATGCAAACACATTCAATTTAAGAGTCTTTAACCTAAGTGAATAAAAAAAACACCCTGACTCTTCTCAATCGAAAACAAATTACTGTTTTTAGTACGTACCCTGCCCGATTATAAAATATCACCATGCAATGAAAGTCTCATGATCACTTCATTACCTTCACACTCTGACCCTAAGGTCGCAACATGAGCTGTGACTCCAAAAAGAACAGTCAATTTACCACTAAGCTCCCTTAGATAACAAAGCAAATCTTCCATCACAGTAGTTCGATTGCCATTCTCTCTGCTTTGTCTGTCTCTTTGACTGTCTCTCCTTTCTTGAAATACTGTGTTATCTCTACATTTTATTGAGCTTTAAAAAATTACCTTCAAGTGAAAGTTATTAAGGAAGTTTTATAAGAATTATTGCCATTCAAGTTGACTCTACTCATTGGAATTTAGAAAAACGAGACGTGGTATGTGAAGGATTATTTAAGTCTTGACTGGGTAAATGTTAAGTAACCCCTTCCTTTATGGAAGAGTTTAGGACCACAGCGTAAAGTCTCAGAATAAAAGGGTGCCAATAGAAGACAGTGAAGAGAAGGAATTCTCTTTCCCAGAGGATTCCGAGATTTTGACACTCCTTGCCATACAGACCGTGTGCGTGGTTAAAGCTAATATACATTCTTGATCATCAGACAAATCGATGTCATGCAGAGACAGCAGGAAAGTGTTACAGCATCATTAAATTGAGAAGATCTCTTGGATTTCTGGAGTGGTTAACTCATTCGTTATTCTGTTTTCTGTAGTATGGGTTCATTCAGTAATCTTCTAAATTTATTCTGTTTTCCTGAAAAGGAAGTGATTTGGTCAGCCGATTCTATCCTCGACTATCTACTTTACACCCTGCTTAAAACAACGAGTAAATTATTGGTCTGAGCTACCGTCTGGAAATATCTTGTGCGGTCTGGCCAAGTCCATAACAGCTTGGGGGCTCGTCCAGGATTTGTTCTGTAATTCCGAACTGGGATTAGAGTTGTTGGGCTCAAAGTCAGCGATTGGTAAGTATCAGTGACTTTTGTTCTGCGAGTTGAATTCAGTTGTTGCAAACACTGCGTGGGAGAGCAATGGCTCTTTCGATCAACAAGAGCTTTCTGGAGGTGGAACAAGTCACTTTGGAGGTTTCGCAAAAGTTGATTAAGGCCAAGCTTCTGTAACTAGCAGTCAAACTGGAGTTGGAGCTTCCACCCTCTGTGGGGACAGCAGAGATAATTAGAGCAAGTGCTCAGCATTTGAATGTGCTGGAAATGCCATCAGAATTTTTATGCTTTGTTAAATTCGAATGGAAAAGAAGCCATTTGCGTTAGAGGCAAAATACCTGGAATTGCGATTAAAAACAGTCAAGGGAGAATAGGCAAGAGAGAGAGGAGATAAAAGGAAAGAGGAAAGGAAGGAAGAGAGAGAGTTTGATGTTCTGAAATTGGCACTTCGACAGGAGTTCATTGATTCACTTTCTGAAGTGGTGAAAACGCTTGTATGTAGCACAGTGATTCAGTGGTTAGCACTGCTGCCCTACAGCACCAGGGTCTCAGGTTCGATTGCAGCCTCAGGTGACTGTGTGTGGAGTTTGCGCATTCTCCCTGTGTCTGCGTGGGTTTCCTTCGGGTGCTCTGGTTTCCTCCCACAGTCCAAAAATATGCAGGTCAGGTGAATTGGCCATGCTACATTGCCCATAGTGTTAGGCCAATTAGTCAGAGGGAAATGGGTCTGGGTGGGGTACTATTTAGAGGGTCGTTGTGGACTAGTTGGGCCGAACGGCCCGTTTCCACACTGTAGAGAATCTAATGTAATCATGTGGAAGAGCATATTGCTAAAATGGTAAGATTCGAAGCTGAAATAGCGAATGGTTATGAGTTTTCCCTTAAAACAAATTTTGATTTCCAGAATCAATTTTAATTTTGGTGAGTTAGAAACTGGGGAACGAGACAGTATCACGTGTAAAAGGAAAGATAGATCTCGGGGAAGATCACAAGGAACACTTACCACATAATTAATAAAAAAGGAAATGCTTGAAGCTGTTTCCACTGCAATAAAGTGGGTCACGTGAAATCACTGTTATGGTGGGTTAGGAAAAGAACTGGGAAGTCAGATGTAAGAAAATAGGATCAGCCATTGAATCTTTTTGGGCATGTAACAGAAAGCATGGCGGAGGAAAGACAGCTACGCCAGAATGTCCAAGCTGGTCGGAATTTGGTTAAGGAGGTAGTTGCCGATCTTCTTAAACCATATACACGTGAAGGTAAAGAAGTAACAATGCTAAGAGACACAGGATCTTCTCTGTCTGAAGTTGAAACATTACGTTACGAGTACGACATAGAACAAAGAACAATACAGCACAGAACAGGCCCTTCGGCCCACGATGTTGTGCCGAACTTCTAACCTAGATTAAGCACCCATCCATGTACCTATCCAAATGCCGCTTAAAGGTCGCCAATGATTCTGACTCTACCACTCCCACGGGCAGCGCATTCCATGCCCCCACCACCCTCTGGGTAAAGAACCCACCCCTGACATCTCCCCTATACCTTCTACCCTTCACCTTAAATTTATGTCCCATTGTAACACTCTGTTGTAACCGGGGAAAACGTTTCTGACTGTCTACTCTATCTATTCCTCTGATCATCTTATAAACCTCTATCAAGTCACCCCTCATCCTTCGCCGTTCCAATGTGAAAAGGCCGAGAACTCTCAACCTATCCTCGTACGACCTACTCTCCATTCCAGGCAACATCCTGGTAAATCTTCTCTGCACCCTCTCCAAAGCTTCCACATCTTTCTTAAAGTGAGGCGACCAGAACTGCACACAGTCCTCCAACTGTGGCCTAACCAAAGTCCTGTACAGCTGCAACATCACTTCACGACTCTTGAATTCAATCCCTCTGCTAACGAACGATAATACTCCATAGGCCTTCTTACAAACTCTATCCACCTGAGTGGCAACCTTCAAAGATCTATGTACATAGACCCCAAGATCCCTCTGTTCCTCCACCTGACCAAGAACCCTACCATTAACCCTGTATTCCGCATTCTTATTTGTTCTTCCAAAATGGACAACCTCACACTTGGCAGGGTTGAACTCCACCTGCCACTCCTCAGCCCAGCTCTGCATCATATCTAAGTCCCTCTTCAGCCGACAACAGCCCTCCTCACTGTCCACAACTCCACCTATCTTCGTATCATCTGCAAATTTACTGACCCACCCTTCGACTCCCTCATCTAAGTCATTAATAAAAATTACAAACAGCAGAGGACCCAGAACTGATCCCTTCGGAACTCCACTTGTAACTGGGCTCCAGGCTGAATATTTACCATCTACCACCATTCTCTGCCTTCGACCGGTTTGCCAGTTTTCTATCCAATTGGCCAAATTTCCCTCTATCCCATGCCTCCTGACTTTCCGCATAAGCCTACCATGGGGAACCTTATCAAATGCCTTACTAAAATCCATGTACACTACATCCACTGCTCTACCCTCATCCACATGCTTGGTCACCTCCTCGAAGAATTCAATAAGACTTGTAAGGCAAGACCTACCCTTCAAAAATCCGTGCTGGCTGTCCCTAACCAAGCAATGTCTTTCCTGATACTCGTAAATCCTATCCCTCAGTACCCTTTCCATTACTTTGCCTACCACAGAAGTAAGACTAACTGGCCTGTAATTCCCGGGGTTATACCTATTCCCTTTTTTGAACAGGGGCACAACATTCACTACTCTCCAGTCCCCTGGAACCACCTCCGTTGCTAGTGAAGACGAGAAGATCATTGCCAACGGTACTGCAATTTCCTCTCTTGCTTCCCACATAATCCTAGGATATATCCCGTCAGGCCCAGGGGACTTGTTTATCCTCAAGTTGTTCAAAATGTCCAACACATCTTCCTTCCTAACAGGTATCTCTTCGAGCTTAACAGTGCGTTTCACACTCTCCTCTTCAACAATACTGTCCCTCTCGTTCGTAAATACTGAAGAGAAGTACTTGTTCAAGACCTCTCCTGTCTCTTCAGACTCAATACACAGTCTCCCACTACTGTCCTTGATCGGCCCTACCCTCGTTCTCGTCATTCTCAGGTTTCTGACATACGCATAAATGCCTTGGGGTTATCCTGGATCCTATCCGCCAAGGATTTTTCATGCCCTCTCTTAGCTCTCCTAATCCCTTTCGGCTATCCTGTATCCCTCCACTGCTCTGTCTGAACCCTGTTTCCTCAACCTTATGTAAGCCTCCTTCGTCCTCTTTACTAGACATTCAACCTCCCTCGTCAACCAAGGCTCCCTCACACGACCATTTCTTTCCTGCCTGATAGGTACATACATATCAAGGACACGTCGTATCTGCTCTTTGAAAAAGTTCCACATTTCCACCACATCCTTCCCTGACAGCCTATGTTCCCAACGTATGCTCCTCAAATCCTGTCTTACAGCATCGTAATTTCCCTTCCCCCAATTGTAAAATCTACCTTGTTGTGCGCACCTATCTCTCTCCATAACCAAGGTGAAAGTCACAGAATTGTGGTCACCATCACCAAAATGTTCACCCACTAACAAGCCCACCACTTGTCCCGGTTCATTACCGAGTACCAAATCCAATATGGCCGCCCCTCTGGTTGGACAATCTACATACTGCGTTAGAAAAGCTTCGTGGACACACTGCACAAACACCGCCCCATCCAATCTACTTGATCTAAAGAGCTTCCGATCAATACTTGGGAAGTTGAAGTCGCCCATGACTACGACCCTGTGGCTTCTGCACCTTTCCAAAATCTGTTTCCCAATCCGTTTCTCCACATCTCTGCTGCTATTGGGGGGCCTATAATAAACACCCAACAAGGTGACTGCACCTTTCCTATCTGACTTCAGCCCATACTACCTCCAGAGGCAGATCCCCCTCAAACTTCCTTTTTGCAGCCGTGATACCATTTCTAATTAGCAATGCGACGCCCCCTCCTTTTTTTACCACCCTCCCTAATCTTACTGAAACATCTGTAACCAGGAACCTCCAACAGCCATTCCTGTCCCTCATCTATCCATGTTTCCGTGATGGCCACAACATCGTAGTCCCAGGTACCGATCCACGCCTTAAGTTCACCCACCTTATTTCTGATACTCCTTGCATTGAAGTATGCACACTTGAGCCCATCTCTGTGTCCGCAAGTAGTCCCTGTCAGTGCTACCTTCTCCACAGCCTCCCTACAGTCATGGGCATCCTGACACAGCTAGCTTACTTGCTGGACTACAAGTCCGGGTCCCATCTCCCTGCCAAATTAGTTTAACCGCCCCCGAAGAGTGCTAGCAAACCTTCCCCCCCCAGGATATTGGTGCCCTTATGGTTCAGGTGCAACCCGTCCTGTTTGTACAGGTCCCACCTTCCCCAGAATGCAGTCCAATTGTCCAAATATTGGAAGCCCTCCCTCCTACACCATCCTTGCAGCCACGTGTTCAACTGCACTCTCCCTATTCTTTGCCTCACTGTCACGTGGTACCGGCAACAACCCAGAGATGACGACTCTGTCTGTTCTAGCTTTTAGCTTCCAGCCTAACTCCTTGAGCTCTTGAATGACCTCCCCACCCCTCTTCCTACCTATGTCGTTGGTGCCAATGTGTACCACGACTTCTGGCTGCACACCCTCCCCCTTAAGGATTCCGAAGACACGGTCCGAGATGTCTCGGACCCTAGCACCCGGGAGGCAACTAACCATCCGAGAGTCTCGCCCATGTCCACAGAACCGCCTGTCCGTCCCTCTAACTAGAGAGTCCCCTATAACTAGCGCTCTCCTCCTCTCCCCCTTTCCCTTCTGAGTCTCAGAGCCACAGACCCCTTCACTGCAGCTTACACCTGCAAGGCTGTCCCCCCCAATAGTTTCCAAATCTGTACACTTATTTTTTAGGGGAACGACCACAGGGGAACCCTGCACTGCCTGCTTCTTCCCCTTCCCACCTCTAACTGTTACCCAGCTACCTCTGTTCTCCGGCGTAACTATGTCCCTGTAGCTTCTATCAATCACCCTCTCGAATAATCCTCAGTTCATCCAACTCCAGTTCCAGTTCCCTAACTCGTTCGGTGGGGATCTGCATTTCCTGCAACGAAGTCGGCAGGAGTATCGGTGGTCACCCCTACCTCAAACATCCTGCAGGAGGAAGATTCCACCGCCTGCGCTGCCACGACTGCACACTTTGTCTCCAAAAACAAGAACACTGAGTCAATAACACTGAGTCACTTACCTGTGGACTTTAAAGTTAGGTTAGAGGAGGAGGGTGGGAGGGAGGCCCTACGAAAGTAGGACCTGGGGTCTAGAACACACCCACTCAAATACTAATCACTTACCTTCCCGCCCAGCTATGCGCTCCAACCTCACTTCTGCTGCCCGCTACAGGTAAATAATTTTGAAACAAACTGTCTTACCTTAGCTGTAGTCTCCCGGGTTCGCTTTTACTCGGCCGCTGCTCCCACTCAAATACTGTCTACTGTCGTTGAAAAGCTACCTGAAAAACTATAGGTAACTGAACTATTGCAGGGCACATATCCTGAAAATTTTCCTGACTGTGTGATAACGAACACACCAGCTGAAACAAGACATATGAAATAGTGCAGATAAAAACGTTAAAATGATATTAGCAGCAACCCTGTTTGCTCAGATGGTTGGCGCAAATCAGGAGCAGATTGAAGACAATGCAGACATCTTAAACTCAGGTAATTTACTGAATTACAGCAGAAAGATGAAAAATTAAAGCAATTATATTAAAAGACATGAATATAAAACAAATCCGAATGAATCTCTGAATGTTATTATCTCCCAAAAAATGTCTTAATGAGGAAATGGAGAACATCACATACTGAGGCAGATGAGAAATTGGCAGACATACACCAAATCGTGTAGAAAGGAATCGTTGCGAGTGAAGCATCAGCTAGGACTGAGGGGTCATTTAGGAGTGAGGAAAACACAAGCAAAAATAGAAAAAAAGTATAATGGCCTGGACTGCACAAGGAAATAGTTGAATTTTGCCAGGCGTGTCATGCACGTCAGTTAATTAGAAAACCCAGCCAGTAGTAAAACTTACACTTTTAATACGTTTTCCTCGAATTGATTAAAGTGTTACAACAGTCGCAATTGATTCCGTAGGTCTGCGACCACAAATTATTTGTTAACGATAATGGATGTAGCGACGAGATTTCCAGAGGCCGTTCCATTATGCAATATCACAGCAAAAAGGATTGCAGAGAAATTACTCAATGTTTTTTAACTGGATACAGCCTACCGGCAAACATGCAATCAGAACAAGGGTCAAAATTCACATCAAAATTATTCAAGGAATTTCTAAACAGCTTAGCAGTAAAACAATTCAAATCATGTTTGCCATCTGGAATCACAAAGAACGCTCGAAAGTTATCAGTATTCAAAGACCATGTTTTAGCTTATAGTCAAGACTATCAATATGACTGGATAAAGGAATTCCATTTGTGTCCCTTTGCACCAAATGAATGGGCCAAATTCAGTCCATTTGAATTAGTTTTATGGTCATGAAGTGAGAAGACTGTTATAATTGATTTAGGAGAAATCGGTAGGGAAGAATTCAGATACCACATATTTCGTCAATGTGTCAAATTTAGCGAATGATTAAAAGAGCTTAGAAGTTAGCTAGAGACCATTTCAAAGTATCACATCACGCAACGTAACAGGAAGCAGACAAGAAATCAAAGATTCACAATTTTATAACCATGAATAAGGTAAAAGTGTTACATCTCATGCTAAGTGAACCTTCAAATGCAGTGTTTAGTTATCAAATCGAAAGGAAATTGAATAAATTAAACTACTTGACAGGGACTCCAGAGAAAGAGAAAAAAAACTCAGAGCATGTCATGTGACTATGGTGAAAAGTTATTTTGACAGGGAGGGAAGCAAGTGGACAAGGCCTTTTTGATCGCCAAACAGAGAGAACTACCACGTTTAGAGGGTTCTGAATTGGACAATGAGGAGGTTGTGCAAAATTGCGATAAATTATTGAATATCCTCCAGACCAAAATCGAAATGCCCTGAAAGGCTTAGCATTATCTCCTGGGGAGATAGTTGGAAATCAGCTGGTCAAACTTAATCTAAATATGCATGATGTAGATTTGGTAGATGCTATTCTGACGAAGCAACATCCTTGTAGACATAACCCTCTAAAGTTGGCACAGGTTCCAAAGGAGATTGAACACACACTCTGTGACGACAAAGTCAAAGTGAGTTACATTGACGAGACCTCACCCAAATTAATTGTGCCAAAACAAGATATTATCAAGGAGTTATGTTTGGATTATCACAAGCGTATCTGATTTTGTGATTGGAAGACTGTGCTGAGAAGGTAGGCCAAGCGACTTACCTTTCTAAGATGGTCTTGTTCAGAGGATACTAGCAGATGCCATTGTCAGAAATTGAAAAGACAATTTCGGCTTTCAGAACGCCGAATGGACCGTATCAGTTTAAAGTAATGCCACTTGACATGGAAAATTCGCCAGTTCCAATTCACAGATTAACCAATAAGACCATTACAGGTTTATGCAACTGTGTTGCATATATCAATGGTGATTATTAGTCATATGTGAAAAGAATATTTACAACAGACTTGTTCAAAGGATATCACAAGGCAGGCTTCGTGATCAACCTGGGTAAAAGTAAATTTACCAAAGCCCAAGTCACCTTCTTGGGCCATGTTATTAGGCACGGACAAATAGCAGCATGGGATGCAAAAGTAAATGAAACTGGGGAGATTCCCATACCAACGACGAAAAGAAAATAATGCTGTTCTTGGGATTTAGTAGATTGTATGAAAATTTGTCACAAATTTTAGCAGCGTGGCTGTTCCGCTCATTGAATTGATAGAGAACACAAGAAGATTCACTGGATATCTGAGTGTCAGAAGGGATTTGACTGCATGAAAGGTGTGCTAAGAATTGCCCCACTATTAGGCACACCAAATTATGCAACACTATTCCAGGTGGCGATTGATGCAAGTGATGTGTGTGTCCGTGCTGTGCTCTTGCAAGAAGACGACGATAAGATCTAAAGATTGGGTATTTCTACAGGAAGTTGAACATTTATCAGCAGAAATATTCGATTTTGGAGAAGGAGACTTTAAGCTTGGTGTTGGCATTACAATACCTCAATGCTTATGTTACCAGAACGATCTGAGACAATCGTTCACGCTGATCAAACCCCACTAAAGTTTGTGGAGAAATTTAAGGATAGAAATGTCAGCCTGCTTAGATGGAGCATGTTACAACAACCATTCCATTTGAAGATTGTGCATGTGGCAGGACGAGAAAATGTGATTGCCAATGCATTGTCGAAACTCGAATGAGAAAGTGAGTTCGATGGCAGCAGACCAACAGACTGAAATGGAATGTAGTTGCGCATGTTTGCACGTTAATAGTCAGTGTAATGTGTCTGGGTGTAACGGAAGTCTAAAATCTTTAGAATAGTTTAAGGCGTTTTAAAATGAAGGCATCTTTGGTATGAATGGCTCATTTTCACTTTAAAGTGGGGGAGGAGTTGCTTCATGAACACGGTTATGCAGCTGTTGACGTTTTGTTTTCTTAAATGATGTCGTAAATCATTTAGGCTCCAAAACGTCTGGGGTGTAGGCTTTTCGGGTCAATTTGATAATAACTCACAGATACTGCCTCAGGTGGAGGCTGTCAGTTTAAAAACACACTTATAAAATGAAAGGGTGGGCCCCGTGTTGCAACTCAGCTTTACTCTGGTTTGGTTTTCACTTTTTCAGCAGTAGTTTGAACAAAAAAGCTGTTGGACCCACAGAAGCAAGTCCAGGTAGTCCCTCTCCGACTTCCACGCTGTAACAATTTGTGCTTGATTTTACCTTTCTTGCCAATGGGTGTTTATGGGAATTTCGCAAGTATTTGGAACAGCATCATTATATTGGAATGAACTCTTCCATTTTTGGCAAGGTTAAATTATTCAGTATTCTGTTTTCTGTCCTTTGTATTTTGTTCCGTAATATTGTTAATAAAATCTGGTTTTGCTTAAAACTGAGTGTTTTCATCGCCTGATTTTCTCCTGGAATATCTACGTTACACTTGCTTAAAACACAATTAGGGTCTGAGATAATTTCTTGCAATGTTTTGAGTAGTTAGGCAATGTCCATAACACACCAATCCATGACTCATTTGGAATGGCATCGTAGGCTGTCACGTAGACCCCTGTTTCTAAACATAGACACATAAAAGATACGAGCTGCAGCAGGCTATTGAGCCCTTCCACCCTGCTCCATCATCCATCATATCCATGGATAATTGTCGAATTCATTAGTCTTACGCTGCTTTCTCCCAATAAAGTTTTATTCCATTGGTCTCATGTGATAAAACTTGCCGCCTCATGAATACATTCAGTACTTTGTTATTAATTACTTCCTGAGGTAATGAATTCTGCAGACTCACCATTATTTGCGTGAAAAAAATGTCTCTTCATGTCCGTCCTATATGGTCCACCTTGTACCCTCAGGCTGTGAACGCTGTTTCTGGACGCACCGATGGTCGGGAGCAACTACCTTGTCTACTCCTGTAAACATATTTTTGTCTCGATGATGTCCCGCCTCATTCGTCTGACCTCCAGCGAAAACAACCCTAACCTAGTTAATCTCTCCTTCAACGTCAGTCCTGCCATCCCTGGAATGCCTCGACTGTGTGGAGTTTGCACATTCTCCCCGTGTCTGCGTGGGTTTCCTCCGGGTGCTCCGGTTTCCTCCCACAGTCCAAAGATGTGCAGGCCAGGTGAATTGGCCATGCTAAATTGCCCATAGTGTTAGGTAAGGGGTAAATGTAGATGTAGGGGTATGGGTGGGTTACGCTTCGGCGGGGCGGTGTGGACTTGTTGGGCCGAAGGGCCTGTTTCCACACTGTAAGTAATCTAATCTAATCTAAAAAAAACGTTTTCTGCACTCCCTGTTGACCATCAGCATTCCTTCCTCAGAAAAGGGGACAAAAACTGTACACAATATTCTAGGTTGACCTCATCAAGGCCCCGTCAAACTGCAACATGCATCACTGCTCCTTAACGCGAAATGTCAAAAAATGAAGGTCAACATATCCTTTGCCGCTTTTTACCACCTGCTGCACGTGCATGCTTACCTTCAGTGATCGTGTCCAGTGTTTCCCAGATCCTCCTGTACATACCCAAATTACAACCATTCAAGTTCAATAATAGGCCATTTAAGCATTTTCAAGACTGTCCCAGCAATCAATGCGATCATGACTGATCATCTGCCTCAATGCCATGTTTTGGCTTTCTTTCCAGACTAGCTGATAGCCTGAATATTTAAAAGGAGAACAATCTCTTCCGTGAATACATTCAGCATCTTCTTGTTTTACCTACCAAAGTGTATAACCTCGCATTTATCCAAATTACATAGCATCTTCTGTTTTTGCTGACTGTGCGCTGCTTGTTTTCACATGCTCATCAATGAGTCTAGCATTCAAATTGTTGCATGCACTTTTTTGTCACTGTTATCTCATGTCCTGGGATATTGCTCAGGAGGAAGACATCATCAATCTCTTAGACTCTTTCCAAACTTCCTGTGTCTGCCTGGGATAAAGGCACTCCACTCTCACATGGCTACTCAAAACGCAGTTGCAACACTGTGAACAATTTCGTTTCCCTGATGTAAGAAAAGTTGTTTTGGTGTTGGAAACAATGAAGCGAAGATTTACTGGACTGATTCTGTGTATTAAGGAAGTATGTCATGAGGCGAGTTTGAGTCAGTCATGCTTCTACCCATTGGAAACTATAAAGTTTGCTTTTAGGCCTCTCTATTTAAAAAAGGAAAGACTTGTCACAGAGGGAATGCAACGAAAGTTCATGAGGCTGGTGCCCAAGATACCAATACTGTCTCAAGGGGACAGATTGCTTCATCTCGGAAATTCAGATTCAGGAATTAAACTCTCAGGATATGAGTGAGGCCTTTTCGAACTGAGATGCGCAGAAATTTCTCTAACCTGAAACATGCTCAAACTGTGGACTTCTCTGGGTACTATAGAAGGCTTCTGTGGTCAAGACGCTGAATATGCTCATGGAAGAAGTTTTTGAGCAGGATATTCAAAGTATGAAGCAGCGTGGAAAGAAAGGCAGAATGTGAAGTTGAGGTAATTAATCTGTCTCAAACACATTGATTTGTTGGACAGGCTTGAAAGTACTGAATATCTTATTGGTCATTTGGTTTTGACATTGTAATGGACTCTTGCGACTTTCATCCTGAATAGTATCAGTGATTCTATGGAAGAAGCGTATCAAAAACTGTTTTGAAGTGTATGCCACTGCAAATTCTAAACGTTAAATGTATTCGCAGAAACGGCTTATTGTCGTTCTGGAAATGAAAGCAAACTCGAGAATAGCTGACGTCTTCTCAGTAAAATCATCACAGATTGCTCCTGTTGGCTAACCGAGTGGATTTTCATGCATCTTCCGAATATTTGCAGTTACAACAGCTGCGATGTTCTGTACGATGTGAATACAATGACATTCGAAGAACACTGACCACAAAATGTCTTCCACAATCATGGGTAATGATTTCATATTCCAAAAGATGAGTTCGATGAATCATTGATGGAGAGTGGCAGGCCGGATAGTGTGCAAGGAGAAAGGGATTGGAACTATTCGATTGCTCTTCTAAAGAACCAGTCTGGATGGGTCAAACAGCCTCCTCCACTGCTGTACTTTTCCTTCACTCTACTCCTGTCTGCTTTCTATTGTATGTACTTACTCACACTTGTTACCAGTGCAGTCTACGAACAAATAACAACTCTAATCATCACAAATGCCTTCGTCCTTTTTCATTCTGCTGCCTCCAGGCGGAATTACGCCTAAGCTAGCAAGGAACACAGATTTCCACGGAGGAAGTTTTCATCTGATGTTTCTGATTCTTTATTGCTAAATGAAGCTGTCGTATAAAAGACAAAACAAAAAAAAACCCAATAACTATAAAAAGTTGAATTCGAGTAAAACAAATAAAAAAGACATGGAAGTTTTGTGGTTGTCATTGGGAGCAAGACGGACACACAGTGCCCTTGGTGATTTGGCTTCCCTTGTATATAGGAGAAAGTGACGACTGCTGATTCTGTCGATCTGAGTCGACAGTGTGGTCCTGGAAAAGCACAGCCCGTCAGGCAGCAACCGAGAAGCAGGAGAATCGAAGTTACGGCATAGGACCTCCATCAGGTTTCCTGATTTCGGGCTTGTACCCGAAAGGTTGATTTCCAACTTCTCGGAAGATGCCTGACGGGCTGTGCTTTTCCAGCGCCACACTCTGCCTTGTATGTAACCATTTCTAATTTAATCAATTCTGATAAATTCCCGAGTCCTGAATAAAACAAGCCTAAATTGCAATTAAGTATCTGAGTCAGATTCTGAGCAACACTTTGGATCAACTATTCAGTGGTTTGCCTGATTTGTCATTTCTTTGCATATTCCCACCACACCAACTGAGTTTGGGAGAGTGATCGTGACACTGCTTAAGCATTTAATTACCTCAGGACATTGAATGCTTCTTTAAATTATACAATGATTAAAACAATTACCTCGAATGGATCATAATATAGACTTCCAAATAGTCAGAGGGATATTGAGGAACAAACAGATGGGGAAATCTCCGGGATATGCAATAATAATACGACTGTAATCGTAGTAGGCTTTATTTTTCCAAACATTGATTGGGACGACCATCACATGAAACATTTTGATGTGAAACGATTTGTTAAACGCATGCAAAAAAAAGCTCTTTCTCAAAATGCAAGGTTTTGCAGCAGAGAAGGAGCAAATCTTGACCTTTTGGGCAATAAGACAGAACAACTGCCGAAAGCAATAGGAGTAGAACACTATTGATCTCGTGATCTTATTACTGTTTGTTTTAAAATTGTTATCGAAAACGATAAGCCTTCCATTAAAAAAGTACCGATTTCACTTGGAGATAAGGAAATTTCAACGAAATGAAACAAGAAGTTTCTAAAATGATTAGCTGTAGACTGTTCACAAATAAGAGGACGTCTGAAATGTAAAGGTTTCAAATGTGTAATAATGAGAGTTCAGTGTCATTATGTTCCTGTTACAGTAAAGGGTAAGGCTGGTTGGATTCGAGAACTATCAACGAATAAACACATTTGGGTTTTGATCAACAATTATAATATATATATATTACATATGCAAAACTGGATTCAAACGAAGTTCTTGAACATTATAAAGAATTGTGGGGCATTCGTACAAGAGAGATCAGTACGACAAAGACGGGAAACGAGGCACCCTTGGCAAGTAAACAGAGAATTCAGAGATTCTGCGAGTACATTAATAGCATGCCAACAACTAGAGCGATAGTAGGGCCACCAAAATTCAAAGACATCGTTTTGTTATTGAACCGTAGGAAATAGGAGCCATAATATATAAACAATTTGCACCGGGTCCAACTGTGGAGAAAGAAATGGAGGCTAAAGAGCTCAAGGAGATAAATGTTGATAATTTGAATACATTACAGAACAGGAAGTGTTGACTGTCTCAGAAAATATAGGATAGATAAATCTCCAAGACTTGATCTCGTATAACCAAAGAACTTGTGAGAGGTTAGGGAGGAAATTGCAGTGCCCCTTACAGAAATATTGGTGTCATCTATAGTGAAGTGCGGGGTAACTGGGCAGTAGGAAATGTTGTTTCAGAAGAAATGTAAGGAGACGTTGAGGAGCAATAGACATGTGAGTCTCAATGCAGTGATGGGTAAGTTGTTAGAAATGAAAGTTGCATGACAGAATTCACATGCATTTGGACAAGCAATGGATGATGAGGGATAGTCAGAATGGGTTTGCGTGAGGAAAATCGTATTACACACTCTTGATTGAGTTTTTTGAAGGACTAATCGAGGTGATCGATGAGGTCATAGTAATATAAATTGTATATTTTAACTGTAGCAAAGCCTTTGACAAGGTTGCACATGTCAGACTAATTCGTATAGTGAGATCACATGGGATTGTGAAATCAGATTGCCAGTTAGATGCAAAATTGTCTTAACAATAGTGGACAGGGAGTGATTATGGAGGTTGGTTTGACGGGCTGGAGACCTATGACAAGTGATTATCCATATGTTTCAGTGCTGGGTTTATTTTGTATTGTCATTCATATGCATGACTAATTTGATTTGATTTATTATCATGTGTAATTAAGTACAGTGAAAATCTTTCATTTTATGCCGTGCGGACGGATCATAGTAAACAAGGAGACAGATTGTAGGCTGTTTGGACAGAGTGATGCATACAGGTTACACTGCACAGGAGGCACATGATTCAAAATCAACATTAACACGGTCACCATTATTTGTGATCATTGAGTACATTCGTTATTTCAATAACAACAGAGAAGTAACTGTTCTTGAAGCTATTTGTGCATGTGTTCAAGCGTCTGTAACTCTGCCTGTCAAAAGAGGTTGCAAGACAATATTCCCGGAATGTGAGATCCCTTTGATGATGTTGGCAGGCTTTCCACAGCAGCAAGAACTGTGAAAGAGTCCGAAGGTGGGATGTTGTTTTCCGTGATGGTTGCGTACAGAACTCTGTGTAATTTCTTACTGTCCTGGGCACAGCAGTTTTATATGGTGCATGTGTGAAAGCTGATGAGGTTCCTTCCAAACATGCCGAAATTTCTAAGCCACCTGAGGAAGGACAGGCGCAATTGTGCTTTCTTGAACTTCGCATCAACCTGGGAAGTCCAGGACAGTTTGTCAGTTATTGTCACTTCAGCAACGTGACGGCCTCAACCCGCTCAATCCCAGTTCCATTCATGCACATCTCCTGCGTTCTCCATCTTTCTGTTTGAAGTCAATAATCAGAGAAGTGAGAATAAAACGACGTTTTGGGTAAAATTTCAAATTATGGACTATTTAGATAATAATAAAGAAAACATGTTTATTAAGTTTGCACATGACACAAATATTTTTGCAAAGTAGACAGCACAGAATGTTATCCAAGATTACAAAGTGATCGTGATCAATTGGGTCGATTGACTGTATAGTGGCAAATGGAGTTTAATTTGAATTAATGAATGGTATTGCATTCCATAAAAAGAAAAAAAACCAAAGACAGGGCTTATGGTATTAAACGTAGGGCATTGGACAGTGTAATGGAAAATTATCAATTTACTGTGAAATTTAAAAGAGAATGCTTTTCTTAAATTCAATGCTGTACTGAGCTTTGCAAACGTTGCTTTGACGAAGGTCTGCAGTTAGCTTATCTCTGTTTAAATTCTGTAAGCATTCAACTCAACCGTGCGATAGTCGAACTCAGCGGAAGCTGAAGAACTGTTATGTCCAGGACTAGGGGATGAGACAATAACAACTTGAGTTTCCTCTCGTCTTTGCCCTTGAGAGTGTGATAAGAAACGCTATAAGGCAAGCATCTGTGCAATGTTCAGGGCTCTTTGCATTGAGGCATCAGGCTTAGTGAAATGAATCAATCCAGCAGGATTTAAAATAAAAGATCCTTTCTTTGATCTTACTAATAATTGAGTCAAGTCGATTTATTTTCCACGACAGACAGCGTTGCCAAATAGGTACACCCAGAGGTTCAAGTATATAATCATTCCAGATTTGCATCACATATGGACACTGTAGCTCAGAAAGCATTTATAGCATGTGTGCTCACATTACTCAAAATTTTGAGAAAAAGAGTTGAACTGTCGTGTCAAGGATATACAGGATGTTGATGAGCCATCATCTGGAGTCCTGTGTCCAGGGGTTACAGTTAAATACACGAAAAAGAAATATTTGGAAGGATATTGGCCAAACGCAGGCAGGTGGGACTCATTTAGCTTGGGATCATTTTCAGCATTGCACGGTGGGACCGACGGGTCCCTTTCCGTGTGGTATGACTGCAGGACTCTGGGACTCTCCATCAATTCTGAAGCTTGCGTTTTTACATACCAAAGCCTGTATATCCTTTCAAACCTATTTTCCCAAGTACGAATGCTGCAATAGAAACTATCATTTGGCCAATATAGGAATGAATGAACGAAAATAGCTTCAGACTCAAGTCGGCCCCCAACACATTGCGAATATAATTTCACACCTAAATTGAAGGGTTCCCTGCCCAATGCCCTATTTCACGTTGAGCCATTTGGTTTATATCACATTTCTGAGTCCACCATTCAAAACACATCACCTCACGTATTTCACAAACAGGTGGCCAAGAGCTGTGAATTAACAATGTGTGAGGTGTGTTTTAAATTTCAAGACTGCATGAATGAGTGTGATGGAGTGAGTCAGGCATTTTACGTTTGTTCACTGTAGCCATCTGATGTGAGCACAACAATGTCATTTACTTCCTAAACTGGAAAGGCCACGGATGGGTATGGAATTAATAGTCCATGTGCTTTCAAGCAGTGGAGATTCACCAGGCTGATAGTTCAAAAAGAAGGGTTCACTGAAGACAGGGTGAAATGGCACAAACCCACTGTCATTCCCATGGAATATAGGAAGATTTGTGGTCATTATAATTTTCGAGATAATAATGGAAACTGCTGTGTTAAATGGAGAGAAACACATCTTGCTGCGTCTGGAAGGGGTAAATCATTAAAATTTTAACAATCCCGTCTTTTCTGATTTAAAGTCGTGCTTCTGTTCCTGTGAGGTTCTACGTTACAAGAAAATCGTGGAGCAGCAGCACCCTTTAAACCAGTTGGACTGGAATCGAGTTAGAGTCAATACAAGTGAGGGATTTTTGCGTTTTACAACTGATGGTTTATGTTAATTAATAGCGTTATAGCTGAAGAAAAGAGCGTTACAGCTGAACAGACTATCTAAAAGCCTTTGGAAATCCCCACGCCATTTTCTCCATGGATTTCACTATCGATTGAACCATCTCCAAACAATCCTAAACAAGGTCAGGTACAACGTGTATGTCGTTTTACAATAAAATGGCACTGCATACTCTGTATCAAACATTTCTAAGACAGGTCTAATGCCGTGTTCAATACAGAATAAAGCTATATCTATTACTTAAGAAAACAAAAATATGTTTCTCTATACAATGTCCTCGTAAAACGCTGCAAGGGCTGGAATAATTAAACGATATTGCATTGGAATTATTGCTAGATCATGAATCTAGAAACTGAGCTCATCTTCTGGTGAAAAAGGTTCGTACACGCCACAACAGATATAGTCAAAGCACAGCCCATAACCAGACACTCAGTCCAACTGATCCATGCCAAATAGATATTCTAACCTCATCTAGTCTCATTTGCCAGCACTTAGCCACTATTCCTGTGGTTCTGGACTCCTCTACCCCATGAAATGACCTTGTCAGTTGACCATATCCATGCCCCTCTTGATTTTATATACGTGTATAACATCACTCATAAGGTTCCAACGCGCTCGCAAAAGCAGTTGTGGAATTTGAATTCAATAAAAAAAACACGAATTAAAGATATACTTACTGATCGCCATGAAATCATTGTGGATTGTCAGAAAATCCCATCTGGTTCACTAATATCCTTCAGAGAAGGAAACCTAGCATCCTCACCTTGTCTGGCCAACATAGACTTCAGACCCACAGCAACATTGTTGATTCTCAGTTGCGCCCTGAAGTGACCTAGAAAGCCACTTAGTTCTACCAATTGCTACAAAACTCAAAGAAATTAAACTGCATGAATTTCTTGACATCGTTCTTGGAACCAGAAAAGATATGTCTTGTCCACACTGCACAGTCCTCCTCACTAGCATCTGTGGACTAATGCCTAAACTGGGGAGCTTTCTGACAGACTAGTCAAGCTTACACAGACATACTCACGGAATCGTACCTTACAGTCACCAAAACTGCGTATGTCCTGACTCACCATCAGGACAGATCCAGCACAGGTGGCTGCACCATGGTAAACCATGGCGAACAGTTGCTGTGAGAATCCTCAAAATCAATTCCAGACCCCACGAAATCTCATGGCTTCATGTCATACATGGGCAAAGAAACCTCATGCTCATTTACATGTACTGTCCTCCCTCTGCCGATGGAATATTGGTTCTCCGAGTTGAACAGCACGAAGAGTTAGCACTAATGATGGCAAGAGCACAATATGTACTCTGACTTGTGTATTTCAATGTTCACCACCAAGAATGGTTCAGCAACAGCACTACAGGTAGAGCTGGACTGGTCCTCGAGGACAAAAGTGCTAGACTGAGTATGCATCTAGTGGTGAGGTTACCATCAAGAGGGAAAACATACTTGACTTCTTCCTCACTAATCTGGCAGCTACAGATATGTCTGTTGATGACAGAATCGATAAGACAGACCATCGTACAATCTTAATGGAGATATAGACGGCTTCCACATTTAAATTAACGTCCATTCATGTTGTGTGGCACGAACACCATGCTAAAGGGGACATGTTTCGATCAGACCGAGCAGCTCAAGTCTGGGCATCCATGAGGCATGTGGATCATCAGAAGCATCTGAATTTTACTCTAACACGATCTATAATCTCATGGTCGGGCATAGCCCCAACTCAGTCTTGACCATCAAGCCACTTTGATGAATCCTGTTTCAATGGAGAGGGCAGGAGGGCTTACGAGAAGAAGCACAAGGCAAAACTGAAGATGAGAATTTAACCTGGTGAAGCCAACAAACAGGACGCCTTGTATGGCAAACAGGAGGATCAGCAAATGATCGACAGAGTTAAGTGATCCCACAATGAAGAAATCAGATGTAAGTTCGGCAGTCCTGCCACATATGTGCTTTCGGATAATTAAACAACTCACTGATGGAACAGGCTCAGCATATATCCCCATCCACAATGATGGAAGAGACCAGCACAGCAGTGTTAGGCATAAGACTGTAGATTTCACAACAATCTTCCGCCAGAACTCTTGAGTGGATGATCCATCTCTGATTCCTCCAGTGGTCCTAAGCTTTACAGATACCAGTCTTCAGCCGATTCGATTCCCTTCATTTTATATCAACAAACAGTTGGAGAAACTGGACACTTGAAGCATTCGGGCAACAGTACATAAGATCTTTGCTCCAGGACTTGCCGGTCCTCTCGCCAAACTGAGCAAATTGAAACACTGGTGTCTACCCAGCATGTGAAAAATTACACGAGTATGTCCTGTACATGTAAAGCAGGACAAATCCAACACGTTCAATTACCGCTCCATCAGTCTACTCTCGATTATCAGTAAAGTGATGGAAGGTGTCATCAACAGTTCTATCAAGCAGCAACAGATGAGCAATACACTGTTGAGTGATATCCAGTTTGGGTTCCGCCAGGGCCACTCAATTCCGGAATTCCTGACAGACTTGGTCCAAACATGGACAAAAACAGCTGAATTCCAGAGGAGAGGTGAGAGTGATTGACCTTTCCTGGCTCTTCTGATAAAGGCATTGATCCACGTCTAAATAATGGAGGTTAGTGCAACTCCCCTCAAATAAACTACAGAAGCAGTCGGATGGTCAGATTGTGCGAACTCATTTGCTGAATCCAACCTCCAAACATTTTCATGTGGGCTCATTATCATTAAAGTGGTCCTTCAAAAGCTGGTAAAATATGCCCCACAACCACAAGAATAAGAATTAAGATCGCAATGAAAAGACGTCAAGACTCCAAACAGATCAACGATAAGATCCCCCAGAACGCTCAAGGTCAGGACTGCTGATCAGGAACTCATTAGATTCATTCTGAAACGATTGACTTCCTTCAGCGATGTCAAGAGACCACGCGCTTTTTCCCAGGTCCACATGAAATGCACCCACGTATCTATCTGTCCTGCTGACCTCCATCACTGACATCCAGGATTGACGAGAAGGACCCACCCACGCAGGAAATGTGGGTGCCACGCTGGACATCAGGTGGGTCAGAAACTCCATGTGTTCAAGCCATAGGCCCCTCCCAGCAAATGTTTAGAAACATCCAAGCTGTTGGGAAAAAGACGGACCAATCCAAAGATGTGCAGGTCATGTGAATTGACCATGCTAAATTGCCCTTCGTTTTAGGTAAGGGGTAAATGTAGAGGTATGGTGGGTTGCTTTTCGGCGTGGACTTGTTGGGCCGAAAGGCCTGTTTCCACACTGTAATGTAATCTTAATGTGAGAGGCAAAGAGAGTGTCACTGGAAATGCATCCCCAGTCAGGCGGGAGCCGAGGAGAGGTAGAGTTGACGTTTTGATCATAAGCTCTTCATCAGCATGCAGCCTCATTCCTGTCTGCATACAGAACTGGCTGGCCGAAAGAAGACCATAAATGGTAGTGAATGAATATATTCCGACTGGACGTTGGCATCTGTTCTTGCGATTCTGCCCATTGTAGGTTTAATAAGTAATTTGGGTGAAGAAGTGGAAGGCTGGTTTAGTAAAGTTCCCGATGACACAAAGGTCGGTGCTGTTATAGATTATGTCGAGGATTGCCGCAGTCTACAACATGACAGTAACAGGATGCAGTGCTGGGCTGAAAGGTGGCAGATGACGTTCGTCCGAGAGAAATGTGAAGTGATTCATTTTGAATTTGAATGTCGCATACAGTGTTCAAGAAAGAATTATTAGCAACGTGGAGGAAAAGCAAGATTTTGGGGTCCATGTACATAGATCTCTCAAAGTTGACTGCCCCACCCCCCTTCCCAAGTTGATCGGGTCGTTAAAAAGACATGTGGTGTTTTGACTTTCACATAACTGGGTGACTTAGTCGAAGAGCCGTAAGATTTTGCTACAGCTTTGCAAAACCCTGAGTAGACCACACTTGGAATATTGCATCTAGTTCTGTTTGCCTCATTACAGGAAGCTTGTGATTGCTTAAGGGAGGGTGTAGAGGAAACTTACCAGGATGCTGCCTGCATTGTAAAGCTTATCTTATGAAGTGACGTTGAATGAACGAGGGTTTTTCAAGCTGATGACAGGAAGGAAGAGAGGTGACGTGACAGACGTGATCCCTCAGCGAATGCTCCACAGTGTTCCAAACTTGCTAGTTGAGTTCCAAACCCCAGACTTCCAGGAGTTGGGCCTGGAGTATTTTCCTGCTCACATCCTGGACCTCGGAATGGGTAGTGTGCCGAGATTCCCACAGAGTTCAACGGGAGCAAACCACGGTTTACAGCTTAGCTGTCCTGACTCACCATTTTAAATTCAGTCTTTTGGAAGTGGCTTAATATCTGATGTTCTTGTTTTCTGATCGGCTTGGGCTTCCCAGAACAAAGGAATTTGGCAAATTTAAACTGAATCTTGCACGGGTTCTACTGTCACGTAGTTTCAGATTCTAAAATGCAAACGTTCAAGTGCTGGAAACTGATGAACATTTACCCTGCTGCATTTTCCCAATAGATTCACAGACTTGGTACAGCACAGACAGAGGTCATTTGCACCATTGTACCTACATTGGCTCTTCAAGTGAATATTATTGCGGCTTGATAATTTCCCACTTTTCCCCAAAACTCTTGCCATCCATATATTTCATCACAGTACAATGCAAGTTCGTCAACAGTGGTAATTATTGCTTACAATCCTTTCTTCCTCCTCTCGTTTTAATATCTGATTCTCTCTGTTTTGGACATTTTAATGCCTTCATCTATACAAAGAGATAAAAGGTATTTGTTCAATGTCCAAATAATTTTCCTCCTCTCCCGTTGTTAGGTCCAGAGTTCTATTCAGTCAGGGACGAATATTTCATTTTCCAACCGTCATCCCGATATCTAACTTTGCCGAAGTTCTTACCATCTCCTTTACGAATCATATCGTGTTAATTTCCGTTTTCATGCAACTGTCTCCTTCTTTTTCGAAAAAAAAATATTAATTGCTTTTCATTAAAAGACCAAAACTTAACCAGACAGCTTCAGAGCATTGACAAGTTCCGTTGACTGTCAAATGATCCTTACATTCAATGTTCCGTGCACACTTCATCTTCAACTGCATCTCTGTAAAGAAAGCTCTTGAGAGTTATGAAATATTACTTGAAGAGCCCAACAGTGCTTACCTAACATGCTAAAGATCACACAACACCACGTTATCACACAACATGTTTATTTGGAACTACACACTTTTGAAGCACTGCTCTTTCGTTATATTTAACTTGCGAGCGTTTCTATTTCTTTTCCAGTCTGTCATAACGAAATGTGCTTTCACGAGTTTTTATTTGTTTTATGTAAGTGTATAGATTGGGTTCATTCCCATCTTTATCACCATTCCCATGTATAAACTAGACGACATTTCATCATTTTGTGATCACTCTGGAGTCGGGGGCACGACACTGAATCTTCTCCTCTGTCGATCTATCTTACATTTACGCGCAGACGATGCAAACTCCACGCACATGCAGACACACAGACACAGACACACACAAACAAACCGAAGCATTAGTACAACAGAACTAATTGCAATGCAGAAAATACGTTGCACTCTGCCAGGTTGGAGTCGCAAACATCACAGATCAGAGGCACTGGATACATAATCCAGTTACACCGATGCATATAAGTCTGACAGAAAGAGTGAACATTGCATCGAAATAGATGCAGAATTAATTGTCGCTGGTGTAATTTTGCATTAAGTCTCAATGTTTAATCCATTTTAAAAGTGAAGTAAAGGGATAGTTCACCATTATCTTCAATTGCTGTCTGAAGTTAGGATGTGTCAATATAAATTGCAGTGTTTGTGCAGCAACTGAGCACCTGGAGCATGTAGCCCAGTTCCATTATGCAAAGGGGGAGATCTAGAAATTGATATCCCAAACTTACCATTCTCCAATTTATGGAAAATGCCATTGATACTGACCATAACAGTAGAACATTGCCTGAGATAAGAAACAATAAATTGATAGAATTCCTTCGACCCTTCAGCTCTTGGCCTCTGGCGCTCTTCCTATTGTTTTGATGGTGTAATCTCTCGCGGCCATTGCTGGTCACTGCAATGTATCGGACCGTTATAAAATTGAAAAGCAGAATAAGAATAAAGGCAACTCCCGGGGTTAGTATGGAATGAAATAACTCAATTGCTCCCCACGCCAGAGAAAACTTGACTTCTCTTTTAATGAAACAAAACCATGGTCTGTTTCTGGGATAATACTGTCCTTCGAATATAAAATACCAGAAAATATTCTTCAAACCTCTCAATCCAATCACCACTCCCAGAACCACAGCCGTTGTTTTTACATTGCAATATTTAATTTTAAGAATTGGCAAGAAATGGCCACAAAATGATGAAAGGTGAAAGCGACGGTGAACCAGACAGAACAGTTAATGATTGCATAAAGCAGGACAGCGTGGATATTACACACAGGAATGCCGTCTAAGAAATGATGCTTGTCCATCTAGACAAATGGAACGTGTCGCAATATGAGGTCAACAATAATAACCAGGAGATCTGCCATTGCCATGGCTATCAGGTAGCGAGTAACACACTTTTCCCGGGACTGAATCACAACTGTTACTATGTTAGCTGTGAGGCAAGCATTTATGAATCCTGCAGATTTGTACTGACCAATTTAAAAATGTTGTCCACTGGAGCAGACTGGGGCCTCATGAAGCATGCCATGGAACTGAGAGTGAGCCGAGGACATGTTAAGTGGAGTTTCACCTTTCATAATCCTTGGCAAAGGAGTGCTTTACCGCCAATCGCTGTGAAACACGAGATACTTTCACCAACACGTTCTATTGGTGACTCTGCTGAGTACTTGCACGAGTAAATTGTGTCCAACTAGTGTGAACTGTTAAATTAGTTCTGACGGCAATCCATAAGTGGCCAGCATTCCTGTTTGTTTGGGAGTATCAACGGCTGCAATCCTGACTGCGGCGGGAATTTGGGATACTTAGGGGAAAAGGCGCCAGTACAGTGGGAAGGTTTCTGAAAGGCTTCCGAGGACGTTGACCCAGATTGTAACTGTAGGGGACTGATGGTTCTTATGCACTTCATGAAACTCATCAAGGGAATTCTCTAACTTCTGCGTTGCATTTCTCATGGTTATTGTGGCGTTTCAGCGTCTCCTCCGTTGGGACAAATGGATGCGTGCCGGCCTGCATTGCAGGACAAAATTACCTTGACCCCGGGATTGGCGCTTCAGTCTTGCAGCGTGACTCGATCCCATTCTGACATACCAGGTGCTGAACGCAGATCAGTCTCCAACAGGCAAATGAAAAAGATGCAAACAAATGCAAATATCAAAGCAAACCAACAAGACAAAACACTGGCACCGGGATCAATTCCTCAAGGCCTCCCCAATCCCAGCAATCAGCTGCGTTTGATATTTAAATCTGGCCACCTTCTGTCTTCCCTCAGGGGGTCAACTTACAGTCTCCGATCAGGATTAAACACTTAACAGAATATGTTAATTTAAGGCGATTTTTCCCATTCTTCCATCTTGTTCAATGGATCAGTCGAAAGGTTCAGGTCAGAATCGCGCATGTAACCAATTGTAGTAATTTTGATTAACCTCAAAGAACACTCACATTTACTCATCCATCTACTTAAATTATTGAAGTCCTTAATTTCTTGAAGAAAAACTCCAGAGACTTGGATGCGTCATGGGAAGACTACAGCCCCAGTCTGTGGCTCGTTAAGACTCTAAACTGTAACAGAAAGTAGCAGGCTTATGTAGAACATAAGACATGGGCTGTCGCAGAAATACATCAGTACCTCTGAAGTAACGTGAGACCTCAAACCATCTTGAGTACGAGGCTATCAGTTGGATTTCAGTTACATTCAGTCTCCATGCACCTGAAAGCTACCAGAGTGGATCCTGTGGTGTATCGATCCTATACTCTCCATCAATACATCTCAGGGCTTCAGAAATGCATTGCCCACATACAAGTTAGGCAAAATGTGTTTACACCAGTCCACCTTTACCATTGACACTGGGACACCAACATTTGAATGCATGAGGAAGCAGCCTGCACAGCCATTCTATAAGATCCGGTCCAATCCGAAGTTCACATCAACTCGCCACATCTGCAATCCCTCCCTGATAGCCTTTCAACCCCTTGGAAATCAAGAATATATTTGGCTCTGCCTTAACAAACAAAAAAGAAAGTGTCTCCACTCACTGCCTTTTCTGAAAGGGAATTATAACGATTCAGAAGAATCTTAGTAAAGGAATAAACGTTTCTTCATGTCTTCCTGAAATAGATACCCTACTATTATTAAAAGTTGATATCCTAGCTTTCGATTTTCCAATAATAGGACACATCTTTTCCAAGTCCATTTTGTCTGTTTCCATCAGAATCATTATATTTTTTTTTACCTCATTCAATTCTGTCATCTTGTAAGTCCAATGACTGCAGGCCTAGCCTGCCTATCCTTTCCTTACACGGTTATCATGCCTGTACCGACGTCAGCTTGGTGAACCTCATTGAATACGACTGGGGCTTTTAATCCGGTAGAATCACAGAACCGTGACTGGCAGAAAAAATAGATATATTAGAGATTCAGTTCACTTTGAGAGGCGATTATGCGGAAGCCAGACTGGTGGGAAGTACTATGCACGCGTGAATACATGGCACTCTGGTGACGGGATAGTGGCCCCGATGGAGATATTTCAGTCATGATGTTAGTGGGATTAATGGAATGATAAAATAGGCACATTCTAGCTGAAGCCGTCCTGAACTTGAACAGGCACTACAGCTGGCGTTGATTTTAGAGAAGTGAGAAGTTGCGAACATAATTATGCCAGTGGAAGTTGGTACTGTCTCCAGGTCGACTGAGCTTTGCACATAACACTTGAGTGAATGCAATTGCATGCAGTTACTCACGATTTCACATAAACAGATCGGCTCGAGGTCAGCCCTTAGCAAACACCACACCCCCACCCAAAAAGAAAGTCCAATCTACGGACAAACGCTTAACACTGTCCTCCGTATGTGCGCTAGCAAACCATTGCAGTTGCTGTTGGCATGCATCGTCAGGAAGACAAAACAGTCTGAGTAGCCAGAATTAACTTATTAACATTTCCAGCATGGAGCGTGCACCTATATTTGCCTGAAAACAGTTTATATGCTACACAACATTCAAATCTAAACCCATCAAAGTAAACGCTTGGTTAAATGGGCACCCGATTCTAAAGGAGGTTGATCCCCACATGGCTGTATCAGTGATTGCAGAAACAGTATTTAAAAAAATTGCTATGGTAACCAACGAGACCCCTGTGAGACAGATAACTTACACTTGGAACGCTTTTACAGAATCAAGGTACAATTCCAGTTCCAGAGTGGCAAAGTTGCAAAGTACCTTGTTCAGTTAACACCAATTGTCAGAAAATGCCTTCCCCAAGTCTTATGGGGCGAAACTCGTTCAGAAAGATTCAACTTGACTTCTCAACAGTTTTCGAGGAGAAAATGGCTGACTAAGTGTCGTCGTAATTATCTACACAAATCATTTTTAGGAAGGTTCAGGGACTGTCAAAGGGCCCAACACCATCTTGCACGTGAAGGAGGAGAAAGTGCAGACTGCAGATGCTGGAGATCAGAGTTGAAATATGTGTTGCTGGAAAAGCGCAGCAGGTCAGGCAACATCCAAGGAACAGGAGAATCGACGTTTCGAGCATAAGCCTGAAGAAGGCCCGAAATGTCGATTTTCCTGCTCCTTGGATGGTGCCTGACCTGCTGCGCTATTCCAGCAACACATTTTTCACCATCTTGCACGTGAACCAAGATGCAAGTTTACAGGGGCGTCCAGCGCCATTTAGCGCAGAAGTAAAGGCATGGGTCAGAAAGCTGGTAATTTAGCGATTCCAGAAAACAGTAGTTAGCAGAATGTACAGCAATGGTTGCAATAATTGTGAAGATCGATGGATCGGTTTCAATTTGAGGGGACTTTGTTCAATCGGTTAACCAGTACTCCCGGTGGATAAATGCTAAATCATTTGCACAGAGAACTTGTCTGGAACTGTGGCAGGTGGGGCTGGTTGAGGGGAAGGGATTCATGAATCGGGGTATGAGCCATGTACTTTCCTAAGAATTCTTAGAACTTGCTTCATTTAATGCCACATGGATTTGTAACAATGTACAAGACTGCCATTTGGGGTATCAAGCGTCGGTGCCGTTATTTAGTGGACCATGCAAAGCGTGTTGTCATGTCTAATCTGGGATGCCATCTTTCTTGATGAAGTTGTAACAACAGGAATTAACCAGAAATCCGAGACAAAGTGTGTGGGGCAATATTCCGGAAAGACAATTCATTGCATTGCCATAACTGTTCAAAGACATCATTTTGTCTGACATTATTTAGTCTTTTCATAAACTCCATATCTTCTGAGATTCCAGTGGTGGTTAACCAGACTGATTCCTGGTTTGGCAGAATTTACGTTTGAAGAAGGATTGGAACAGTTAGTGCAAGATTCACTGGAGTTTTTAAGAATGAGAGAAAACTGTAGAAACCGAACAAATTCTGACAAAACGATACAGTTTAAACGTTTGAAGGAAGTTCGTGATTACCAGGGCATTCAAGTTCGGAGGTTATAGTCTCAGAACACAAGATAGGCCACTTAGAATCAAAAGAAGAAGACTTGGCCCACTGAGTGGTGAGTCGAAAGCGGTAACGCTGAAAAAGCACTTCGTCCAGACAGTGGTGAGCCCGTGGGACTTCTCTTGAGCAGAAAGTGGATAATAGGAAAAAGCTAAAACGTTTTAATTAAGATGTTTACTTTAGTTATTCGACCTTACACTAAATTGATTTTTTGGGCAGGGTCGACCGTCCGAGTTATTTCCTTCTGAGCTATTTCTGTCTTTCTAACCACAAGCCACTCTTTGGTATATTGTGCATGTGATAGGGCTTGTGTGTATGTGCATGTGCAGGCGTATGTGATTTCTTGCATATGAGAGAAGCAACTGTGTCAGTGTGCGTGTTGTTGAGTGCGTATCAATGAAAGAGAGTCTGAGCATGCATATTTGTAAGCTGATAAATGTGAGCATAGATATATGGTTTAATGAATTGCAAGGGTGTGTGTGAGCATCATTGAACCATGGAATATGTTAGTGAGGAGGTGTATGTGTGAGGGTGCGTGTGTGTATATTTGTGAGTTATTGCAGTGTGGCACTCCTCTCTCTCCCTGCACACTGATATCGAAAATTCTGAATATAACTTTTACGTTCATTGTCACTTTGGTATAGGTCAATGCGAGTGCGATGATTTAGAATTTGAATGCATCTCCCCAAACCACACTGAGATTGATTTCTCAGTTATTTCCTTCCATGCCATCAATGTTCACACCCTTGCATGTTGCACTACAATTGTGCCCTGAAAGCATTTGAAATATTTGGAAAGTTCCTGTGTGTCTCATGTACAATACTTGCAGGGTGTTTGTAATTTGGAGTATTCCAACCTTCTAATAAGCATGCAATTGCGTATTATATTAAAATTATTAGGGTGAACATGCTTTGTAATTACTATTCAAATAATCAGGCAGTTATATTGGAAATGCAAGTAAACTGATAATTTAACAGTGTACAGCAAAACATCTGACTTGAAATGACATACTCAGAATAGTTTCAAAATTCTCTCTTTCAAGTTGTTTGTATTCCACTTTCAGGTGCACAGGAACACCACATACGGTGACTAACTTTGACATAAGTTTACAAGCACCAAAATCATGAGAATGTAAAGGACATTTGAATCATTATTACTCTGGATTAATACAGTTCATTCCATAAAGTGAGTAACAAAGGACTATCTAATAAGCTACCTGGTGGGTGTGGCGGTATTCTGATAATGTCATGACCAAATCCGAATATGCCAATGTTCTTCGGACCTGCACATAAATCCCATGTAGCTGGTGATGAGAGTTCGAAACAAAGACATCAACTGATTTGTGGTTGTTCAGGTATAAAATCACTGGGTTTGCGATTATCGTTTTAGAAAAGGAAAGTAATGAAGCAATGAAAGAAAGAAGGGAAGAAAGAAATGAATACGTGAATTTATTGTCACATGTATGTTACAGTGAAAAGAAAACCGTAAAATGCAATGAAAAGCTTTTGTAATGTAGCCATCACAATCTTTTTCTGGTCTGCATGTGACAACAGACTAATAGTCTTGTGATTCATCCATTGAATTGAGCAAACATTGACAGCCAAAATAATGATGCCGACATTATAAATCAATACATAAACCAAACCGTTCATTGTTGGTTTTCTTTTACAACTGCATTTCGATTTTAAATCTTACGAAATAAAAATTGGAACACACAACCAAAAATGCGTTCTTTCTTTTTCCTATGTGCTGCTCACTACGCAGTTCTGAATAGTTACTGCTATCCTCTCACAATAAATTAAATGCATCGGTGGATGCTTCATCATTCGGATTTCGGAGTCATACAAAGACACTCCGAGGCTCCAGTAGAGTAGCAAGGGGACATTAAGAGCTAAATATTTCCTTAATTACTAACCACAAAGCGGAAGAGTTATCCATTGTGAAGTAGCTGGACATTGTGCAGCTGAATTTCCCTGACAGAACAGCATAACATTCAGCAAAGTGCAGTGAATAAAAGACAACAAAATAAAATCGTGCAACAGACAGCAGCTCAGAGGGAAACCTGCAGAGAAAGAAGCAATTGATCACTCCGATGATAGAAAGTTGACATGAACCATCCCATTAACATTTCCTCATCGGGAACATTAAGAAGAACCCTTTGCATTCTGTTGTCTCAGTCAGTTGTCATTGTTGCTGCTGACACGGGAGGCACTGTTGCTCTTGTAAATCAGATTATGCGGAGAAACGTCAACTCTTCGATGTTTTCACCACACTCAACTTTCCCAAGCCCACACATTTCCACTAAATACATCCCTCAACTGATTGCAAAACTAAACACAAGTTCTGTCTGCGCCTGACTGCCCCAATCGTGATTCGTTTGTCTGCTTAAAAAACAACAAATCTCGGCGTGCTCAAAGCTGTTTAACCACAACTTTTGAAGCAGCCAATGGGGCAACACTGTGGCGATACCTCGCTGCAAGAGAAACAGCACATAAAGACCTCCTGAAGCACCATCACAAGAAGTGCATGTGCATCGCCTCTTCTTCCAGCACTCCCCTGCTTGGTAACCTTGCAATTCTTTTCCTTGCAATGCGTCTTTGGAATCGATGACATTGACATAACATTTAATTGAAGAGGAAATGTTGTTTAGGTTTAGTAGTAGTCAGTATGAAAAACACATTCTTCTGACGGAGACGACGACAATGAAGGAAAACAAAGCTCAGAGGGCAAGCGAAGATGATTCTTTCTACTCAGCGGTGGTTGAGTCAGTAACATTGGATTGACATTTAAGGGACTATAACCCACAAACCAACAGTCAAGTAATGTGGGGCTGGAATCCCTTTTGTAATCTACACGGGCACATTGTGCTAAACTACCTCTTCCTGGGCTGTAAACGCTTTCTGTTTCAATGAGCAGTCTTGCTTTCTTCCCCACACTGTAATGACTGACTATGGGATGGTACGTTGGTGTCTGCAGTTCTGCCTGTCGGCCCGAAAATGTCATTGGTTCCCAGGCCAGTAACCATAGTCTTGTCCCAGATCACATACTGTACATATTTTGTGCATTATATTTATATCGTTAATATTCAGTTGTTAAAATCTGTTGCACAGTTTAGTTAAGCTGATGGATTTACATTGTGCATTCATGTTACATATGGATCAGTAGTGAAACAGTTGTTTTTAAATCTGAAGGTTGTGTGTTATAAACCGTGTTAGCATGCTGGCTATCATGGTTCCAATTAAAAATAAACATAGCAAGGGAGAAGATTGATTCTTTGTCCTATCACCACGTGTCATGACAAACGGAGATGTCTCGGATTGCTCTCCTAGCCTAAACGTATGAGAGCGTTGTGTCGTGCTGTACACAATCTAAACTGAAAGCTATTAGTTATCTTCACCAATCCTCAATTCAAATCGCCACAAGCTCATGTGCAAATGGAATAAACCCCTCTTCTGAAATCAAGTTATGGAGTAATAGAG
This sequence comes from Chiloscyllium punctatum, assembly GCF_047496795.1. Taxonomy (NCBI): domain Eukaryota; kingdom Metazoa; phylum Chordata; class Chondrichthyes; order Orectolobiformes; family Hemiscylliidae; genus Chiloscyllium; species Chiloscyllium punctatum. The sequence goes on from NC_092773.1 coordinate 25,924,699, forward strand.
GCGACGAGCACGGAAACGGATCTTTTGATCAAACTAATATATGCTGATTAGATATCCCAGATATTAGATTACATTAGGTAAGAATAGATTAGATCACCTACAGTGTGGAAAGAGTCCATTTGGCACAACAAGTCCCACACTGACCCTCTGAAGAGTATCCCACCCAAACACATTCCCTACATTTACCCCTGACTAATGTAACTCGCACGATGAGCAATTTAGCATGGTCAATTCACATACTGTGAACATCTATGGGCAGTGGAAGTACCCGAAGGAGACCCTCGCCCACACTACTTCTTCTAGCAGTTCATTCCATACATGTACCACCTTCTGGGTGAACAAGATGCCCGTTAGGTATCTTTTATATCTTTCCCCTGTCACATTAAAGCTATGCCTTTAATTCTGGACTCCACCATCGCAGGGTAGAGACTTTGTCCACTTACCCTATCTATATCTTCTTGATTTTATAAACCTCTATAAAGTCACCCGTCAGCCTCCACCGCTGCAAGGAAAATAGCCCCAGCCTATTCAACCTCCCACTATAGCTCAAATCCTCCAAATCTGGCAAACCCCTTGTAAATATTTACTGAACCCTCTCAAGTTTCACAACATCCTTCCGTTCGGAAGAAGAACAGATTTGCATGCAATATTCCAAAAGTGGCCTAACCAATATCCTGTATAGCTGCAACATGACCTCCCAACTCCTGTACTCAATACTCCGAAAAGTAAAGCAAAGCATACCAAACACCTTGTTCACTATCCTATCTACCTGCAAGTCTGTGCACAGAAACAGAGAGCATTTGCAGCACAGAAGGAGGTAGTTTGGCACGAACTGCCCTTGCGTTTTGGAATAGGGGTCCGAGCCACGCATTACCTGGCTCTTGGTTTGTAGATTATGGTCCCTCAAGTATAAAGTGAAGCAGCTATGAACGTGCACTCCAAGGTCTCTTTGTAGAGCAACACTCCCCAGGACATTACTATTACGTGTCTAATTCCTGCAAAGATTTGCTTTCCCAAAATGCAGCACCTTGCATTTAACTAAATTAAACTCCATCCACCAACTGTCAGCCCAGTGGTGCATCTGATCAGGGTCCCGTTGCAAATCCCGTGTAGCCTTCTTCGCTGTCTACTACATCTCAAATTTTGATGTCATCTTCACCTTACTAACTCTACCACTGATTCTCACATCTAAATAATTCATATAACTGACGAAGTGTAGTGGACCCAACACCAATCATTGTGGCACTCCACGCGTCAAAGGCATCCAGTCTAAAAAAAACTTCCACCATGACCCTCTGTCTTCTAACTTTGAGCCAGTTCTGGCCGAAATGGTTACGTCTGCATATATTCCATGATATCAAGCCTTGCTAAACCATGGGTAGCCTTGTCAAACGTTTTACTGAATTTATTATAGGCCACGTCCACCTCATCAATTTTCTTTGTTACTTCTTCAAAATGTTTTAAACAGATTGTAAGACAACATGTCATCAGCTGGCAATATTTAAATCATGAAGATAATTATAATAAATTAAATGTTGAGTTCATCAATGACTTAATTTAAAGTTGCTGGATGACATCATCCATAACAACATAATAAGACAGGAAAGTGACTAGAGTGAAACTGTCATAGACAATTGATTAGATCACCAATTACATGTATTTCAGAAACAAAATTCTCGGTGAATATCACTGTACAACACAACGCGAGTGCAGCAAACATGAGATTTTTTTCAGAAGATTTCACAGGGTGATTATGTCTCTCCAAAGTCAATCATGGTTTGTATTCTCAGGTCGAAATGATTGAAGAATTAATTCTGAACTAAGCACACGGTGTTAAATTTTCACAGTGATGGCCGTCCAGTTCCCTTGTTAATGGAAGAAACACTAGTAGAACAGTCCTTCAACACTGCTAGTGTTCATTCACTTCAAACAGTAGGGTGCCCATCTGGCACACGCACCATTTCTACTTTCCTTCCGCTGATCCATCCTGTCCACACAAGTCACGGATGTTTGCTTATCCGTCTATGCTCTCTCTCTCTCTCTCTCACTCATTGAGTAACTTCAGGTGTTTGCTGGGCATTTTCTGATGACGTGATTCACCCAGATGGACAGGTTCTGTCTCTAACCTGAAGGAGGAACTGGTTCAATTCCGAGAAGGAACGCCAAGCGCGGATGTTGAGAATGAACCAAAAACTACCCAGTGCAATTGTCTGCATGTCACTGCTGCCAGCCACAGCTTTATCCTGGATCTTTCTTGGAAACAGTCAAAAGGTCTTTAATCACGAATGCAGCTCCTTCAGCAAAAGGTACAAAAAAGAGGCAACAATGTTCATACGACCATATACATTCCAGGTCTGATTTCCAGCGTGGACATCAAGTTTATCTTTCCAGATGGACTGATCTGATTCTGCTACAACCTGAAACAGATTAAACAGGAAAGAACCTGAGTCAAGAACATAGGAAAAGCAGGGGCATTGGCATAAAGGTGTCAACACTTTCAAAGTAACCATAACCTTGACTTCAGTCAGCTTATATGTTGATTATTACATTCGGTACTACTCCGAGAATTTTGCCAGATTCGTTGCACTCTCCAGCAGATCATTGTCAGCTGACAGATCGTGAGGGTGATATGTCTGTGAAGGTTATGGTTCTCGGTCCGGAAACGGAAGTTACCAGATTCGATGGAAACTGGAGGCAAGATCATCAATAGCAGAATCTGACAGACTGATGCCCCATAGTCTGTGTTTCAGCGAAATAAAAAAATCAGAGTTAGGCGATGATTGTACGGTGCATAATAATAAAGATAGACAGCATTTATAAAATGCAAACTCCACAGAGTTCGGTAGTGACCCCTTTTTCTGTATTTTCCAACACGAGTTCCTCAGAACTGGAGACAGTAGTTTCACTCCTGAATCCCCCGGTACATTTTTACTCAGGCTTAGGTTTGGCAGTGATTGGTTTTTGCTAAGAACGGAGGTGAGAGACAAACCGCAACCACCATGAGGAAATAGAGCAATAAGTAATAGGAATAAAAGTAAAACCATGTTATTAGTCCAAAAAAAATTACAGAATATATTAATGATGTGCTGTCCTTAATAGAAACACTACTAATGATACAAACTACGAGCAGTTGTAATAACAAACCTATTACTGTACAAGAAAAATTACTGAGATGACTAATTTCCAGTCGTGTTGAACAAAAGTCAAGATCAACATGTTCAGGGAGTCTGGCGCTTAATCAAGTGCCTGTACTTTATAATTCTTATTTTTCAGATTCGTAAAATAAGTTTCTTTCCTGTGCCTTCTGGTTTATTAATATGCAATTTCAGATTCATCAGCGACCCATTTGTTCTGAGGGCGGAGGCAAGTTCCTCAGCACAAGCATTTGTGACACCATTCTCATAGAGGCTGAGAATCAGACAAAAAGTTGAAAGAGGAACAGAGCAGGAATCATAACAAACCTCAGTAAATAGCAATAGCACTGTTCCTGACATCAGTAACAATATGCAGTGCCAAATATTGAGTTATTATAAAACGTCAGTTAAAGTCAGGTACTTAGTGCAGCTTCTGTATCTTACAGTCTGGATTTCTCAGGGACACAGGCACCACTTTCATTCCTGAATCTCCCAGTTCATTCTATCATAACCTAAACAAAATGAATGAGAAATAACCCGAACCAAACCTCTCCTCTAATAAGAACAGCTGTGTTATTTCTGATATTAGAACAACTGTTAAAAATAAAAGCTGGGAAATGAATGGAATTAATGTCTCCACTGCTTACTTTGAATCTGATTCTGCACAGGTACGTTTAGTGACGGAGAGTAAGGAATCTGCTGCCTCTAGGAAACTCCAGTCCTATTTAATTCAGCAGGGAGCTGAGAACCTAAAGTGCCTTTCGAGATTGCAGGGGTTAGAAAGTAGAGAGTTCAGAAATTAGTTTTAACGATTACAAGAAGGCACTGGCAAGCAAGGAGTTGGTTTGAAGTATGTCAACTTCAATGCCAGCGGCATCCAGAATATGGTGGGTAAACTTGCAGCATGGGTTGGCACCTACGATTTCGATGTTGTGGTCATTTCGGAGACATGGGCAGTGAAGGGACAGGAATGGCTGTTGCAGGTTCTGAGATTTAGACCTTTCAGAAAGAGCAAACAAGGTGGTGAACGTGGTGTGTGTGTGTGTGTTTGTGTGTGGCATTGTTAGTCAAGGACAGTATTATGATTGGAGAAAGAACATTTTAAGACTCAACTACTGAGGTAGCATGGGTGAGGTTAGTAACAGGAATGGAAAGGCAGTACTGTTGTGAATTTTCCACAGGCCTCCAATTTGTTCCAGAGCTGTAGACGATACGACAGCAAAAATAATTCTCAATAGGAGGGAGAGTGTCAGTGTTGTTATTATAGGGCTTTAACTTTCCAAAAACAGACTGGGAATGCTGTAGTTCAAGTATTTTGGATGGGTCCAACGTTTGCAGGAGGTTTTCCTGACACAGTATGTGGATAGGCCAATAAGGGAGGAGGCCACATTCAATTTGGTACTCGGTAATGAAACCAGGCTGGTGTTATATTTGTAGGTAGGTGAGCAATTTGTTGATTGTGACCACAATTCCATTATGTTTACTTTTGTGATGGAAAGGAGTAGGTTCATAATGCATGGTAAGTATCATAGCTGGGGAAATAGCAATTATGACGCGAATAGGCAAGATTTAGGGTGTGTGGAGGATGGGGAAGGAAATTGCAGGGCAATAGGCAGTGTTGAAATGTTGAGGGAATTTAAGAAACCGCTTCTACAGACCCTTCATACATGTGTAACTATCTGGCATGGAAGAAGTTGTCGAGTGCGGGACCCTTGGTTTATGATAGAACTTGAAGCTCCTGTCAAGAGGAAGAAGACTTATATTAGGATGAGATGTAATGGCTAAGGTTGGGCCCTTGAGAATTACAAGATATACGCACGAAAATCGTAAAGAGAGCGCGAGGAAGAGCCAGGACAGTACTTGAGAAGTCATTGGCAGATAGGATTAAAGAAAGCCCCAAGGGTTGGGTTTCTGTATGTATATCAGGAACAAAAGAATGACTACAGTAAGAATAGGGCCAATGACGGATAGTAGTGGGAAGTTGTGCGTGGAGTCAGGGGGGAATCATGGAAGCGCGAAATGAATACTTCTCGCCAGTATTCAAACTAGAAAAAGACATTTTTGTCGAGGCCAATGCTGAGATATATAGGCCATTAGATAGTTGGGATTGAGGTTCGCAAGGAGGAGGTGTTAGCAATTCTGGAAAGTGTGAAAATTGATAAGTCCCCTGGGAGGCATAGAATTGATCATATGATTCTCTGGAAGGCAAGGAGGCGATTGTGGAGCATTTAGCCTTGATATTTAAGTTGTCATTGCATACATAAATAGTGCCAGAAGACTGGAGGACAGCTAAAGTTGTTGTTTTCCAGAGGTGGAGTGGAGACAAATCTGGTCATTGTAGATTAGTGAGTCTTTACTTGTTGTAAAGTGTTGGAAAGGATTATAAGCGATAGAATTCATAATCATTGAGAAAGGGATAAGTTGATTAGGAACAGTCCAAATGGTCTCGTGAATTGTAGGTTTTAACTCACAAACCTTATTGGGTTTGTGAGTTATTTCAGAAGGTGACGAACCAGGTGGATGAGGGTAAAATAATTGATGTGGTGCATGTGGATATTAATAAGGGGTTTGATAAGGTTCCCCAGGGGAAGCTATTACACAAAATACAAAGCATGTGATTGAGGGTGATATAGTGATTTTGATCAGAAATTGACTACGTGAAAGAGCAGAGAGGGCGATGATTGATGGGAAACATTTATCCTGGTGTTCAGTTACTTGTGGTTTACCGCAAAGAATTGGTTTTGGTCCACTGTTGCTTGTCATTTTTGTAAATCACCTGGATGAGTGTATAGAAGAATGGGTTGGTAAATTTGTGTATGACACTAAGGTCGGTAGAGTTGTTGATAGCGACTAAAGATGTTGTCTGTTACAGGTGGACGTGGATAAGCTCAAAACAGGGCTGAGCAGTGGCAAGTTGAATCTAATGCGATAAAGTGTGTGGTGATTCACTTTGGAAGGAGTAACAGGAGTGCAATGTACTTCACTAATGTTAAGATCCTTGGTAGTGGAGATGAACAGAGACATCTCGGTGTCTTTGTGAAGAGATCCTTGAAAGTTGTCACACAGGTTGATAGGGTTCTCAAGAAGTCTTACGTTGTGTAACATTTTATTGAAGAGGGATTGATTCTTGAAACCATGACGTCATGCTGCTGCTGTGCAAGTGTGGCTGCACTTGGAGTTTTGTGTGCATTTCTGGACACTGCATTATATGAAAAGTATGGAAACTTTGGAAAGGGTTCAGAGGAGATTTAATGGGATGTTGCCTGGTATGGAAGGAAGGTCTGAGGAACGGCTGACGGATATGAGACTGTTTTCTTTCGAGAGAAGAAGGTTGAGAGATAACTTAATTGAGACATGTAAGATGATCAGAGGTTAGATCGTGAGTTCTTTTTGCCTCGGATGGTGATGGTTAACAGGAGGGGCATAGCTTTAAATTGAGGGATAACATATATTGAACAGATGTCATAGGTAGCTTCATTACTCAGATTGTAGTAAGGATGTGATACACATTGCCTGTAAAAGTGGCCGACTCGCCAACTTTAAGGGCAGTTAAATGGTCATTAGATAGGCACATGGACAAGAAACTGTAGGTTTAATGTCCTCCTGATTTTTACAGTTCAGTGTGTCACTGAGGGCCACATAGCCTGTAATGTGCTTCAATGCTCTATATCCGATGTTCCGTGCTCGATCTTCTTGCCCGAGAATCGAAATTTCTACCCACGAACATTTGCTGTTTGGTAAAAGTTGCACTCGCAGGAGATTCTGATGTTACTCCCTGTTCAACGTTTATGTTTGCATAAATGCATGTGCACACTGGACAGACTGCTGGTAAAATTTCCAAACATTCCTTCCAAACATTGAGTGGAGTCTCAAACATGAATTAGATTTAAACAGAAGAAGTTTCTGGTGACACCGGGTGCACTTGGCCCAGTTCTTGCCCACTTTGGGAGAAGCCTTGGCATTCTCTGTGCTGTGACTGCATTCTCTGGCAAATGCCTCACGACACTTTCGCTTTAATTGCTAAGGTGGAAGACTGTGGAACATCAAGACTGTTAACTGTTTACAACTAAACGGATTCCCTTTTTCCATAACTAGGAATATTCCCTTGACAAGGCACGGCCAATTATATTAAGCATTTAGTGATTCCGAATCTAAATTCAAATTGTTTTGCACACTTCTCACCAACTGACAATTGAGAACAATGCTTTAGTTTTTTTTAGCTTGTACATTATACGGTACAGCAAACTTTGTTTTAACTGGAACCTTTTGCTCATCCGGAAAAAAACTTAAACACCTGACATAACGGATAATTCCTGTGTAATCATAATCTCCACGTAATTAGTTGAGGGTGCTTTCCACCAGTAAATTTTATTTAAGTCAAAGTTGTATGATTATTTCAGGGGAATGATGACGTAAGTAAACAATAACAGTGATGTGTCCTCTCCCTGTTTGAAATTTCTATTCTTTACTCCGTGTTTTTACATTATGTGGACCTCTTCATCGATGCACAAAAATGTTGGTTGATAAAAAGTGTGTTGCATTTACATCCCACTCTCAAGTCTTATGCACAAAGGAACAACAAATCCATACTGACCAGTCACTTCTCGTGACCTTTACTTGCTGATTTAATACAGACTGTGAAATAATTCCTCGTGATCAACAAAGATCGATTTTGGATTCTCCAGTGCTGACAAAATTATGAATTGAGTCCTCACATTATTGACATAGATAGGTTCGATAGATGCTTCTGTCGTTGTACTGAGCAGCCGTTTCCTTTTATTATAGTGTAAGAACATAATGCATGTCTGTTCACTGACTCCTCCAACAGTTCAAAATCAGGAACAAACTACAATGCCTGGCATTTGTGCAGTACACAATAATGCATCTTTCTGAAACAAGCTGTTTTACTGTCGCACAGAGATTAGTGGTTTAGGACAGGACCACACAGTCACCGGGGTCAGTTGCAACTCGGGAAATCCAATCCAATCATTAAAGCCACTGTGGTACGATGCAAAGCTTTATTCTGAGACACAAGCAGATACTGAAGTTATTTCAGGAGGTTCTTTTTTCATTTTCAGTTTTAATATTTCCAAAGTGTGCTCCAACCTTCTCCTTCACCCAATCAATTGACCAAAAGCCTGCTTGCTGAAGAAATTAATCAATCAAGTATTCGAGTGGCCAACCTGCCTGTGGGGAGGGGAAAGCAGAAAGAAAGCGTAGAAAAAAAATCTCAAATCGAACATAATTCTTACTATTGGCTTCACGGAGGAGTTTCTGGATGTCACCAGGGTCTGGAGTGAAGAATTATGTGAGTGCAGTTGCAAATGTTTTGATGGTGAGTGCGGGATTATGTAAACTCCACTCAGGGCAGAAGCATCTTTCTTCAAATGTTCCATTCCAAACTGGAACTTGGAGGGTTGCAGATCGTACTGGGCAAAATCTCTATTTCTAAACACAAAATGATTTCAGAGACTCCATCGAAGACCACCCCACCAAGCTTCTGCAGCACATTTTGGGGATTTTCAACGACTCAGCTATGGTTAACCAGAAAGTTATGAAAATTTTCGGAATATAGTTGAACGATGCTCTTAGGGACATGCACTGTTTCCTGTTTCTTCGTGTGAAGGCCACGGATCCAGCAGTATGACGGATTGTAATATATGGCTTACAGAATCTAGCTCTCAAAACCTTTCCAATCTGCAAAGAATTGTTGAATTATCCCTTTCCTTTCAGCACGAACAAATCCCGGGATTTCAACTCCTCGACTCCTCATTGTCTTGTTCTCTTGCCTGCAGCTCATATTCAAAAGTGTCCAATCTTGTACAGCAGAAATGATTATTAGCTCGGCTAATTGATCAACCAAATGGAAAGTCTACACGTTCTCCTTTATTGGAAGAGTGCTGACTCGAATTATTCAGTTTGCACGCGGATGTCTTGCTGTGTTTCATTTGAATTGGTTCAATTAGCGCAGACAAAAAGTAATTACTCAATCATATTTGGTTTATGAATAAACATCTTTTCAGTACAACGGCCATACAAAGGATGGTGTGAAACTTGAAAGGACTCAGAAAAGATTTAGAAGGACTTTGCCAGTGTTGGGGTGTTTGAGGTATTCGGAGAAGGTGAATCCGCTGGGACTCTTTTCCCTGATGCTTTGCTAAAATCAAGAGGGGCATTGATTGGTAGAATAGCCGAGGCCTTTTCTCAGTCTTGGGGAGTCCGAAACTACAAAATATAAGGAGGAGCAAAAATGGAATGAGCTGCATGACCAAGTGTTGGAGGTTGACACAATTATCGAATTTAAAATCCATCTGAATGGGTACATGAATAGGAAACGTTTGGTAGGATATGGGCCAAATATTGGTATATCGGGCTAGATTACTTAAGGATATCATATCGGCCAGGCCAAAATGGTCCAAGGAGTCAGTTTTCATGTTCCACAGCTCTGTGACTTTATTTGAATGCTGAGTCAATTGGTGTAAAATTTGGTCTGTAGCTTCAAGAGATTTTTTGAAGTATTTTAGACAGGTTCACTTTCAACTCCAATTGAGAATTAATAACGGTGGAGAAAATTTTCAAATCTTCAGACAATTCCGACCCTGTGCCGTGAAGATTTTCCTTATGTTAACCGGCGACAACATAGTGATTTATAGCATGGAAACAGACCCTTCAATCCAACATATCCATGTGGATCAAATATCCTAAAGTAATCCATTCACATTTGCCAGCACTTCGCTCATATCCCTCTAAAAATTCCTATTCATTTACTCGTTCAGAGGCATTTTAACTGCAGTATTTGGCCCAGCCTACAGCACTTTCTCTAGCAGCTAAGACCATACAGATACCACTGTCTGTAAAAAAAAATTGTGTCTTAGGTCCCTTTCAAATCATTCCCCTCTCACCCTTAATGTATGCCCTCTAGTTCTCAACTCCCCCATCAGCAGGAAAATACGTTGTCCATTTATGCTATCCGTGTCCTCCTGAATTAAAAACATCGATAATGTTACCTTACCATTGACTGTGGAAACTTGCCCTTCTTTGACACCAAAATGCAACAGCATGTATTCATCTAAGTTAACTCCATTTGTCTTTCCAGCATCCTCTAGTCCAGATGGTCAAAATCACGCTGCAATCCCAGATAACCATTTCAGTGTCCACTACACTATCAATCTTGATTTATTTTGAAACCTTAACAGCTAAATCTCCTAAATTCTCATCCAAATCATTGATATGAATGAAGACTAAGAATGGATTCAGCACCAAACCCTACCTCAGACCGCTCGTTCATGTCCTCCAGTCCACAAAACAACCATCTATCACCATCCACTGTCTTCAATCGTCCAAACCATTCTGGCGAGCTCCATTTGCTTAGCTCACCCTGGATCTCGTGAGATTTAACCTTAGGTGATACGAAACCATTCCGATATATTCGTCCAAAGCGCGAAACCATGCAGATTGTCCCAAATGATTGCTTACCTCTTCGAATGCCTCCAAACCCAACCTCTCAGAATACCCTATAACAACTTATCCTACATAGTCGTTTAGCTCACGGTCTGTCGTTTCTCCGCATTTCCCAACAGGCATTCAAAAATAATGGTACTACATTATTCACACTCCAATCTTTGGAAACTTCACCGGTGGTTGTTGATAATACAAGTATTTCCATAAAGGGCATCAATCTTTCCTCCCTAGCCTCCGACAAAAACAGGGGCTACACCTTAAAGGCCAGGTGGGATTTCTCTATCGAAAATGTTTAAGTCTTCTAACACCTCCCCTTCAGGGTATGGGGCAGGAATGAAAGATAGATGTTCCAGGGTTTAGATATTTCAAAAAGAACAGGGAAGGGTTGTAACAGAGTTGTTGTTATGGTTGACTTCAACTTCCTCAAAATTCATTGGAATTTCCTTCTTGCAGAGGGTCTGGATGGAACTGATTTTGTCGGGTGGTCGAGGAAGCATTTGCTGATTCAATATGTCGGGAGGCCAACTGCGGGGAAGTCATATTGGATTTGGGTTTTTTTTAGATTAGATTAGATTACTTACAGTGTGGAAACAGGCCCTTCGGCCCAACAAGTCCACACCGCCCCGCCGAAGCGCAACCCACCCATACCCCTACATCTACATCTACATCTACCCTAACACTACGGGCAATTTAGCATGGCCAATTCACCTGACCTGCACATCTTTGGACTGTGGGAGGAAACCGGAGCACCCGGAGGAAACCCACGCAGACACGGGGAGAATGTGCAAACTCCACACAGTCAGTCGCCTGAGGTGGGAATTGAACCCGGCTCTCTGGCGCTGTGAGGCAGCAGTGCTAACCACTGTGCCACCGTGCCGCCCATGGTGTGGGAAACGAGCCAATCAAGGTAATATATCTCTTGGTGGGAGAGCGTTTCTGTGACAGTGATCAAAACTACTCGCCCTTATCACAGCCACGGAGAGCGACAGGAGCCGACAGTTTAGGAAGGCATTTAATTCAGGGAGGGGAAATTATACTGCTGTTAGACAGGAGTTCTGAAATAAAAAATGGCAAAATTAATCTACGGGAATTGCACAACATAACTGTGGAGGCTGTTCAAGGAGCACTTGTTACGAGTGTAGGATAACTTTGTCCCAGTGTGACTGGCAAGGAATGGAAGGTGAATGAGGCTTGCCTGCCAAGGGAGAGGCGCTTCTCGTGAAGAGGAAGAGGAAGAGGCTGACTGAAGATTGAGGAAGGAAGGAATTGGCACAACTTTAGAAGAGTACAGGGTAGTTACGAACGAACTCAAAATGGACGAGGAGATCTAGTAAGGGGCAATACACAAGCTTGACCAGAAGGATTACAGATAACTAAAGTTGTTGTAAATTAGCAGTAGAATAAGACTATAATCAGAGTGAGGGTTGGGCCGATCAGATCGTGATGGGAACTTGTGTCTAGAGTCTGACGAGGTAGGGTGGCACTAAATCATTTTTGCTTCAATAATGACTTGAAAATCAAACTTCTTGAAAGTAAGAACCCAGTGGGCCAAGTCAAATTGCTTCAGAAGATTGATGTTTAGAAAATGGATAAGCTGTAAGTTTTGGTAGCATTAAGATACATCAGTCCTACAAATGTCCAAGGTAAGATGGGAAGTGAGGAATGAGCTTGATGTTCTTTTTGCGTTGAGATTTGCATCTTCACTCTCCATGGGAGTAGAACTGGAGTATTGGAGGATGCGCATGTTGTCCCTCTGTTGGGAGTTGCAGACCAGTCAGTCTTACGTCAGTGGTAAGCAAGGTACTGGAAAGCATTCTGAGAGATCGGATTTATGACAATTTGGAAACAAATATTGTTTGTTAAAACAGTGTCAGCATGGCTTTGTGAGGGCAGGTCATGCCTCACAAGTCTTGTTGAGTTATTTGAATATGACGTAGGTCGAGCAGTGGAAGTGTTGGAAATGGATTTCAATAAGGTACTTGATAAGGTTCCCCACGGTATGCTCATTCAGAACGTTAGGAGATATGAGATGCAGGGAAATGTGGCTTTCTGCTGAAGAATTGGCTGACGAAAAGAATACAACAGGTAGTAGTTTATGGAAAGCATCCTGCCTGCTGGTGGTGAAGCGTGGTGTCCTTCTTGGGCGTCTGTATTCTTTTACTTTTTATAAATGACGTGGATGAAGTGGAAGTGTGAGTCAGTAAGTTTGCCGATGAACAAAGGTTGTTGCTGTTGTAGATAGTGCCAAGAGGTGTTGCATTCTACAAAAATACACTGGCAGGATTCAGAGCTGGGCTGAGAAGAGACAGTTCGAGTTCAACCTGGATAAATGCGAAGTGATTCATAAATGAAAGCCAAAGCATCATACTGCTTCTGAACAAATTGGGTGGCAACTTTGACGGGTCTACGTTCGTGGATAGCAAGATCCCGCTGGACCTCCACACTTCCTTGAATGCTGGAAACATTCTTAAAGAGAGCATTCAAGGAAGTGTGGAGGTACAGCGGGATCTTGCTATCCACGAACGTAGACCCATCAAAGTTGCCACCCAATTTGTTCAGAAGCAGTATGATGTTTCGGCTTTCATAAACGGAGGTTGCATTCGAAAGCAGCGAGGTTTTGCTGCAGCTCAGTGAAATGCTTTTTGACTGCATTTAGAATATCGTGCACAGTTCTGTTTGCCTCATAATAGGAAGAATGTAGATGCTGTAGTGAGAGTGCAGAGGGAATTTATCAGGATGCTGCCTGGATCGGAGGGCTTGTTGTATGAACAGAAGTTGAGTGAATTGGGCTTTTCACAATGGAAAGAAGAAGGAAGAAACGTGACTTGACAGATGTGATTCCCTCAGTGTTCGAGGGGCCAGTCCATTTCCAAAACATGTGCTTTCAGGAGATGAGACCGGATTAGATTTGATTAGATTAGATTAGATTAGATTAGATTAGATTAGATATTTGCACTTGGAGTATTTTCCTGCTCACTGGGAACTGGAAATGAGCCTGGATTCTCACATAGTACAAAGGGAGCAAACCACGGCTTTGTGCTTAAATGCCCGGACGAACCATTGTGAACCAAGCCTTTTGTAAGATGCTTAACACCTGATATTCTGCTTGTCTGATCGACTGGGTCCTTCTCAGAACAAAAGATTTTAGCAAAATTAAACCCAAAATGCACGACATTTTCTCTCACTTAGTCTAAGATTTTTAAATTCTAAAATCACAGGCTTCGTACAGCGCAGATGGACGTCATTTTCAACAGTATATTTCCATTGGCTGTTCAAGAGGGTATCATTGTCTGCTACCAATTTCCCAAATTTTCACAAAACTCTCTTCAATGCTTTACACTGCAGTACAATACATGCTCTTCAGTGGTGATGGTTGTTTCTAATCGTTTCTCCCATCTCCCTATTTACCACTTGATTTCTGTTTTTGTACATTTTTAAAAAATGCTTTCCTCTGTACAAAGAGCTGCATGGTATTTGTTGATTGTCTACAGCATTTTCATCAACTTCCAGTTTGAATTACAGAGTTACATTCAGTCAGGGATGAATATTTCCTTTCACAATCGTCATCCATTTACTTAAACTTGTCGAAGTTCCTTTCATTTTCTTTGTGAATCGCTTGTTGTCATTTTACGTTTCCGTGCAGCTGTTTTCGACAAACCGTCGATTGCATTTTGAAAACAAAGACCTAACTTAACCAGACCGTTTCACAGCATTGACCAATTTCATTCATTTTCTAATGATCCTTAAACTAAAAGATTAGTACTCCCATGTTATTCAAGTGTATCTTTGTGAACAGTATGCTCTTTGAGAGTTGTGAAATGTCACGATGAGAGTGCAGCACAGTTTATTTACCATGCCGAAAATCACACAACACCAGGTTATAGTCCAACATGTTGTTTTTGGAGCTACTAACCTCTGGGGCACTGCTCCTTCATCATACTTACCATATTAGTATTTCTATTTCTTTACCAGTCCACCATAACAAAGTGTGCTCTCACTTTTTTTTTACGTGTATGGATTCGGTTCATTTCTATGTTTATCGCTCTCAAACTGGACGAAATTTCATCATTTTGTTATCACTCTTGAGTAGTGAGCATGTTAGTGAAGCTTGCCTTCTGCTCCATCTTACACTTACACACAGACATGGAGAGAATGTGCAACTGACACACAGACAGACCGAAAGATGCGCGCGTGCGCACACACACACACACACACACATAAAGCAAATATCCGCATTATTAGTACAATGCAACCAACTGCTTTGCAGAAAACTTTGTTCCACAGGCAATTTAGAGAGGCAAAACTCACAGATTTGAAGCGCTGGATGGAGAATCTCGTTTCAAAAGTGCCTATACTCAGACATCAAGAGTGCAGGTTTCATAGAAATAGAAGCAGACTTGATTTAATCCATTTGACAAGTGGAGCAAAGGTATACTTCAACATATTCTATAACTGCTCTCTGAACTTGGGATGTGAGATGACATAAATTTCAGTATTTGTGCAGCAACTGAGGAGCTACAGCATGTGGCCAATTTCCATTGTGGAAACTGGTAGATCAAGGAATTGACACCCTACACGTACCATTCTGCAATTTATGGGAAACATCGTTGATACTGACCAGAACAGTACAAAATTCCCTGAGATAAGAAACAATAAAATGACGGAATTTCTTCGACTCTTCATCCTAAGTCCCTGGTGACGTTCGTATAGCTTTGATGCTGGAGTCTCTTCCCGTCTTTGCCAGTTACTTTAGGGTTTCTGATTGTTAAAACACTGAAAAGCAGAAAAGGAAGAAAGAAAACTCCCGTTGTTAGTATGCAATGATCTTACTCAATTGCCTCCCACACCGGAGAAGTCTTGACATCTCATTTTCAGAAACAAAACCATGGTCTGTTCAGCGGGTAATATTGCCTTTTGAATATAAAATACCACAACATTTGCTTCAAACAACTCTACCCCGTACCATTCCGAGAACCACAGACGTTGCTTTCATATTGGAATGTTTAATTTCCAGATTTGGGCAGCAAATGGCCACAGATCGATCAAAGGTGAAGGTGACGGTGGACAACACAGAACAGTCAGTGGCTGCACAAAGCAGAACAGCGTGGATATTACACACAGGGATGGCTTCTAAGAAATGATGCTCTTCCTTATAGACAATTGGAATGTGGCATAATATGAGGTTAATGAAAATAACCAGGAGATCTGGTATTGCCATGGCCATCAGGCTGTGAGTGACACACTTGGAGAAACCACATTTTTGCTGGATCAAAATCACAACTGTTACGACATTAGCCGCAAGGAAAACAAACAATGTAGTTATAGTTTCTGCTTGGAATAATGTCAGTTTTCTGGAGCATTGTCTGAGATGTACAAATGACACTCAGTACTAATTAATGGAACAAGGGATTGTGCCAAAGCTAATGTTATTTGTTGAATCGAAATATTACCATTCGATATTAAAATGATTTTTAAAATGTCTGTTCAATTTTTTCTTATGGTTTCAATTAATTTTTGACAGCAGCAGAAACCACAGGAAATCAACATGTTTTACAGAATGCTGTACAGAGTTTAGTTGCAGTGGATGCTTTTCGTTCATAGAATCATCGTATCCCCTCAATGTGAAAGAGTCCATTTGTCCCAAACAGTTCTACACCAACCCTTCGAACATTATCCCAACCAGAACCAGTCTCATCCCCATAAATCGACACTTCCCCATAATAATTCATTTGACCATACGCATCCCTAAACATGAAGAAAAAAATAGTATAGCGAATTCATCGAACCTGCACACAGAGTCCAAGCGTCACAGAGATGTACAGCATGGAAACGTCTTTCGGTTCAACTCGTACATGCCGACCAAATATCCCAATTATCTGCTCACATTTACCAGCGATTGGCACATATCCCTCTGAACTATTCGTATTCACATACCCATCCAGATGCCATCTAAATGTTGCAATTATACTAACCCCCACTATTTCCTCTGGTCGTTCATTACATACCCGCATTAACCTCTGCATGAAAGATTGCCCCTTAGGATGTCTGACACGTTTATTGACGTGGTCAGGCACCCTCAAAGTATCTTAAGCAGGTAGACTAGACAAGCCTTCATCTTATGTTAGAGATAAACGTAAATTTCTGTGTTCGATATAGAATTCAAACTGGCCAAACCACTCAGCATTAAGCAAAGCACAGGTTTCCTGATAAAGGGCTTGTGCCCGAAAAGTCGATTCTCCTACTGCTCGCATGCTGTGCTTTTCCAGCCACCACGTTCTACCTTATATGTAATCATTTTTAACTTTAATCAAATCTGACAAATTCCTGCGTTCTGAATAATACAAGCCTAAATTGCAATGAAGAATCTGAGTCAGATTCTGAGCAAGGCTTCAGATATAGAGTTCAGTGTTTGGCCAGATATGTCATTTTATTGTGTGTTACGACCACTCCGGCTGAGGTTGGGAGAGTGATTGTGACACTGCTTAAACATCTAATGACCTCAGGACAGTTAATTTACCTTTAAATTATACATTGAAATAAAAAGACCACCTTGAATGGAGTCTAAAATAGACTTCCAAAGAGTCAGAGGGAAATTGTGGAACAAACATGTAGGGAGATCTCCGGTATATCTAAGAATAATAAGACTGTAATCGTAGGTGCTTTTAGTCTTCAAAACATTGGCTGGGACTACAATTACGTTGAACATTTGGCTGTTTAACGATTTTTAAATGTATGCAAGAAAACGTTCTTTCTCGAAAATGCAAGGTTTTGTAGGAGAGAAGGAGCAAGTCTTGACCTTCTCTTGGGCGATAAGAGAGAACAACTGTCTAAAGCAATGTGAGGAGAACACTTTTGACCGAGTGATCTCATTTCTGTTTGTTTTAAAATATTATCGAAAATGATAAGCCTTCCATAAGAGACCACAGATTTTAGTTGGACAAAGGCAAAATCCAACGAAATGAGACAAGAAGTTCCTAAAATTATTCAGTGCAGACTGTTCGCATAAAAGGACATCTGAAAAGCAAACGTTTCAAATGTGAAAGGACGAGAGACTTGTGTCATTATGATCCTGTTACAGTAAAAGGTAAGGCTGGTAGGATTCAAGAAACTTAAACGAATAAACACATTGCGGTTCTGACAACAAAATTTAAAATATATACATTATTTATACACAACTGGATTCAAATGAAGTTCTTGAACAGCATAAACAATTGAGGGACATTCACACGAGGGAGTTTAGTATGGCAAAGACGGGAAACGAGACACCCTTGGCAAATTAATGGATAATCCAAAGAGATTTGACAAGTACATTAATAGCAAGTCAACAAGTACAGCGTTAGTAGGGCCCCTAAAAGTTAAAAGTCGTTAAAAGTCTAACCGTGGAGAAAGAAATGGAGGCTAAAGAGCTCAAGGAGATAAATATTGATAATTTGAAAACGTTACAGAAGAGGAAGTGCAGAATGTCTCAGAAAACATAGGGTAGGTAAATCTCCAAGACTGGATCTAGCATATCCCAAGAGATGGTATGGGGGAAATTGCAAGGCCCCTTACAAAAATATAGGTGTCATCTATAATGAAGTGTGGGGTAACTGGAGAGTGGCAAATGTTATGCTTTTGTTTCAGAAGAAATTTAAGGAGAAGACTCACAATAGACCAATGAGTCTGAATGCAGTGATGGGCAGGTTGTTAGAGATGATATTGAAAGATAGAATTCACATGCATTTGGACAATCAAGGGATGATTAGGGATCGTCAGCATGGGTTTGCGTGAGGAAAGTCATATTTCGTAAACTTGATTGAGTTTTTGATGAAGTAACCAAGGTGATTGACGAGTTCATAGCAATAGAAATTGGTTACTTGGACTTGAGAAAAGCCTTTGACAAGGTTGCACATGTTAGACAAATTCGAAAAGTGAGATCACATGGGATTGTGAAATTAGCTTGCCAGTTGCATACAAAATTGGCTTAACAACAGTAGACAGGGAATGATTGTGGAGGGTGGTTTTGTGGACTGGACACCTGTGAAAAGGGGTTTTCCAGATGGTTCAGTGCTGAGTATACTATTTATTGTTATTCATATGCATGGCTGATCTTATTTGATTTGTCATCATGTGTACTTAAGTATAGTTAAAAGTTTTGATTTTGTGCCTTACAGACAGATCATAGTAAGCACGTATCTATAGATTTTAGGCCGTTTTAACAGCGTGATGCACACATGTAACACTGGAGGTGCATGAGTGAAAATCAACATTAATATGGTCAACATTATTTGTCGTTATTGAGTAACTGTTCTTGAAACGATTTGTGCGTGTGTTCAAGCGTTCTGTTTGATGTCAATGATCGTAGAGATGAGAAAAAAAACGTTTCGGGGCAATATGTTGGACTATAGAATATTTAGATAATAACAAAGAAAGCATGTTTAGTAAGTTTGCGGATGACATAAAGATTTCTGATCAGTGTTAAGTGAAGAATGTTATCTCAGATTACAAAGAGATTTTGACCAAATGAGTCGATTGGCTGAATAGTGGCAAACAGAGTTTAATTTGAATAAATGAATGCTATTAAAAAAATCAAATAAAGACAGGGCTTATGGTATTTGGCAGAGTTGCCAAACAGCTGCACCCAGCGGTTCATGTATAAAATGATTCAAAATTTGCATCACATATGGATGCTGTGGCTAAGAAGGCATTAAAGAGCATGCTTTCTCACATTACTCAAACTCTTGAGAGCAAAAGTTGGAATGCCATGTCGAGGATATTCATGATGTTAATGACACATCATCGGTAACACTGTGTCCATGAGGTTACAGTTAAATACACGAAAAATAAATATTTGGAGGGATATTGGCCAAGAGCAGGGAGGTGAGACTCATTTAGATTGGGAGCATTCTCGGCATTGCAAGGTTGGACAGACGTGTCCTTTTCCGTGTGGTATGACTGTATGACTCTGAGACTCTCAATCAATTCTGAAATTTGCACCTTTACATATCAAAGGCTATATATCCTGCCAAGCCTATTTTTTACAAGTTCGTACTACTGCAATTAAAACTATTATTTCTCCAATATAGGAATGAATGAACGAAAATATCTTCAGACACATTCCGTTGCTCAACACCTTGTGAACGCATTTTTACTCCCTGCCCGGCGCCCTGCCTCACATTGGACCGTTTGGTTTATATCATATTTCAGAGTCCAACATTCAAAACACATCACTTCACCTATCACTATATTTCATAAACAGGAGGCCAAGATATGGGAACGTACAATATGTAAGATATGTTTTAATTTGCAAGACGGCATGAGTTAGTCTGACAGAGTCAGTCAGGCAATTTACCATTGTTCACTGCAGCCACCTGATATGAGCACAGCAATGTCATTTACTTCATGAACTGGAAAAGCCACGGAAGCGTATAGAATTAACAGTCCATGTGCTTCCAACTGCAGTGGAGATTCACCAGACTGATAGGTTGAAAAGAAGGGTTCAATGACGACAGAGTGAAATGACGCAAATCCCGTGTTATACCCCTGGAACATAGAAAGATTTCTGGCCATTATAATTTTTGAAATAATAATGGAAATTGCTATGTTAACTGGAGAGACAACATCTTGCTGCATCTGGAAGGGGAAAATCATTTAATATTTTACCAATGCCCTCGGTTCTGATATAAGTTAATAGTTCTGATCCTGTGCGATCCCCCGTTACAAGAAAAGCATGGAACGGCAACACCTTTTAATCAGTTTGACCGGAACCCAGTTCGAGTAAATACAGATAAGCGATTTTTACATTTTACAACTGATTGTGTATTTTAAGCAACAGCTTTATAGCCAACCCGTGTTGAAGAAACGAGTATGAAAACTGAACCAACTATCTGAAACCCTTTGGAAGTCCCCATGTCATCTTCAGTATGGCTTTCTCTATTTATTGTACGACCTCCAGACGATTCTCAATAAAGAATCCCAGGTCACGTCCAACATGAGCGTCGTTTTGGAATAAAATCCTACGACACACTCTCTAACAAACATTTATAACAAAGGTCGAATTCAGGTTTCAATACAGAATAAAGATATGTCTATTGCTTAAAACAATGGGTTTATCTGTACAAAGCCCTCGTAAAATGTTGCAAGGGCTGGAACAGTTAAGCGATATTCCATTGGAAGTATTGCGAGATCGTGAATCCAAAAACGCAGCTCCTGTTCTGGGGAAAAGAGCTCGTACAAGCCACAGCAGATAGAGTTAATCAGATACACAGTACGTAACCAGACCCTTGCTCCAACTCATCCATGCCATCCAGATACTCTAACCTTATCTAATCTCATTTGCCTGCACTTGGCCATTATCCTTGTAAACGCTTCCTTTTCATATACCCACCCAGATACCTTTTAAATTTTGCACCTGCACGAGCCTCCACCACTTCCTCTGGCAGCTTATTTCATACATGCACCCTCTCTATGTAATGAAATTGCCCTTTAGCTATCTATTAATTCTTTCCCTTCTCATCCGGAGATTATGCCCTGTCGTTCTGTACATCTCTATTGCAGCGAAAAGACCATGTCCTTTTACCATATCCACACCCCTCTTGATTTCATAAAGCTCGATAACTTCACCCATAAGGTTCCAACGTCTTGCAAATACAGTTGTGGAATTGGATTTCAATTAAAACATAACTGGAAAAAAGGATATACTGATAGCTATGAAATCATTGTGGATTGTCAGAAAATCCCACCTGGTTCACTTTAGCAATTCAGAGAAGGAAATCTAGCATCCTCACCTCGTCTGGCCAAATTGTGATTTCAGACCCACAGCAACATGAATAAATCTCAGTTGCCCTCTGAAGTGTCCTAGCAAGCCAGTTAGTTCTACCAATGGTTACAAACACTCAAAGAAACTGGATGGATTTCTGGGCATCGTTCTCAGCGTCAGAAAAGATATATCCCGTCCACACTGCACAGTGCTCCTCAGTCTGTCGGCTAATTCTAAAATTGGAAGAGATTTCTGACAGACTCGTCAAGCTTCCATAGACATACTCACGGAATCGTACCCAGCCAATCACCAAATGTGGATATGTCCTGTCTCACCATCAACGCAGACACAGCAGAGGTGGCGGCACCATGATACGCAATGGAGAGGCAGTTGCTGTGCGAGTCCTCAAAACATGTTCCAGACCGCACGACGTCTCATGGCTTAATGTTAAGCATGGGCAAGGAAATCTCTTGCTGATTGACAAGAACCGTCCTGCTTCTGCTGATGAAAGAGTGGTCTACTTCGTCGAAGAGCATGAAAAGAAAGCACTGAGGATGGCAAGAACAGAAATTTTTCTCTGATTTGTGGACTTCAATATTCACCGCCATGAATAGTTTGGCAGCAGTACTGCAGGTAGAGCTAGACTGGTCCTCAAGAACGTAGGTGCTAGACTGTGTCTGCGTCTAGTGGTGAGGATCACAACAAAAGGGAAATCATACTTAACTTCATCCTTACCAATCTTCCAGCTGTGGATATCTCTGTCGATGACAATATCAGTATGACAGACTATTGTATAATCCTAATGGAGATAGAGACGGCCAGACATTTAAAACGTGCATTCATGTTGTGCGGCACGAACACCGTGCTAACTGGGACATACTTAGATCAGGCCAAGCAGCTCAAAACTGGGCACCCATGAGGCGATGTGGATCATCAAAAGCATCTGAATTATACTCCAGCACAATTTGTAATCTCATGGTCGGGCATAGCGCCCACTCAGTCAGTCCAATCAATCCATCAATCCTGTTTCAATGGAGAGTGCAGGAGGGCATG